>NC_040093.1:1358750-2038125 GCF_003369695.1 Bos indicus x Bos taurus
TGGAGATTGGTTTTTCCTGATGCAATCAGAACATGACAACACCACACACATGCTAGTGAATTCATTTGGAATTGGGTGGCATTGATGTGCAGCAACACATCTTATCTTAAAGATGGAAGCATGTTGGATGTCAGTATAAAGAGAGGGGAGTGTGTGATCACGGGGTTAATTAGTCCTGTTTTACAAAGGACATTCTCCTGAAAACCTGGGGAAGAGTAAAGTGAGTCTAGGGGCCCCTGAGGAGTAGGTAATGCACCCTTGGACTGCAAAGAGATCCAACCAGTCCATCCTAAAGGAGATCAGTCCTGGGTGTTCATTGGTAGGTCTGATGTTGAAGCTGAAACTCCAATACTTTGACCACCTGATGCGAAGAGCTGACTCATTTGAAAAGCCCCTGATGCTGGGAAAGATTGAGGGCAGGAGGAGAAGGGGACAAGAGAGGATGAGATGGTTGGATGGCTTCACCGACACAATGGACATGGGTTTGGGTAAACTCCGGGAGTTGGTGATAGGGAGGCCTGGTGTGCTGCGGTTCATGGGGTCGCAAAGAGTTGGACACAACTGAGCAATTGAACTGAACTGAATGCACCATCAGGGTGGTTATCTGCATAAAGTAATAACTAGTTTTCAGGAAGAGTGGTTAAGTCACAATACCTGTGACCCAGGAAGGGCATCAGTTAGGGCTGCTCTCATGGGAAAGTTTCTACAAGAAATAAAGACTTCACCCAGTCACACACCAACACATGCAAAGACCTGTGTGGGACATCCCTGGTAGCCCAGTGGTTAAGAATCCACCTTGCAATGCAGGGGACGAAGGTTCCATCCCTGATGGGGGAACTGAGATCCCACAAGCAGAAGAGCAACTGAGCCTAGAGTCTATACGCTGCAATGAAAGATGCAACAAAGCTCCTGCAAATAAGACCAGATGCAGCCAAACGATGTTTTAAAAAGAGACTTGGTACAAAATGATTCAACTTTTATTAAGTATGATAATAAAATGATGCATCTTAAAAGAGAAGAAACAAAAGACAAGTGAGCTAACGGTGCTCCATGAGCAATCCCAAAGGGATAGGGGCGGACAGGGCTCAGAAAGCCATAGGAACAGATGGGGGCAGCACCCTCTGAGAGTGGGCCCGGATCCATGGGTGTTCCAAGACCCGGACCAAGGGCAGCCTCTCCAAGGGCTGGAATCTGAGAAGCTTGGAGATCAGGTCCCGAGCCCCCGAAGACATTGATGGAGGAAACCTTAAATCTACCTGATGAGGCCAGAGAAGTATGGTTAATTGCCTTGATCCGTTCAAGGCACTGTCCTAGATCTTAGTAGACCACCACTGTATGTGCCCCAGGCTCCGCAGGCCCACCCACCTCCCCACCCCCTACCAACCAGTTCCCGCATGAATGCCCAGAGTGTGGCCATCCCACCTTGAGGATGCGTCTGTAGGTCTCACTAGTGGAGGCACTCTCAAAGGGTGGATTTCCTACCAGCAACTCATAGCAGAGCACCCCAATGCACCATAGATCCACCTTCTCATCGTATGTTCTCCCCTCGATCATTTCTGGGGGCAAGTAGTCCAGCGTCCCACACGTGGTCCTTCTCCTAGAGGGTTGCAGAGAAAGGGGCATAAGTACAAGAGAAGGTGTCCGTCCCCAGCTTCCAGGCCCAGGCAGTCCCTTCCCAAGCACAGGAATCAGGAAACACCAAGTTTTAACATGCATCAAGGTTCCGAGACCACAAGTACTGGGACCCATCAATTCCATATTCTGAGATTCTTTCTACAATTATTTATATTTAGCTCATGATCCAGGAAGTTTTCACAAGGAAGATTTGAAACAAATTGATGGTGCAACAAGAGAGACCAAGTAAATTCAGTTCAGTTCAGTTCAGTCGATTAGTCGTGTCCGACTCTTCTCGACTCCATGAATCACAGCACGCCAGGCCTCCCTGTCCATAACCAACTCCCAGAGTTCACTCAGACTCACGTCCATCGAGTCAGTGATGCCATCCAGCCATCTCATCCTCTGTCGTCCCCCTTGTCCTCCTGCCCCCAATCCCTCCCAGCATCAGTCTTTTCCAATGAGTCAACTCTTCGCATGAGGTGGCCAAAGTACTGCAGTTTCAGCTTCAGCATCATTCCCTCCAAAGAAATCCCAGGGCTGATCTCCTTCAGAATGATCTCCAAGTAAATTAGTCATGCTTTTTTTTTTTTTTTTCAAATTTTAAACTTTTTATTTTGTATTGGGGTATAGCCAATTAAAGAATCTGCCTGCAATGCAGGAGACCTGGGTTGGGAAGATCCCCTAGAGAAGGAAATACCAACCTCACTTCAGTATTCTTGCCTGGGGAATTCCAGGGACAAAGGAGCCTGGTGGGCTACAGTCCACTGGGTTGCAAAGAGTCAGACACGGCTGAGTGACTTTCACTCATATAGCTGATTAACAATGTTGTGGTAGTTTCAGGTGAACATCGAAGGGACTCAACCATGTGTATACATGTATTTATGTCCACGTGTGTGTGTGTTAAGTCACTTCAGCCACATCCAGCTCTTTGCAGCTCCATGGACTATAGCCTGCCAGGCTCCTCTGTCCATGGGATTCTCCAGGCAAGAATACTGGAGTGGGTTGCCACGCCCTCCTCCAGAGGATCTTCACGACCCAGGGATGAAACCCACATCTCTTGCATTGGTAGGCAGGTTCTTTACAGCTAGCACCACCTGTGAAGCCCTATATACATGTATAATTATGCTTTGTTGATAGAGTAAAATTTGTGGAATTATGGCACAATAGTTCTTGATGTATTTACATGGAAATTTATTGATAAACTTATATGTTAAGAGGATTTAAAACAAAAGGTATAGTTGAACCCCGTTCTTTCAGTCAACAAATATATATTAGAATATGCATTTCAAAAGGCAGTATTTAAATACAAACTCAGTTTGTACCTGGGTCTTACATGTGAGATGAATTAAACTAGATCATTCTTAACTGGCACCCACCGGACCTACCTCAGAGAGGGGGTGTGCACAGACCAGCCGAAGTCTGCAATCTTCACTTCACCCATGAGCCCCAGCAGCAGGTTCTCCGGCTTAATATCCCTGTGAATCACCTTCCTTTCATGGCAGTAGATCAGAGCATCTGCCAACTCCTCTATTATCTGTGTGAGAAATGAAAAAGCAGTCTGGAAATGAAGCCAGCCACGAGAAGATGATGATTAATGCTTGATTACCCATCTGGAGCCCTCCCAAAATCTCTTGCTTCCTATTTGTAAGTCAGTTCCACTCATTTATTTCAGTGAACTCCCTCAAAGCATTTCATGTTTCTTTCCATAAGGTAGTGCAGTTAGATTCTGTTGCTCACAACCAAAGAATCCAAACTTACACACAGTACTTATTAATATTCTGGGGTAATTATTAGGGCATCCACATGGAAGAGGAAAGGCAACTCACTCCAGTATTCCTGCTGGGGAAACCCCTTGGACAGAGGAGTCTGGTGAGGGCTACAGTCCATGGGGTTGCAAAGAATTGGACACGACTGAGCATTAGGGTATCCAAATATGAAGTTGTAGGATGTAAGTCACTATATATAACTTAGTGTCACTATATATAATTTATAGAATGAAATAAAGAAAGAAGCCACGTGGACACTCGTGAAAGCCTCAAGCAATGACCCCCACACCAGCCTATTGTAAACTCGTGAACCTGAGCCCTCCCGCCTCACCGTGGCTGTACGCTGTTCATCAAACGTGTGACTCCTTTGCAGCGCCTTGTAGAGCTCGCCCTTTGGGGCATATTCTAAAATCAGGTACACCCGGCGCGCATCATGGAAGTAGTTGTACAGGCGCAGGATATTGGGGTGTCTGGAGGACAGAAGGAGTAAGTGTCAAGACTGCTCCCTAAAAAAACAAAACACAGCTCCCTGAGGCCCAACTCAAGATGCTATTATAAGTGACTGGTCACACAGAGGGGCAAATTGTGCTGGGACCTGTATAGGAACCGCTCCGTCTGTAAATTTGTGAGCGGAAAACGAAGCAGGTGTCAGAATTCGAGTGTCTGATGCAGGGAGCTTTACATGGTATAACTGGAATGAATTGCAGAGGGGGAAAAAATCTTTAAGACGCAAGCAAACGGCTTATTTGGAGGTAGTACGGGGGGAAACGCTGAGTTCAGATGTCAGAGACGGAACAGGAAAACAGGAAAGAGAAAAAAATAAGAACCGGCACAAGAAACTCATAGACTATCCTTACTGGAGATGGGCCTGGATTTCAACTTCCCTGCGCAGCTGGTGTTCCAGGCCTTCCTTCTCTATCTGGGACTTGAACAGGACTTTCAGGGCCACGATGAAATGGTTTTTCTTCAGGCGAGCCAGGTACACATTCCCAAATTTTCCCTTGCCGAGAGGACGCCCGATTTCAAAATCATCAACTGTGAAACGCCGCCTGACAGGAAAGAAAGCAGAGCGCCTCCGTTTCGGAGGTGAGTGGAGAGTCAGGGGTCCCTCGTGCTCGCCTTCCGCTTTCACTGTTTCCCTCCTCGGGCCCCTTTTCCTTCTTAAGGGCTCAGCCACGGTGTTGGGTCCATAACTGTCGGTCCCCTAAGGCAACACTTCACACACTCGGTCCCACTTCCCTTCCTCTTCCTGATAAAAAACAAAGGCGCTCACGCGGTTGGGGCTCCGGGCACCGTTTGACCTGCTGCAGCTACTGAAAAAAGAAAAGAGATGTCCATCCTTTGTTCTGTGCACCCCCTCACCCCCAACACCCGACCCCAGGCCTGTCTTCTAAACACCCTCTTTCCCTGTTCCTGGTACATAACCCTTCCACCTGCGTGCTGCATCCCGCCCGCCTTCCTCGCAGTTCCTCGATGGCTCATGACCAGAGACGGTGCGGAGGAGGACGCCCTGCGGAGCTGGGTGTCCAGGCAGGAGGTAACATTCAGGTTGAGGCTCCTGTAGTCGCCACTTGCTCCCTTACAGACTCGGGGAACCAGCTACGCGGCAACCTACTACGAGGACCCCCTCTCAGGGACTGAATCGGGGCAACTTTGTGCATACGCACGCTAGGATATTTATACTATGTTCTCTGGCCCCATTGGCCGAGCAGGTAGTTCCTGGTTGACTCCCATTGGTTAAAATTTCTGACGATTAGGCAGCATGCTCAACGGAAGGAGCAAGAATGAGCGCTTCCGGTCCGGTGACTGGAGGCGGGACTTAGGGGACTGGGCCAATAAGAGGGCCGGGCATGGAGCCAAGAAGGTCGGAAACGCCCCAGAAAGACACAAGTGGAGGTAAAGGGATCAAGCGGGGAGTGGTGTGCAGAGTCTGTGCTCCTCAGTTCAGTTCAGTTGAGTCACTCAATCGTGTCCTACTCTTTGCGACCCCACAGACTGCCGCACCAGGCCTCCCTGTCCATCACCAACTCCGGAGATTGCTCAAACTCATGTCCATCGAGTCACTGATGCCATCCAACCATCTCATCCTCTGCCGTCCCCTTCTCCGCCTTCAATCTTTCCCAGCATCAGGGTCTTTTCAAATGAGTCAGGTCTTCTCATCCGGTGGCCTAGGTATTGGAGCTTCAGCTTCAGCATCAGTCCTTCCAATGAATATTAAGGACTGATTTCCTTTAGGATTGACTGGTTGGATCTCCTTGAAGTCCAAGGGACTCTCAAGAGTCTTCTCCAAAACCCCAGTTCAAAAGCATCAATTCTTTGGTGCTCAGCTTTCTTTATAGTCCAACTCTCACATCCATACATGACTATGGGAAAAACCATAGCTTAGACTAGACAGACCTTTGTTGGCAAAGTAATGTCTCTGCTTTTTTATATGCTGTCTAGGTCGCTCATAGCTTTTCTTCCAAGGAGTAAGCGTCTTTTAATTTCATGGCTGCACTCACCCTCTGCAGTGATTTTGGAGCTCAAGAAAATAAAGTCTGTCATATGTTCAGGTACTTTCTTTCTAGTCCTAGTTTGTGGATTTTTTGTTAAAATCATGAATTCTGTCAAAGGCTTTTATAATATCAATTGAGATGATCATGTGGGCTTTTGTCTTTCATTCTGTTGTCTTTCCATTACAGGAGTAAACTGCATTTGGTCGTGGTATATGATCCTTTTGATATGGTACTTAATTTGTTTTGCTAATATTTTGTGCAGGGTTTTTTCATCCTATTCCTAAGAGATATTTCTTTGTAGGCTTTTTGTTTTGTTTTGTTTTGGCTGTAGTCACTATGTGCAATGATTTTGAAGCCCCCAAAAAATAGTCTCTCACGGTTTCCTTTGTTTCCCCATCTATTAGCCATGAAGTGAGTGGACCAGATGCCATGATCTTAGCTTTATGAATGTGAGTTTTAAGCCAACTTTTTCACTCTGCTCTTTCACTTTCATCAAGAGGCTCTTTAGTTCTTTGCTTTCTGCCATAAGAGTGGTGTCATCTGCGTATCTGAGGTTATTGATATTTCTCCTGGCAGTCTTGATTCCAGCTTGTGCTTCATCCAGCCTGGCATTTTGCATGATGTACTTTACATATAAATTAAGTAATCAGGGTGACAATATACAGCCTTGACATACTCCTTCCCCAATTTGGAATCAGTCCATTGTTCCTTGTCCGGTTCTAACTGTTACTTCGTGACCCGCATATGGATTTCTCAGGAGGCAGGTCAGGTGGTCTGGTATTCCCATCTCTTTAAGAATTTAAGAATATTCCATGGAACGCATAGTATCTGATTTTGGCTTCCCTTGTGGCTCAGCTGGTAAAGAATCCGCCTACAATGTGGGAGACCTGGGTTCGATCCCTGGGTCAGGAAGATCCCCTGGAGAAGGGAAAGACTACCCACTCCAGTATTCTGGCCTGGAGAATTCCATGGACTGTCTAGTATCTGAATGAATGAACATGTATATAAATCTCTGAGGGAGTGAGTTAAGAAAGTCAGTGACATAAGGAAGTGTGTGTGCTAAGTCCTTTCAGTCGTGTTCAACTCTTTGCCACACCATGGACTGTAGCCCTCCAGCTCCTCTGTCCATTGGATTCTCCAGGCAAGAATACTGGAATGTCTAACCATTCCCTTCTCCAGGGGATCGTCCCTAACCCAGGGATCAAACCTGCATCCCTTACGTCTCCTGCAATGGCAGCCTGGTTCTTTACCACTAGTACCACCTGGGAAGCCAGACGGCCAGTGTGACTGACGAGAAATCAACGGCAGGAAGCTGCCAGGGTTTTGCACTGAAGAGCCAGTTCTGGCTCCTTGTTGGATCTGTTTCTTTGACTTTAACCTTTGCTTTTAGTTATTTTGGCTTGTTTGCTTTTGTTATGATAATCATACATAATAGCCTGCCTCGGGGAACCCTCCCCTCAGCCTGACTGTTAAACTGAAGTACCTTTATTCAGCTCACAGAGAGACAATCTGACCCAGCTCACCTGTGAATGGTTGCACTAAAGAAGAAATTAACACATCTGGTATTGTTTTGCAAAATAAAGGGCCATTTTACTTTACTTCCTCACCTCCTCTCCCTCTCTGTTTTAGAGAAGAACCTGCCATCCAGACCAAGGTAAGGTGATTATTTTGAGACTTTAGTCTGCCATCCTCTCTGTCAGCCGGCTTTCTAAATAGAGTTGTATTCCTTGCCTCAATACCTGTCTTTGATTTTGTTGGCCTGTCGTGCGGTGAGCACAGTGAGCTTAGACTCAGTAACAGGGACGTGTTATGTTGTTGGCACACACCAGGACCAAGCGCAACTCAAGCTGCCCCAGCTTGAGGGTCCTGTCCTATTCAGGCCGTTCCTCAGGCTCCTCCTCAACCACTCACATGCGTGAGGGTCACCGTGGTGGAGCTCCCTGACATCTGCTTCTGTCTCCAGATATCCTATGGCTTGTGTGCCCTCCCTCAGTACATCTGCCTCCCCCAGCCCAGGACTGCCCAGGCCATTTGGCATGGGGGCAAAGACCCATAGCTGCACTTACTGCTCCCCTCTCATGTACTCACTACAGTACAGCTGACCCTTAAATGAGGGCTGGGGTGGGGCTGACGTTCAGCACTGTCAAAAACCCACACAGGACTTCCTTGGTGGCCCAGTGGTTAAGACTCCGTGCTTCCACTGCAGGGGGTACAGGACCGATCCCCCACTGGGGAAGATTCATGTGGCATGCAGTGTGGTGCAACCAAAAAAAAAAAGGAAAAAAAATCCACATTTAAGTTATGGTTAGCCCTTGGTCTTACCACCAGGGTTCTTGGACTCCTTAATCAATAGAAATGGATAAGTGTTGTAGAAAAAATAGAAATGAAGTTTTTCCTCCTCTAAGAACAGACATTACTTTACCAACAAAGGTCCATCTAGTCAAGGCTATAACCATAGCCTTCCAGTGGTCATGTATGGATGTGAGAGTTGGACTGTGAAGACAGCTGAGCGCTGAAGAATTGATGCTTTTGAACTGTGGTGTTGGAGAAGACTTTTGAGAGTCCCTTGGACTGCAAGGAGATCCAACCAGTCCATTCTGAAGGAAATCAGCCCTGGGTGTTCTTTTGAAGGAATGATGCTAAAGCTAAAACTCCAATACTTTGGCCACCTCATGCGAAGAGTTGACTCATTGGAAAAGACTCTGATGCTGGGAGGGATTGGGGGCAGGAGGAAAGGGGGACGACAGAGGATGAGACGGTTGGATGGCATCACCGACTCGATGGATGTGAGTTTGAGTGAACTCCGGGAGATGGTGATGGACAGGGAGGCCTGGCGTGCTGCAATCCATGGGGTCACAGAGTCGGACACGACTGAGCGACTGAACTGAACTGAACTGAAGAACAGAAAAGTAAAGGGAACAGTGAGCAGTCTAGAGAAGAAACTTGGACGGGCCTGAAAGATCTCCTGAGGTGCCAGCCTGCTGTATTCTCCCCTCACCGGGCAGAGAAATAAAGCCATCTTTCTATGTCCCCTAAACTCTGTCTCTGTATTTTTCATTTGCAATTGGTGGGTAGACAAAGTCATAACCTTGGCGATAACAAAGAGGCCTGAGGAGAAATTCAGGCAAGACTTCATAGGCAAGACTCCTGCTGCAGGAGGGAGAAAACAAGAACAGGTTCCCTGACTCACTCCCTGGAGGGCGGGGGACGAGTTGGTCTCTTAAACCAGGTGAGGGTAGGGGTGGGCCCGGGGTGGGCCCAGGGATGGGGATGGAGACGTGGCTTAGGTTGTCTGCCACCCGCTGGCTGGTGCTGTGTGCAGCGAGCATGCCAGTACACTGTTCTTGCTCCCATCAGGGTCCATTTGTTCCCAGCTCATCAGAAACCGCAGTTGAGTTTTTGGTCTTTTTGTATCTTATTGCTCATAATCTTACACATGCAGGCAGTTATTTTTAGTCCCTTATAGTTTCTTTGTATTTTGTTGCTGGAGGAGATGTTTGTCCAGCTGAAAGTCCTACAGCAAGGGTTCCAGCCTATCTTATCAGCATTCGCCATTCCTCTGTATCCTTGCTTCTGCATCTAGGAACTCTACCAACCCGGGATGGCACAGTACTATAGTACACTGGACGAGAAATCTGCATGTAGTGGACCTACGCAGTTCAGACCCCTGTTGTTCAAGGCTCAACTCTATTTGTTGGACTCAGTAATTGGTTTCCACTTTGGGTCTCAAATAGTAAGCCCACATATTTGTTTGACATATACAGAATTTTCAAAACAATTGTAACTGAACTCTTTTAGATAGGAAATAGGGTAAATTGTTAGAGAAATACAATTTAAAAAGAAAAAGTCTCCTCCTCATTCAGAAAAGTCTCACTGCAAAGACAGTAAAGAAATAAAAGTTTAAAGTTGTATAAGCATTAGACTAGAATCTGATGCACATGGCAGGTGGTTGTTGCTGCTACTGCTGCTGCTAAGTCGCTTCGGTCGTGTCCGACTCTGTGCGACCCCATAGATGGCTGCCCACCAGGCTCCCCCGTCCCTGGGATTCTCCAGGCAAGAACACTGGAGTGGGTTGCCATTTCTTTCTCCAATGCATGAAAGTGAAAAGTGAAAGGGAAGTCGCTCAGTCGTGTCTGACTCTTCGAGACCCCATGGTCTGCAGCCTACCAGGCTCCTCTGTCCATGGGATTTTCCAGGCAAGAGTACTGGAGTGGGGTGCCATTGCCTTCTCCAGATGGTCGTTAAGAGACTTCAAAGAACACTCACCCCTTCATATAGCCAAAAAACCACAAACCATTCCCTACATTTTCCAATAAACAATTGGTCCTATGAAGTAAGGACAGCAGCATTTGTTACACATAGTTCATTCTACACTAACGCAGTAACGGGGTGATTACTTGCTGTTACACTGGCTTTCTATAGAGGAAAACTAACTTCTCATATGACCAGAGGTAGTTTTGCTACTTGGAGCAAATTGGGCTCCTGCCCTCACCCCTGCCCCACAAGAAACTGGGATGTGTGAGTGCCAGTCGCTCAGTCGTGTTTGACTCGTTGTGACCCCCATGGATCTTAGCCTGCCAGGCTCCTCTGTCCATGGAACCCTCTAAGCAAGAATACTGGAATGAGTTGCCATTCCCTTCTCCAGGGTTCAAACCCAGGTCTCCCGCAGTGCAAGCAGGTTGTTTACCAGCTGAGCCACTGGGACAGAAAGACGCTATCTCCTTTGATGACTTCATTTCATAAAAATGGACCCCTGGGCCTTTGAGAAAGACATTCCTCGGTTGTGAGGGTATTGGGGTGTTTGAGTAAAGCAAGGCTAGTGCAGCTTAGCCTTAATTTGCTGGGATTAGAATGGTACGAGATAAGCTTGGAGAGAAAACAGAGGCAAACCGTGTAGAGCCTTGTCGGCCATTGTAAGGAGCTTCTATTATGCTCCTGAACACGTTCTAAAATGTACCTGTGGGGGACTCCTGGGGGACCAGTGCTTTCACGGACTCGGTGCTTTCATGGACTCGGTGCTTTCACTCTTGGGGTCTGGGTTCCATCCCTGGTCAGGGAACCAATATCCCATGTGGCGTGGCCAAAAAAAAAAAAGACTTCCCCTTTACCTCTGCGTCCTTAAGACAGTCTTGCCTGGTAAGAGTGATTTCTCTGCTTATGTCTGTGGGCCCCACTGTATCATTAAGACCAGAAAGTTTATGCTAACAGTGGGACTCATGGTGAAGGGTGGGTTTTGTCTGCCTACGACTACACTACATTTCGCCTTCTGTGGATCCTGTCTCCATGGTCAGTCCAGTGGGCGCTGCCTCGATAAAGGCATCCGTGGGCTGGGAAGCTGGGGCGAACTTCCCTTCTGGTGTTGATGAACACGCTGTCACACAGCTCTGGAACTGCACGGGGAGTCACCCGGGCGAGGTGCTCGGTTCCTCTTGCATTGTATTCTAGGTGCCTTTTTCCTTTGCTGATCGCGGTCTCTGTCTTTCTGTGGTGACACCAAGCCTGAAGGTGGTCTTGGGCAGACATGAAAGTCTCCTTGAAAAAGGAAAGTACTGACCTAGATGGGAATCACGGTAAAGGCTTCCCTGGGGAAGTGCTATTTGATGTGAGATGTGATTTTCCAGTGGTCATATATGGATGTGAAAGTTGCACTGTGAAGAAAGCTGAATGCTGAAGAATTGATGCTTTTGAACTGCGGTGTTGGAGAAATCTCGAGAGTCCCTTGGACTGCAAGGATATCCAACCAGTCCATTCTAAAGATCAGTCCTGGGTGTTCTTTGGAAGGACTGATGCTAAAGCTGAAACTCCAATACTTTGGCCACCTCATGCAAAGAGTTGACTCATTGGAAAAGACTCTGATGCTGGGAGGGATTGGGGGCAGGAGGAGAAGTGGACGGCAGAGGATGAGATGGCTGGATGGCATCACTGACTCAATGGACATGAGTTTGGATGAACTCCGGGACTTGGTGATGGACAGGGAGGCCTGGCGTGCTACAATCCATGGGGTTGCAAAGAGTCAGACACAACTGAGAAACTGAACTGAACTGAACTGTACTGTGAAGGGTAAGCATTCATTCTCCAGCCAAAGTGTAGGGAAGAGCCTAGCAACGGGTGGGGAGACAAAAGGAAACACAAGTCAAGAGCAGAGCAGTGGGATCGTGAAAGAGAAAAGGGAGCAAATTAGACACATCCCACACCAGGTAAGGCCCCATGGATGGGCTACGTGAAGGCTTTGGTTTTTATCTCCAGAGTTAAGGGAAGTCATGAAACGACTGAAGGGCATGTGTGTTGGGCAGGTGGCAGTCTAATTTGCACTGCATCTCTAGTTTCAGTGTGGAGAATGGACTGGAGAGGAAATACAGGTGAAAAAATACCTAGTTACTAAGCTGAAACAGAAGTGATAGATGATGTGTGATAGTCCAGGAAGGAAGTGGTGGGTTACGGAAGACAAACCTGAGAGGCATTTAAGAGGTGACGCTGGCAACTTGGCGTGTGGAGTGTAAGGAAACAGAGGTCACAAGGTTGCGTCGGGTTCTGTCCTTGGTCACCAAACCGTGCCACGTGGTGCAGAGGCAAAACTACAAGAGGATCGGTATCAGGGAGAAGCGGGAGCCACTTTAGGAACCTTTAAACAGTCACGTGGAGACTGACATCTTCCAAACACTCAAGTAGGGGCAGTAATCAGGAATTCAGGTCTAGGGCCCCAAGAAGTCAGGACTGGGAAAATAAATTCCAACTTGTTCAAAGTAACAAAGGTCTGTATAATCAAAACTATGTTTTTTCCAGTACTCATGTATGGATGTGAGAGTTGGACTATAAAGAAGGCTGAGTGCCAAAGAATTGATGCTTTCAAACTTTGGCATTAGAAAACTCTTGAGAGTCCCTTGCACTGCAAGATCAAACCAGTCTATCCTGAAGGAAATCAATTCTGAATATTCACTGGAAGGACTGATGATGAAGCTGAAGCTCTAATACTTTGGCCACCTGATGCAAAGAGCTGACACATTAGAAAAGACCCTGATGCTGGGAAAGACTGAAGGTGGCAGAAGGTGGGAGAAGGATGAGATGGTCAGATGGCATCACCAACTCAATGGACACGAGGTAATGCAGGTTCCTGGGGGATGGTGAAGGACAGGGAAGCCTGGCATGCTGCAGCCCACGGGGTCACAATGAGTTGGACAAGACTGAGTGACTAAACAACAACAATGAAGATAAGTGAAGCCGCATGAAGGATGCGGATGAAGCCTAGGGAGAGACCACAAAGAAAGAAAAGGGACTGTGGAAACTGTTTAGGAGTTTCAAAACTGCATGGGTGGCTAGAAGTGGATGAGTCAGCAAGGAAGGAAAAAAAAGAAAGGAGGGAGAAAACCAGGAGAGTGATGATATGGAACTAAAAAAAGTGTATTTCAAGAATGGTCAGTGAGATGATTTTCAGTCTCAAGACCAGGGCTTACATTATATAAACACGGGAGTCACTGCTGACCTTGGCCAGGGTGATGAAGACAGCAGGACCCTAGGAAGGAGGTTCACAAGGCAGGGAGGTTTGGGAAATGGAAGAAAAAGGATGAGGTAACAGTGAAGTGCAATTATCACAAGGAAACGAAGAGAATCCCAAGGGCACTCCTCAGTTAAAGGAAGAGGGAGGAATAAAGATGTGAATAAGTGAGACGTGGTGAAGACAGTGGTGCCCGACGCTCAGGGCAATGCATGAAGACAAGTCAGAAAGGGTGAGGGACAGAGCAGATGAAAAACAGGCTTTAGGCAGGTGAGGTCACAGGCAAGAAAACATTGGGCACACTCTGAGGTGGGGCAAACGGTGATGACTGCCTAAGTGCAAGCAAAGCACTTCAAACGTGTGTGAAGATTTATCCTGACAGCAAGCACATGAAATGACACTAGAACAAGCCATAGTGAAAGTTGCTGAAAGATGATGGAACTAGAGAGGCTGTAAGGGAGGAGGGAGGAGAGTGGTGAGGGTGCCTGTCAGCTGGAAGATGGTCAAGAGAACGAATGATGTAGCAGGACTTGGGACTCAGCACACCAGAGGCGTTTCTTCCTTCACATCCCAGAAACTTGGGAGAAATGATACATGGAGACTAGGTTGTCATTAATGAGTTTGTGGCCCCCAGTTAGTGGCACTTCGTCATCGTCTGATGTGTGGGGCTGTGCGGGCATCTGAAACCATCTTCCTAAAATACAAACACCAGGGGAGATTGAGTGTGATCTTACTAAGGAACATCTTGGCCCCTTGGATACCTGCTTTCTACTTGCCCACCTGGACAGCCCCTGGTTGGCACTCTCCTTGTCTGTGGCTCTCCACATCCAACTCAAAGATCGCATGTGGCTGGGTGCACTGGCACCCTCACTTCTCGAAGTGGCTGATGTGCCTTGTAAAATTCTTAGTATTTATCGTCTCATTAATACTTTTGGGCATTGTTTTAAAGTGTAGGATTTGCTATCCTGATACGAGGCCTTTGAAGAGTTACTTATGGCTCCAGTTAAGACGAGGGCCTGCTGTGCTTGCTCCACGGGGCCACGTAGGGCAACCCCTGAGGACAGTCAGAAGCAAAGAGGTGGAGGGGAAGGGTAGAGAGACTGCAGATACAGTGATCTTCACTGGGAGGCGTGGGACTGGTGACGCAGACAGGCCAAGCAGGTTCAGGATTTGCTAGTTTGGTTCCTGCCAGCACAGCTCAGGGTGCAAGGGCTGCCCTCAACTGCCTGGTTATCTGGGGAAGGGTCTTGAAGCATGGGGACTTGATAAAGGCAGTAGCTGAGGGCTCTGGCTCTGGAACGGCTGGTTTGTCTACGGAGGGCACAGACCACAGGGAAAATTATCCGGAGAGATTAGCTAGCTCTAGAAGGAGCAGTCTCCACAGGATCAGCGGGGTCCCAAACGTTAGAACTTCAGAATAAAAACACATGCTTCAACATTAAGTATCCAAAATAAGGGGGAGGAGGAGAGTGGCCAGGAAGGTTTTAAAGTCTCCCAGGTAAGCCAGAGGTCAGAAGTATGACGGGAGGGCCCGTGGCCCTGACACGGCTCTGAGGGAGGCCCGGTAGGTTGCCTGTTTATACTTTACTTCAGACTGTTTAAAAAGTGAGCTGCATAACACATCCATGAGCAGAGATGACAAGTCTTCAGCCCTCAAACCTCAAGCATGACATCACTGAGCATCCCAGGACTGAGAGGGAAAGGCGGTCTTCGGGTCAGAGCCCGAGCGCCCGGGGAGCAGAGAGGCCCCGCAGACCAGGTTCCTGCCGGTCTTCAGCACCTCTCTGGCGAAGCCGTCCCTGCAGGAGCCACCTGCTCCCCCTTGCTCCAGGTGAAACTCCCCCACAGATGGTGAAGGTAACCAAGCCTGACACAGGGTAGTCTAGCTTCAAGTGAGGTGTGCTGGATGATGCAAACATTCCTTATTTCTCTTTGCTGAAGACAGAGGCACAGAGTATCGACAGCAGGGAGAGAGAGAGATGAGAAACTGCTGCCTTATGTGCCTCAGAAACAGCACTGGTCTGGCATTTACATCTTTATAAAGTAAACAGCTGGTATATTTGCACATCAGACCACTTGAAGCCATTCATCTATAAAGATACATGTGTACTAGGTATCTACACATTTATGTACATATATGTGGCCTCAAGTGGTGTATACACATCACACGTGTATCAATTATCAGAAAGAGGCAAGGTCCTTGTCACCAGACTTCCTCTGTATGTTGTCATCACTAAATTAAATCCCGGCTAGTTTCTTCAGTTCTACTTTGGCTTAGTGATAGTTTTAAAAAAAATTTTGGTTATGATTTTGCCTCAAAATTATGACTCTTTTAGGAAACTGTGCTTAACATTACAGAAGCCTGAATTTATTAATTGGCATCTTAGTTCCATTTAAGTTGCTATGAAGACCTAACAGAGCAGGCCCAAGACTGCTATTCTCTTAACTAGCAGGTTTACCCTGGGCTGTGGTTTGAGACCTTAGATTTTGGAGGACTTCCCACGAGTGAGTGGCTCAGTGTGCTCAAGCTTTCTGTGCACCAGTGTGTTTTATGCCAAAGATCCACTGTCCTTCTGGAGGTCTAGAATTTGGTATAAATGTTAAAGTCCCCAAGAAACCCTGAGTCTCGAGCTAGCTTCCACATGTGACATTTCAGTCGATGGCTGTCCCTCCTTGACAGAGCTTAAATTGAGCACGTCCCACGTGACTCCCCTGAGCCAGGACAATTGCAGATTGCCCCTGGTCCCTGTGCAGCTTCTCTTGGCTGAGTTTGCTTTGATCGTTTTGGTGGAATAAGCATAGCTGTTGAGTGTTAACAAAACATGAGTTCTGGGAGTCTTCCTAGCAAACTGCTGAACTAAGTGTGGTCTTGATCACATGATACAATCATTCATCCTGATTTCCATCTGGCCATAAAAGCTTCTGGAGCTTTTCTTCAAGGTCAACATATGTTCTATATGGTGGCAACTATACAATAGCACCCCACTCTATTACTCTTGCCTGGAAAATCCCATGGACGGCGGAACCTGGTAGGCTGCAGTCCATTGGGTCACTAAGAGTCGGACGCGACTGAGCGATTTCACTTTCACGCATTGGAGAAGGAAAAGGCAACCCACTCCAGTGTTCTTGCCTGGAGAGTCCCAGGGACGGGGGAGCCTGGTGGGCTGCCGTCTATGGGGTCACATAGAGTCGGACATGACTGAAGCGACTTAGCAGCAGTAGCAGCAGCATACACACAGCTTCATGTAAACACTGTGAGGAAGCCAAGCATTATGATAAACATTCCCTGCTGTGTGTAGCCACTCACTAAAACACACATCTATTGGGTGTCTACTAGGGGAAAAAAAGAACGGGACAGTGGTTGGATGTGGGATGATGAAAAAATGGCTGTGAGGTGTCCATCTGGCCTGGGCAACAAGGCAGATGGCAGTGGGATTCACAGGGAATATGGGCACTGAAAACCTTAGCCCTTTTCTATCTTCCTGCCACCACAAATCAACTGTATCTTCTTCAGTTAAAACAGACTATGCAGCCACTAAAGAGGGAGTTTGGTGTATCTCACTCATCCTAAAGGGATGGTCAACATTAATGTCAAATGAGAAAAGTAATTTGCAGACAAATGATCAAGGCTTGGTGTACTCTGAAGTGGTGCATTCACCCATCCTATGAAAGACAACACAGGTTAAGTATCAAGGGCATGGATTTTGCAGTCAGCTAACTCCAATCCCAGTTCCTACACTTTCTAATCATGAAACCCTGGACAAATTCCTAAACTGCAAAGGTTAAGAGTTAATACGTATAAAACAATGTTTGCTTGCTGTTCTAATGATAGGTTTATCTCCAGGCCATGGTCACATGACACATGAACACAGTTTATAAACAGTGGGTGTGGAAGGATGGCCAGTGAGAAACATTCAACCTGGAGACACAGACTGGGGGACTCTAGATCACTGTGGATAAAATGCCTTGAGAGGGGATTAACTCACTCATGGGACACATCACAAGTGAAAAAACAAAGGCCACACATGGATCCTGGGAAGTGGAACCATTTAATAGATGGAAAACACAGACCCTATTAAGGAGAAGAGCAGAAATGCTCAGAAGCCAGCCAAGGACTCTTGAGAAAGAGGGGTGGGCAGCACAAGGGCCAGTAATGAGGTGGGCACAGAGGGGCACAAATGGGAACTTTGTGAGGACTGCGCAAGCCAGGTGACCGTGGTGGAGGTCACTCTTAGTGGTCACTGGAGCACACCACAAGGAGGTGAGGACAGACAGTGGACAGAACTGTTCCACTGGGTGTGTCTGTGAGAGAAAGAAGGGCGGAGTTCAATGGGCATGTGGGGCAGAAAGTGCCCAGCGTGAGACTAGAGACTGAACACATTTGACAGTTGAGGCAAAAATGACAACAACATCCAATATGGCGCTCACTGTACAGATGATGAGGCTAGAAGGGCATTAAGAGGGAGAAGTTAAAGACCACAGAATACAGGAGGAGGTACAGCGCACAGACGGAGACCCTCAGCAAGCTGGGGGCGGAGGTGGGGGATGCACTCAGTCACGGGGAGGAAGAGTGAGCCTGAAGGGGGAGTGACCCTCCTCCTCTGCGGCTGCAACAAGCCTTAGAGAACCAGGAAATTCTACACACACGCCTTCCCTGGAGAACACAGCTCTGAACAACCTGGAGGTCAACCTTAGTTGTAAAATCTGTTCTCAGAGATACCTGTGGATATAAGGCCTTTCATTCCTCTAGTTTATTTAGGATTTCTATCCCAATACAAAGATAAAACCACCAGAGAATCATGACTTTGGGCTACATAGTTTTGCCTGTTTTCTCAGAGTCCTCCTTTGGCATTATAAACTAGGCAAAAATATAGAAGACATATAAAATAACCAAATGGAAATCAAACAACTGAAAAATTAAAAAAACAAAATGAAAACTCAATGGGTAAGCTCAATAGTAGATTATATGAGAGAAGGGCATCAGTGAGCTCAAAGAGCAATCAATCGAAATTAATCAATAAGAGCAACAGAGAGATACAAACTGGGGGAAACAAAAAGATGGGAACTGAGGGTCCTATGGTACAAAACATGAGAATTATCACTCATGTTACTGGAGTCCTTAAAAGAGGGAAAAATGTGAGGTTAAAAAATATTTGAAGAATTAATAATTTAAAATGTCCAAATTTGGCAAGGGGCATACACCACATGATTCTAAAAGCTGAGCAACCACCAAACAGGAGAGACCCTAAAAGTTCTATGCCAGGATACATCATAATTAAACTTATGACCACAATGAAAAACACTTTGAAAACATGTGACGGAAAGGATGCTTTACAGATAGAGAAGTAACAGGGTGACACGCACTTCTCATATGAAACCACGGTGCACAGAAGAAGATAGAATGTAGAAAAACAGACATGTTTTCTTTTGTCCTAAAAGAACTGTGGATCCCACATCGTATGTTCCACAAAAATATCTTTCAAGAATGAAGGGGAAAAGACATTTTTAAATGAAGAAAAAAAACATTCATTAACAGCAGACATACTTTAGAAAGAACAGATAAAGGAAACTTGCCAAACAGAAGGGAAATGTTAATAGAAGACTTGGGACTTTAAGAACAAGAGAAAGAACAATGAAATGGAAAACTGAGAGGGTACCAGGCAGGAAGGCCAGGGGTCTCCAAAAGGAGGAAATAGGCTGCAAGTGTCAGACATTTTTCTCTTAAGTGGCAGGAGGAAACAAACTAGCAGTATTTTTTTCCTTCTCTATATAAATTAAAAGGTTTCTCTTAAAATACTGTGTTGCCATAATGACACCTGGTTTCACTATTCTCAAACCTTGAGTTAACCAACGCATTTCTTATGGAAATGTTTGTCTTAAGCTATGTTAATGTACTATGCATTTACCCCAGACTCGGTCTTCAAGGAGGTTCTGCCTAACGGAGAAGGCAATGGCACCCCACTCCAGTACTCTTGCTTGGAAAATCCCATGGACGGAGGAGCCTGGTAGGCTGCAGTCCATGGGGTCGAGAAGAGTCGGACACGACTGAGCGACTTCACTTTCACTTTTCACTTTCATGCATTGGAGAAGGAAATGACAGCCCACTCCAGTGTTCTTGCCTGGAGAATCCCAGGGACGGGGGGAGCCTGGTGGGCTGCGGTCTATAGGGTAGCACAGAGTCAGAAACGACTGAAGTGACTTAGCATAATGGCTCAGAACCTACTTGACAAACCAGTACGTTATACTCAGATATTGTTCCCCTAATCTATGTAAATCAAACTATCTGTATGGTAATCTGCCTTTCTTCACAATTCAAGTCAATGGTTTTATGGCCCAGGATGAATCATCTGGTGCCAAGATTATCCCAAAATGCATCTTATGGATGGGGGTGCCTGGTGCCATTCTGAGTTTTAAGACATTCCTTTCTTTCATTAACAGACTGCTAATGACTACATAACATGCAGCTGAAGACTGGCAGGGGGGGTACTCTTTCTGCCCCCTTTTGATGCCTATGTCAGAAGCTTTCTCTATCTCCTTTATACTTTAATAAAACTTTATTACACAAAAGCTCTGAGCGATTAAGCCTCGTCTCTGGCCCCGGATTGAATTCTCCTCCAGAGGTCAAAAACCCCAATCTTTTCATTCAGCAACAACCTTTCAAAACTGGAGATACACAGACTTCACTTCTCACAAACTTTGTTTTAAAAAAAAATCTTAAGACAGTTGAGGCAAAAATTACAATATCCAATATGGTGCTCAGTATACAGTGAGAAACTATTTAGAACAACTATATTAAGAACAGGGAATGTAAAAGAACCCTAATGAAATCAAGGTTTCTATACGTCAAAGTGCTGAAATATTGATAAGTCTGTGATTAAGTTATGTATATGTAATACACTTCATACAGTAAAAAAAATTAAGATATATACTCAAAAGCATTACAGATACATCAAGTAGAATTCTAAAAAACATTAAAGTAACCCACAGGAAGGACAGGAAAGCTAAATAACAAGAACTAAAAAACAAGAGTAACACTATAAAGGGAATACAACAAAAAAAACAATTAAAATGGTACACTGAAGCTCTAATGCATCATTAACTATTTTAAATTTAGATGATCTAAATTTACAAATTAAAAGAAAGTGGCAGAAAGGGTTTAAAAAATATGACCCCAACTATTGCTGTTACAAGAAACTTAAAAAATACAAACTGCAAACACTACAATTTCTTAATTATACTTTAAGACTTCATCATTTCTCTCTGCAACTGACAAGAAATACTACACAGAAAGTCAGCAAGGATATAGAGAATCTGAAAAACATCCCCAAGAAAGAAAACTGTGCAGACATTTATAGAAACTCCACCCAATGACAGCAGAATACACATTCTTTCCAAGAAGTCTTACAGAACATTCAACAAGATTTACCACACCCAAGGGCAATAAACAAACTTCAACAAACTTAAACAGTCAAACCAAACGTGAAACAAACAAGAAATCAATAACAAGATGATACCAGAAAATGGTTCAAACAGTAGAAAATGAAATAAAAAACTTCTAAATAATCCACAGGTGACAGAAGAAGTCTCTAAAGGAATCAAGGGGTATTCAGAACTGAATAAACTGTAATAAAAACTTGTGGGACAAAACTTGAATAGTGCTGTGGTAGAACTTTATAATACTTAATGCTTCATAAGAAAACAAAAAGTGTCGAATCAATAATCTCAGCATCCCTCAAAAATTAAAAGTGCAAAATACAACCAGAGCAAAGCAGAAGATAGGCTATCATAAAAACTGGGGCAGAAATCAGTGAAAGCAAAAACAGAAAGGAACAGAAAAAAAATCAATTAAGTGCTGGTTCTTCAAAATGATCAGTAAGACTGGTAAATGTCTAAGACTGACAATGATTAAAAGGAGTTGACTATTTCCAAAATCAGGAGTAAAATGGAATATAAGTACATACCTTGCTGCTGTTAAAAAAAATAATGAGGAAAAAAAAAATGAGGGAATACTTCCAACAAGTCTAAAATTGAGATGAAATGAAACATTTCTTTGACGAGGACCAGCTATCCAATTTATCCAATATGAAAAGACACTATGAATAGTTCCATATTTATCAACTAGTATCCAGAAAATCTCCAGGCCCAAATGGTCCGTTGGACTATTATAAAACAACAATTAAAAACACTTACACACCATCTTCCTAAAAAACAGAACTTGAGAGGCCACTATCACCTTGACCTAAAATCAGACAATGATAGAAGCTAAAAACAAAGAATGGCCACTATGCACCATCAATCAAGAGATTAGAGGGAAAGTGCCTCAAAAAAATACAGTCAAATCAAATGCTTTAATATATATTTTAAAATGCATACTCCATAACCAAGTGGGGCTTATTCCAAGGATGCAAGGCTGGTTCCATATGCAAAACTCAATCAATTGGGTATCAAAGAAAAATCAGATGATCACATCAATTGATGGGAGGAAAAGCATCCAACAAAACCCAACACTCAAGCATAACAAAAATCTCACCAAATTAAGAACTGAGGGAAACTTTCTAGACTTGACAGGAAAAGTTTATGGGGAAAAAAAAAAAAAACATGTAACATTGTACTTGATAAGAAAACTGAATGTTTTCCCCCTAATATCAGAAACCAATCAAGGGTGTCCTCTCCTACTGCTCATACTCAACATCAGACTGCAAGTCCTAGCAAGTGCATTAATAAAAGGAAATGTAAAGAATACAAATAGGAAGGAAAAAAAGTATGTGCAGTTGACATTTCTAAGTACAGAATACCAAGGATTCTATCTAAAAAAACTACTAGAAATAATAACTCAGTTCAGCCAAGGCTACAAGATACCAAAATACCACCTGCAGAACAATCTTTCTATATACTACTAAAGGAAATGAGGAAATGAAAGTTTAAGAATCAGTGTCAACAGAGAATTCCCTGGCAGTCCACCACCCCAGTGGTCAGGACTCTGAGCTGGCCTGGATTTGACCCCTGATTGGGGAACTAATATCCTATAAGACACAAGGCCAAAAAAAACCCCAAATCAATGCATTTATAAATCACTTTTAAGACTTTATAGGGCCTGTATTATTGAAAATTAGGACTTCCCTGGTGGCTCAGACGGTAAAGCATCTGTCTACAATGCGGGAGACCTGGGTTCAATCCCTGGGTCGGGAAGATCCCCTGGAGAAGGAAATGGCAACCCACCCAGTACTCTTGCCTGGAGAATCCCATGGACAGAGGAGCCTAGTGAGCTACAGTCCGCAGGGTTGCAAAGAGTCGGACACGACTGAGCAACTCTACATTATTGAAAATTACAAAATGATAATGAAACACCAAGAATGCTAATGACGTGTCATATCATGTACTGTGTTCACAGTGTCACTTCTGAACTGCTCTATAGGTTTAAATCAATCTCTATAAATGCTGAAGCAATACTTTTTTGCATGCTAAGATTTATACGGGAAGTCCAAGGAACTAGGAAAGCTAAGTCAATTTAAATAATAGAGACAATTCATTTATCCAATTTTAAGATTTACGGTAGAGCTAAAATTAAGTAAACAACAGATTGAATCAATAAAAAAGTCTGAATGTTTGGTGTTTAAAACCACCAAAAAAAGTTTGTTTTTTTAAAAAAACTAAAGCCTGAAGGTCTTAACTGGCACAATAAAATGTGCCCATATATCATGTGTGTATTTTTATCTATGTAAATACCTGCCCTCAACTATCTTAACTCTCCCGACACTGGATAACAATGAGTGTATATACAAGACCCACGAAGGGTCAAGGCCCTTTGCCAGTGAAATAACATTCCACTCACCCCAAGTAAACTAAGGAACCCATGACAAAGTGCCATAAGCTTGACAGAGAAGTCTCAAAGGAACTGGGTTTGCATTTCATTTGCTTATCTAAATTTCCATCTTCTTTTTATACAAATTCCTGAGATAACACTACAGTGTAAACTAAGGAGAAAAACACAGCTAAAGGTTTCCTTAGTGCATAATAAACACTGGTCTCTCCCTTACGGATGAATTCTCAGATGCAGAATAAGGCTCCACGCTGGGTCAATTTCTAAAACAGGTCTTTACACAACTACAGATGATCTGATAGGTTTTCTCAAAGCGAAGATACTTGAGGGGTTTCTCTTTGGTATGTGCGATCAGATGTCATGGTAGATACTTTCTCTTGCAAAAGATTTTCCTCTGTGTTTACATTCAAAAAGTCTTTCCCCAATAGGAGTTCTCGGAGGGTGACAGAGGTTTGCCCACTTGTGAAGGGTCTTCCCACATTTGTCACACTGACAGAGTTTCTCCCAATATGGATCCTTTGATGCTGAGTGAGAGAGGAGCTACGACTGAAGGCCTTTCCACACTCACTGCACTTATAAGGCTTCTCTCCAGTGTGGATGATGGCATGTCTAATGAGGTTTGTGCTCCAGCAGAAGGACTTCCCGCACTCCATGCATTCATAGGGCTTCTCTCCACTATGAATCCGCTGGTGTCTGGTGAGGCCAGACCTGCGGTTGAAGGCCTTCCCACACTCCGTGCACTCATAAGGCTTCTCTCCGGTGTGGATGCTGAAGTGCCGAATGAGGTCTTTCCTAGTGCTAAAGGCTTTCCCACATTCTTTGCACTCAAAAGGTTTCTCGCCAGTGTGTGCCCTTTTATGCAAGATGAAAGTAGAGCAGTGGGTGAAGGCCCTTCCACACTCAGTGCACACAAAAGGCTTCTCCCCAGTGTGGATCCGCTGGTGCCTCTTGAGGTATGACCTGTGGTTGAAGGCCTTCCCGCACTCGAGGCACTCGAAGGGCTTCTCCCCGGTGTGGATGACGTAGTGGTGAATGAGGGCTGCGCTCTCACAAAAGGCTTTCCCACATTCGCTGCACTCGTAGGGCTTCTCCCCGGTGTGGGTCTGCTGGTGCCACATGAGGTAGGACTTGTGTTTGAAGACCTTGCCACACTCAAAGCACTCATACGGATTCTCGCCACTGTGGATGATGTGATGGCGAAGGAATCCGGGCCTGTGTCGGAAGACCTGCCCACATTCTTTGCACACAAAGGATTTTTCCCCATTGTGTCTCCTCTTATGTAAGACAAAATTGGAGCGGTGAGTAAAGGCCTTTCCACACTCACTGCACTTGTAGGGCTTCTCCCCACTGTGAATCCGCTGGTGCTGTGTCAGGTAGGACTTGCGGTTGAAGGCCTTGCCACACTCCATGCACTCGTAGGGCCTCTCCCCGGTGTGGATCATATGGTGCTGCAGAAGGTGTGTGCTCTTAATGAAGGTTTTCCCACACTCAGTGCATTCATAGGGCTTCACTCCAGAGTGAATCTTTTCATGTCCAGCAAGAAGGTGTTTCTTGTTAAAAACTTTCCCACACTCATTGCATTTGAAGAGACTTTCCTCTTCCTGAATCAGGGGATCTTTACCTGATCCACAGGAGTCACGGTCATGGACAGCACCCCCTAGAGGGACTGGTTCCTCTTCGACCCTTGAACACACACCACCAGCTGTCCTTAAGCTGCCATGTTCAGGACTTATTTTTTCATGAAGCTTCTCCCTCTGGGGGTTGATCCCTGGTACAAAGTGGTCTTCCTGCATTTCCAGCGGCCCATCCTGATCCTTGGTTTGTCCCAACTGGGAGTCTCCTGGGCCTCCCTGCATCAGTTCCTGGAGAGAGGCTCCTTTAGACAGCGTTGGTTCACAACTGGTAGGTTCTGTGGTCTTGGGTTTTCCTTCGTCAACTGAAAGAAATACAATAAACAGGGCCTGTTAGTAATCCAACACGGAAGAAATGAAATCAGCATTTCAGTGAGGAAAAAAATAAAGATGAAAGGAGTGCCTCTGGGTCTTTATGCTTTGCTACCATTGACTCTCAGGATTGTTAATTTCCTTCTTCCTTGGTCATTAGACTGCTGACTCCTTCAAAGAGAGTTTAGGTGAGGAGATAAAGGGTATGGAGTTGACATGCCACCACCATTTTATAGACGTTGCTTGACAGAGTAATAATACCTCTGTGTGCTTTCAGTTTCTATAAGTAAGGACGTCCCAATTGTAAGAACACTCGGAAAAGGGGAATTCCCTGGAGGTCCAGTGGTTAGGACTTGGTGCATTCACTGCCAGGCCTTGGTTAAATCCCTGGTCAGGGACGTACTTTCTATTCTATGACAACAGATAGCTCATTATGGGAACCTAGACAGATTATGCTAAAGAGATAACATTATGTCTGATTATAGCAGAAAGACCACACATGTAATTAGAATCTTGGGGTTTTGAACCATGAGTTATTAGCTGGCGCTCTGGAGAGGGAAAGAAGGCTAGACACTGAGTCCCATGTTCAATGACTCAAGTCAGTCATGCTTCTGTAACGAAGGTCAATAAAAATCTACATACCCGGGCTCTGGTGAGGTTTATGGGTTGCCAACACTCCGTGCACATACTGCCAAGCACTGATTCCTGGAGGTAAAGAGTCGCTGAAGACATGGAAGCTTCGTGATTGGAATACCTCTGGCCCTTCTTCTGAGCTGTATCCTGTACCAAACATACTCTGTGAGCATAACAGGTTCAAGGGGAGTTTCTCTGAGTCTAGCAAATCAATGAACCTGAGGGTGGACTGGAAACTCTTGACTTTCAGTTGGTTTAGAAGACCAAGGCAGACACGGCAGTCCTGGATTCTATGTTCCTAATCTGGGGTTTGGCTAACTGTGTGAAGGAAGAGGCCAGGGGAGTTGTACACCACAGGAGTCCTACACCAACTCCAGGCACAACAGGCACTGCCAGAGAGAGACAGTGGGAAGGATGCTACAGCCTAAGGAGACAATGTACAAAAGCCCCACAGGTCACGAGGATGGTACTGATGAGAATCCAGGGGAGCTGACTCGGGTTACTGTGAAACCTCCCAGGACATAGCTCATAAGGCAGGATGGTAAGCAGGATGGAAGGGACACACTGGGTCTGTTATGTCTGAACAGTTTGGTGAAAAGACTAGCAAAATACACATGATCTAGATAAAGAAAATGTCAATACTTTACTTGAAGACATTAAAGAGGAGCTAAACCAATGAGAGATTTAATGTAGGGGATGGTGAAATTGGAGAGAGACGGTCAAAAGGTACAAAATGCCACTTTTAAGATTAAGTAACCAAGGAATGTAATGTACAACTATAGATGACTATAGTTGACACTGCTGTATGATATAAAGAAGCACCATTAACAGAGTATTCCTAAGAGTTCTCATCACGAGAAAAATTTTTCCCTTTTATCTTTTCTTCTTTACTTTTTAACATACTGTCACCGTGCTTATTAAACTTATATTCAGAGTACATCATGCGAAATGCTGGGCTGGATGAAGCACAAGCTGGAATCAAGATTGCTGAGAGATATCAATAACCTCAGATACACGATGACACCACCCTTATGGCAGAAAGCAAAGAGGAACTGAAGAGTTTTTTGATGAAAGAGAAAGAGCAGACTGAAAAAGCTGACATAAAACTCAACATTAAAAAAACAAAGATCACGGTATCGGGTCCCATCACTGCACGGCAGATAGACAGGGTGATGATGGAAACAGTGACAGACTTTATTTTCTTGGGTTCCAAAATCACTGCAGATGGTGAGTGCAGCCATGCAATTAAAAGATGATTGCTCCTTGGAAGAAAAGCTATGACCAACCTAGAGAGCTTATTAAGAAGCAGAGACGTTACTTTACTGACAAAGGCCCAACTAGTTAAAGCTATGGTTTTTTCCAGTAGTCATGTATGGATGTGAGAGTTGGACCATAAAGAAAGCTGAGCCCCAAAGACTGGATGCTTTTGAACTGTGGTGTTGGAGAAGACTCTTGAGAGTCCCTTGGACTTCAAGGAGATCAAACCAGTCAGTCCTAAAGGAAATCAGTCCTGAATATACATTGGAAGGACTGATTCTGAAGCTGAAACTTCAATACGTTGGCCACCAGATGTGAAGAACTGACTCACTGGAAAAGACCCTGATGTTGGCAAAGTTTGAAGGCAGGAGGAGAAGGAGACAACAGAGGATGAGATGGTTGGACGGCATCACCGACTTGATGGACATGAGTCTGAGCACGCTCTGGGAGTTGGTGGTGGACAGGGAGGCCTGGCATGTTGCAGTCCATGGGGTTGCAAAGTAGGACTTGACTGAGCAACTGAACTGATCTGATACAGGAAGATGGATGTTAGCTTAACCAACTGGTAATCACTTCATAATGTATGTAAATCAAACCAGCATGCTCTGTGCCTTAAAACTTATACAGTGATGTATATCAATTGTTTCTCAATAAAACTGGAAAAAATGAATCATATGAAGCTGACAATTCTATCCCAGTGAATGTGTATATTCAATACAATTTCCAATAAAATACCAATTGGGTTATTGTGGAACTCAGTAATTTTACCATGGGATTTGCATGAAAAATCAAAGATGCAAGAATAATGAGAATTAAAAAGATATCTACCTTAGCAGGTAACAAGATTCTAGACTTTAAGACACTGTGGTCCTGGTACAGAGAAGACACAGGCAATGGAAAAGAACCGAGAGCCCGGGAAACACACACACGTGGAGCTCTGGGGAATGGAACGAAGGGAGAGCAGTTCACAGTAAAAGGAAAGGACATAGAGTAAATGGAGCTAGAAAAATGGGTGACGCTGGGAATGACAACACCGTATTCCTGTCTCACACTATCCTCAAATTCTACCTCACACCAGAAAGAGTTAAATGTCAGGTGCCAAGCTTAGAACATCTTATAATGAGGACATCTTTTTGATATTAGGGATGGAGCAGCACCTATAACTGATAAAAGTATCAGTAATGTACAAAAATTCCTAAAAACAAAAGGCAAACAAAGTTAACAGAACACCTGGCATTTTCCATGAACTGACATTTCAAAGAAGAAAATACAGCTGTTCGTCAGTATCCACAGGGGAATAACTGGTATCAGAAGACACTTCCTGCTCAACACCCAAATCCAAAGATGCTCAAGTCCTTTACATAAAATGGCAGTTTTTGCACATAACCTACACACATCCTCCTGTGTACTTTAAATCGTCTCTAGAGTGCTTGTAATATCTAATACAATGTAAATGCTATGTAAATAATTGCCAGCACAAGGCAAACTCAAGTTTTGCTTTTTCGAGCTTTCTGGGATTTTCTTTTCCCCCAGTGTCTTCAATCCATGCTTGATGAATCCAGAGTCAGAACCTGCAGATGAGGAGGACAACTGTACAAATGGGCCGATAATTACATGATGAGAAGCTAAAGCTTGTGAACAATTAAGGAAATGCAAGGCAAGCTCACCTAACACACAGTTTTGTCCGTGTGTTAAGCAAAAATAAACGTGCCTGAGAGCATGAAGGACAGAACAGGACATAGTCAGTGGAATCTAGAGAATTATAGATGGGCAGATCTCTTTTAGAAAACCACGGCAATTGTCACCTAAACTTGAAAGTTTGCACAGCTACAATCCAACAATTTTACTCCTAAAAATGACAAAAGACAGGCCTAATCGTGTGCAAGATGACCAATACATACGAACTTTCCTGGTAGCACTGTTTATGAGAATGATGAAATGTAAAAAAGTAAATGCCCTAGAGAGTGGATAAATATGAAACAGGAATATTTTTTATTTGCTTCAAGTGCAGAAACTTGGGCACATTTTTATGTTAAGTAGACAAAGGATAAAGTTACTAAGGGGTTTCCCTGGTGGCTCAGAAGGTAAAGCATCTGCCTGCAATGTGGGAGACCCGGATTCGATCCCTGGGTCAGCAAGATCCCCTGGAGAAGGAAATGGCCACCCACTCCAGTACTCTTGCCTGGAAAATCCCATGGACAGAGGAGCCTGGCGGGCTACAGTCCATGGGGTCGCCAAGAGTCGGACACGACTGAGTGACTTCACTTGCACTTTCAAAGTTACTAAACAAGCACTAAATAAGAAATACTTTCCCTAAAAGGTGTAACCTAGACTCTGGTTCAAGAACTGGCCATGAAGTGTGCCAAGATCTCTTCCACCAGGTGAAAGGAAAACTACAGCCTGGGAACCTGAGTGCAGAAGGGCTGAGGACCAAGCAGGAGTTTACTGTGGAGCCCTGCTGACACCCCAGGGCCATGCGCTGAGACACCGGCACTGGGGAGGCAGTCCCTGTCGGGAGGGCCGGACGCAGGGCTGCTGGGGGTGGGTCGAGGGTCTGGGGCGGCATCCAGTCTCCAGCCTGTGCGGACGGCAGGACCACGTGCTCAGGCGTAGGAGGGGAGGAGTGAGCACCGGGATGGGTTCTCTGCCAGGCGTGCTCACTGGCTGCCTCTGAGATCCTCAGGTGGAGGTGTGTGGAGAGCAGGGGGCAGAGGCTGGGATGCCCCTCTGAGGGGCCACCGATGGCCCCACAAATGCTCACAGGCCAGCTGGGCCACGGAGTGACTAGGAGTGGAAAGAGCACGCCTCTGCAGCAGCCCCAGCTTCACATACGACGGCTCCAGTGCCCTCAGCAGCCCAGACGTGGGCACACAGGACAAACGTCACTGGGAGGCTTTACCCAACAGGAGGAGACGGGCGACAGGGGACAAGGGAGGGCTCCTCAGTGTCTGAAACGATAGTTTGGGAAAGGGGAAGCAGAGGAGTGCTGGAGAGGCGCTGGGCAGGGAAGACGTGAACCACACTGTTCATCGTGACTAACGGGACGTGGCGGTACCAGCAGCTCACCTCCCACGAGACACCGACTACGGCTCAGACCCTGTGCTGAGCAGTTTTATGTTTTAAAACTGCACACCCCCAGCAACCCCAGGTCAGAGCGACTACCGTGACTGGCGCCTTCAGGAGCAGACCCCCCTCACCAACCTCCTGCTCCTCTCCTGAGACGGAGGGCTCAGTCACAGCTCTCTGCCCACCCCCCAAGTGTGGCCAAGAGCCCAGTGCCTTCCAGTGGAGGGATCAGAGGGCTGCTGTTTATGGGAGTCAGAGTGGCGTCATCCCCCACTTCTCTGCTAGCTGCAGGGGTCAGGGCACCTGAAGTCACACACTGACGACAGAACGAACCCAGGGCCCCGAGCGGCCGCGTGCTGCAGAGCTCCCCGCGACCCACAGGACCGGGTGCGAGTCAGAAACAGCGCCTCCACGTGCTTGAGCTCCGAGACGCCGGAGTCCCCCTGACACAGCAGCCAGGCTGCAACTCAGACGAACTTACGTGCAGACACAAGGAGATCCCAAATTTCACTGGGACCACAGAGCTGGTGGTCGGCACCCAGGCCTGAAGCCCAGGACACATCTGAGCTCGTACACCGTTGACCTCGGCGAGGACAGAGGGACCTGGGGTCAAAGGGCTCCGTGGCTTCCAGATCACCAGAGGCCCGAACAAGACGCTTCCCAGGGAACCAGGGCCAGCGGCTTCCGGCAGGGTCTCTGCCCACAGCTTGGCTCCTACCTGCACAGGTGCTTCGGGAGAGGTCTCTCTTCACCGTCCACAGCTCCTGCCCGTGCTCCAGCCGGTAGATCAGCTCAGGTCTGGGGACAGGACACCCTGGGCATGGAGAATAAAGGAAGACACAATGGTGTCTGTGAAAACTGAGAAGACCTCTCAGTCTCGCATGGGACTTCAGGATGTGGACCTCAGAATGAAGCTGCTCCCACCCACCGACATCTGGACTTGTGACCCGGACAGCAAGGTTAGAAGCAGCACTCCTGGGACCTAGACTTCAGACAGCAGTGAGAGTTGTGCAGACAGCACCTGTGCCCTTTGACCTCCATCATGTAGAGCTCCAGGAGACCTGTTCAGTTGTAGCCAAGAGACCCAGAAAACATGACCCCTCCTTCCAGAGGCTGTTTCCTAATTAATACAAGTGAGTCTCAATCGTGTGAGCATCAAAACCTCCCGGGATGTCTGGTTCATATCCAACTGAAAGCTCATCTCTGCAGATAGGGCCTGGGCAGCAATAGATTAAAACCACCCCAGACTCTGGCATCAAGAAGGACCGAAAAGTCTGGTCTCCACCAACTGGCAGGTGAGCCACCAGGCACTCTGGAGAAGAGCACCCCAGTCCAGGATGGCTGAGAGAGGGGACTCGCCGGTGCCGTGTCCTGCAGCAGCCTGGGTCACCCAGCAGGTCGCCTGCCTGTCAGGAAAGCTGCCCAAGACTCTAGACCAGGAAGAAGCAGAGCAGCAGACAATTGGGTTGCAAGCCACGAACCCGTGAGCCAGTCCCAGCCTTGTGCTTCTGACTGGTGAGGTAATAAAAAACTTCTTCCAGAGTGAAGACTGAGCCGATCTGCCACATGCAACCACACACAGATGCAAGGGCAAGACAAGTGGGTTCCACAGGAAGTGGATGGCGGAGGCGCCAGGACTCGCAGATGATCTCCTCTGGCAGATCCAGGGTTCATCACTCATCACTAAGCAACTGTGCTCTCCTGTCTGCTCCGATCCCGGCACACGGCTCAGCCACCAGGAGTCACCCTCCCGACAACCTCAGGGCCTTCGCACGTGCTGACCCTCCTCCCTGGGTCTCCACTCAAATGTTGCCCCCTGAGAAGACTCTGCTGAACCCTGGAGAAGTCCAGGTGCTTAACCAACTCACCACACCACTATCAACTTTTAATCTTAATTATAAGTGAAAATTAATTTGTACAGGGTATAACCATATCACAGGAATTGTGCCAAGCTATTTAAATGCATTACATTATTTAAAATGGCAATAAACTGATGGAATAATTTAAAGAACTCACATATTTGAAACATAGACTCTTTTCAGTCAAAATAAGGTATGATGACCTCATTGATGTAAGTCTTTTGAGTCCCTAGCTGCCACCTGATCTGAGAAGAGACTAATCTTGTTAGTTGGTCTCTCTGTGGTCAACATACCAAGTTTCTGGATTGGTGACCCAGGGGCAACCAGGTAACTGGTACTGCACCAGGCCAAGGTCCCCTCAAAGATGCAACTGTGATCAACTAAACCAACATCACTGAAATCTGGGGGCAGGTGGGGAGAGGCACTCAACCCAGCTTACTCCAGACCGTACAAGCCCTGCCGTGGGTCTGGGCGCTCCTGAGGAACAGACGCCCAAAGGTCGCACCACTGCTGTCTGGAGGCACAAGCCCCAGCCCCTCCCTAGAAAAGGAAGCCGCCACTCACAGACTCACCACTTGGGACTGCTAGGAACCTACCAGGAAAACACCCAAGTAAAAAAAAAAGGGTCAGGGATAGAAAGGTGACCAAAAAAAAATTTTTTTTTGGTTTGGAGGTAAAAAAGGAGTGGGGAGGAGGAGGAAGGGACTAATTATTATGCCATGCACCAGGGCCATGCCAGGGAGAGGCTGAGCTTCAAGGCCCAAGCCCCTCCCCGACAGGAGATAGACTAAAACTAAAAACCAGGGCTTTAAAAGAATAAAAGCCCAAAAGGAAAAAAGGGAGGGAGTGGTGGCACACACTTTAAACCTTATTTACCAAGCAAATGCCAGGTCTAGCAAACACAGTACTGGTTCTAGACTGGTACTGATTCAAACATAGTAACAACAAAAGCCAAACCAAAAGCCCTACATAACAAGAAGAGAGTAAAACATTTAACGAAATAACATACATGACTAAATTAGAACATAGTTAATAGTTGGACCCAACTGGAAATCCGAAATTTTTATACTAAAACTTACGTAGTAAATTATTATATATAAATAACATAACTGAATGTATTTAAAAAGTTTATATTACTGAAACATAACAAGGCACAGACTGGTTTGTCTGATCCTACAACACAAGTTTTTGAATTATTTTCAGAATTTGCTAAACTGCACCAACAGACAAAACCTCATGAACTTAATACTGTGGCTCAAATCATAGTTATACCCGGGAATCCCCCTAAACTGAAACACTGCACTCTGCCATCTTAAAAAGTAACTGAATACTAAAGAGGAAAAATCGGCATTTCTCACTTTAACTCTACAGCTTTGCCTGAACTTCCTATAGGCCAAGTAACCACTGTTCTAAAAGTACCCCACATTGGGCACTGATGCTCTGACATAGTACATAATTAAGATGAATTTCTGGCACTTATAAATTAATTGACTTGATAAAATGGGACCCCATACACCTGAGTGAAAATAATTATCCAGCCCAGCGTTAAGTTGAAAAGGAAATTTCAGGGAGCAAATCTTATATGTAAGACCTAATTCATCAAGGGGTGATGATCCCCACTGCTGCTCCATTTGACAGCCCAACTGTGTCTGTTCTTAAACCTGAAAAGACCCAGGGCCCCTCACTGTGAGTTACTGCAACCTGCATTCTGTGGTCCCACCCAGCTTTAGGGTTCCTGTCATGGACTGAACTGTGTGCCCTTAAGATGAATGTGTTACCCCCTAGTCCCCAGTGTGATCCAATTTGGACTTAGGGCCTTAAAGAGGTAATGAAGGTGAAACGAGGTCATGGGGTAGGGCCCTGATCTGGTAGGACTGGTACCCTCTGAAGAGGAAGTCCCTCCAAGCCAGAGCAAAGGTCATGTAAGGACTCCCAAGCAGGCGGTCAGCAAGAGATCCTCATCAGGAACTGAACTGGGCCGTCCAGCCTCCAGAAACTGTGAAAATAAAGCTATTTAACCACTGAGCTGACTAACAAGATCCACACAGCCCAAACCCAGCAGTATCAGAAGCCAGTAATTACTCGCCCTGACAGACTCGGCTAAGGTGCTCTGTTTGGTGTCTGTTTTGACGGCCTCACAGCCTTGGTCTGCCTTCACTCTGAAGGGAAACAGAACTCCTCTCCCAGGCTGCCAACACCCACACCCTTGGTAGCTAAGACCCCAACTGCACCCTTCTCTGCAGGAGCACAGGCAACGTTACACCGACCACAGCCTTTCTCAGGAGACGCTGTCTGACACAGGGCGGACAGTAGGCCCGTTACACCGACCACAGCCTTTCTCAGGAGACGCAATCTGACACAGGACAGACAGTAAGCCAACACCTGTTAGACCTCTGGGACTACTTTAGATAACATTCCCATGTAGTATGACTTTGGTGGCCATGTATTCCTCGTTTATAAATTTTACTTCATCTCCCTGATGCTGATTCTTATAAATCAGCCCACCATAAACAGGCCTCCCTCCAACAAAGGCCCTAAAATCTGCTCACAATACTGCTGGAAAGCCAGTCCCACTAGTGCCCTCAGAGACTCCTTCACTAAAGGGCTTTGACAACCTCTTCGCACACCTCCTGGAGTTTCTGAAGCATGGACCAGGGCCATGAGATGCCCAGACTGTGCCCTCAGCCTGCTGCGACGTGCTGTCCAGACCACCACGAGCCACACACAAGGCTCTCCTGACAACAAAGGCTCTCTCAGACCTGGACCTCTGACCTCCACACCCAGGTGCCCATCACGTTCTGGGTCATGAAAACAGCACAGCCCAAGCTCAGCACAGCTATCGAGAGCTCAGGACAGGATGGCACGGACCCTAGGCCCTCTGACACATTCCATTCGGACGCGGCAGTGGCTTCTCCTGTCCTCAGCTCCTTGCCAGATGCCGTGGTGCTGGAGGGGTCACCCCTCCCGATGGGCCTCGGCTACGCAGGGAGATTGAGTGAGTGATTGAGTGAGTGAACCGCTGTGGGAGTCCCTCAGTCTGCTGTCCATCATAGACGATGCAACTTAGTAGAATGCTGCGGCTTTCTACCCTGTAGCCAGGATGTCCCAGTGAAAAATGGGACCTAAGAAACACTGTGCCGCCTATTCAGGGAGTCATCTTAGTACCAGAAGCCCTGATCAGCCAACAGCTTCACGTTCATTATCAACTGTTGGGCCACCACTTCAAAACTACCTCCTTCAGGGTAAAGAACCTCTTGTCTCACAAGTATCACAAAAATAAGTCAAAGTCACACATCCCTACATTTATAAAAGTGACCACGCAAGCCTTGCCAGGACGCTCCCGAGTCCCTCTGGAGTGACAGACATTACTGACAGTGACCAAGATACACATTTCACTTCACAAACTACACAATGCTGGGCTCTGGTGAGAGGCATTCAACTGAGCTTCGCGGCCCCAAATAGCTGGTTTAACTAGAGAGTAATAATTTCCTTCAACAACTCCTTTTCAAATTCTAGTCTGACAAATAAATCCCCAAATAAGCCTCTATCTCTCCGCTTAGCCTTAATTCAAGGTTCCTTGGCCTACTTACAACACACCAACTTCAAAAACGTCCCACTGCCCTTTGCTACGCTGAAGGGGAACGTGGCTTCCCTCTATGCACACCAAGACTGGCTCTCCAGGAGGCCACTCACACTGCCCTCCCTGTGGTTATGCACGGAGCTTGCCATCATCCCACGAGGCCCGAGGTGAGACTGAGGGAGCACACGCTCCGGGGCACACTAACCAGGGACTGTCCTGGAGCCTGGGCAGCTGCTCATCTGATGTGGGATCCATCTGGCCTGAACTCCAAAACAAAACAAACAAACCAAACCTTGAACAAGAGCCCTATGCCACTCTGAGAACTGCTATTCTGATACTGGTCTGGGTACTTTCAACGGTTTATAACTCAGAGACCTGAACCCTCCTAGGAAGCCACTGTTTCAAACAAACAAGCAAATACCAAGGTGGTCATCAAGTCGAGTGCATACCCACTTGCAAAGGTTACCTTGTCCCACGCCCCATCATTGAGATGACGTCATCAGGGACACTAAAACTCTCACTCTAGTGGATACCTATGAACTGCCTCTCCTAGGACACAAATCAGATCTGGGAGCTTTTGGCTTTCTACTAGGGATTCTATCATACACGATCATGTTCCTGAGCTGCTGTCTACGATCCTGGTAAATTCCTCAACCTGCCAAAGGGGAGACCTGGTAGAGGATGCTACTATCTGTGACATTTTAAGAACGAATGGAGATTATGGCTTCCCTCACGAGGCATTTGTTTCCTATAATCAACCTTCTAAATCTCTGGAGAGCGGCACCCACTTCCCAAAGGTGCCTCCCCACTACCCACTCCAGCTTTCTGCCTGGAAGGTGCGGAGAAGAGGGCCGCAAAAAAAGCCGAAATGCCCAAGAACACCCACCAGGAAAACAGAACAGCACCTCAGAGGCCGGAGGCAAAGATGTCAAGCATGTGCGGAAACAGCAAGACGCCAGTGACCAAGACGTCAGAGACCGGAGCAGTGAGCACAGGGAGAGCTTGCGGGGGGCGGGTGGAGGGATCAGGGCTCAATAGTGGGCTATTTTGTTTAATTGTTATAAAATATCTAAATATGTCAAGCTTTTCCTGATTTTGTTCAACCTCCTCTCACTAACGCAGAACATAATCCCAGGTCTCTAAGAACAGGCCTGTCTCACCAAAGCCCTGGGTTTACAGCCCTCCCTTCCCTCAAACTGAGCAGCCTGAGGGGACCGTCCCCGAGCTGCTGTTTCTCCACCGTGGCTCTCCATCCAGTGCAGACTGGGTCATCCTCAGCTGAGCGGGGCTGTCGTGTCCACCCTCTGGTGCTGAGGGGCATCTCTGGACTCATCACCAGACCCCGGGACCACTCACTCCCACATGTGACGGGCAGATGCAGCAGACGCTGCCTGATGTCTCCTGGGCACAAAACCGCCACATGCTGAGACGCACTCCTCTCCCAGCTTCTCCTTCTTGGACCAGCAGATGATCCCGGCCGAGACTGAGCGAACATGAGACACCCGTGAAGGCGCAGGAGGACAGAGAAGCCCCCTGACTGAGACCCTGCGGCTAGACAGGACCTGCTGGCACTGAAGGCAAAGGCCTCCTGGGGCCCCGGCTGCCTCACCCTCTTCCTGGAGAACAGCTTGTCACCCACATCCTGTGCACTCGGGTATAGGGGACGCTTGGGAACCGGTCTCATTCGGTCCGCTCCCTCTCTGGAATGTGAAACAGGAACTCAGACAGAGGCTGGTCTGTGCTGGGCCCTGGGCTGAGAGGCTCAGGTGGTCACTTCCGCCTCACGGACACCCCCACCCCCACCCAGAGCCCTGTAGCAGAGAAAGAGCAACAATATAAACATACGAAGAAGTAGAAACAAGGCATCTGGAGCCTTGGAGAGCAGGGATTGGGGTGGTCACTCCTGTCAAACTTGCTGGGGTGCAAAAGCCATTCTGAAAAGACAGGGACGTGAGCAAAGCCAGAGAAAGAAGCCAGGATGGAAGACCCAGAAGCCAGAGTAGAATCCTGGTTCTCTTATTCCATTCCCATGTGGCCCGACTGGAAATGCTGCCTTTGGGCTCTGCAGAACATTCATTTTCTTCCACCACTTTCTAAGAGCCAAAGGAGTCTTTCTTGCCCAAAGTGGCACTAAGATAGCAGGCAGGAAGAGATGAATCTCAAACATGAGTGAAGCTGTAGGGCAGGTAGGCTTCTGGATCAGCTCAGCATGGAGCTAGAGTGTGCCTGCAGGGAAGTGGCAGGTGCCCTGCATGGCTGAGTGAGAGGCCTTACCCAAAGACACCAGGAGCCTGCACGTCTCCAGCATCACCTCCCGGTACAGGGTCCTCTGAGCCGGGTCCAGATGCCCCCACTCCTCCTGGGTGAAAGTCACAGCCACATCATCAAAGGTCACAGACACCTGTCAAGCAGAGGTAGCAGAGCTCATTTCTAAAAGGCTGGTAAAGGTGCAGAGAGATCAAGACCCTAATCATGGAGCATCTCCTGAGGGCAAGATCCAGGCTGGGCTGAAGGGGAGGTGAACAATGTTTTGGACATAATACAGTAGTGTATTATGAAGTCTGTAAGAGAAGTCTCCTATGTGGGACCACTGGAAAGTCACACAAGACAATGGAAGTGATGTGTGGGCTGTGAAGTGCAGACAGGGCTCTAGGACATCAGAGGAATGAGTACATAATGGTAATAACAGTATCAATAATGGTAACAACAGCAGTACCTGCGCCTCCCTGGTCCTGCTAACTGCCTGACCCATGCTGAGGGCTTCATATCCTGGTTAGAGCGACTAAAAGTCCCCACTTCTTTTGTCAGTCTCCAGTGGTTTGCATCCAAACTCTTGAAACCCGACACTTGCCAGCTGTGTTACCTTGGAGACATCAATCACTTCATTTCTCTGAGCCTCCATTTCTGGATCAATACAATAACAGTTCCCACTTCACCAATAACAGTCATGAGTTTTAGAAAATTATTCAACATTCCATGGGCTTTGGCATTTTCCTTGATTCCCCCACAGACTCTGAGTAAATCTCTCATTACCTCCATGCCAGTCAGTGACCTGAGGCTAAGGGAGCTCCACCAATCCACCCAATCATGTGTCCTACAAACCAAAGGCAAGATTTTTAACACAGGCCAGTATTAACTCAGGGTCTAACAATGTAACCTGACATTCTTTCACCAAAGTGAACACCTAGTGATGAGGCTGTGAGGCATTTACAGCAAATGTTTGCTGTTAAACCCATTTCATCATGCCTGAAAATATTTCTGTGAACATGCACAGAGGAGCAGAGCCTTCGTCACAGACCTCCTGAGAGAAACTCCTGAAGGGGTGGCTCTACCTGGGTAATGGCAGGGTCTGGACCAACTCCCCAGCCCCTCCTGGTCTCCAGACTCCCAGAGATTCCACAATGAACCGTTTAGCCCCTTTCTTCCTGGTCCCTGCCAAAACTCACCCCGTGCCAGGACTACTTCAGACCAGGGATCACAAGTGGCCAAGGCTACCGCTCGCTTTGACCATGAGATTGGCCACCATGGCTGACCTGGCTGAAAGTGAGTGCAACATTAAGCAAAGGCCCACAGGATCTCGCCAACTCAAGTCTCAGCATCTGGGAGGAACCATGGCAACCTCGCGGGCCTTCTGTACCTTGGCTTTGTCAGTGCACTCATCTCACCCTCCAACGCCCAAGGCCACCAGGAGTAGTAACACCACGGCAAGTAGGGGGCGTGGGTGTATCCTCGCAGCACACGGTGGGGTTAGGGATTTACCAAGTATGATGGGGGCTCATCAGGTGGCTCAGCGGATTAAAAAAAAAAAAAAGCAGCAGCAGCCCATGGACAGGGGAGCCTGGCGGGCTACAGTCCCCGGGGTCGCAAGATTCGGACATGACTGAGCGACTGAATAACCACCTGGAGGAAGCAGAAGTCATTTCTCTACAACTTCTGGGCACCTGTCAGAGCCCAGCAGCTTTCAAGACCGGGAACACGTAAGAGGCAAAGCGGCTCCACACACCAGAGCATACAGCCGCGTGGACACATCCGGGGTGCCTGCCGGAACCGCCTCTGCCCTCAAAGATGAGCGGTACCGCCACTGCCGTCCACTCACCTGGGTCCGGTGGGTCGGCGCCGCCATGATGGGAGCTGCGGCCCAGGCCGCCTGGGAGAGGCGAGCCCCGGGCGGCCCGCTGCCCCTCGTCTCCGCCCGCCTGGGCTGGGCGACCTCGGCTGACCGCCGCCCTGCGCGAACAAGCCGCCCCGGAGCCGGGCGCCGCCCTCGTGAACGCGGAGACCAGGGCCGCTGCTGAGGCCCGCAGAGGCCGCGGGCCGGCGGGCGACCAGGGCACGCCACCGTCTAGGGACTCACGACCCGCTCAAAGGCACGAAGGGGATCCGCACCCCTCTGCTCGGGCCCCACGAAAGGCCAGGGGAGCCGCGCGAGCCCAGGACTCCGCCCGTCGAATCCTGTTGGGAGCGAACCCTGTAGGCAAATGGCGTCCACAGAGAGAAACCGGAAATCCCGCCCACGCCCCAGGAAACGCCCCTACGTCTTTGGCCAGCGCCCGCCTCAGGCGCATAGCCTCTGGGTAAGATAGTCTCCGCTAGATCCGCGAAGGCGAGGGGCCGGGTAGCCAGCCGGGTATTGCTCCACACGAGAAGCTGAGGCCAGCCTACACGGGCTTCTTCATGCTGGATTCAAGTCGGGTGGACGAGGGGCCGGGGGCAAGAGAGTCCGTGCAGTGACCCAGGGAAACTGAGGCTAGGAGTGCTGGGACATTCGCCCCCGGTGGGGCCAAGTGCAGAGTGTGGGGCTGTGACCTGGGCTTGCAGCTGGCCGAGTGGTTTTCCTTACCCCGCTGCTCCTTCCTGGATCCTCTCTTTTTTGTTGTTGTTGTTACCTCGCGAGGCTTGTGGGCTCCTAGTTTCCCGACCAGGGATGGAACCCACATCCCTACAGTGGATACTCAGGGTCCTAATTGAGGTAGAAGTTAGATGGGCTCCAGGTTAGACGTTTACAACTAGCTTCCTGTTTGCATTTCCAGAGACAAGATGTAGGTGGACTCCAGTCAAGGCATTTAAAATCAGCCCCCTGTTTGCCCTTCAAAAATGGGAAGTAACAGAACAGTAAATAGCCAGGCTTTGTTTCTTGTACACTGTGTTCAGTTCTGTCCGACTCTGCGACCCCATGGACTGTAGCCCTGCAGGCTTGTCTGTCCATGGGATTTTCCCAAACAAGAATACTGGAGTGGGTTGCAGGACTGAACCCTTGTCTCTGGCGTCTCCAGCATTGCAGGCAGATTCTTTACCACCTGGGGAGCTCTTGTAGATGCCTTAAGTTAATAGTCATGGCAGAGACAAAGGGGCAAAATCCTGTTTGGGTCAAGTGTCCTTTTTTGGGACAAAGGAGACACTGCACATGAGCAGAAAGGCTCCTTGGGGTCAAAAGTCAGAGGATAACACCAGCCCATAATGAGTCTCCTTCCAGAAGCCTTCACTTCAAGATCCATCTTGGCTGAGGTGTATGTGTGTGTGTGTGCACCCAGGGGAGGGTCCTGAGACAATTTAGCCAGGAGTGGGGTACAAAGCAAGATGATTGGCCAGAAGGAAGACAAAGACCCAGAAAGCTGCCCCCTTGTAAAGGATTTAAACTTCCCAGAGTCATTACTCTAAGTTTTCCCATGCACCTTTCTGAATGTATTTTTCAATAAACTTTTACTTTACACTTTACTTTCTGCCTCCTTGCCTGAATTCATTCTTGACTAGGCAGGCAAGGACTAGGGACTCAAGCCCTAACTGCTGGCCCCTGTGGTCCAGTGGTTAGGACTCCTGGTAAGGAAAACTAAGACCTTGCTTCCAGCTACTATTCACTGCCACTTACTACTGTGTGCGTCCAAAATCATAACCACTGGACCACCAGCGAATTCCCAAGAGCCTCTTCTCAAAACCTAGCAGGACTGTGTGGAGCCTCCTCCACCACCACACCTCTCTGTGTCCCTACTTCTTGTTTGTGGCAACAGCTTTAGTTGACTTGGACTCCCTGATTTCCAAACGGTGGGCTCCAACAGTTAATCATTTTAAGAGGCAACAATTCGAACAAAGAAGAGGCAGTCAAACAGAGAAGGAGAAAATAAGCAATATGTCAATCTGTAGGATGGGGTCATAAGAGCTTAGCTCTCCTCGAGGAAGACAGTTAACAATGTCTGAAGCACATTTTAAGTTGTTTTTTTATAGAAACCAAATTCTCACCAGGTGGAAACTGCTGACCTCAAACACATAGACCACAGACTGCTTGGAATCAGAAGATTGATGGTGAGCTTCCTGAAACACGACCCTGCTACCTCAGCATCAAACAATCAGAAAATTCTCCATGAGCTGATCATGCATCCTGGGACCCTCTCCCCTAACACTGTCTTTAAAAACCCTTGCCTGGGGACTTTCCCTGGTGTCCAGGGGTTAGGAATCTGCCTGCCAGTGCAGTGGACATGGGGTCGATCCCCTGGTCTGAGAACTAAGATCCCACATGCTGCAGGGCAACTAAGCCCATGCATTGCAACTACTGAAGCCCTTGTGCTCTAGAGTCTGTGGTCAGCAACAAGAGAAGCCACAACTCAGGAGTAGCCCGCAGTCTGTGCAGCTAGAGGAAGCCTGAGCATAGCAATGAAGAGCCTGTGTGCCATGGAAAGACCCAGTGCAGCCGTGTACTAATTAATTATCAATAAATGTGTGTTTTTTTTAAATAAACCCTCGCCTGAAGCCATCAAGGTGTGAGTGTGAGCTCCCCATTCTCCTTGGTCGGCGCCCTGTGATAAACGCTGTACTTTCACCACAACCCGTTGTCAGGTTGGCTTTGCTGTGCATGGAGTGAGTGAACCTGAGTTTGGCTTGGTAGCATTCTAAGGGAACATATTTTTTTTTTAAGTAGCTTAAAAATTACCTTGAAAAGGAAACCAGAAGTCCCATCTTGATGCACTGCACACATGCCTTACTGCACTCCCGAGTCGTCTTCTACCCTCAGTCTCCTTCATATATAGTTGACCTAGGTCACCTGAAGCATGGATTTTCCATCCCCTGAAAGCCACATGTTGAAGAGACCTGGGGAGGAAATGAAGACTCCAGGTTTTTGTTTTTTTTTTGTTTTTTTTTGGCTGCCCTGGGTCTTTGCTGCTGTGCAGGGTTTTTCTCTAGTTGTGGCGAGTGGGGGCTACTCTCTGTAGTATGCGAGCTTCTCATTGCAGTGGCTTCTCGTGTTGTGGAGCACAGGCTCTAGAGCACACGGGCTTCAGTCGTTGCAGCCCGTGGACTCAATAGTTGCAGCTCCCGGGCTCTAGAGCACAGGTTCAATAGTTGTGGCTGACGGGCTTAGTTGCTCCTCAGCATGTGGGATCTTCCCAGATCAGGGATTGAACCCATGTCTCCTGCATTGGCAGGTGGATTCTTTACCACTGAGCCACCAGGGAAGACAAAGACTCCAGTCTTTAACATGATAAATTTGAAAGGTTTATGAGACCACAAAGTATGTGTCACTTAGGCATTTCAACCTATGATTGAACATTAAGAGAGAGTTCAAGCCTGCATATATAAATTTCAAAGTTGTTACCTTATACTATCATTTTAAGTCATGGTTAGATGAGACTTTCAAGGGAATGAGTGAAGACAGAAGAAGAAAATGATCCGAGTGTGAATACTAGACCCACGCAATTGATGACAGGAAACTAACAAGCTCATGTTAGAGCTTCCAGTGTCCACCAAGAGGTAGATTAAGCAATCTGAGAAGTCACCATTGCTGATTTTCCCCCCATAAATGTGGAGCTGAAAGAATAAAGTGAATTTTTCATGATTTGAGGGTGCATACAGATCGAGAAATGGAATCAGAGAGTGCATAAAATGCCTCTAAGGGATTTAATTTTTTTTTTTTTTTTTTTAAGGAGAGAGAAGTGGAAGCAGTGACAGGTTTTATTTTCTTGGGCTCCAAAATCACCGAAGATGGTGACTGCAGCCATGAAACTCAAACACACTTGCTCCTTGGGAGGAAAGCTATGACAAACACAGACAGTGCATTAAAAAATAGAGACAGCACTTTGCCGACAAAGGTCCATATAGTCAAAGCTATGGTTTTTCCAGTAGTCATGAATGGATATGAGAGTTGGACCACAAAGAAAGCTGAGCGTGAAATAGCTGATGCTCTTGAATTGTGGTGCTAGAGAAGACTCTTGAGAGTCCCTTGAACAGCAAGGAGATCAAACCAGTCAATCCGAAAGGAAAACAACCTTGAATATTCATTGGAAGGACTGATGCTGAATCTGCAGCTGCAATACTTTGGCCACCGTATACAAAGAGCTGACTCATTGGAAAAGATTGTGATTCTGGGAAAGATGGAGGGCAAGAGGAGAAGTGGATGGCAGAGAATGAAATGGTTAGATAACATCACTGACTCAATGGACATGAGTTTGAACAAACTCTGGGAGATAGTGAAGGACAGGGAGGTATGGCATGCTGTAGTCCATGGGATTGCAGGGAGTCAAACATGACTTAGCAACTGAACAACATAAGAGATTTATTTCAAGGAATTGGGTTATGCAGTTGTGGGGCCTGGCAAGTCCAAAATCCATTGGGTAGAGAACAGGTTGGAAACTGCAGTCAGAACTAATGCTGCAGGCTTGAAGCTGAATTTTTTCCTCAAAGTGAAAGTGAAAGTGAAGTCACTCAGTCATGTCCGACTCTTTGCGACCCCATGGACTGTAACCTACCAGGCTCCTCCGTCCAAGGGATTCTCCAGGCAAGAGTACTGGAGTGGGGTGCCATTGCCTTCTCCAGGGGATCTTCCGAGACCCAGGGATTGAACCCGGGTCTCCCGCCTTGCAGGCAGAGCTTTAACCTCTGAGCCACCTCTGTTTATTTTTACTTTTCCTCTCAAGGCCTTACAACTGATTAGATAAGGAAGACTCAATCAAAATAAAATCCTTCACTTAAAAGATTGGATAATCAGCTGACTAACTGATTGCAGATGCTGAGCACATCAACAAAATACCTTCACAGCAACACCTAGATCAGTATTGGATCCAATAACTGAGTAGCATAACCCAGTCCAGTTTACACAGAAAACAAGCAATTATATCCCACCCCTTCTCAATTTGGCACTCATACATATTACCTAAGACCATATTTAAATCCCCAAAGAAAACAAACTTCTGCCTAACCAGATCAAATCTGGTACTGATCCATTGTTTGATAGATGATATTACATTTGACACTGTTTCCACTGTTTCCCCATCTATTTCCCATGAAGTGATGGGACCGGATGCCACGATCTTCATTTTCTGAATGTTGAGCTTTAAGCCAACTTTTTCACTCTCCACTTTCACTTTCATCAAGAGGCTTTTGAGTTCCTCTTCACTTTCTGCCATAAGGGTGGTGTCATCTGCATATCTGAGGTTATTGATACTTCTCCCAGCAATCTTCATTCCAGCTTGTGTTTCTTCCAGTCCAGCGTTTCTCATGATGTAGTCTGCATATAAGTTAAATAAACAGGGTGACAATATACAGCCTTGACGAACTCCTTTTCCTATTTGGAACCAGTCTGTTGTTCCATGTCCAGTTCTAACTATTGCTTCCTGACCTGCATACAAATTTATCAAGAGGCAGATCAGGTGGTCTGGTATTCCCATCTCTTTCAGAATTTCCCACAGTTTATTGTGATCCACACAGTCAAAGGCTTTGGCATAGTCAATAAATCAGAAATAGATGTTTTTCTGGAACTCTCTTGCTTTTTCCATGATCCAGCGGATGTTGGCAATTTGATCTCTGGTTCCTCTGCCTTTTCTAAAATCAGCTTGAACATCAGGAAGTTCACGGTTCACATATTGCTGAAGCCTGGCTTGGAGAATTTTGAGCATTACTTTACTAGTGTGTGAGATGAGTGCAATTGTGCAGTAGTTTGAGCATTCTTTGGCATTGCCTTTCTTTGGGATTGGAATGAAAACTGACCTTTTCCAGTCCTGTGGCCACTGCTGAGTTTTCCAAATTTGCTGGCATATTGAGTGCAGCACTTTCACAGCATCATCTTTCAGGATTTGGAATAGCTCAACTGGAGTTCCATCACCTCCACTAGCTTTGTTCGTAGTGATGCTTTCTAAGGTCCACTTGACTTCACATTCCAGGATGTCTGGCTCTAGGTCAGTGATCACACCATCGTGATTATCTGGGTCGTGAAGATCTTTTTTGTACAGTTCTTCTGTGTATTCTTGCCATCTCTTCTTAATATCTTCTGCTTCTGTTAGGTCCATACCATTTCTGTCCTTTATCAAGCCCATCTTTGCAAATAGATGGGGAAACAGTGGAAACAGTGTCAGACTATTTTTCTGGGCTCCAAAATCACTGCAGATGGTGACTGCAGCCATGAAATTAAAAGACGTTTACTCCTTGGAAGGAAAGTTATGACCAACCTAGATAGCATATTCAAAAGCAGAGACATTACTTTGCCAACAAAGGTTCGTCTAGTCAAGGCTATGGTTTTTCCTGTGGTCATGTATGGATGTGAGAGTTGGACTGTGAAGAAGGCTGAGCGCCGAAGAATTGATGCTTTTGAACTGTGGTGTTGGAGAAGACTCTTGAGAGTCCCTTGGACTGCAAGGAGATCCAACCAGTCCATTCTGAAGGAGATCAGCCCTGGGATTTCTTTGGAAGGAATGATGCTAAAGCTGAAACTCCAGTACTTTGGCCACCTCATGAGAAGAGTTGACTTATTGGAAAAGACTCTGATGCTGGGAGGGATTGGGGGCAGGAGGAGAAGGGGATGACAGATGAGATGGCTGGATGGCATCACTGACTCAATGGACGTGAGTCTCAGTGAACTCCAGGAGTTGGTGTTGGACAGGGAGGCCTGGCGTGCTGCGATTCATGGGGTCGAAAAGAGTTGGACACGACTGAGCGACTGATCTGATCTGATCTGATCACATTTGATAGATAGCATCACTGACTCAATGAACATGAATTTGAGAAAACTCTGGGAGACAGTGGGGGACAGGGGAGCCCGGCATGCTGCAGTCCATGGGGTGACAAAGAGTCAGACACGACTTAGCAACTAAACAGCAACAACAACACCGCATATGATGGATTATATATGATGAATGTAACATGAGCCTTATGTATCTATTGATTTAATGTTAAATTCCCCGATATTGGAAATTTCCCTCTGGCTGTGTGAGATAATGTTTTTTCCCCCCTCAAAAAAATACAAATAAATATTTAAGAAGAAAGAGACAGTAAGTGTAATGTTCTCGAATGGTTTAGGCAGATATAAATTGATGGATAATGGGAAGGAAAGAGAGAATGAGAATGCTACAGCAAATGTGACAGAATGTTAGTGGATAAATCTACATTAAGGCTCTATGGAGTTTCTCTGTGCTATTCTTAAAAGTGTCCTGGACTTCACTGATAGTTCAATGCTTAAGACTCTGCCTGCCAACTTGGGGACATGGGTTCAATCCCTTGTCCGGGAAGATCCCATATGCTGCGGGTCAACTAAGCCCGTGCACCACGACTACTGAACCTGTGTGCTCTGGAGCCTGTGCACCACAGTAAGAGAAGCCCATACACTGCAGTGAAGGCTAGCCCCCACTCCCCACAACAGGAGAAAACCACACGCAGCAATGAAGACCCAGTGTGCTCAAAAATAAAATAACCTAATTTTTTAAAATTTCCTGTAATTTTTAAATCATCACACACACAAATACATCTATATAGATATCTATACAGATATATCTATGTATATAACCAGTGTGGGCCTCAAAATCCTTGCCTCTTGATGTTCCAGCCTTTGTACGACCTCTGTCCTGAATTTGGGGCCACATCTGTAACTTGCTTCTAGACATACAGAATGCACCAGAGGTAGTGGGATACATGTGATTATGTGTACAGGGTTAGACCTGTCTTTCTGGATTCTGTCTTTCCTTGGCAGGCTTGATGAAGCAAGCGACTGTGTTGGCAGGCTCACAAGATAAGAAAGCTCAGGCAGTTTGTAGAAGCTGAGGGTGACCTTCACCAACAGACAACAAGAAGCTAAAACCTTCAGTCCTACAACCACAAGAAAATAAATTCTAGGCATAACCCGAATGAGTTTTGAAGTGTCTTGCTTCTCAGTCCAGTCTTCATTGAGACTTTGGTCCTCACTGACAACTTAAACACAATCTTGTAAGACCTTGAAGCAGACAACTCAGCTAAGGCGTGACCAAACTCCTGATCCACTCAAAGTGTGAAATAATTGGTGTGCATTGTTTTAAGCCACACGTGTATGAAAACACTTACACAGCAACAGAAAAGTGAGACACAATGACGTAATATACAACATAAGAGGATGCCTTCTCTACGAAAAATCTGACTGCGTGGGCCCCATGGTCTCAGAAGTCCTCATAGTCCTTTACTGCTTTCTGCTTTATTCCATCTCAGTTTCCTGCTCCATGCACTGGCTGGATTCACACTTACCTATGCCAAGGGGACTCCCAATGCAGGGGAAGCGGGTTCCATCATTGCTGGGGGATCGAGGAGCCCACATACCACAGGGCAGCTAAGACCTCACACCACAGCCTGAGGAACCTGCAAGGCAGCAAAGAGCCCACACAGCCAAAAAAAAAAACAGGAAAGAAAGAAAAAAATCCGACTTTTCTTAGAACACATGAACCTGAAATTCATTCTAGCCAGCTTCTTCCACATTTAAAAAATATTTAATTTTAAGCATTGACCTTTTAAGTCAATTAAATAGAGCTCCTCTCTAAATTTAATTTTGAGCAACCTTATCTAGAGGTAGAGACTTTTATCAAAGGTATAATGTGTACTCAGACATATAAACAGGCAAAAGTAGAGATCTCATGGCTTTGACACTTGGGTGTGAATAAGGTATTACAATGTAAACTTAGGAGTTTATAAAGAACAGTTGGAATAGGTTAAATCTGCTTGCTCAGATGACTAAAGCTCTCTTATTTGTGGGAAAGACTTTAAAGATTTGTATTTATCCTGGACAAACCCTAGAAGAGGCTTAAAGAGGTGAGGACGGCTTCTTTGGTGGCTCAGTGGTAAAGAATTCACTTGCCAGTGCAGGAGACAGGTTTGATCCCTGATCTGGGAAGAGCCCACGTGCTGCGGAGCTCCTAAGCCTGTGAGCCACAACTCCTGAGCCTGTGCTCTGGAGTCCACACGCCTCTCCACAGGCTACTGAAGCCTGCATGCCTAGAGCCTGTGCTCGTAAGAAGAGAAGCCTGAACACCGCAACTAGAGTGCAGACCCCACTCGTGGCAACTAGAGAAAAGCCCTCCCAGCAATGAAGACCCAGTGCAGCCAAAAATAAATAAATAAATAAAGTTAGTTTTTTTTTTTTTTTAATGAGGCAATGAATTAGATTTTGGGTTAGGGAGACTTTCAAGCAAGGCTTCCCAGTTTTTCAATTTAGGGTAACCCAGGTACCTCTTCTTGAAACTAAGTTTCAAGGATAATCTACTCCTCCAAAGAGGAGTTTAGCACCACCCAACATAACTTAGTTTCATCAGCCAATAAGGGGAGATCTGAGAACCAGGAAAGAATTCCTGGTTATTGTAAACAGTGCTGCTATGAACATTGGGGTGCATGTATTTTTTGAATTATGACTTTGTCTGCGTATATGCCCAGGAATGGGATTGCTGGGTCATAGTTCAGTTCACTTCAGTTCAGTTGCTCAGTCGTGTCCGACTCTTTGCAACCCCATGAATCGCAGCACGCCAGGCCTCCCTGTACATCACCAACTCCCGGAGTTCACCCAGACCCACGTCCATCAAGTCAGTGATGCCATCCAGCCATCTCATCCTCTGTCGTCCCCTTCTCCTCCTGCCCCCAATCCCTCCCAGCATCAGAGTCTTTTCCAATGAGTCAACTCTTTGCATGAGGTGGCCAAAGTACTGGAGTTTCAGCTTTAGCATCATTCCTTCCAAAGAAATCCCAGGGCTGATCTCCTTCAGAATGGACTGATCGGATCTCCTTGCAGTCCAAGGGACTCTCAAGAGTCTTCTCCAACACCACAGTTCAAAAGCATCAATTCTTCGGCGCTCAGCCTTCTTCACAGTCCAACTCTCACATCCATACATGACCACAGGAAAAACCATAGCCTTGACCAGACGAACCTTTGTTGGCAAAGTAACGTCTCTGCTTTTGAATATGGTATCTAGGTTGGTCATAACTTTCCTTCCAAGGAGTAAGCGTCTTTTAATTTCATGGCTGCAGTCACCATCTGTAGTGATTTTGGAGCCCAAAAGAATAAAGTCTGACACTGTTTCCACTGTTTCCCCATCTATTTCCCATGAAGTGATGGGACCGGATGCCATGATCTTCATTTTCTGAATGTTGAGCTGTAAGCCAACTTTTCCACTCTCCACTTTCACTTTCATCAAGAGGCTTTTGAGTTCCTCTTCAGTTTCTGCCATAAGGGTGGTGTCATCTGCGTATCTGAGGTTATTGATATTTCTCCCAGCAATCTTGATTCCAGCATGTGCCTTCCAGCCCAGCCTTTTTCATGATGTACTCTGCATATAAGTTAAATAAGCAGGGTGACAATATACAGCCTTGACGTGCTCCTTTTCCTATTTGGAACCAGTCTGTTGTTCCATGTCCAGTTCTAACTGTTGCTTCCTGACCTGCATACAAATTTCTCAAGAGGCAGATCAGGTGGGTCATAAGGTAACTTAATTTCATGGTGACTGTAGCCATGAAATGAAAAGACTCTTGCACCTTGGAAAAGAGGCTATGACAAACCTAGACAGGATATTCAAAAGCAAAGACATCTCTTTGCTGACACAGGTCTGTATAGTCAAAGTTACGGTTTTTCCAGTAATCATGCATGAATGTGAGAGGTGGACCACAAAGAAGGCTGAGTGCCGAAGAATTGATGCTTTCGAACTGTGTTGCTGGAGGAGACTCTTGAGAATCCCTTGGACTGAAAGGAGATCAAACCAGTCAATCCTGAAGGAAATCAACTGAATATTCATTGGAAGTACTGACGATATAGCTGAAGTTCCGATACCGTGGCCACTCACTGGAAAAGACCCTGATGCTGGGAAAGATCGAGAGCAGGAGGAGAAGGGGGCAACAAAGGATGAGATGGTTGGATGGCATCATAGACTCAATGGATGTGAGTTTGAGCAAACTCCAGGAGATAGTGATGGCAGGGAAGCCTGGGGTGCTACAGTCCATGGGGTCACAGAGTCACACACAGCTGAGCGACCGAGCAACAACAACGGTAACTCTAGTTTTCGTTTTTTTAAGGAACCTCCATACTGTGTTCCACAGTGGCTGTGCCAGTTTCCAGTCCCACCAACAGTGTAGGAGGGTTCCCAAACGTGCTACTTACAGCATGGGTCCTCCTCGGTGGTGTCACCTGACACTTTGACTCCTCCTGAATCACACAAACACATATGAGTTATAAAATCTTCTCTGTTTTGCACTACTGTGGATGGCAACTATAAAAAATTAAAAGGACTTGTCAGCTTCCCTCAGAACTGACCAATGACCTTGAGAAGAAATTGCAAGGAGAGCTCTTTTAGTCACAGCACTGTGCCCTCAGATGCATAACTCCTGACAGTACTGGGTAGGATCCTGTTTTTATTTACAGTTGTTTTGTTTTTTTGGCCACACCCAGTGGCATGTGGGATCTTAGTTTCCTGATCAGGGCTGGAACCCATGCCCCCTGCACTGCAAGGTGAGGTCTTAACCACCGGACCTCCAGCAAGTCCCTATCTACAATTCTCACATTTTGAAAACATGGACTTTTTGCAATTAATTTTAATTTTTTAAGTACTGCATCCAAATATCATTTGTCTTGACCACAGAACTTTCAGCATCCCCCCCCTTAAATACTGCTCCCTAGAAATGAGAACCTCATTTGCCTCACCCTAATCCTGCCGCTTGACTTCCCTAGGGGCTCAGATGGTGAAGCGTCTGCCTACAATGTGGGAGAGAGACCTGGGTTCAATCCCTGGGTCGGGAAGATCCCCTGGAGAAGGAAATAGCAACCCACTCCAGTGCAAAAAGTCAGATACAACTTACCGACTTTACCTCACTTCAATCCTGCTGCTAGTTATTAATTAAATAAGAAAAGGCTACCACTTCAAAAGATAAGTGAAGAATATGAAAAAGCAATTTCAAAGAGAATAATATGTACATAACAAACATGGGGGGGGGGGAGATGCGTAAGAGCAATACTGCTCAAAAATGCACTTGTTCAGGTGTGGATGTTGGTATAAATAATTCAATCTCAGGGGACTTCCCTGGTGATCCAGTGGTTAAAACGCCTTGCTTCAAATGCAGGGGGCATGGGTCTGACTCCCATTCGGGCAACTAAGATCCCACATGCCAAGGGGGGGCACAGCCAAAAAATAAAAATAAGTTAATAAATAACTCATTCAAAGGAAGAAAAGATCCTATCTAGTCCTTGCTGGATTAGATGGGTTTATACTTAAGTAAGTGGGTGGGGCCAAACAGGCTGCTCATATAAAAGCCAACTAGCTGGTGCTGCTTGTCTGCCTTCTGCTGGAAACAGCCTTTGGAGCTCCTCTGCAGACGGGTCAAGACGGTCCTTCAGACAGTAAGTTCCTCACGCCTCAGACCGCTCTGCTCTTTTCCTTGGTTGCAGGGAGGGGGAGGGGAATTGGACTGAAAACATACCGAGCTTATGAGAAGGTACGGGAGTCCCATTTTTCAAGCGTTTAAATAGCTGTGCTAGGTAAGAGAAAACTGATCCCTCCCGTAATATGAAAGCATGCTGTTTTCTCTGCATCTGAGCACTGGGAATTTCAAAAAGATGGAGGCACGCAAGAACCAGACAATACAGGAGGAGGGTGAAAACAACTGCACAATACAAAGCGTTGGTTCAAGAAGGGAGATGGAAGGGAAAAATTGATGGAAGAAGGAAGAGGAGCTACGTGCTGGGCTAAGTGGCTTCAGTCGTGTCCGACTATTTGCAGCCACCTGGGCTGTAGCTCGCCAGGCTCCTCTGTCCCTGGGATTCTCCAGGCAAGAACACTGGAGCGGGTTGCCGTTTTCTTCTCCAGGGGATCTCCCCGCCCAGGGATGGAACCCACATCTCTTATCGGCAGCCAGGTTCTTTACCGTTAGTGCCACCGGGGAAACCCAAGGAAATGATGGGGGTCATCAAAAAGCCCTGAGACCAGTAAGCTTTTGGAATCGAAGTAGCTTTCAGATTTCTCTCTCCAGACTGAACTTGTCTCCTGAACTTCAGCTTTGTGCATCTAACTGCCTGTAATAGGTGTCTCAAAATCAACGTGTCCCAAATGAAACTCCTTATGTTCAGACCCAAATTCTTCCTCCTGTTCTCCGTGCTCACCAAATATCAACTGTTTGTGCCCCAAACCTAAGCGTTCTTGGCCTTGTCTTTCTCTCATAGGGCTTCCCTGGTGGCTCAGATGGTAAGGAATTTGCCTGCCATGCAGGAGACCTGGGTTTGATCCCTGGGTAGGGAAGATCCCCTGGAGGAAGGAATGGCTACCCACTCCAGTGTTCTTGACTGGGGAATTCATAAGCTACACCTAACCAGGCTGAGAATCCTGTTGGCTTTAACAAAACACTTAAACCATCATTGCTGGATTATGGCAAGAATTGATCTCTCTGCCCCCATCCTGGCCCTGATTCAATCTATTTTCAACTCTGTAGCCTGTGTGATCTTGTCAAACTGTCTGATCAACTCTTCTCACTATTGGCCAGCCAAGATTGCTCAGTCGTGTCCCACTCTGAGACCCCATGACTGTAGCCTGCCAGCTCCTCTGTCCATGGGATTTCCCAGGCAAGAATACTGGAGTGGGTCACCATTCCTTCTCCATGGGATCCTCCTGACCCAGGGATTGCACCTGGGTCTACCTGGGAAGCCCCACCATACTAGAGTCAAAGGCACATGGCCTCAAGAGGCCCCATAGAATCTGCCCACTTGGAGGTCTAAGACCTCATCTGCTTCTGGTTCATTTTCTCTTCTCCAACCCTCCTGCTCTACCGAGTTTATTTCTCTGTCATTTTTTCCCTCATTACTTTGTCTTGTGTGTAAAATTCCATTACGGGAATATACCAGGTTTTACTTATCCATTCTCCTAGCAATGGGTGTTCAGTTGCTTCAGCTTACTACAAAATACCATTCTGAAAACTGTCATGGAGATGTATTTGGGGTTAGAATTACAAATTATTCTTTGTAATCTGTTACAAAGAAATGGAGTTGGGGTTAAAACTACCTACTGTTGTTGTTTAGCCACTCAATTGTGTCCGACTCTTTGCGACCCTATGGACCACCAGGCTCCTCTGCCTGTGGAATTTTTCAGGCAAGAAATACTGGAGAGGGTTGCCATTTCCTTCTGCAGGGGATCTTCTTGACCCTGGGATGGAGCCCTTGTCTCTTGCGTCTCCTGCATTGGCAGGCGGGTTCTTTACCACTAGCGCCACCTGGGAGAGCAGTGTGGAGGCTCCTTAAAAAAGAAAAATAGAACCACGATACGATCCAGCGTGTTCTTTTCTGTGAGGTGTCAACCAAAGCAAATCCCTAAGTTTCCTCTTTGTATGAGTCCAGCTCCAAACGAACCTCTAGCATGCACAGTAACTTTTCTTTTCATCTTATTTAGTTTACCAAGCCTAATTCATTCATGTTCCAAAATGAACGCCCAGGTTTTCCAGATTTGGCTATTTTAATGAGCTGTATCATATCTAAAATCATGCAACATGGCATGTATTCGTTATTTGAAGATTCTACTGAATGTACGAATTGTGTTCACCCCATGGTGTTTAAAAAAATATTTGTAGGGGGATTTCCCTGATGGTCCGGCAGGTAAGGATCGGTGCTTCCGTTGCAGGGGGCACAGGTTCAAGCACTCGTTGGGGAACTAAGATCCTGCAGGCTATGCAGTCAGGCAAAAAAAAATGGGAACTGATCCTATTTGTTGAGGGCAATGAACTTCAAAATGAGTCAATCTGTACTAGGAATTTAACCAGAAAACCTGAAAGGAGCTCAACAATACCTGTAACAGGTGCTCTTTGTGAGTTCAAATGCCCATCATTGTCATGACATCACCTGCGTCATCCTGACTTGCATTGTTCTTATCAAGAACAATGTCCCATAGGACTGGGACCCATCAGTTTTTCATGTTTTTTTTTTTTTTCTTTTTTCTTTTTTTTAAACAGAAGACATATGTCCCTAGTCATGACCTTCAGGTCAACTAAGGAAGCTTCAAGAATCACCACCCTTGTGCACTTAAGGGCTTTATAATCGAGGGTTCTTTCCATCTGGGTTCTGGTGGATTCAGAATGAAAAGAGGAAATGAAAGACAAGCTCTAAGCTGAAGCGTGAATACATACCATGGCCCATTTAATGCTTCTCTCCTCCGATTTATTGGTCTCTCTCTCCCCAGAGACCATGGCGACACAGTGTAGGCGCAGCCGTACCTCGTTCACAGAAGAGCAGTTGAAGATCCTCGTCCAGGCATTCAGCCAAAACCCTTACCCTGGCTATACTGCCAAACAGAGACTTGCTGTGGAAATCAACGCTGAAGAGTCTAGAATTCAGGTACATTCCAAGTTCCAGATCTCCAGGACGAGAAGCAGAAACTCAGGGTGGGAATGGCGGGGTGGGGACTTATCTGGTGGCCCAGTAGCTAAGCCTCCGAGCTAGATGCAGCGAGACAGAGCTACAGGTGTTTGTGTCGACTTAAAAAACAGTCACAACCGAAAAGCCGAGAGTTAGGTTTTTACTCAGTGGAAATTTTTAGGACTCCAAGCCCGGGAGGCAGCATCTCAGGTAACCCTGAGAGAATTGCTCCAAAGAGGCTATAGGGGAAGAGGGAGGAGTCTGGTTACATTTGTGCTCAGTCCCGCCCGACTCTTTGTGAGAATACTGGAGTGGGTTGCCATTTCCTTCTCCAGGGGCTCTTCCAGACTCAGGGATTGAACCCACAACTCCTTTGTCTCCTGCATGGGCCAGCTGATTCGTTACCAGTAGCATCGCCTAGGAAGCCCCATGTTATAAAGAAGTTGCAACAAAGGGCGAGTAGTCTGAACATCCAAAGGATTTTTGTGATTTAAAAAAAAACAGATATCCCAAGTGAAGGAATTTGGCGTTTTTCTATGTATGAGAACGTGCAAGAGTCTGGGCTCACTGAAACCATTCCTTTCATACGCACCTCAGCTGTGTGACCAATATCCTGTGTTTTTTCACATCCTGAGCTCCCCTGGGGCTCATCCTAAGGAGTGGCTGGGATCTGATGGCTGTTAGATTCCAGGTATTTTCTCCTTTCTGAGCGCCCTGGAGGGCTGGAATCTCTGATGAATGTGACATCCTTCTTTACTGATATGGCAGGAGATACTCCATTTGCATAATTTTTTGAGAATGCACACCTCAAAATTCAAGGAGAGTGAAAATTTTTTTCCCCCAAAATTTTAGTAATCTCAAAAGTTATTAACTGAAATTGGTACAATGTTTCTGGAGGACAATCTGTCAATATGCATTAAACCTGAATGTTCATGACATTTGACAGCATATCATTTTAAGGATTTTTTTTTTTTTTTTTTTGCCAAGAAGATAACTTATGGTGTTTGCAATAATGTAATTGCGAGAATATTCACAGCATTTTGTGCTTCTTCTTTTTTAATTAAGTTTTTGGCCATGCTGCCTGGCATGCAGGATCTTGGTTCCCCAACCAGGGATCAAACCTGGGCTCCCTGCAGTGGAAGTGCAGAGTCTTAACCACTGGATCACCAGGGAAGTCTTAGCATTTTGTGACTCTAATAGAGAGCTGTTGGAGAGAAACCTCTATTCAAGAACAAGAGGAGGGACTTCCCCGGTGGTCCAGTGAATAGGAATCCATGTTCCCGATGCAGGGGCCTTGGGTTTGGCCCCCGGTCAGGGAACTAGACTCCACGTGCCACCACGAAAGATCCCAAGTGCCACAACCAAGACCTGGCACAGTCAAGGAAACCAAAAGTAAAATACGAAAAAAGAAAGGGGGTGGGGCCACTCGGTGAACACGTACCATGAGCCTGTGTGATAAGGGCGTTGAGCGCAGTGCTTTGCTTGACCCTCAGAATGAACTCCCAAGAATGTTGCTCATCACCTCCCTTCCAAATGTGGACACTGAGAGTGAAGGAGCTTCCAGGAGTGGGCAAGAAATGTGCAGATACACCTTCAGAAAAGAGGAATGGTGTGGAAGACACACTTATTCCAGGGTGTAGAAGCCAATCAGGTCATCTAGGTGATGTGGTCACAGATAGCAGCAAGTGTCCGATGACGTGGTAAGATGCCAGAGGAATGACGGATGGTGTGAGGGCTAACCTTCTCCTTTCAATGAATTCTAGCAGACCAGGGAATAGCAGACTGGTGTGTGTGCGCTCAGTTGTGTGACTCTTTGCAACCCCATGGACTGTAGCCCTCCAGGCTCCTCTCTCTATGGGATTTCTCAGGCAAGAATACTGGAGTGGGTTGTCATTCCCTTCTCTAGGGGATCTTGCCAACCTAGAGATGGAACCCACGTCTCCTGGATCGGCAGGTAGATTCTTCACCACTGTACCACCTGGGAAGCCCAGGTGTAAGGTTGCAGATTCAGGCTGGACGGAGATCTTACATGCAGAATAATTACAGCATCCATTTATTAACTTAAAGAGTATTACAGGGGACTTCCCTGCTGGTGCAGTGGGTAAGGCATTGCCTTCCAATGAAGGGATGCAGGTTTAACTGCTCACTGGGGAGCTAGGATCCCACCTGCCTCATGGCCAAAAACCAGAAGGGAAACAACAGATGCAATATTGTAACAAATTCAATAAAGACTTTAAAAATGGTCCATATAAAAAATCTTTTAAAAAAGAGATTATTATAGCAAATTGTGTTAGGACCAGGTCATGAAGATGCTGAATGCCAAGCCTTTATCTAAGGCTTAGTTGAATGTAACCAGGATCAGTGATAACCCTGAGTTTAGGGTTCATAAGAATCACTGCCCACCCCCTTTTGGGGGCCATGTCATGGCACGTGGGATTTCAGTTCCCTGACCAGGGATTGAGCTCATGCTACCTGCAGTACTAACCACTGGACCACCAGGGCAGCCCCAGAACCACTCCCTTTGGAGAAGAGCAGCAACGGAGCCGAGACGACATAAACATGTTTAATTCTCTCGTTTTCTTTTCCTCTCTTAGATATGGTTTCAGAATCGAAGAGCGAGGCATGGATTCCTGAAGAGACCCAAGAAGAACTTAGACCCAAGCAAAGACCACGCCTCCCCCATAGAGAAGATTCAAGGTAAACAGCCTGCTCCAGCCCTGCTCCCCACCAGAGCCTCCTGGGATGCAAGTGCCTCTTGAGATTGGGGCCACCTAAAAGAAACCACCTCTTCCTTTCTCCGCCTTGTAAGAGGAGAGTGGGAAAGGAATGTTTCCTCCTCCGGGGTTTCCTGGTCAAGGCATCCCAGGAGCAAAGGGTTCAATGAGGCCCCTAGAAAGTCTCCCCACAAGGTCCAGATATTCTGAGTCTTAGCTTATTTGCGCTGGAGTCTAGCAATTTAGCCAAATACTACTGCTTCTCACAAGAGATGCGGGTTCAAGGCCTGGGTCAGGATGATCCCCTGGAGGAGGAAATGGCAACCCACCCCAGTAATCCCATGGACAGAAGAGCCTGGCGTCCTACAGTCCGTGGAGAGTAGGACGCAACTGAGCACACCCTTCTAGAACCTTCCACCTTGAATCACCTCAAGGAGTGGCAACAGATTCCAAGTTAGATGGTGAGAACATGTTTGGGTTCCTCATCTGAATATGTAAGCTGATCCCAAATGTTTCTCTACCTTCAATCCTACCCCTACTCCAGATGGAACAGACAGACGGTGTCGTACCAGCTTCACTTCCTCTCAGTTACAAACTCTTAAGAATGCGTTCACAGAAAACCCTTATCCTGGGATTGACTCCAGAGAGCAACTTGCTGAAGAAATTGGGGTTCCAGAGTCAAGAGTCCAGGTAATCGAAAAGGGACTTGATATTGTGTGTTCATAATGAGACATCTTTAAATGATTTCTCCATCAGGGACTTATTCTCATAGACATCATAAGCAGGACAGATGAAGACTCCCTGGTGGTTCAGTGGCTAAGACTTCATACTCCCAATACCTGGGGTGCAGTTCAATTCCTGGTCAAGGAACTAGATCCCATATGCCACAGGCATGCTACAACTATAAAAATCCCAAGCAAGTGCTGCAACTAAGATCTGGTGCAGCCAAATAAATAAATATTAAGAAAAACAAATAGCATAATATGTTATAAATGAAAAAAAGATAAGCAAGACAGATGAAAAATGGGATTTCTGGCTTGAATAGTTCTTCCCCAAGGGCTCAGTAGGTGAAGAATGCAATGCAGGAGACACTGGAGACTCATGTTCAATCCCTGGGTGGGGAGGATCCCCTGGAGTAGAAAATGGCAACTCACTTCAGTATTCTTGCCTGGAAAATCCCATGCACAGAGAAGCCTGGTGGGCTACAGTCCATGGGGGTTCTGAAGAGTTGGATATGACTGAGTATGCATGCACCCATGGGATAACAATGTCTTCCTAGAAGACATTACCCTATTCTGGGTCATAGAGTAAAATCAGGCATTTTTGAGAGGAAGGAGAGAAGTGGGAAGAGAATTCCAGGCAGAGAGAAAAGCTGAAATACAGGTATGGCCCTTTAGGAAAGACTAATACTTACAATGAGGGAATTGCGGGGACTTTCAGGATATGAAACTTATCAGTAAATCATAAAGGTGTTTGTACAAGATTCAGAATTTTGAGGGACATCTCTGGTGGCCCAGTAGTTAGGACTCCACGCTTCCACTTCAGGGACACGGGTTTGATCCCTGATTGGGGAACTAAGATCCCTGCAAGCCACAGACACAGCAACAACCCCCCCAAAAAAATTTCAGAATTTTGAACTTTATCTTGAAATGTGAGACTTTCCCAGATGTCATATGGAATGTCCGTGGTTTGAGAATTATGCCTAAAAGAAACCATCTCTTCCTCACCTTTGCCTTATAAGATGAGCGATGGTGAGACTTGCATGACATCAATTTTTTTTTCATTAAATCTCTTTGTTTTACCTACTTAGATTTGGTTCCAAAACCGAAGAGCCAGACTCCGTGTCCAGAGAAAAAGAGGCCTTGAAGAAGCTCTATACCAAAGACAAAACCAGGGACAGGATCTCTGATATGGGAGAGTTGAAGGTACTAGCCTGCTGTTCCCAATGTGACTCACAATCAGAGTCTCCTGAGTGCCAGTTATTCCGCACGGCGGACTCAACTCCAGCTTCCTCTGGGTAGTGGGTGATGCTTCCACTCAAGTGTGCCCCCTGGGGGCGGGGGTGGTCACAGTCCCCACGGCTCTCCCCAAGTCTGTGGTCCTCCCGAGGAATTCCACTGCCCGCTTTTCAAGCTCTGAACTGGAACCCAGAAACCCTGTTAGTATGTGAGCTTTGTTTATTAATATTTTCCCTAGTTCTGGCACATGGTAAACAATCAGATTTTGTGGAAGGTATGTCTGAGTTACTGGCAGGATGAATCCTCACGTGTGTTCTGCCAGGGGCTGGCTCATGCATGGCTTTCCCAAGGGGTAGGAGGTTCCATATTTGGCTGGAACGTTGGAAAGAATCCACCTCCATTTTTGCATGTATAAACTGGTTTCTTCAATTTTTCTTTTCCCTTTTTGCTTTAGGTATACAGAACGGCACTCCATAGTGACTGTTTTATTTCTCTGGAGCCAGGACAAAGTGAAAAGGGAGACAGATTTGGTGTATTTGATGTCATCAGCCTGGACTCCACATTAATTATCTTCCTTAACATATCCCTCTAAATATACCTTCAGCTTCAGCTTCTGGAGATGGTAAAGAGGACTTCAGGAGGCAGAGACAGATGATACAAAGAACCATGCAGCCCTAGTGACCAAATCCAGATTCAGAGTTCAACAGATCTTGAGGGCAATAAAATAATTATAAATAATATCATTTTTTTTGGTCATCAGAATACTACTGAGTCAAGCAAAAATCATCAAAATGTGTGGTATTGTGATTTTAATCAAACTGCTGCTGCTAAGGTGCTTCACTCATTTCGGACTCTGTGTGACCCCATAGACGGCAGCCTACCAGGCTCCCCCGTCCTTGGGATTCTCCAGGCAAGAACACTGGAGTGGGTTGCCATTTCCTTCTCCAATGCACGAAAGTGAAAGTGAAGCCGCTCAGTCATGTCTGACTCTAGTAAACCCCTAAAAGGATGGGTTCAGAGCAAACATGTGGAGGAGGGGTGAGTGATGCACTGAAGAGGACATGGAAGCTCTGAGCCCCTTGTCACATGCCTCACCAACCCTGTGTAGCCATCGGGCTGTTGACTTATATCCTTTAATAGCCTTTGTAATAAATCTGTAATCTAGTGACTTTCCTGAGTTCTGTGAGCCACTGTAGCAAATTAATCAGACCCAAGGAGAAGCGTTCCTGGGAACCTCCGATTTACAGCCTATTGGTCAGAAGTACAGGTAACCATGTGAACTTGATTGGTTGGAGGCATTTATAGTCAAAGAATAGATTTAATCAGAGACAAGAGAAAAATGCAGCAACAAAGGAAAACAGTCAAACAAGATGAAGGTTTGTACATGGGAAGGTCATGTACACGCTGCTGTATTTAAAATGGATAACAAGGACCTACTGTAAGCACAGGAAACTCTGCTCAGTGTTATGTGGCAGCCTAGACGGGACTGGGATTTGGAGAAGAATGGACACAGGTGTATATATGGCTAAGTCCCTTCACTGGTCACCTGAAACCACCACTACGTTGTTAATTGGCTATACTCCAATACAAAGTAAAAAGTTTAAATTTGAAAGAAAAGATGAAATACTTCAGCCATTAAAGTCAAGGAGCTTCAGTTCCTTCACAAGGGTTATCTTGGGCTTCCCAGGAGGCACTAGTGAAGAAACTGCCTGTGAATGCAGGAGTCTTAAGAGATGAGGGTTTGATCCCTGGGGAAGGGCAACCCACTCCAATATTCTTGCCTGGAGAATCCCTTGGACAGAGGAACCTCCAGGCTATCGTTCATGAGGTCAAAAAGAGTCCAACAGGACTGAAGCGACTTAGCACGCCAGGGCTATAGACCATTTTCTGAGCCGTATCCTTTAATACTGGAGCCCCCATCAGTTGGAAGAAGTTGACTACATCATGACCAGACTGTAGCCACAACATAAGCTACTCCATCTGACACAATTCTGAGAGTTCATCTCAAGGAAATAGGAACAAATTAACCCTCGAACTGAAGATTAACTGTACTTAAAACAACCAAGATGACACTGGTCAGACCACCCATGAAAAATTTCAAGATGACTGTCAGAGATGACTGTACTCCTCTGCATGCAGCCACCCCTCTCCACCTGTGCATTCTTGAAATTCTTTTTTTATTATTATTTTTTAATTTAAATGTATTTATTTTAATTAGAGGCTAATTACTTTACAATAGTCTCTTGGTTTTGCCATACATCAACATGAATCTGCCGCGGGTGTACACGTGTTCCCAATCCTGAACCCCCTTCCCACCTCCCTCCCCATACCATCCCTCTGGGTCATCCCAGTGCACCAGCCCTGAGAATCCTGTATCGAGCATCGAACCTGGACTTGCAATTCGTTTCTTATATGATATTATACATGTTTCAAGGCCATTATCCCAAATCCCACCCTCCCTCTCCCACAGAGTCCAAAAGACTGTTCTATACATCTGTGTCTCTTTTGCTGTCTCACATACAGGGTTATCGTTACCATCTTTCTAAATTCCATATATATGCGTTAGTATACCAGAGAAGGCAGTGGCACCCCACTCCAGTACTCTTGCCTGGAAAATCCCATGGACGGAGGAGCCTGGAAGGCTGCAGTCCATGGGGTCGCTGAGGGTTGGACATGACTGAGCGACTTCACTTTCACTTTCACTTATCATGCATTGGAGAAGGAAATGGCAACCCACTCCAGTGTTCTCACCTGGAGAATCCCAGGGACGGGGGAGCCTGGTGGGCTGCCGTCTATGGGGTCGCACAGAGTCGGACATGACTGAAGTGACTTAGTAGTAGTAGTAGTATACTGTATTGGTGTTTTTCTTTCTGGCTTACTTCACTCTGTATACTCGGCTCCAGTTCCATCCACCTCATTAGAACTGATTCAAATGTATTCTTTTTAATGGCTGAGTAATACTCCATTGTGTCTATGTACCACAGCTTTCTTATCCATTCATCTGCTGATGGACGTCTAATTCTTTAAAATCTCTTGCCCTCTGATCAGCAATGGGGATTTGGTTTTTTGGAACATGAGTCCAGCTTCTTCCCAGGATTGTCAGCTTTCCCAATAAAGCTTCTGTTCTTTTCCCCAACACGTGTCTCTAAGTATTGGGTCCTTGAGCAATAAGCAGCTGAACCTGAGTTTGGTCGCAGAGTCTTAGCACTGAGCCCCTATAACCCATGGAATACGGCGCTATCTCCAAGTTGATAGAGTTGGAATTGGGTTGAATTGTAGGATACCCACTGGTGTCTCCAGCATCTGTTGGCTGGAATTGGGTCCAGAGCCCAAATGTATGTCCGATATAGTAGCCATATGTACATACACAAAAAACATCATACTAGTCACACACACACAAACACCCCAAAACAGTATAGTAGCCACAAGTCCCAGTGGACCCCTGGGTACTAGAAATGATGAGTGTGACAGGAAGTGAATAACTACTTCATTCAACAGTACGTGAACAGGGAATTCCCGGTGGTCCAGTGGTTGACTTATGTGCTTTCACTGCAGGGAGCAGAGGGTTTGACCCCTGGTCAGGGAAGAAGATCCTGCACGTCACAAAGTGTGACCAAAAAGAAAAGTAACATTGTCTTTCTGATTTAATAAATGTGCACTTCAAACACTGATACCTACGTATGTGATGGCATTAATAGGCTTGAAAGTATAATTGAAATTTATATCGTAATCACAACAGAACCGAAACTATAAGGATATATTTCAAGAGAATATACATCCATAGCCCAAGAGAAAAAACTTAAAACTATTGCACTAAAGCACTTAACATGGATCTTCCCTGCCGGCTCAGGGGTGAAGAATCCACCTGCCAATGCAGGAGATATGGGTTCAATCCCCAGTCCAGAAGGATCCCACATGCCAAAGAGCAACTAAGCCCGGAAGCCACAACTACTGAGACTCTGCTCTGGAGTCCAGGAGCTGCATCTGCTGAGCCTGCGTGCTGCAGTCCCTGAAGCCGGCACGCCCTAGAGCCCATGCTCTGCAACAAGAGAAGCACCCACAGTGAGAAGCCCACACACTGCAACAGAGAGTGGCCCTTGCTGGCCTCAACTAGAGAAAGCCCATGCACAGCAGTGAAGACCCAGTATAACCAAAAATTAAAAAAAATATTTAAGCACTTATTAATGAGTCCTCACGTAGGAAAGAAACAAAATATCATGTACCAGAAGAAAGATTGTCTGATCTGATGTTTGGGAGAAAGTTAATCTAAGTAAGGGGTGGCCAAGAAGGCAGCCCCTTATAGGAATTTGAGATCTAACTGAAAGGGAAAACGTTGAGCTGTTCAAGGATTTATAATCCGCTTTAGTTCCAGGAAAACATCTACTTCAGCTTTACTGACTATCCCAAAGCCTTTGACCGTGTGGATCACAAAACCTGTGGAAAATTCTTAAAGAGATAGGAATACCAGACCACCTGACCTGCCTCCTCAGAAATCTGTATGCAGGTCAAGAAGCAACAGTTAGAACTGGACATGGAACAAGAGACTGGTTCCAAATCGGGAAAGGAGTACGTCAAGGCTGTATATTGTCACCCTGCTTATTTAACTTATATGTAGACTACATCATGAGAAACGCTAGACTGGAGGAAGCAAAAGCTGGAATCAAGATTGCTGGGAGAAATATCAATAACCTCAGATTTGCAGATGACACCACCCTTATGGCAGAAAGTGAAGAGGAACTAAAAAGCCTCTTGATGAAAGTGAAAGTGAAGAGAGAAAAAGTTGGCTTAAAGCTCAACATTCAGAGAACTAAGAGCATAGCATCTGGTCCTATCACTTCATGGCAAATAGATGGGGAAACAGTGGAAACAGGGACAGACTTTATTTTGGGGGGCTCCAAAATCACTGCAGATGGTGATTGAAGCCATGAAATTAAAAGATGCTTGCTCTTTGGAAGAAAAGTTATGACCAACCTAGACAGCATAGTATAAAGCAGAGACATTACTTTGCCACCAAAAGTCCATCTAGTGAAGTCTATGGTTTTTCAGTAGTCATGTATGGATGTGAGAGTTGGACTTTACAGAAAGCTGAGTGCCAAGAATGGATGCTTTTGAACTGTGGTGTTGGAGAAGACTCTTGAGAGTCCCTTGGACTGCAAGGAGATCCAACCAGTCCATTCTGAAGGGAATCAGTCCTGAACATTCACTGGAAGGATTGATGCTGAAGCTGAAACTCCAATACTCTGGCCACCTCATGCGAAGAGTTGACTCATTGGAAAAGACTCTGATGCTGGGAGGGATTGGGGGCAGGAGGAGAAGGGGACGACAGAGGATGAGATGGCTGGATGGCATCACTGACTCGATGGACATGAGTTTGAGTAAACTCTGGGAGTTGGCGATGGACAGGGAAGCCTGGCATGCTGTGACTGAACTGAACTGAACTTATGCTTAAAAGGGCATCCATTTGGAGAATAAAGAGGGCAAGTAAGAGTTGAGAGCCAGTGCAAGAGAAGCTGTGGCTGTGAGCTAGAGCATAATATCAGACAGGGTTAAGATGAAAGTAAGGTGCCCCGTCCACCTGGTTTGCTGGCTGTTGTTCAGTTGCTCAGTCGTGTCTGACTCTTTGTGACTTCATGCTTTACTTCGAAACCCCTGAATCTGTCTGAGGAATGGCAACTCTCAAGGTAAAGATATTAATAATAATGAACACAAACAATTAACTCTGTGCTGGGCATCCTTCTGAGTTTTTTACATGTATTACATCATCTAATGCCCACAGCCTCTCCACTCTCATCCTGTTGCTACTGATGAGGCAACTGAGGTCTGGAGTAAGGAAGTCTTTTGCTGATGGTACAGTGGCTATGACAAGTGGAGCTGGAGTGTGCCTTGTTTAACCACTAAATCCCCAGCATCTCCCAGTGTGGGAAGATTGTCAGAGGACACAGCTTCGGTTCAGAGGAGGGTCAGTGCTGGAGGAATATCAATTTGAGAGCCATCAGCTTCCACTGATGCTTTTGAACTGTGGTGCTGGAGAAGACTCCTGAGAGTCCCTGGAATACAAGGAGATCAAAGCAGTCCATCCTAAAGGAAATCAACCCTGAATACTCATCGGAAGGACTGATGCTGAAACCGAAACTTCAATACTTTGGCCACCTGATGCGAAGAGCTGACTCGTTGGAAAAGCCCCTGATGCTGGGAAAGATTGAGGACAGGAGGAGAAGGGGCAGCAGAGGAAGAGCTGGTTGGATGGCATCACTGACTCAGTGGACACGAATCTGAGCAAACTTGGGGAAACAGTGGACAAGGAAGCCTGAGGTGCTGCTGTCTACGGGGTCCAAAGAATCGGACACGACTTAGCGACTGAACAACAGGCTTCCATGGGCTGTAAACTATAGCAGAATATGGTAAGGTATTACAATAGAAGGAAGGTTCCTGGATCATATTTCTAACACGTTAGGTTATAATTACTTATCAAACACTTTTTTAATTAAAAAAAAATTGGGGGGCTGCGCTGAGAGGCGTGTGAGGTCTCGGTTCCCCCTCCAGTGGAAGCCTGGATCCTTAATCCCTGGACCACCAGGGAATTCCCCTTCAAATTGTATTTATTTAAGAAACTTTTGTCACTGGGTTCCAGTTCTGAGTCTGGGCACAGTACCTACCGTTTGAAACCTCATGTTCATTTAAAAAAAAAAATCTCAGTCACACCGAGGCTTATGGGCTCTCAGTTCCCCAAACAGGGGCTCTAACCACTAGACATCCAGGAAACTTCCCAGGGAATAGACTGGAGGTAGGGAAAGATTCAGGTGAATGTCCGTAGAGTCAGTAAACCAGCTTGTGATGTTCTTACGCGCTGGGGATAAACCCAGTTCTGTCAAGTCTCTGACCATCTACACCACTCTGAAATTCCTGATGTGACTCTGTGGAGAGTAACAGTGATATTGTCAAATAAGACTTCGAGACTCCAGACTGGAATACCCCTATGGGCTCTACCACCATCTATCTTTGAATCTGAGAGGCTGGGACCTGGGACCAGCCACTGGAGCGCCTGCAACCAGACAGAGGCCTCCTCCAGCAAGAGATTCAAAAGATCTAACATCCATGTGCACTCAACACGGTTATGCAGTGAGATATAAAAAGGCCACAAACCAGCTGCCGATTCTGGGATGCCTGGAGCAAAAGCTGTGTGCTGCATATGATCCCAACACACGGCGTCACCAGGGGGCGTGCAGACCACCCGGGCGGCCTCTCTGGTGACCTACGACCTCTGGATCCTCACCCTCCCTCCCCCCATTTAAGGAACCAGCCCGCTGTCCTCCAGAAGGAGCCAGGGCACCTGTCACTTGTCCTCGCTCCCTTGTGCTGCAGTGAGAGTCCCGGAAAAGCCTTGCCTGAATTTCTCATCTCACCTCTGATCGGTTTCTGTTCATCAAGGAATCTGAGGATCTGGGTTGGGAAATAAATACACTTTCTTTGGGAAAGGGATTAAATACATATATATATATCACCATCATAGTCAGCTTACAGGTCACTAAAAATTAAGTTGTCAAAAAAACAACAAAGCTGTATGTGTAATAGTGACAGGGCACAACATTCGTGTGCTCAGTCCCCTCTGACTCTTTGCAACCTCATGGATTGTAACCTACCAGGCTCCTTTGTCCATGGGACTTCCCAGGCAAGAAATACTGGAGTGAGTTGCCATTTCCTTCTCCAAAAAAATCTTAAAAAAAATTTTTTTTTAATTTTGTATTGGAGTATAGCCAATTAACAGTATCATGATAGTTTCAAGTGAAGAGCAAAGAGACTCAGCCATACATACGCACGTATCCATTCTTCCCCAAACTCCCCTCCCATCCCTGTCCTTGTTGGTTATGCATTTTGAATGTAGCAGTGTGTGCATGTCCATCCTAAATTCCCTATCTCTAGCTCCCATCTTTCCCCACTTAACCCACGACCATAAATTCGTTCTCCAAGACTGTGAGTCAAAACCATCTTAAGAAACCCTCTCCATTAACACGAACAATAAATCTGAGTCCTAACACTTTTGAAGGGCAATAAAGCCACTTTCTCATAGAAATTCCGGCCTTTGCCACCGTTAGGGGAAAAAAAAAAGAGTGATGTAAAACATTCCTTTCATTTTTCCCCTGAATTTTGGGCTTCCCTGATGGTTCAGATGGTAAAGAAGCTGCCTGCAATGCAGAAGACCTGGGTTCAATTCCTGGGTTGGGAAGAGTCCCTGGAGAAGGGAATGGCAACCCACTGCAGTATTCTTGCCTGGAGAATTCCACGGACAGAGGACCCTGGCAGCCACAGTCCACGGGTTAAAAAGAGTTGGACCCAGTGGAGGCACTCTCGCTTTTGGCCTTGCCAGGCAGCTTGCAGGATCTTGGTTCCACAGCCAGGGTTGAACCAGCCCCACAGTGAGATCACTGAGTCTGAATCACTGCACCACCAGGGATTTCCCCCAAGTCCCTTTCATTTGGCCACCCTCCCCCACCAGGGGCTGACTGGTAGAATCAGGTCATTTTCCCAAAAGACTTTTTTTATAGAAAGGTTTTAGGTTCACAACAGAATTCAGAGGAAGGTATCGAGTTCTCATATGTCCCCTGCCCCGCCCACGCACAGCCTTCCCCTCTTATCCACATCCCCCAGCAGGGAAGCACATTTGCTATTAACATGATTGCACCGAAAATCCTTTGTGTTTTGCATTTTCATCCCTCCTCTTTCCAGTCAGGTCATTTAAAAAATGGTTTCCCAGGTGGCGTTAGTGGTAAAGAGCCTGCCTGACAATGTAGGAGACGCAGGAGATGCAGGTTCAATCCAAGAATAGGGAAGATCTCCTGGAGGAGGGCGTGGCAATCCTCTCCCGTATTCTTGCCTGGGAAATCCCAATGTCAGAGGAGCCTGGCTGGCTACAGTCCATGGGGCCACAAAGAGTTGGACACGATGGAGCACACACATATTTTAAAAAATATCCATCTTCAGATATGTTTGAGAGGAGACCAAGTCTCTTGGAGCCTACCTCGGAGTCTGCAGTAATCTCTCAGAATTCATTTAGCCATTTTGTTTTGGAAAGTCGCCATGTCTAGGCAGGGGATCATGAAACAAGTATTTAAATTCCAGACCCAGATGAGGCTAGGACCTGCCTGGCACGCAGGTCTCATCTCAGCAGTGTCAGGACGGCTGCAGAGCCATCGGGCTGTTGACTTATATCCTTTAATAGCCTTTGTAATAAATCTGTAATCTAGTGACTTTCCTGAGTTCTGTGAGCCACTGTAGCAAATTAATCAGACCCAAGGAGAAGGGTTCCTGGGAACCTCCGATTTACAGCCTATTGGTCAGAAGTACAGGTAACCATGTGAACTTGAGATTGGTTGGAGGCATTTATAGTCAAAGAATAGATTTAATCAGAGACAAGAGAAAAATGCAGCAACAAAGGAAAACAGTCAAACAAGATGAAGGTTTGTACATGGGAAGGTCATGTACACGCTGCTGTATTTAAAATGGATAACAAGGACCTACTGTAAGCACAGGAAACTCTGCTCAGTGTTATGTGGCAGCCTAGACGGGACTGGGATTTGGAGAAGAATGGACACAGGTGTATATATGGCTAAGTCCCTTCACTGGTCACCTGAAACCACCACTACGTTAATTGGCTATACTCCAATACAAAGTAAAAAGTTTAAATTTGAAAGAAAAGATGAAATACTTCAGCCATTAAAGTCAAGGAGCTTCAGTTCCTTCACAAGGGTTATCTCGGGCTTCCCAGGAGGCAGTAGTGGTGAAGAAACTGCCTGTGAATGCAGGAGTCTTAAGAGATGAGGGTTTGATCCCTGGGGAAGGGCACAGCAACCCACTCCAATATTCTTGCCTGGAGAATCCCTTGGACAGAGGAACCTCCAGGCTATCGTTCATGAGGTCAAAAAGAGTCCAACAGGACTGAAGCGACTTAGCACGCCAGGGCTATAGACCATTTTCTGAGCCGTATCCTTTAATACTGGAGCCCCCATCAGTTGGAAGAAGTTGACTACATCATGACCAGACTGTAGCCACAACATAAGCTACTCCATCTGACACAATTCTGAGAGTTCATCTCAAGGAAATAGGAACAAATTAACCCTCGAACTGAAGATTAACTGTACTTAAAACAACCAAGATGACACTGGTCAGACCACCCATGAAAAATTTCAAGATGACTGTCAGAGATGACTGTACTCCTCTGCATGCAGCCACCCCTCTCCACCTGTGCATTCTTGAAATTCTTTTTTTATTATTATTTTTTAATTTAAATGTATTTATTTTAATTAGAGGCTAATTACTTTACAATAGTCTCTTGGTTTTGCCATACATCAACATGAATCCGCCGCGGGTGTACACGTGTTCCCAATCCTGAACCCCCTTCCCACCTCCCTCCCCATACCATCCCTCTGGGTCATCCCAGTGCACCAGCCCTGAGAATCCTGTGTCGAGCATCGAACCTGGACTTGCAATTCGTTTCTTATATGATATTATACATGTTTCAAGGCCATTATCCCAAATCCCACCCTCCCTCTCCCACAGAGTCCAAAAGACTGTTCTATACATCTGTGTCTCTTTTGCTGTCTCACATACAGGGTTATCGTTACCATCTTTCTAAATTCCATATATATGCGTTAGTATACCAGAGAAGGCAGTGGCACCCCACTCCAGTACTCTTGCCTGGAAAATCCCATGGACGGAGGAGCCTGGAAGGCTGCAGTCCATGGGGTCGCTGAGGGTTGGACATGACTGAGCGACTTCACTTTCACTTTCACTTATCATGCATTGGAGAAGGAAATGGCAACCCACTCCAGTGTTCTCACCTGGAGAATCCCAGGGACGGGGGAGCCTGGTGGGCTGCCGTCTATGGGGTCGCACAGAGTCGGACATGACTGAAGTGACTTAGTAGTAGTAGTAGTATACTGTATTGGTGTTTTTCTTTCTGGCTTACTTCACTCTGTATACTCGGCTCCAGTTCCATCCACCTCATTAGAACTGATTCAAATGTATTCTTTTTAATGGCTGAGTAATACTCCATTGTGTCTATGTACCACAGCTTTCTTATCCATTCATCTGCTGATGGACGTCTAATTCTTTAAAATCTCTTGCCCTCTGATCAGCAATGGGGATTTGGTTTTTTGGAACATGAGTCCAGCTTCTTCCCAGGATTGTCAGCTTTCCCAATAAAGCTTCTGTTCTTTTCCCCAACACGTGTCTCTAAGTATTGGGTCCTTGAGCAATAAGCAGCTGAACCTGAGTTTGGTCGCAGAGTCTTAGCACTGAGCCCCTATAACCCATGGAATACGGCGCTATCTCCAAGTTGATAGAGTTGGAATTGGGTTGAATTGTAGGATACCCACTGGTGTCTCCAGCATCTGTTGGCTGGAATTGGGTCCAGAGCCCAAATGTATGTCCGATATAGTAGCCATATGTACATACACAAAAAACATCATACTAGTCACACACACACAAACACCCCAAAACAGTATAGTAGCCACAAGTCCCAGTGGACCCCTGGGTACTAGAAATGATGAGTGTGACAGGAAGTGAATAACTACTTCATTCAACAGTACGTGAACAGGGAATTCCCGGTGGTCCAGTGGTTGACTTATGTGCTTTCACTGCAGGGAGCAGAGGGTTTGACCCCTGGTCAGGGAAGAAGATCCTGCACGTCACAAAGTGTGACCAAAAAGAAAAGTAACATTGTCTTTCTGATTTAATAAATGTGCACTTCAAACACTGATACCTACGTATGTGATGGCATTAATAGGCTTGAAAGTATAATTGAAATTTATATCGTAATCACAACAGAACCGAAACTATAAGGATATATTTCAAGAGAATATACATCCATAGCCCAAGAGAAAAAACTTAAAACTATTGCACTAGAGCACTTAACATGGGTCTTCCCTGCCGGCTCAGGGGTGAAGAATCCACCTGCCAGTGCAGGAGATATGGGTTCAATCCCCAGTCCAGAAGGATCCCACATGCCAAAGAGCAACTAAGCCCGGAAGCCACAACTACTGAGACTCTGCTCTGGAGTCCAGGAGCTGCATCTGCTGAGCCTGCGTGCTGCAGTCCCTGAAGCCAGCATGCCCTAGAGCCCATGCTCTGCAACAAGAGAAGCACCCACAGTGAGAAGCCCACACACTGCAACAGAGAGTGGCCCTTGCTGGCCTCAACTAGAGAAAGCCCATGCACAGCAGTGAAGACCCAGTATAACCAAAAATTAAAAAAAATATTTAAGCACTTATTAATGAGTCCTCACGTAGGAAAGAAACAAAATATCATGTACCAGAAGAAAGATTGTCTGATCTGATGTTTGGGAGAAAGTTAATCTAAGTAAGGGGTGGCCAAGAAGGCAGCCCCTTATAGGAATTTGAGATCTAACTGAAAGGGAAAACGTTGAGCTGTTCAAGGATTTATAATCCGCTTTAGTTCCAGAAAAACATCTACTTCAGCTTTATTGACTATCCCAAAGCCTTTGACCGTGTGGATCACAAAACCTGTGGAAAATTCTTAAAGAGATAGGAATACCAGACCACCTGACCTGCCTCCTCAGAAATCTGTATGCAGGTCAAGAAGCAACAGTTAGAACTGGACATGGAACAAGAGACCAGTCTCTTGTTCCAAATCGGGAAAGGAGTACGTCAAGGCTGTATATTGTCACCCTGCTTATTTAACTTATATGCAGAGTACATCATGAGAAACGCTAGACTGGAGGAAGCAAAAGCTGGAATCAAGATTGCTGGGAGAAATATCAATAACCTCAGATTTGCAGATGACACCACCCTTATGGCAGAAAGTGAAGAGGAACTAAAAAGCCTCTTGATGAAAGTGAAAGTGAAGAGAGAAAAAGTTGGCTTAAAGCTCAACATTCAGAGAACTAAGAGCATAGCATCTGGTCCTATCACTTCATGGGAAATAGATGGGGAAACAGTGGAAACAGGGACAGACTTTATTTTGGGGGGCTCCAAAATCACTGCAGATGGTGATTGAAGCCATGAAATTAAAAGATGCTTGCTCTTTGGAAGAAAAGTTATGACCAACCTAGACAGCATAGTATAAAGCAGAGACATTACTTTGCCACCAAAAGTCCATCTAGTGAAGGCTATGGTTTTTCAGTAGTCATGTATGGATGTGAGAGTTGGACTTTACAGAAAGCTGAGCGCCGAGAATGGATGCTTTTGAACTGTGGTGTTGGAGAAGACTCTTGAGAGTCCCTTGGACTGCAAGGAGATCCAACCAGTCCATTCTGAAGGGAATCAGTCCTGAACATTCACTGGAAGGATTGATGCTGAAGCTGAAACTCCAATACTCTGGCCACCTCATGCGAAGAGTTGACTCATTGGAAAAGACTCTGATGCTGGGAGGGATTGGGGGCAGGAGGAGAAGGGGACGACAGAGGATGAGATGGCTGGATGGCATCACTGACTCGATGGACATGAGTTTGAGTAAACTCTGGGAGTTGGCGATGGACAGGGAAGCCTGGCATGCTGTGACTGAACTGAACTGAACTTATGCTTAAAAGGGCATCCATGTGGAGAATAAAGAGGGCAAGTAAGAGTTGAGAGCCAGTGGAAGAGAAGCTGTGGCTGTGAGTTACAGCATAATATCAGACAGGGTTAAGATGAAAGTAAGGTGCCCCGTCCACCTGGTTTGCTGGCTGTTGTTCAGTTGCTCAGTCGTGTCTGACTCTTTGTGACCTCATGCTTTACTTCGAAACCCCTGAAATCTGTCTGAGGAATGGCAACTCTCAAGGTAAAGATATTAATAATAATGAACACAAACAATTAACTCTGTGCTGGGCATCCTTCTGAGTTCTTTGCATGTATTACATCATCTAATGCCCACAGCCTCTCCACTCTCATCCTGTTGCTACTGATGAGGCAACTGAGGTCTGGAGTAAGGAAGTCTTTTGCTGATGGTACAGTGGCTATGACAAGTGGAGCCGGAGTGTGACTTGTTTGACCACTAAATCCCCAGCCTCTCCCAGCGTGGGAAGATTGTCAGAGGACACAGCTTCGGTTCACAGGAGGGTCAGTGCTGGAGGAATATCAATTTGAGAGCCATCAGCTTCCACTGATGCTTTCGAACTGTGGCGCTGGAGAAGACTCCTGAGAGTCCCTTGGAATACAAGGAGATCAAAGCAGTCAATCCTAAAGGAAATCAACCCTGAATACTCATCGGAAGGACTGATGCTGAAACTGAAACTTCAATACTTTGGCCACCTGATGCGAAGAGCTGACTCGTTGGAAAAGCCCCTGATGCTGGGAAAGATTGAGGACAGGAGGAGAAGGGGCAGCAGAGGAAGAGCTGGTTGGATGGCATCACTGACTCAGTGGACACGAATCTGAGCAAACTTGGGGAAACAGTGGACAAGGAAGCCTGAGGTGCTGCTGTCTACGGGGTCCAAAGAATCGGACACGACTTAGCGACTGAACAACAGGCTTCCATGGGCTGTAAACTATAGCAGAATATGGTAAGGTATTACAATAGAAGGAAGGTTCCTGGATCATATTGCTAACACGTTAGGTTATAATTACTTATCAAACACTTTTTTAATTAAAAAAAGATTGGGGGGCTGCGCTGAGAGGCATGTGAGGTCTCGGTTCCCCCTCCAGTGGAAGCCTGGATCCTTAATCCCTGGACCACCAGGGAATTCCCCTTCAAATTGTATTTATTTAAGAAACTTTTGTCACTGGGTTCCAGTTGTGAGTCTGGGCACAGTACCTACCGTTTGAAACCTCATGTTCATTTAAAAAAAAAAAATCTCAGTCACACCGAGGCTTATGGGCTCTCAGTTCCCCAAACAGGGGCTCTAACCACTAGACATCCAGGAAACTTCCCAGGGAATAGACTGGAGGTAGGGAAAGATTCAGGTGAATGTCCGTAGAGTCAGTAAACCAGCTTGTGATGTTCTTACGCGCTGGGGATAAACCCAGTTCTATCAAGTCTCTGACCATCTACACCACTCTGACATTCTTGATGTGACTCTGTGGAGAGTAACAGTGATATTGTCAAATAAGACTTCGAGACTCCAGACTGGAATACCCCTATGGGCTCTACCACCATCTATCTTTGAATCTGAGAGGCTGGGACCTGGGACCAGCCACTGGAGCGCCTGCAACCAGACAGAGGCCTCCTCCAGCAAGAGATTCAAAAGATCTAACATCCATGTGCACTCAACACGGTTATGCAGTGAGATATAAAAAGGCCACAAACCAGCTGCCGATTCTGGGATGCCTGGAGCAAAAGCTGTGTGCTGGATATGATCCCAACACACGGCGTCACCAGGGGGCGTGCAGACCACCCAGGCGGCCTCTCTGGTGACCTACGACCTCTGGATCCTCACCCGCCCTCCCCCCATTTAAGGAACCAGCCCGCTGTCCTCCAGGAGGAGCCAGGGCACCTGTCACTTGTCCTCGCTCCCTTGTGCTGCAGTGAGAGTCCCGGAAAAGCCTTGCCTGAATTTCTCATCTCACCTCTGATCGGTTTCTGTTCATCAAGGAATCTGAGGATCTGGGTTGGGAAATAAATACGCTTTCTTTGGGAAAGGGATTAAATACATATATATATATCACCATCATAGTCAGCTTACAGGTCACTAAAAATTAAGTTGTCAAAAAAACAACAAAGCTGTATGTGTAATAGTGACAGGGCACAACATTCGTGTGCTCAGTCCCCTCTGACTCTTTGCAACCTCATGGATTGTAACCTACCAGGCTCCTTTGTCCATGGGACTTCCCAGGCAAGAAATACTGGAGTGAGTTGCCATTTCCTTCTCCAAAAAAATCTTAAAAAAAAATTTTTTTTAATTTTGTATTGGAGTATAGCCAATTAACAGTATCATGATAGTTTCAAGTGAAGAGCAAAGAGACTCAGCCATACATACGCACGTATCCATTCTTCCCCAAACTCCCCTCCCATCCCTGTCCTTGTTGGTTATGCATTTTGAATGTAGCAGTGTGTGCATGTCCATCCTAAATTCCCTATCTCTAGCTCCCATCTTTCCCCACTTAACCCACGACCATAAATTCGTTCTCCAAGACTGTGAGTCAAAACCATCTTAAGAAACCCTCTCCATTAACACGAACAATAAATCTGAGTCCTAACACTTTTGAAGGGCAATAAAGCCACTTTCGCATAGAAATTCCGGCCTTTGCCACCGTTAGGGGAAAAAAAAAAGAGTAATGTAAAACATTCCTTTCATTTTTCCCCTGAATTTTGGGCTTCCCTGATGGTTCAGATGGTAAAGAAGCTGCCTGCAATGCAGAAGACCTGGGTTCAATTCCTGGGTTGGGAAGAGTCCCTGGAGAAGGGAATGGCAACCCACTGCAGTATTCTTGCCTGGAGAATTCCACGGACAGAGGGCCCTGGCAGCCACAGTCCACGGGTTGCAAAGAGTTGGACCCAGTGGAGGCACTCTCGCTTTTGGCCTTGCCAGGCAGCTTGCAGGATCTTGGTTCCACAGCCAGGGTTGAACCAGCCCCACAGTGAGATCACTGAGTCTGAATCACTGCACCACCAGGGATTTCCCCCAAGTCCCTTTCATTTGGCCACCCTCCCCCACCAGGGGCTGACTGGTAGAATCAGGTCATTTTCCCAAAAGACTTTTTTTATAGAAAGGTTTTAGGTTCACAACAGAATTCAGAGGAAGGTATCGAGTTCTCATATGTCCCCTGCCCCGCCCACGCACAGCCTTCCCCTCTTACCCACATCCCCCAGCAGGGAAGCACATTTGCTATTAACATGATTGCACCGAAAATCCTTTGTGTTTTGCATTTTCATCCCTCCTCTTTCCAGTCAGGTCATTTAAAAAATGGTTTCCCAGGTGGCGTTAGTGGTAAAGAGCCTGCCTGACAATGTAGGAGACGCAGGAGATGCAGGTTCAATCCAAGAATAGGGAAGATCTCCTGGAGGAGGGCGTGGCAATCCTCTCCCGTATTCTTGCCTGGGAAATCCCAATGTCAGAGGAGCCTGGCTGGCTACAGTCCATGGGGCCACAAAGAGTTGGACACGATGGAGCACACACATATTTTAAAAAATATCCATCTTCAGATATGTTTGAGAGGAGACCAAGTCTCTTGGAGCCTACCTCGGAGTCTGCAGTAATCTCTCAGAATTCATTTAGCCATTTTGTTTTGGAAAGTCGCCATGTCTAGGCAGGGGATCATGAAACAAGTATTTAAATTCCAGACCCAGATGAGGCTAGGACCTGCCTGGCACGCAGGTCTCATCTCAGCAGTGTCAGGACGGCTGCAGAGCCCTTCCTGTTGGAGTATATGGGGCTTCCCAGGTGGCTCAGTGGTGAAGAATCCACCTGCCCAGGGCAGGAGAGGCAAGTTCGAGCTTTAGTGGGCGAAGATCCCCCGGAGGAGGAAATGACAACCCACGCCAGTGTTCTTGCCTGCAGAATCCCATGGACAGAGGAGCCTGGCAGGCTACACTCATGGGATCGCAAAAGACGAGAATGAGCACGCAGGCATTGGAGCACACCCCCTTAAGGCAGAGGGACTTCTTCCTCTGTGAGCCCAATTCCCTATCAGTGTAGTCAGCTGATTAAAGCAAACCATTTTCGGTTTGCTAGATGTTTGCAACCGGAAACAAATTTATGAAGATAAAAAGGCATTTTAACTTTCATTTTTATATCGAAGTTTCTGATAGTTTAATCCAAAAATATTCAACCTTTTTTTTTTTTAAACACTGAAAACCATTGTTGGGGAGCTCAAAGAATAAACTAATAAGTAAAATGTTCTTGTTTAATGTATTTCATGGGGCTTTCAATCATTTGGATAAATATTCATGTTTATCTTTTCAATTTAGGATGAAAGATGTCACTTGAATGGGATTTTTAAAATTTCCATTGGAAATACACTGGCCTGTTTTAATAAACAGTGTAGTCGCTAAGTCATGTTTGACTCTTTGTGACCCCATGGACTGCAGCACACCAGCCTTCCCTGTCCTTCACCATCTCCTGGAGATACCCAAGGCCATTGAGTCGGTGATGCCATCCAACCACATCATCCTCTGTCATCCCCTTCTTCTCCCGCCTTTCACAACATTTATTCCTGAGGTTTCATGGAAATTGTAGCTGAAGGTGTTTGATAGGATTAGAATAGGTGGGGCTTCCTGTTTCTGACCAGATAGTCTTCCTGACTAGATTAGGATCTTGAGATGAGAGGGGTGGGGCTGATTACATTTATTTGATGGTTCATTTAGCTTTTAAATACACACGTCTTTTCATTTCCAGTCCACCCAAGGAGAAGAAACAACCACCGGCGCTGGGAATTAACCTAGAGAATTCACACCAGATTTCGCTGGAGGTAGGCTGTTCTTTCCCCTTCCTCGAAAGTCAAACGTTTCACATTTGTACGTAGATCTGAATTTTCATGTTAGAAAGTGGTGGTCCCAGGACGTCCCCAGTACTTTCGATGGCCTTGAATCCTCAGCACCATGGCCCGTGGTTCGGTTCTGACTTGACTGTTTTCTGTGCTCAGCTTGCTTGTCTGTTCTCTAGCGGAGCCCATCTGGGCCCCACGGTCTTGGCACGGGCTCTTTGCAAAAGTGCAGCTGAACTTCTGTTCCTTTCTTCCCTCAGTTTAGCTCTGTTTTATATGCCAATGTCATATCTGTATCCATTACCTTCATCTTGTTTTTATTTTTTTTTATTTTATTTTTTTTTTTAGTAAAGTTTTATTAAAGTATAAAGGAGATAGAGAAAGCTTCTGACATAGGCATCAGAAGGGGGCAGAAAGAGTACCCCTTGTTTTTTCTTCTTTTTTATTTATTTATTTATTTATTTTTTCTTCATCTTGTTTTTAGTCACTCAGTCGTGTCTGACTCTTTGCAACCCCTTGGACTGGGGCCCGCCAGGCTCCTCTGTCCCTGGGATTCTGTAGGCAAGAATACTGCAGTGGGTTGTCATTTCCTCCTCCAGGGGATCCTCCCAACCCAGGGATCAAACCTGTGTCCCCTGCATTGGCAGGTAGATTTTTTACTGCTCAGCCACCAGCGAAGCCCCCAAGATTGTTTTTTTTTTTTCTCTTGTGATTTTTATTTTTATTTTATTTTTATTTTTTTAACTTTTATTTTATTTTTAAACTTTACAATATTGTATTAGTTTTGCCAAATATCGAAATGAATCTGCCACAGGTATACCCGCGTTCCCCATCCTGAACCCTCCTCCCTCCTCCCTCCCCTAACCCCGCTCTGGGTCGTCCCAGTGCACCAGCCCCAAGCATCCAGTACCGTGCATCGAACCTGGACTGGCGACTCGTTTCATACATGATATTAGAACTGATTCAAATGTATTCTTTTTAATGGCTGAGTAATACTCCATTGTGTATATGTACCACTGCTTTCTTATCCATTCATCTGCTGATGGGCATCTAGGTTGCTTCCATGTCCTGGCTATTATAAACAGTGCTGTGATGAACATTGGGGTACACGTGTCTCTTTCCCTTCTGGTTTTCTCAATGTGTATGCCCAGCAGTGGGATTGCTGGATCATAAGGCAGTTCTATTTCCAGTTTTTTAAGGAATCTCCACACTGTTCTCCATAGTGGCTGTACTAGTTTGCATTCCCACCAACAGTGTAAGAGGGTTCCCTTATCTCCACACCCTCTCCAGCATTTATTGCTTGTAGACTTTTGGATCGCAACCATTCTGACTGGCGTGAAATGGTACCTCATAGTGGTTTTGATTTGCATTTCTCTGATAATGAGTGATGTTGAGCATCTTTTCATGTGTTTGTTAGCCATCTGTATGTCTTCTTTGGAGAAATGTCTATTTAGTTCTTTGGCCCATTTTTTGATTGGGTCATTTATTTTTCTGGAGTTGAGCTGGAGGAGTTGCTTGTATATTTTTGAGACTAGTTGTTTGTCCGTTGCTTCATTTGCTATTATTTTCTCCCATTCTGAAGGCTGCCTTTTCACCTTGCTAATAGTTTCCTTTGTTGTGCAGAAGCTTTTAAGTTTAATTAGGTCCCATTTGTTTATTTTTGCTTTTATTTCCAATATTCTGGGAGGTGGGTCATAGAGGATCCTGCTGTGATGTATGTCGGAGAGTGTTTTACCTATGTTCTCCTCTAGGAGTTTTATAGTTTCTGGTCTTACGTTTAGATCTTTAATCCATTTTGAGTTTATTTTTGTGTAAGGTGTTAGAAAGTGTTCTAGTTTCATTGTTTTTGATAATTTTGTTTTTAAATTTCTGGGGGGTAGAGGGTCTTTTGTTTCTTTTTTTTTTTTTTCGATCTGGCTACACCATGCACACCATGTGGAATCTTAGCTCCTTGACCAGACTGAATCTTCACTCATTAATCACTAATTAATGATAAATCAGTAACTTGTAATACTTAATCTTCACTAATAAAAGACTAAGTATGGAGTCTTAACCCCTGAACTGCCAGGGTTGTTTTTTTTTTTTTTGGCTAGGGGGCATGTGGGATCTTAGTCCTCCAAAGTGAAAGTGAAGTCGCTCAGTCGTGTCCAACTCTTTGTGACCCCATGGACTGTAGCCCACCAAGCTCCTCCATCCAAGGAATTTTCTAGGCAAGAGTACTGGAGTGGGTTGACATTTCCTTCTCCAGGGGATCTTCCCGACCCAGGGATCGAATCTGGGTCTCCCATACTGCAGGCAGACGCTTTACTGTCTGAGCCACCAGTTCTCCAACCAGGCATCAAGCCTGTACTCCTGCAGTGGGAGCATGAAGTTCTAACCATTGAACCACCAGGGAATTCCCAATGATTTAATATTTTTAGAGCAGTTTTAGTTTTATAATACAATTGAGAGGAAAGTACAGAAACTTCCCATATGCTTCCTACCTTATCCATGTATAGTCCCTCCCCCATCAACATCTATTAACCAATCATTAGCAACAAAGTCCATGGTTTTCCTCTTGTTTGTTTGGGTTTTTTCCTCCCTTGTTACTTATTTTTAAGGGTTCACTCTTGTTATTGAACATGCTTCGGGTTTGAACACACATGTAATGACATAAAACCATTAACATAGTTCCATATAGAGTATTTTTCACTGCTGTAAAGACCCTTCATGCTCTCCTGCTCTGCCTGTTTATCTCTCCCTTCCCCCAACCCCCTGGCAGCTAATCTTTATTTGGCTGAGCCAGGTCTTCATTGCCACTGAATCTTTAATTGAGCCACAGGAGAACTCTTAGTTGCAGCAAATGGGATCTTAGTTCCCTGACCAGGGATTGAACCCAGGTTCCCAACATTGGGAGTGCAAATCACTGGACCACCAGGGAAGTCCTGAAACTAATCTTATTCTTGTCGTCATAATCTCCCTTGTTCCAGAATGTCATATAGTTGGAATCATGTAGTACGTAGCTCTTTCACATTGGTTTCTTTACTTAGTAATATGCATTTAGTTTTCCTCCACATGTCTTTCTATGATGATAGCTTATTTCTTTTTTGCTCTGAATAAGATGCCGTTGTCTGGATATATCAGTTTATTTACGCACTTACCTATTGAGAGACATCTCGGTTGCTTCCAAGTTTTCCAATTAGGAATAAAGCTGCTGTAAACACCTGGTCCAAATGACAGTGGTGCTGAGGTTGAGAAATCCTTGTTTATATGAATAGGTAACATCTACTCTCTGTATCCTCAAATTATGAATTTGTCTCCTTTTTCGTTTCTGTTTAAAAAATGAATGAATGAGAATGTAGGGTTTTACTTCTTTATACATTTTGAAATCACATATTTACAGCTACTTTAGAACAGTCTTTTAGCAAAAAAAAATTTTTTTTAATTATCTTGCATGACTTTTGCTCACTATGAAAGAATTTTTTAAAACACATTACACTAGGGATTTTATACATTTTTTATGTTAAAAAGAGGAACGTGTCAATGTTTAATTTTGAAACTACAAATTGTATAGAAACTGTGTTCTTAAAAAATATCTTTTCCCTGTTACTTGTTTCTCTAATCCTTATAACCAATATACTATTTCTACTAATTGTCCTTCAAGAGAGCGAAGCTACCTAAAGAGGGAGCAATAAGGAAACACAAGCATTAGAAAAACTGAAAAAGAGGTCAGAAGGCAATTATTACTTGTGATAAAAAAATATCCATTGAGCAGAAGTTGAACAAATGACTCCAAAATCTGTGAAAGTAGGAAAATGTTCACTGGTAGCAACTCAGCAAAGATGGATAAATCAGTAACTTGTAAGAAAAAGTGAAGTTACAAAAAAGCCTTTGAACCATACTTTTGAGATATTAATTAAAAAAAAAAAAAAAAAAAAACGGGAGGGAACTCCCTGGTGGTCCAATGGTTAGGATGCTGCCCTTTCACTGCCATGGACCCAAGTTCAATCCCTAGTTGGGAAATTCCCTGTCAGGTCATACTTTCTTTTTAAAATGCAGAGAAGAATGAAAGATGAAACTAAGACGTCTTCCCAAAGCAAGACAAATACTGTACAGTATCACTTGTATGTGGAACCTAAAAAATACAACCAACTAGTGAATGATGAAAAAGAAGCAGAAACAGAGAACACATTGTGATTAACAGTGGGGAGAGGGAAGCAGGGAGGGGCAAGACGAGGATGGACAAACTACAGGCGTGAAAGGAGCTACCAGGACACGCCGGACAACACGGAGAATGTAGCCCGTATTTTACAATACCTATAATGGAGTATAGCCTTCAAAAACCATGACTCACTATATTGTACACCAGTATGGCTTCTGAAAGATGGGAATACCCGACCACCTGACCTGCCTCTTAAGAAACCTGTATGCAGGTCAGGAAGCAACAGTTAGAACTGGACATGGAACAACAGACTGGTTCCAAATAGGAAAAGGAGTTCGTCAAGGCTGTATATTGTCACCCTGCTTATTTAACTTCTATGCAGAGTACATCATGAGAAACGCTGGACTGGGAGAAACACAAGTTGGAATCAAGATTGCTGGGAGAAATTTCAATAACCTCAGATATGCAGATGACACCACCCTTATGGCAGAAAGTCAAGACGAACTCAAAAGCCTCTTGATGAAAGTGAAAGTGGAGAGTGAAAAAGTTGGCTTAAAGCTCAACATTCGGAAAACAAAGATCATGGCATCCGGTCCCATCACTTCATGGGAAATAGATGGGGAAACAGTGGAAACAGTGTCAGACTTTATTTTTGGGGGCTCCAAAATCACTACAGATGGTGACTGCAGCCATGAAATTAAAAGACGCTTACTCCTCGGAAGGAAAGTTATGACCAACCTAGATAGCATATTCAAAAGCAGAGACATTACTTTGCCAACAAAGGTTCGTCTAGTCAAGGCTATGGTTTTTCCTGTGGTCATGTATAGATGTGAGAGTTGGACTGTGAAGAAGGCTGAGCGCCGAAGAATTGATGCTTTTGAACTGTGGTGTTGGAGAAGACTCTTGAGAGTCTCTTGGACTGCAAGGAGATCCAACCAGTCCATTCTGAAGGAGATCAGCCCTGGGATTTCTTTGGAGGGAATGATGCTAAAGCTGAAACTCCAGTACTTTGGTCACCTCATGCGAAGAGTTGACTCATTGGAAAAGACTCTGATGCTGGGAGGGGTTGCGGGCAAGAGGAGAAGGGGACGACAGAGGATGAGATGGCTGGATGGCATCACTGACTCCATGGACGTGAGTCTGAGTGAACTCCGGGAGATGGTGATGGACAGGGAGGCCTGGCGTGCTGTGATTAATGGGGTCGTGAAGAGTCGGACACGACTGAGCGGCTGATCTGATCTGATCTGATGGCTTCCTAGGCAGCGCTAGTGCCGACGCAGGAGACGTAAGAGACTTGGGTTTGATCTCTGGATGGGACGATCCCCCGGAGGAGGGCACAGCTACCCACTCCACAATTCTTGCCTGGAGAATCCCATGGACAGAGGAGCCTGGCGGGCTACAGTCCATGGGGTTGCAAAGAGTCGGACACCACTGAAGCAACTTAGCACATACATATTACACACCCGTAACTTATTAATATTGTACAACTATACTTCAATTAAAAAAAATGAAAATAAGGGACTTCCCTGGTGGTTCAGTGGTTAGGACTCCATGTTTCCACTGCAGGGGGGCACAGGTTGGATCCTGGGTTGGGGAACTAAGATCCCACAAGCCACCTGGGTCAGCAAAAAAAAAAGAAAGAAAGAAAGAAAGAAAAGTAGCTATTTATTATTTTTTTAATTAATATGTATATTTTATTGAAGCATAGTTGACTTACACAGCAGGGTGCTTCAGTTATATGCACACACATATATTACTTTGTTATTATAAGGTAATGACTGTCATTCCCTGTGCTATACAGTAAACCTTTGTTGCTTGTTGTGTATGTATGTTTTTAAAATTAGAAATCTAGCTTTCTATTCATACTAAGTCAAACAAGTGAAATCAAAATGTCTTAAATTTTTTAGCTAGGCAAACATGCCTACATTTCCTAAAATAGACATATTATATTTTACTTACTATTTATATATATGTGTATGAAAGCCTTTCTACTACACTTGATAAAAGCTTGAGAAAGACCATCAAATAAAAAGAAAAAGTAGGTATTCTTAGAAAGAGAAAAGAAGACGTCCTCAGAAATTGAAACTACTAAGGCCAACCAGTCCATCCTAAAGGAAATCAGTCCTGAAATGTTCATCGGAAGGACTGATGCTGGAGCTGAAACGCCAATACGTTGGCCACCTGATGTGAAGAGCTGACTCTTTTGAGAAGACCTTGATGCTGGGAAAGATTGAAGGCGTAAGGAGGAGACGTCAGAGGATGAGATGGTTGGATGGTATCCCCGACTCGACGGACATGAGTTTGAGTAAACTCTGGGAGTTGGTGATGGACAGGGAGGCCTGGCGTGCGGCAGTCCATAGGGTCGCAAAGAGTCAGACACGACTGAGCGCCTGAACCGAACTGCACTGCACTGAACTGAGGGCAAAGGGCCTGTACTGCTCGCCCCAGGCTTCTCCTGCCTGGATTCTGCCCTCCTGGTGAAGCGACCTTCTTGCGGGTGACATGGCCTGTTTCCTGCCTTGCTTCCCCGTGAGAGCGAAGACTGTGGTTTGGAAGACGTCAGAGCAGTTGGAGGAAACAGAGAGACCCCGCCTTCTCTGATGAGGCAGAAAGTCCAGAAAGACGCCCTCTCAGGACCTTTTCTTGTTCTGTTCTGGGTCTCAGGCTGGGTTCTGAGAAAGGCGGCTGTCCTTCCTGCACTCATTTGGCAAGTTTCTGCGTGTGCACACCGGCTTAGTTGAGTCCTAGTCTTTGGACCCCGGGGAGTGTAGCCCGCCAGACTCCTCTGTCCATGGGATTTCCCAGGCAAGAAGACTGGAGTGGGTGGCCATTTCCTCCTCTAGGCGATCTTCCCCACCCAGGGATCGAACCCAAGTCTCCTGCATTGGCAGGCGGGTCCTTTACCCCTGAGCCATCTGGCAAGTTTATGGACCACTGCAAATCAGGCTGAACTGACTCAGAGACAACCGTGCCTTTGAAAACTCTCACGGGTGAGAGGCATGAAGGCGGATTCCTGGAGGGGTCTGCAGGTGGCTGACCTGACGGCTCTGCTTGTACACAATAGAGCCTGCACCGTCAGATCCGTAAGAAACCTTTGATTGCAGCACCCGGGCTTGCCTGATGGCTTAGTGGTGAAGAATCCGTCCGCCAATGCGGGAGACATGGGTTCGATCCCTGGTGCGGGAAGATCTCCCATGAGGAGGAGCAACTAAGCTCCACACCTCCCTCCCTCCAGCTAAGCACCACAACTACTGAGCCTGTGCTCGAGCGCCCGGGAGCCGCAACTACTGAAGTCCTCGAGCCCTAGAGCCCCGACTCCACGAGACGAGAAGCCTCCACAATGAGAAGCGTGCTCACAGCTAGAGAGCAGCCCCCGCTCCCTGCAAGTAGAGAAAAAGCCCGTGCAGCGAGGAAGACCCAGCACAGCCACAAATAGATAAATAAATAAAATTATTATTTTTTAATTATTAAAAAAAGGAAAGAAAACTTTGATTACTGTACCTGTAAGTTGCTTCCACTCGTTTGATGAGAAAAATAAGCCGATAGTGAGATGTCTTGTCCTTGATCCTGTTTTTGCACTCTCGTAGTTATTTGTGCCATACTAAGTCTCCTCTGTTGTATCTGACTCTCCGTGCACGTGAGGCTCCTTTGTTCAGGGGGTTATTCAGGCAAGAATATTGGAGTGGGTTGCCATGCCCTCCTCCAGGGGATCTTCTGACCCAGGGGTCAAAAATGCATCTCCTGCGAGACCTGCATTGTAGGCAGATTCTTTACCGCTGAGTGACCTGGAAAGCCCCCAGAGTTATTTACTGGAAGGCAAAGGATTACTAGGAGAACCTCAGGATCAAGGAGATGTAAATTGTGAGAGGTCAAGGGAATTCTATGGGTTTTTGCCACCCAGCGGGTCGGCCCCTGTCCCGACAGGGTCCCTCCTGGGACAAGCGAAGGCTTTCTGAAGGGTCCAGGCAGTGCTCCCTGTACAGGAGGACTGGGCAGCTCCGGACGTCCTGTTTTTCATGACTTTTTTCTGTTTTCCCTCAGCTCTTCCTTCCCGAGACCGCCATGGCTCAAAAGGAACAGGAAATGAAAAATATCCAGGTGAGTTTTTTTTAATCCAAAACATCATCTCAAACAAGCGAACATGTCATCTGTATTCCCATTCCTCAGAATTAACCTCCGCTAACCTCTCTGGCAGTTTCTCCTTCCCTCCTCCATCCCCTCTCCCTCCACTGTTATCTGGGGCAGCATCCTGTTGTCACACCCTGAATTCCCTCCGGTCTCATCAACTTCCCTTAATCGCTGTTGACTGTGACATCCTTTGCTTACTGATCTGGGAGACAATATCTTATTTCTCACATGTCAAAAGGAGGGGTGCCCTTTCCCCCTAGTAGCTCAGTTGGTAAAGAATCCGCCTGCAATGCTGGAGACCTCGGTTGGATTCCTGGGTCGGGAAGATCCCCTGGAGAAGGGATAGACTACCCACTCCAGTATTCTTGGGCTTCCCTGGCGGCTCAGCTGGTAAAGAATCCTCCTGCAATGCGGGAGACCTGGGTTCGATCCTTGGGTTGGGAAGATGCCCTGCAGAAGGGAAAGGCTACCCACTCCAGTATTCTGGCCTGGAGAATTCCATGGACAGTCCATGGGGTCACAAAGAATCAGACACGACGGAGCAACTTTCACTTTCACTTCTCACCATTTCCCCAAACCAAGGAAAGCTTGTCACAATCCAATTTCCACGCCTTGTGAAAAACAGATTGGAAGGCATCAGTTTAGAAGCAGCGAAAGAGTAAGGATGTTGTTGTTTAGTCATCAAGTCATGTCCAATCCTTGGGACCCCATGGACTACAGCACGCCAGCCTTCCTGTTCTTCACTGTCTCCCGGAATTTGCTCAAACTGATATTCATTGACTCAGTTATGTCATGCAACCGTCTCATCCTCCGTCGTCCCCTTTTCCTCCTAGAGTTAGGATGCTAGTGCCTTGTTCTAAATAAAGGAACGGGTTTATCTGAGTCAGTTCCAGTGAGGTGGGTGAGCCTAGAACCTGTTATACAGAGTGAAGTGAGTCAGAAAGAGAAGAACAAATTTTGTATATAAACGCACATACATGGAATCCAGAAAGAAGTACTGATGAACCTATTTGCAGAGCAGAAATAGAGACGCAAGCATAGAGGAGAGACTTGTGGACACAGCAGGGAGAGGAGAGGGTGGGATGGACTGAGAGTAGCATTGAAATATATACCGATTTTACCATACGTAAAACAGATAGCTAGTGGGAATTTGCTCTGTGCTCTGTGACAACCTAGAGAGGTGGGAAGGGGGGTTCTAGAGGGAGGGGACACCTGTGGCTGTATACCCATCGCTGGTATATGTTGACATTTGGCAGAAACTCACAAGATTTTAAAGCAACTGTCCTCCAATTAAAAAAAATTAAAAATGGTTAAAAAAAAAAAAGATCATAGGTACTTCTCTGGTAGCCCAGTGGTTAAGACTCTGAGCTTCCACTGCAGAGGGCACAGGTTCGACCTCTTATTGGTGAACTAACATCCTCTATGCCTTGTGGCACAGCCAAGAAAACTGCAAACAGCTTAGCATGTAATAAATCATAATTATCTTAAAAAAAAAAAAAAGATATTGTGGATCAGTGAACAGTGGGGAAAATGGAGACCACCAAATAGATCTGAGAGAGGTCTAGAAAGTAAAATCGATGGCACTGGATAGGGTTTGTAGAAACATAACCCTGAGGCTACAGCTCATCGGCAAGATATTTCAGGTACAATTAATTTTCTCCCAGACACAGCAGTCATAGAGAGGCTTCCCAAGTGGCTCTGTGGTAAAGAACTCATCTATTAATATAGGAGCCATGGGTTCAATCCCTGGGTTCGGAAGATCCTGGGGAGAAAGAAATGGCAACCCACTCTAGCATTTTCTTTTTTAGTCTGTTTTTTTATTGAGGGATAATTGCTTCACAACACTCCAGCATTCTCGCCTCGGAAACCCTATGGACAAAGGAGCCTGGCAGGCTACAGTCCATGGGGTCGCGAAGAGTCGGACACAACTTAGTCACTGAGCACACATAACCCTCAGTGAATAGCGTACACAATTCCATCTTGGCTCAGTGGAAACTCATTCCTGTTCACCAGGCCTCTGGATCTGGGGGTATTTTTCTGCAGGTCAGGAGCTTGTTACAGGGAGGCGTGACCTTTGAGGATGTTGCCGTGGACTTCACACAGGAGGAGTGGCAGCGGCTGAGTCCTGAGCAGAGGGACCTGTACAGGGATGTGACCTTGGAGAACTACAGGAACCTGGTCTCCATGGGTGAGCGTGGCTCCTTGGGGAGCGTCACTCAAAACCTGAAGCCTGAACCTTGTGGCACTCGCCCCGAGTGGCTTACCAGTTTTGGCTGTTAGATGCTATTTGCTTTGGATATGTTCATGGCAGGACAGAGATTAGGGCATGTGAGGTGCACGTGGGCTAAAGTTAAGGAACCTCCGTCTCGGGTTGTGTAAGTACCATGCGGGTGAGGGCCTCTTTCAGTTTTGTGGGCGGAGGCCTCTCGCTCCACCCCAGTTCTGGCCCTGATTTTTGGGAAAACATCATCCTCTGAAAAAAAAGCATTTGAAAACTGTATTTGGATTGACAGCCCCCAGGCATTCCTAGCTGTATCTTCTCCACCTGTTCCCTCCAGCAAAGGGGAACACACAACACCCACACTCACACCAACACACACACACATTCCAACACGTGTGAACACCCTCAGACACACAGCACTAACACACACTCACAGAAACACACACACAAGCACACAAACACTCCAACACAGATGAACACCCTCACACACGGTACTCACACAAACACACATACAAACACACAAACACTCCAACACATAGGAACACCCTCAGACACACGGTACTCACACAAACACACTCGTGGAAACACACAAACACATGTCCCCACAAAAACTCACTCAACTTCAAACTGTATTTTCCGTGAACAGGAGGAGAGGACTCCACCAAACCGGAAGTGATCTTGAGGTTGGAAAACGGTGAGGAGCCGTGGATGGTGGGAACGCAAGAGCTGAGGAGCTGCAGTCCAGCAGGTACATGACCAGGAGAGGGAGGGCTCAAGTCACGTGGATGGAAGTCGTCCTTTTTATTTCGGCCGCAGTGCGCCCCTTGTAGGATCTTAGTTCCCCAATCAGGGATTGAACCCGTTCTCTCTGCACCGATTCCTAACCACAGGATGGCCAGGGAATTCCCCCCACCCCACCCGACCTCTTAGAAAAATCACTAAGTCCTTTAGCCTGAGTGCACCAAAATCACATGGAAGCTACTGACTTTTTTGTAATGAGAGAATCTCCAGGTATTTCTCTCCACACAGCCATGTTCCTTAATTTTCACCTGAATTTTCCTTTTCGAGTAAACTCTGTTTCTCCCCTCTGTGGGCTCTCCTCTGCTCCCTGTGCACTCAACTGTGAAGCCCCCTGCACTCAAGTGTTTTCTTTAACACAAGGGCCTTCTCTTATAAGGGCATGATCACAGTACAGAGGTTGACATTGGGTACTCAGCACTGAAAGTAATGCTAGTATTTGTCTATAAACATCATTCAAATTTCACGAATTTTCCCAATAATGTGCTTCATAGCAAAAGAATTGAAAAAGTTGGATCCAAAATTCAGCTGCTTAACTTACATGGGAAAAGAATCTAGATAAGAAATCTGTATATATATACAGATGGACTTCCCTGGTGACTCAGACGGTAAAGAATCTGCCTGCAGTGCAGAAGACCCAGGTTTGATCCCTGGGTTGGGAAGACCTGCTTGACACGGAAATGGCTACCCACTCCAGTGTTCTTGCCTGGAGAAGAGGAGCCTGGCGGGCTATAGTCCATGGGGTTGCAAAGAGTTGGACACAACTGAACAAATAACACTTTAACTTTCATATGTACAGATTGTATATAAATACACACATATGTGTGTATCTACTTTTGTATATATATTCAGATATATTTTGAATATGTTCAGAATATATTTCAGACATATTCAGAATCTGAAAAAGAATCACTTTGGTGTACACCTGAAACTAACACAGCACTGAAAATCAACTGTACTTCAATTAAAAAAATTAATCAATAAAAGCAAACCGCAAAAAGAACAAGACACAGGGCTTCCCTGGTGGTCCAGTGGTTAAGACTTTGACTTCCAATATAGGGCACGCAGTTTTATACCTGGTCAGGGAACTAAGATCCCACATGTTGCGGGGCTTTGAAGCCCACGTGCCACCACTGGAAAAGCCCATGCCCTGCAGCAAAGACCAAGTGCAGCTCAAAATACGAGAGAGAACATGATACAATTACATGCACACAGCAATTCATAAATATTAGATTATCTAAGTTTATTTTAAAGCTCCCTGGTAGCTCAGCTGGTAAAGAATCTGCCAGCAATGCAGGAGACCCTGGTTTGATCCCTGGTGGGGAAGATGCCCTGGAGAAGGGCATGGGAACCCACTCCAGTATTCTTACCTGGAGAATCCCCATGGACAGAGGAGCCTGGTGGGCTACAGTCCATGGGGTCGCAAAGAGTGAGACATGGCTGAGCAGCTAAGCACACACATGTTTATTTAGGAAAAAACTAACCAGAATGCACACATAGCAGGTAACTGAGTATAAATCTGTCCTGGATCTTAAGCTCTATTTATCTGAAACTAAAGATCGGTGGCTACACAACAGGTTACCTTCAGTAAGCGGTCGGCAGGTATTCAGTTGTGGTCAGTTGTCATAGCAAGTCCCATTTTTGATCATTCTTGATCAGTATCACCTGAGGTTATATCTACTCCTTTAGTGTTCCTCCATGAAGTTTCAATTAAGTTAGTTTCCCACAGACTTTACACCTGAAACCAGAATGATCTCTTCAATAGAGAATTTACAGTGCCTCATTTCAATCATGTGAGTGGGGAGATTCACACAGAGCATTTCTCTGTATTCTTTAAAAAAAAATTATATTTATTTATTTATTTTTGGCTGTGCTGGGTCTTCGTAGCTGCACGGGCTTTTCTGTAGTTGCAGCCAGCAGGGGCTGCTCCCTAGTAGCGGACCTTGGGCTTCTCGTTGCGGTGGCTTTTCTTGTTGCGGGGCTTGGGCTCTAGAGCAGGCGGGTTTCAGTAGCTGTGCACACCACAGGCTTAGTTGCCCTGTTGCATCGTCCTGGACCAGGAATCAAACACGAGTTCCCTGCATTGGCAGGGGGGTTCTTATCCACGGTACCACCAGGAAGTCCGTTTCTTTGTATTCTGTTTTAGAAAAAGACTGGGCCATTGAAGAGCAGAGTTGGAGATTCCAGGACGTAGAGCAGAACCTCAAGACAGAAGCTGTATCCGTCAACCAGGAAACACTGACTGAGCAAAAAGATCCTGAACGTGACAACCCTACAGAAAAGTTCCTACCGAGCACAGACAGTGTTCCTTCGAGGGTCAGACTCCTTGAAGGTGACTCATGTGGGAAACATTTGAAACATAGTTTAGATAAGAAAAGCTATGCAAAAAATAATACGTATAATATATACAAAAGAAGAATTGGCAATGATCCATCTAAACTGAAAGAAAACCAATTTTTGTGGAATGCCCATCAAAAGTCACTCAGTTCAAAATCATACCTTCAGAGTCCCCTAAGGACACAAGCCATTGAGGAATCCTTTGGACATAATACACATAGACAGGCATTCAGCAAGAAGAGTAGGATTGATGAACATCAGAACACTGATACAGGAGAAAAATCCTATGAATGTGATGAATGTGGAAAAGTCTACAAGCAAAAGCCCAGCCTTGTCCAACACCAGAAAACTCACATTGAAGAGAAACCCTTTGAGTGTCAAACATGTGGGAAAGGCTTTTCCTGGAAATCCTCCTGCATTAATCATAAGAAAATTCACAATGAAGAGAGAGCCTATGAATGTGATAAATGTGGGAAGTCATTTAAACAGGGCTCAACCCTCCTTCAACATAAAAAAATTCACACTGGACAAAAACCCTACAGCTGTAACGACTGTGCAAAAGCATTCATCTACAAGTCAGATCTTGTCAAACATCAGAGAACACACACAGGAGAGAAGCCTTATAAATGCAAGGTATGTGGAAAGGCTTTTGCCCAGAAATCCAATGCCATTGACCATGAGAAAATCCACTCTAAGGAGAGAGCCTACGCCTGTGAGCTATGTGGCAATACCTTCATCCAGCAGAAAAATCTCATTCAACACAGAAAAATCCATACTGGAGAAAAATGCTATGAATGTGACAGATGTGGGAAAGCTTTCTTCCAGAAGTCCAATCTTCACAGCCATCAGAGAATTCATAGCGAAGAGAAGACCTACCAATGTCAGGAATGTGGAAAATTCTTTAGCTGGAAGTTAGGCCTCCGCCTGCATCAGAAAATCCATACTGGATAGAAACCTCATGAGTGTTCTGAATGTGGAAAAGTCTTCCTTGACACGTTGTATCTTATCAAACACCAGAGAAGAATTCACAACAGATACACACTTCCTACAGGTTAAAATAGGGGAATGCTCCCCTTAGAGGCCGGCCTAGAAGAGTCCTCCAGGAGTTCCCACTGAATGATCCGTAAGAACACTCTAGTCGGAGGGCAGCCTGGGGGTGCTGTGTATCCTTTGAAGATTGATTTTGTTTATTGTTCAGCAAATATTAAGTACCCTTTGTATACCAGGGATACTTTTAAACATTGACAATGTAGCAATAAACCAAATTGACAAAAATGCTCATGGAGTTTTTTCCTAGTGAATACAATCTGTGGTATCCATTTTTAAATTTTACTTATTTATTATTATTATTATTAATACATCTCTTCATTCTTTTTTTTTAAAGATTTTTTTAAAGATGTATTTATTTATTTTTGGCTCTGGTGGTCTTCGCTGCTGCCCTTGGGCTTTGTCCAGCTGCAGGGAGCAGGGGCTGCTGATTGCAGTAACTTCTCTGGTTTCGGAGCACAGGCTGCAGGTATGCAGGCTCAGTATTGTGGTGCACAGGCTTAGTTGCTCTGAGGCGTGTAGGATCTTCCCAGACCTGGGATCAAGCCAGTGTCCCTTGCATCGCAAGGTGGATTCTTAACCACTGGACCACCAGGGAAGCCCTAAAGATTTTTCAATGTGGACCATTTTTTAAAATCTTTATTGAATTTGTTGTAATATTGTTTCTATTATATGTTTTGTTTTTTTGGCCAATAGGCATGGGGGAATCTTAGCTCCCCAGCTGGGGGTCGAACCCACACACCGTGCATTGGAAGGTGAAGTCTTTTTAAAATTTAATTTAATTTTTAATTTTATTTATTTCAGCTGCCCTACGGGGCACGTGGGATCTTAGCTCCCCCACCAGGGACTGAACTCATGCCCCCTATATTGGGAGTGTGAAGTCTTAATCACTGGCCTTCCAGGGATGTCCCATGTATTTTTTAAATATAAATACTATCGCTAATTGGGGACAATAAACATAAAATGGAACGACATAGTTGCATCACTAAAATGCCCTGGATGGACTATATTAGTAGTAGTATTTATTTGTATTAGTATATACTAGTATTTATTTATTTGGGGCTTTTTATTTGGGAACATGATCTGTTAAGTCAATACATTTAGCAACCCGGGAGAAATATACTGAAAGTACCTGGTAAGTCTTCAAAGTTGGGAAAGAAAGAGGGACAAATAGATGTTTCACACCATAAAAATCTCTGCCCTCCTCCCCACTTCACTTTGTTTTCCAAGAGAACAGGGAGATAATTCATCTCTCTTGTGAGCAGGACTGACTCCACCCACCGTGATCACCTAGCTTCCTGTGCCGACTGCAGATTGGTTCTCGCTGAGGGCATTTGCCGTCTGCCTCTGCAGAGACTGAATTCTGTGCTCGAACAGAGTTCAGGGTGGACAGACAGGCACTTGGTGTGCCAGAGAAACTGATGGCACTGGTCTTTAGATAGTTGGATATTTTCAGGAACGGATTTCATGATCCCAGTCCTTGCATCTCCTTTATCTAGAAAATCACTAAATCCCTTCATGGTGACATCAGCTCCTCATGAGTAGCAGAAAATTTTGTAAAGTAAGTGCTTGATTGCGTTGAACTCCCTCTTCACCAAAATCTCACATATTGACCTTCCCCCACTGCCTCTTTGGAGCAGTCTCTCAGAGCTATCTGAGGTGCTGTCTCCCAGGCCATAGTCCTCATTTTGTCTCCAATAAAACTTAACTCATAGCTCTTACCTTGTACATCTTTTTTAGTTGATACCTGGAACCAGTCTGTCCATGAGTTTCATGTATTTTTTTTCAGCATTTATTTGGGGCTTAGTCGCAGCATCCGGGATCTAGTTCCCTGTCCAGGGGTCAGACCCGGGCCCCCTTCACTGGGAGTGTGGAGTCTTTGCCTCCAAACCATCAGGGAAGTCCGCGTGCATTTTTGCTGCTCACTGCCATGCAGTACCTTACTCCAAGTCTCACACGTGTCTGCTTAGCAAAAGCAAGGGAGCCTGGAAAATAACATTTTTAGCTAACCAGACTTTGCAACGCAGGAAGGTAAGCTAGAAGAGGATTAAAACGGGTGTTAGTTAGATTCACTCTCTGCCATGGACAGTCCACCCATGGAGAGGGAGGTCTTCAGAAAGTTGAATTCCACACGATAGCAAAAACATCTTCCTGCTTCACATAATACAACCATCCCTCATTTAAATGGGAACATACTCACCCTCTCTCCCTTGGGGAAGTAAGTCTTCTGAGTCATTCCTTTCCTCCCTAAATGATTCCAGGTTCTAGTTTGTAACCTGGAAAGTGAAAGAAAGTGAAAGTGAAGTCACTCAGTCGTGTCCGACTCTTTGCAACCCCATGGACTGTAGCCTGCACCAGGCTCCTCCACGCATGGGATTGTCCAGGCAAGAGTACTGGAGTGGGTTGCCATTTCCTCCTCCAGGGGATCTTCCTGACCCAGGGATTGAACCCAGGTCTCCTGCACTGCAGGCAGGCGCTTTACCCTCTGAGCCACCAGGGAAGCTCTTGTAACCTGGAAATTAGCATTTAAACACTGACAGAACACAACAGATGTCACAGTAGGGGGAAGAGATAATAAGGTGAAATCTTTTCACTTTCCTTTTTGGATTAGACAATAAATTGAGTGAGAAAATATTATATTATGGATGGTGACTGGAGTGCTCTTGGAGCAGGAGCTGGCCCCAGGCTAGGCATTTACAACTGGCCTCCTGCTCACACCTCCTGGGGCCTTGCATTCATCAGCAGCCCCCTGTTTACATTTCCTGAAGCAAGAGACCAGCGGGCTCCAGGACTACATATTCATGACCGGACTCCTGTCTCTGTTTCGAGGTCTACACCTTGGTATAAAAACCAGCAATGGGAATAGGGTAAATCACCAGACATTGGGCATTTTTATGTCAGGGACATACTTGGACTAAACACTGTAAAAAGATTGAGAGATCACTCACCTCCCATCCTTGGGGCCAGGGAGACAATGTTGTTCAGTTGCTGAGTTGTATCTGACTCTTTGCAACCCCATGGGCTGCAGCACACCAGGCTCCCCTGTCCTTCCTGAGTTTGCTCAAATTCATGTCCATTGAGTTGGTGATGCTATCTAACCATCTCATCCTCTGCCACCCCTTCTCCTTGTGCCTTCAATCTTTCCCAGCATGAGGGTTTTTTTGAATGAGTTGGCTCATCAAGTGGCCAAAGTATTGGAGCTTCAGCTTCAGCATCAGCCCTTCCAATGATTTTCTTTAGGACTGAGTGCTTTGATCTCCTTGTTGTCCAAGGGTCTCTCAAGAGTCTTCTCCAGCACCACACATGTGCAAAAGCCTTCATGGGGTCAAAAAATCAGAGGATACTGCCAGGCCATAATGAGCCTTTGGCCACCTGGGACAAAGAACCAACTCTGGAAAAGACCCTGATGCTGGGAAAGATTGAGGGCAGGAGGAGAAGGGGACAACAGAGGATGAAGTGGTTGGATGGCATCACCGACTCAATGGACATGGGTTTGAGCAAACTCTGGGAGATGGTGATGGAGAGGGAGGCCTGGCATGCTGCAGCCCATGAGGTTGCAAAGACTCAGGACTCAGTGATTGAACACACACAATATTGAATAATGGGTCTTGCTTCTCCAAGAAGCCTTCACTTTGAGATCCATCTCAGCTGAAGGGTGCATGTGCACCCCAGGGTAGGGTCCTGGGGTAGGTCAAGTGTGGAAAAAGAGTCAGATCATTGGGTAAAGGTAAACAAAGACCCAGAAGACCTGTCATATAAACGACCTAACTGCCTCGTACCGCACTCCTCCTCTCTAGAACACCACATCCTTTCTCTCTGGGTGTGCATCTCTGCCTTGGTTCTGCCTTAGCTACACAAAATGTTTCTCTGTGTACTCTCCCACCTGCTGCTGTGCTATGTCTCTAATAATAAACTTTGTACCTGCATTTACAGTTCTTGCCTTGGGGACCTCCCTGGTGGTCCAGCTTGCGCAGCAGGGGGTACAAGTTCGATCCCTGGTTGGGGAACTAATATCCCACCTGCCATGAGGTGTCCCCTCAAAAAAAAAAAAACAAAAAAAAAACCCTACAAATAACAAACGCTGAAAAGAGTGTGGAGAAAAGGAAACCCTCCTACACCGTTTGTGGGAGTGTAAATTGGTACAGCCACTATAGAAAAGAGTATGGAGATTCCTCAGGAAATTAAACATAGAGCTGCTATATGATCCAGCAATCCCACTCCTGGGCATATAGTCAGACAAAACTATAATTTGAAAAGATACACGCACCCCTATGTTTACAACAGCACTACTGACAACAGCCAAGACATGGAAGCAAACTAGATGTCCGTCACCAGATACATGGATCAAGATGTGGTACGTATATACTATGGAATATTCAGTTCAGTCGCTCCGTCGTGTCCGACTCTTTGTGACCCCAGCAAAGAGTGGACTGCAGCACGCCAGGCTTCCCTGTCCATCGCCAACTCCCGGAGTTTCCTCAGCCATAAAAAAAAAGTGAAATAATGCCATTTGCAGAGATCCAGATAGACCTAGAGATTATCATACAAAGTGAAATGAGTCAGAGAAAGAAAATATCATGTATCACTTACTTGTGTTATCTACAATATGACACAAACAAACATATCTGTGAAACAAAACCAGACTCACAGACACAGAGAACAGACTTGTGGTTGCCATGGGGGATGAGGGGTGGGAGAGGGGTAGCCTGGGAGTTTCAGATTAGCAGATGCAAACGGTTCTATATAGGATGGATAAACCACACGCTCCTACTGCAGAGCACAGGGAACTATGTTTAATACCCTGGGATAAACCATAATGGAGAAGAATATGAAAAAGACTGCATGTGTGTATGACTGAATCACTTCACTCGAGCAGAAATGAACCCAACATTGTACGTCAACAAATAAATAAAAGATGATTGCTTACCATGACTTTCTTTTTCGGATATTGAGCTTTCTTTACGCTTGACAGTGCCCTGAGGGAGAAGAAAAGAAATGCGCAAGAAGGCAAAGATAACTGGAGGCAAAGGAACGGAGGATGTGGATGTGGAGGGAAGATCTGGGAGGGAAGCTAGGAGACCTTGTGAAGTCATGGGTGAGGACATGAGAGAGGAAATTACATTATGTATAAAGGGGTTAAATGAAAAGCAAGCGTCCGGGGAATCGTCGGATGTTGCAGATCTCTGGTACCCACGAAGCCCAGTAGTTTTCTTTAAACTCACTGCCTTCAAGGTTGGTTTATGTAAATCAGCATGTGTGACTCCACCTTTGGCTTCACGAGTCAGTGGGGCTATCGTGGTGTGAAGGAGACTTTGACCTTGGAATTGGTGGCCTTCCTTCTCATGGCATCTGTAAATGCAATGGGTTTTAGAGTTACTTGTTTTATTTTTTCATTTTAATTCATCTGTACTTGTTATGACTTTGAAAGCAGAATATGACTTGAGCCCTACATTTCCATTCACAAAACTTGGCTGTTACTTTTTTTTTTTTTTTTTTTGGCTGTTACTTTTTAAAGGGCTTTACAACATGCTGAAAGGTTGTTGCTGAACGAAAAGACGCCAGGATTCTTGGCCTCCAGAGGAAAAGAATTCAATCTGGGGCCAGAGATGAGGCTTGATCATTCAGAACTTTTGTGTAATAAAGTTTTATTAAAGTATAAAGGAGATAGAGAAAGCTTCTGACATAGGCCTCAGAAGGGGGCAGAAAGAGTACCCCCCTGCTAGTCTTCAGCTGGATGTTGTATAGTCACTAGCAGTGAGGAGTGTCTTAAAACTCAGAATGGCACCAGGCCCCCCATCCATAAGATGCATTTTGGGATAATCTTGGCACCAGATGATTCATCCTGGGCCATAAAATGGTTGTCTTGAATCTTGTAGAAGGGCAGATTACCATACAAATAGTTTCGTTTACATAGATTAGGGGAACAGTATCTGAGGATAACATACTGGTTTGTCAAGTGGGTTCTGAGCCATTAGGCTAACCGACTTGAAGACAGAGTCTGGGGTAAATGCATGGTACATTAACATAGCTTAAGACAAATATTTCCATAAGAAAAATGCATTGGTTAACTCAAGGTTTGAGAATAGTTAACTTCAGGTGAAACCAGGTGTCATTATGGCAACCCAGTATTTTAAGAGAAACCTCCTTTTAAATTTATATAGAGAAGAAAAAATATCTCTAGTTTGTTTCCTCCTGCCGCTTAAGAGAGAGAAAAATGTCTGACACTTGCAGCCTATTTCCTCTGCTTGGAGACCCCTGGCCTTCCTGCCTGTTACCCTCTCAGTTTTAAGCCTGAGTAGGCTTATAGAGTTATTGCTTATATTGCTTTCCCTGCCCTTTAGTGATGCCCAAGAAGGTCAAACACACATGTGAGAAGTAGAGAGAGCAAAGTAGGTGAGGTAACACATTGACAAGCACATTATTTTGGACTTTATGTGTAAACAAATTTATATTTCATAGTTACGTATGTAGGATTGGAAGAGAACACAAAAATACTAATAGTGGAATTATTGACACGTTTCTGTTTCTTTTTTTTAAAATTCCTTTATTTTTAATTCTTTTTTTAAATTAAAAAAATGTATTTCTTTTTTATACAGTACTTTCTGTCTTTCCCCCTTAAATGCTAAAAATAATACTTTTAAAAACCTTATGCATAGTTCTGTTTGCTTCCTTCCACCTCCTCTTTTCTGCATCTAACTGTGTAAACTTGTCCTATATTTTATACATCACCAGGACTTTTTTTTCCCTTTTTTTTTTTTTTTAGTTCCCCAACTAGGGATTGAACCTGGGCCCCTGCAGTTAAAGCCCTAGGTCCTAACCACTGGAACCCCAGGGAATTTCCCACCAGGATTAGTTCTTTTTTTCCTCACCAGGACATTATCTCTTTGTACTCACAAAATCCTCTCAACTTTCACACCCTTACTCCTATGACCTACTGACACTCAGTACTGTAAGACTGTTTAAGCCTTGGCTACTAGGTTATGTTATGCATGTATGAATATTTATAGTCTTATTCATATTAATAACTTGACCAACATTTTAAGATGCTTTTGAATTTTCAAAATCAACCTCATATAATTTTTTAATATACTCAATTTCCCATTATTTCCCTGCAATTCCTGGAAGAATGTAAAAATACAGTTGATTGTATTGTAAAATAGCAAATTTTACCCGTAATCAGTCACAAAACTTTGTGAAGCCCAGTCAATGATACATGTATTGGTTGGGCTTTTATTTTAACACATTTATAACGGAAAGGTATGCATGCGTGTGAGGAACTTGAAAACACACAATTAAAATCCTTTACATAAAACAAAACAAAAAATCCTTTACATAAAACAAAGAACTCATATAGACACTAGTGAAACATATGGAGATACTCTTCACAGTAAAGCAGCAGCTCTTATATTTTCCGGAACACCAGATCTCTGTCAATTACTGAGTCGCACCCCCAGTTTCTGATTCAGTTGGTCTGAAACGGGATCCAGGATGGTTCATTTCTAACCAGCCTCCTGCTCCTGCTGCTGCTGCAGGACCAACATTTTGAAAATCACCCCATTAACACAAAAAGCGACTTTCCAATCTTACAGGCTAGGACGACCCATCTCAGTTTGAGCTTCGGGGTCTGCTGCAGAGTTAGCATGCTTATTTCCCATGAGAAGTTTCTGTTTGAACTTCACCCTCAAGCTCCTTGTCTTCTCATCTCTGGGTAGAGTTCAGAATCTTCCTTCCACGGAGGAAGAGGGACTGGGTGAAGCAGGCAAGCAGATTTGTGCAAGAGTCATCTCTTTCTTTCCTTTTTTTTTTTTTAAGTTAAACCTCTTTCTTTTTAAAATTTTTGTTTATTTTTACTTTTCGGTTGCTCTGGGTCTTCGTTGTGGTGAGCAGGCTTTCTCTCGTTGCGGTGAGCAGGGGCTCCTCTCCAGCTGCAGGGAGCAGGCTTCTCATTGCGGTGGCTTCTCTAGCCGTGGAGCATGGCCACCAGACGCCCGAGCGTCAGCAGTTGCAGCTCCCAGGCTCTAGAACATAGGCTCAGTAGTTGTGGCGCACGGGCGTAGCTGCTTTGCAGCATGAGGGATCTTCTGGACTAGGAATCAAACTTGTGTCCCCTGCACTGGCAGGCAGATTCTTATCCACTGAGCCACCAGTGAAGTCCAGAGTCATCTTATGCCTCTTGAGGGATCTCCCTTATCTGCACTCTAAGTGATAATTCCTTGCCTTTCTCAAAAGCGCCTGAAAGATCTCATCGTGCATATAAAAGAAGATATATCCAGTGTGAAGCCTAGCCTCCTGCATCACGGACTCTTGCATTTCTGATACGAGTAGGTCATGGTACGTGAACCAGGCCTGCTTCTGAAAGTCGTAAACATCGCTGATGTGATGGCCTGAATCTGGGGGGCTCCCGAGATGGCTGATGACACGGATAAGCTGGTAGGCATTTCCTTTTACCCTTCGGCTTCAGTTTCTGTGTCCTCCCTGTCTAAAATTCCAGGGTTTGTATCAGAACCCAAAGCACCGAGGGAGTCCCTGTGATCTTTCTGATGATCCTGGAAGTCCTTTTCTGTGTATTCCTGGGCACCCAGCCCCCTGACACCTGGAGGTGATTCCCTTCAGGGGAATTCCTTGACGATTCTTTTCCTACTGCACTTCTGCAGTTTTTCAGCCACACCTTGAGATCTTCTGGAATCCTGTTTTCATGAGCCTATACAAGTCTTCAGTGGACTCCGTGACACTGCCCACGTCTGCTCTACGAATGCGTGGCTCTCTCAGATCTCTTAAGGTCTGGATTTTCAGGCGCCTCGTGGAGCTGAGCCTCTCTGAGACTTGGTGTGGGCTGCTAGTAAGTTCACTTTCATCTTCACAGATCATAAGATACGTGTGTTCTTGATCCATCCCTGAGTCAGCTGCTGGCAGCTCCTTTGCTGCCATTTCTGAAGCTGTTATATTCCATTTAGGACCATTTTCCAGGTCTTTCTGCTGCTGTTCTTGGCTTGACCCTTCAGCGATCTTCTGGAACATTAGTGGTTCAGCATTCTTTGCCAAGGAATCGCTGGATTCTGAGACCAACTTCTTTGAAGGTGACGATGGGGCAAGGATCTCAGAAACCATCTCTGCACGACTTCTAGCATTTTGGAGTCACCGGGAGGTGTGTTACTGGTGTAGGAAAAGGTGACTTGGTGCTCTCACTGCAATGAGAAGATGAGTTTAAAACTTTATGAATAGCAACTGGTTGGTTATCCTTCACTAGCAACCAAGCATCATTAAAGCTATAGCATTTCAGATGGACGATGAGCACTCTGGGAAGCTTACTGAATTTGTGCATTGCAACAGATGTCTCGTGGGTGCATTCATTACAGCTATACTCAAGGTCTTCTGCCCTAAAGAAAAGATCAAAAGAATTCTGAATAGAGGACGGTTGTCGTTTCGTTTCTTGGGGAAGGTTGATAGAAAGATAATGACTTGGCTCTGTCTTGAGAACGACCTGTCCACAGGCTTTACAGATAATGGAGCACTGCCATTCAAAAGTTAGCCACAACGGGACAAACAAATGTCTGGCAGGCAGCATTATCCACATACATCTGCGAAGATGAATTTCCATCCCCGGTTTCCTCTCAGTCTTCAAAGTGGTGGTTAATTTTTCCATGTCTTCTTTCAGCTGCTCTAAACAGTATCCTAAAAACTCATAAGTGTCGTACTGCACCTTGCTGGAGAAAGTCTCTGCGACGGCTGAAATAGCATTTTTTTTTTTTTTTTGATATTGACAAGTAGCTTTTTCTTGCCCTCCAGGTCACAAATATCTTTTAAAGCAAGTAGCTGGGTCAGGCACGTGATAAAAGCAACAAAGGGAATTTCCTCCTACGATATGCCCTTCGTGAGTAAGTCATCAGCAAATGAGGGAATCACAAACAGTGACTGCAAAACCGCATTCATGTAACAGGTGTTCCCCAGGTTGGGGAACCCTTGCCAGAATTCTGGGTGAGTGTCAAGGTCATCCCATCTTAGGTCATCATGGCTATAAATTTGTTCTGATGGAAACTCCAAACCTGTTTTGCAAGAGAGAGCCTGGATTGAGACAACAGTCTGAGCTAGATTGGCATTTTCAGTAGAGATGGTCTTGCATGTAGATCCACAGGTTGAATTTCTGTTTTTCTTGACCTTCTGAATGCAACAGTTCATCCTTGTTACTTTCTGCATACTCAAAGGAATCGGTCTTCAATTTCCATTTAGTTCAGGGTCACTTTCTTTCAGAGACCCTTCATTCATCTCTCGACCAGGTGATAGCATTTCTTCCCGCTTTGTTCCTTGATTTTCTAAGAGTCCTGTTCTGGCAAGAGCTGGTGACTTGAACAAGAGTTTCATTTGCTTTTTCTGTATTAAAGGGTGCATCGCAGGGCGTGTCACGGACTTGGTGAGATGGAGTTTCCTTCTGTGTGTTCCTCCCACCAAAAACACCCCAATCACGATTGTGTTTCATGGGTGGCTGGGATTTGTTTTGACAGACTGAGTCCAGAAAGGCCTTCAACTGTTCAGGTCCCTGTAGGATAATTTGTTAATGAGCAAGCAGCTGTTGTTTTGCAGAGTTAAAGGCAGACAGCTTTGTCTCTTTCCACAGTGTGTAAGGACCACACTTGTAAAATTGTTGCTGAGCTGAAAAACCCGGATAAATCCTTCAGAGTTGAAGATGACTGCCAGGCTAATTTCCTTCTCTCCTTCCACTGTTTCCACGAGAGCTTCTCTCTCTTGCTCCAAATGCGAACAAAGCCGTGTATCTTTAGAGGATTCATCCTCTTCTTTGCAAGGAAAACTTATGTAACCTGAAGAAAAAAAGGACACACACACACTTTAATCTAGAATGTATTCTCAGTAGTGGAAAACCCTATGTAATAAAATTCATTCTGTGTTCTCCTTAGGCTTAGCTAAAAGACACTTTTGGGGGACTACTTACATGCTAAAGCTATGGCAGTTCTTGGGCTTCCCTGATGGCTCAGTGGTAAAGAACCTGCCGGCAGTGCAGGAGCTGAAGGAGACGTGGGTTCGAGCTCTGGGTCGGGAATATCCCCTGGAGGGCATGGCAACCCACTCCAGTATTCTTGCCTGGGAAATCCCAGGGACAGAGGAGCCACAACAAGTTGGACATGACCGAGAGAGTTAGCATGGAAGCCTGGCAATTCTCCAGAAGACATAGATTCAGAATACAATTTTGGATTTTCCTGGTGGTGCAGTGGATAAGAATCCACTTATCGGACACAGGTTCAATCCCCCATCTTGGAAGATCTCACGTGCTGTGGAGCAACTGAGTCCATGCTCTAGAAGCCACCACAAGGAGAAGCCCGTACACTGCAATGAAGACCCAGCGCAGGCAAAAATAAACAAACAAAAACTTTTAAAAGAAAAAAGAACGTTAAAAAAAATATAAGCTCTTTCGGGGGGCTGTTAGGAGGGGCGGGTGACGAAGGATGGCTTAAAAGGTGGGTAACTAATGTTACCCAGTCATGCTGCTGAATTTAGGTAAGCCAAGGGGGATTTCTATATTTGGTTCTGAGTTTTCTTTCCTGTGGCATTTGATCACGCAGAATGAAGTCAACTAACCAATTAAACCTGAGTTTTATAGCCAGGGAGAAGAGGAGGCTTAGGATCGGGCCTCTAAACATGTCCTTAGAGCAGTTATTTGCAGATCTATACAGCTTACAATTTGTAAGAGGCAGTTCTATACTTTTACTGGAACAAAAAGCTAGCCTCTTCATTCAGTGACTTCACAGTCCTGTCCCTGGCTTTTCTCTTTTACATGCCAACGTTTTCTTCTTACCTTAATGCTGTCTTTGTCCTAAGCACCACTGATTATTGGGCAAATCGGTTTACCAGCATTCTCCCGTCTGGGTTTTCTCCTATTCTTCATGTGAAGTGGAGGAGGACCCTATGGTTCTTGCCTCCCATGTCCTCAGCCTGCCTTTAGGCTGTGGAAAAATTTTAGCCAAAGAATAAGTTTAATCAGAGAAGTGAGAAAATGCAGAAGCAAAGGAAAACAGTCAAAGGAGATCAAATAGTAATAGTTTAGTCAATAAGCAGAGTAAAGGACCTTTAGCTCCTTCTCAAGGACGATAGATAATATTCTGAGCTATATCTTATGAGCTGTCTTGTAGATACTGAAACCCCCACCAGATGATGACCAAACTGTAGCCATGACATAAGCTGCCACAATTCTGAGAACTGGTCTCAAAGAGATGGGAACAAACCCTGGAACTGAAGATGAATTGTACCTAAAGCAATGAAGACAACGCTGGTCAGACCACTGATGACCAACTTCAAGGTGACTGTCCGAGCTGACTGTGCTGTTTCTGCATAGTCCGACTGTTTCTGCTGTTTCTCCCTCTGTCTATAACTGCTCTTGGCCCCTGATTGTCAGCTGGGGGGGAGGGGAGGGCAGAGGGAGTTCAACCCCCCCCACCAGTTGCCAGCATCTAAAATAAAGCAAATTTTCCTTTCCATCAACCTGGCCTCTTTAGTGGCCTTTGAGTTTTGAGCAGCCAGAACCCACTTTCAGTTACAGATACAGTGATATATTTAACCAGTTCAGTTCAGTTCAGTTCAGTCGCTCAGTCGTGTCCGACTCTTTGTGACTCCATGAACTGCAGCACACCAGGCCTCCCTGTCCATCACCAACTCCCAGAGTTCACTCAAACTCACATCCATTGAGTCGGTGATGCCATCCAGCCATCTCATCCTCTGTCGTCCCCTTCTCCTCCTGCCCCCAATCCCTCCCAGCATCAGAGTCTTTTCCAATGAGTCAACTCTTCCCATCAGGTGGCCAAAGTACTGGACTTTCAGCTTTAGCATCAGTCCTTCCAATGAACACCCAGGACTGATCTCCTTTAGAATGGACTGGTTGGATCTCCTTGCAGTCCAAGGGACTCTCAAGAGTCTTCTCCAACACCACAGTTCAAAAGCATCAATTCTTCGGCACTCAGCCTTCTTCACAGTTCAACTCTCACATCCATACATGACTACTGGAAAAACCATAGCCTTGACTAGATGGACTTTTGTTGGCAAAGTAATGTCTCTGCTTTTGAATATGCTATCTAGGTTGGTCATAACTTTCCTTCCAAGGAGTGTCTTTTAATTTTATGGCTGCAATCACCATCTGCAGTGATTTTGGAGCCCCCAAAAATAAAGTCTGACACTGTTTCCACTGTTTCCCCATCTATTTCCCATGAAGTACTACCTGATATTTCACTGTGTCAAGGGCTGGTCAATCCTAAAACAATTATCATTACCCTGCAACTGGGGATAAAGCTTTCATTGTGATAGGAGGGCTGGATTGCAGAACGGTTGTTACAAGGAAAATTGGGACAATTTTATTAGGAAGAATGGCTTCCCTGATAGCTCAGTTGGTAAAGAATCCGCCTACAATGCAGGAGACCCCGGTTCAATTCCTGGGTGGGAAAGATCCCCTGGAGAAGGGATAGGCTACCCACTCCAGTGTTCTTGGGGTTCTCTTGTGGCTCAGCTGGTACAGAATCTGCCTGCAATGTGGGAGACTTGGGTTCAATCCCTGGGTTGGGAAGATGCCCCAGAGAAGGGAAAGGCTACCCACTCCAGTATTCTGGCCTGGAGAATTCCATGGACTGTATAGTCCTTGGGGTCACAAAGAGTCGATGTGACTGAGTGATAAATGCCACATTAGGAAGAATTGGTTGGGAGAAGAATAAATGCTGGGTATGCAACCACCCATGTCAAATATACACAGAGGAGGGGAATGGGGAAGGTGATGAGCTGGTGTACCAGATAATTAGCAAAATTCAGAGACAGAGACAAAGGGACAAAAGGGAGAGAGCCATACATGTCAAAACAGAAACACAGAAGGCTTCCCTGGTGGTTCAGTGCTAAAGAATCCACCTGGCAATACAGGGACCCCAGTTCGATCCCTGGTCGGGGAAGATTCCATGTACTGCGGTGCAGCGATGTCCGTGTGTCACAACTACCGAGCCCAAGCTCTAGGCCTGTGTGTTGCAACTGCTGAGCCCACGTGCCCAGAGCTGGGCTCCGCACCAAGAGAGGCACCTCGGTGAGAAGCCGCTGCACTGCAGTGGAGAGTAGCCCCGCTCGCTGCAACGAGAGAAAGCCCAGGCAGCGACTAAGACCCAGCACAGGCCAAATAAATAAATTAAAATGTATATACAGAGGAAAGGAATGGAGTAAGATGGTCAACTTTTGTAGCAGATAATTATCAAAATTCAGAGAGAGAGAGAAAAAAAAGAAAGAGACATGAAGAGACACACATCTCAAAACAGAAACAGAGAGTTTTCAGAAACTTAAAAAAAAAAAAAAAAACTCTCTTAATTTCCCTTCTTTTCCCCACTTATTTGCTCATCTCTTTTCAGGCGGTCAGGAATGGTGACTCCCCTCTGATATTTTAATTTTAGAAAAGAAGCATCAGAACCCCAATGAAACCAACATAAAAATTGCCCTTTGCCCAGCCACGGTTCATCCCCAAAAGACATGAGTCAGTCTGGAGAGCTGTCCTCAGTCACATCTGGGCAATGATTGCTTGCTGCTAAGTCACTTCAGTCGTGTCCGACTCTGTGCGACCCCATAGACAGCAGCCCACCAGGCTCCCCCGTCCCTGGGATTCTCCAGGCAAGAACGCTGGAGTGGGTTGCCATTTCCTTCTCTAGTGCATGAAAGTGAAAAGTGAAAGTGAAGTTGTTCAGTCATGTCTGACTCTTAGGACCCCATGGACTGCAGGAGTCCACTTAGCCAGGCCTAATTCCATAATTCCTGATTCCTAATTCCAATGATTGCTTAGGATTGTTATAAGAAAAAGATAACATGTTTTAAACTCATCTCCCTCCACAATCCTGTAAGTTAATCCACTCTCAAAAGCATTCCAAGCACACCCCTCCCCAATCACCCAGATTATGTTAGTACATCCACAAGCCTAACACTGACTAGTTGACCTGTAACTCTTTGCCAAAACCAAGCCTAACAACTTATCTTGTTTGAGAAACCCTGCTTCATGCCTCTAGTCTAACTTAAAGGGTTGTTCTGATGTCTCACAGCCTAGAACTTTAAGTGTCTGGGTTTTTGTTTGTTTGCTATAATGAGAAGGTTAGATAGCATCACCGATTCAATGGATATGAGTTTCAGCAAACTCTGGGAGACCGAGGAAGACAGGACCCTGGCAGGCTACAGTCCACGGGGTCGCAAAGAGTTGGACACGACTGAGCAACTTCACTTTCAAAGTGAAACAGGGTCCTCTGTTCACAGAATTCTCCAGGCAAGAATACTGGGGTGGGTTGCCATTTCCTTCTCCAAGAGAATCTTCCCGACCCAGGGACTGAACCCACATCTCCTGCGTCTCCTGCGCTGGCGGACAGACTCCACCACAGAGCCAGGAGGGAAGCCAAGTAGGAGATGAAGAAAGCCTGATTCAACGCGTTGATTTGGGAGGGATTTTTCCATTCTCTGTGACCTGGGATATCGGCATTTTCAGAAGGGAATGCTCATCCAAAGCTGGAATGATGACAGCTACCTGCCTCTTGACCTCTTTACATCACCTTGACAGTATTTGGTATCGACTCCCCGGTGGCTCAGATGGTAAAGCGTCTGCCTGCAATGCAGGAGACCCGGATTCGATCCCTGGGTTGGGAAGATCCCCTGGAGAAGGAAATGGCAACCCACTCCAGTACTCTCGCCTAGAAAATTCCATGGATGGAGGAGCCTGGTGGGCTACAGTCCATGGAGTCACGAAGAGTTGGACACGACTGAGCGACTTCACGACTGACAGTATTTGAATATGTATCTAGGCCTCCCTCATAGCTCAGTTGGAAAAGAATCCGCCTGCGATGCAGGAGACCCCTGTTCGATTCTTGGGTTGGGAATATCCCCTGGAGAAGTGTTCGGCTTACCCATTCCAGTATTCTTGGGCTTCCCTTGTGGCTCAGCTGGTAAAGAATCTGCCTACAATGTGGGAGACTTGGGTTCGATCCCTGGGTTGGAAAGATTCTGGATTCGGAGAAGGGAAAGGCTACCTACTCCAGTATTCTGGCCTGGAGAATTCCATGGACTACAGTCCACGGGGTTGCAAAGAGTCGGACACGACTGAGCAACTTTCACCTTTTCCATCACTGATGTATTACAATCATTTAGTTTTTATCAGTAGGTTAGCAGAAATGTATCTTATTTGTAGTACAAGTGTTTCTACATCTTTCTCTATTTTTTGATAATTACGTTTTCTCTTTGGCTGCTTACTAATGCTTTTGATTATCTCTTAAGTTAAAGGTGAATTAACTTTTCCCCCATTAATTTATAAAAATTCTTTACAAATGAAGGCTATCAGTTATTCTTATGGACACAATGCAGTTTTCACCATTTGACATTTTTAATTTAAGCTTACATTATAATTTATAGATAGTTGATTGAGTTTTCATTGATACTGTGATGTAGTTTTACAAGATATTTTTAAACTTGCTTCTGTCAGTTTATAAGAAAGGTACTGATATACAAGATATATTTTTGAGTGAAAAACAAAATAATACATGCAAAGTCTACTTTGCATAAATTTCACACGTACATATATTTTTTTTAGAAAGTAAGATGTAAGAATCAGAGAAGGCAATGGCACGCCACTCCAGAACTCTTGCCTGGAAAATTCCATGGATGGGGGAGCCTGGTGGGCTGCAGTCCATGGGGTCGTGAACAGTTGGACACGACTGAGTGACTTCACTTTCACTTTTCACTTTCATGCATTGGAGAAGGAAATGGCAGCCCATTCCAGTGTTCTTGCCTGGAGAATCCCAGGGACGGGGGAGCCTGGTGGGCTGCCGTCTCTGGGGTCGCACAGAGTCGGACACGACTGGAGTGACTTAGCAGCAGCAGCAAGATGTAAGAATAGATGTCAGTCTAATGATAATGCCAACAATCAGCACGTAGTGTGGTTAACATTTTCCTTCTGGCTTTAATATAGTTTCCACTTTGCTCTCTAACTCGTATTTACTACTTGTGCATTCTTTGTAGAAACTCTGCTTTGCAATGATTTTCACTTTTAGATTGTGGCAGGTTCAGTTTTTGAGTTTTTATTTTAAAATAATCATATTTGTCATTCTGTGAAAAAGTGGATTTACACATTCTTTCCTAGCATCTCGATCACACACACAGACACACGATACACACACTTTCTGAAGTGCTTTCTGTGTTTCCTGTCTGTTTCCTTCTGCCAGGATGTGTGCTCTGTTAAAGAGGCTGTCTTGCTCACGACAGTAGACAGTCGATAAGGATTTGATGAACGGCTGAATGTGGTCATGCTTACACACACACACACAGATACACACTGCAGTTTTTAATACAGTTTGTGTGTATACATACACACGCATACACAGATAGGGCTCCTAGTTTTTCAGTGTAACCTGTATAATAAATGTGAATAGGCCCAAAAAAACCGTTTTACAGTTCCTGTGTTCCAGGGTGTACTATTTTTGACCAATTTAATGTTTTTATATATCAATTCCCCACAATCACCAACCCATTGTATGCTATCATAAGTAACACGATTTTTTAAAAAATAATTCAGTTCAGTTCAGTTCAATTGCTCAGTCGTGTCCGACTCTTTGCAACCCCATGAATCCCAGCACGCCAGGCCTCCCTGTCCATCACCAGCTCCCGGAGTTCACTCAGACTCACGTCCATCGAGTCAGTGATGCCATCCAGCCATCTCATCCTCTGTCGTCCCCTTCTCCTCCTGCCCCCAATCCCTCCCAGCATCAGAGTCTTTTCCAATGAGCCAACTCTTTGCATGAGGTGGCCAAAGTACTGGAGTTTCAGCTTTAGCATCATTCCTTCCAAAGAACACCCAGGACCGATCTCCTTCAGAATGGACTGGTTGGATCTCCTTGCAGTCCAAGGGACTCTCAAGAGTCTTCTCCAACAGCACAGTTCAAAAGCATCAATTCTTCAGCACTCAGCCTTCTTCACAGTCCAACTCTCACATCCATACATGACCACTGGAAAAACCATGGCCTTGACTAGATGGACCTTTGTTGGCAAAGTAATGTCTCTGCTTTTGAATATGCTATCTAGGTTGGTCATAACTTTCCTTCCAAGGAGTAAGCGTCTTTTAATTACTTTTTTCTAAAACCCAAAATTATTTTAAGTGAGAAAAGTTGCATTGTTTTACAGTTTTGCAATCTATTTGTTGTCTGAGTTAATAGAAGACAGCTGAAATCATGCACCTGCATTCAATCTGTTGTGATATCACTTACTACATAGCTGCTAGAAAATGCCATTGTACAATTGTGAGAGAATGAGTGTTGAAAAGGCATAAAATATCTTAGTGTTACTATTCAAATAATTTTGGTCTTACAGATGTGAATTCTGTCAGAGAAGACAGTGGATAGCAACTCTGGTTTAAATGCTTATTCTGTATTTTTTTAATGCTTATTCTGACTAGAGATTTCTAAGTTGTATATGATAAATGTTATTTATAAAAATTAAACTTAAGGGACTTCCCTGGTGGCCCCTTCCCGGTGGTTAAGACTCTGTGCTGCCAATGCAGGGGGTGCAAGTTCAATCCCTGGTCAGGGACAAAGATCCCAAACGCCCTAACCCTATAAAAATTTAAAAAAAGTACAATTTAGATGAATAGACATGTATATAAACACATTGCATATAATCCCATCACCTTTACAGTTTTAAAGTATAGTTGTACGTCCTCCAAGTAAGTTTTCTATGAACTCCGGCTTTCAGCCAACCCATCTTCACAAGAAACTTTCACTCGTCCACTAGAAAAGCAGCTGTTGGTGCTCACCACCCACCAGGCACTGTTGCAGATGCAGGCTACCTCAGCGAGGAGACAGCGAATGCCTCTCCCTCAGCGCACGTCACTCAGTCGTGTCTGACTCGTTGCGACCCCATGGACTCCAGTCCATGGAATTCTCCAGGCCAGAATACTGGAGTGGGTACCCTTTCCCTTCTCCAGGGGATCTTCCCAACCCAGAGATTGAACCCAGGTCTCCGCATTTCAGGAGGATTCTTTATCAGCTGAGCCACAGGGAAGCCCAAGAATACTGGAGTGGGTAGACTATCCTTTCTCCAGAGGATCTTCCCGACCCAAGAATCGAACTGGGGAGGTCACATTTTGTGGAAGAGGCACATCATAGCCTAGCAATCAGGAAACTAAGCATTTCACACAATTTGACATTCAGTAAGAAGAAGTGTGTACAAGCTTGGACAGCAAGGAGATCAAACCAGTCCATCCTAAAGAAAATCAACTCTGGATATTCATTGGAAGGGCTGATGCTGACACTGAAGCTCCAATACTTTGGCCACCTGATGTGAAGAGCTGACTCACTGGAAAAGCCCCTGATGCTGGGAAAGACTGAAGGCAAGAAGAGAAGGGGACAACAGAGGATGAGATGGTTGGATGGTATCACTGATTTGATGGACATGAGTTTGAGCAAGCTCTGGGAGTTAGTGACAGGTAAACCTGGAGTGTCATAGTCCATGGGGTTGCAAAGAGTCATGACTTAGCAACTGAACAACAGCAGAAACTAACACAACGTCATAAAGAGGCTATACACCAATAAAATTAATTTAAAAAAGAAAAAGAGTTCTCCTTAGATACCTCCTTTTCTTCTCCTTCCCGTCATCATGCTGCTGCTGCTGCTGCTAAGTCGCTTCAGTCGTGTCCGACTCTGTGCGACCCCAGAGACAGCAGCCCACCAGGCTCCCCCATCCCTGGGATTCTCCAGGCAAGAACACTGGAGTGGGTCCCTTCATCATAATATCTTGCAAATTCATTAGTTCCTTTTCCCTCCTTAACCACTGACTTCAGTCTCATAGCTCCCTGCATCTACCAGAAAGTCCGTTTGAAAGTCACGGTTTTCTTTCTCCTGGCTAAGTTCTTCTTGACTTTATCAAACCCAGGGCTCACTTTTTATAACAGGTATTTTATGTTCTGTGTCTCCATGAACCATACGGAGACGAGACTCCTAGCTAATGCTGCCTTTCTAGGGAATTCCCCTCAGGTCTGGAGGTTAGGACTTGGCATTTTCACTACCGGGACCCAAGCTCTATCCCCAGTCAGGAAACTAGCGTCATGGCCAAAAAAGCCCCCAACACCAACCCCTCCCAACCCTGCCTTTCTAGATGCATAATATCAAAACATCAACATAATGTTTTAACAATAATATGGTGGAAAAACAAAAGGAAAGTCCCTTATAATAAAAAAGAATAACATGTATTTCACTGTGTACGTGTTCTGGCATGATTTTGCTTGAAGTCAAACATAAGCTCCAGTACTCTGGCCGCCTGATACAAAGAGCCAATTCACCGGAAAAGACCCTGATGCTGGGAAAGATCGAGGGCAGGAGGAGAAGGGGACGACAGAGGGTGAGATGGTTGGACGGCATCACCGACTCGATGGACGTGAATCTGAACAAACTAGGGAGATAGCGGAGAACAGAAACCTGTTGTGCTGCAGCCCATGGGGTCGCAAAGGGCCGGACGGGACTTAGCGACAGAACAACAGTAAAACACATGTAGCCAAATTATCTGCACACCTGTGGGTTCCCCTTAACACAACAACCGACTAGGTATTTACTGACAACTCAGATGGCCTGAATGGCATTGCTTGGGGGCACTGTGATTTTTGAAATGATGTTCCTCACTTGGCAAAATCTCAAGTAAAACAATATTCCCTTACATTCTGGTCATCATGTTGCTTAGGAGTTTCAGCATAAATTAAAACAGGCAACAAGGAACAGTGCCTCGTGTTTATATGTAAAACTAATGTTCAGGCTCGGTTAACTATCAATAAGGTTTTCACCGGTCAAGTTTACCTACATGAATGTCGAACAGAACTTCCAAAGTTGATGTCTTCTTCCCTCATCTTCTCTTCACCCACATCTTTATCCCATCACTCTCGCTCTCTCCACAGCTTTTTTTTTTTCTCGTTTCCTTTTTTGGGTCACGCTTTGCAGTTTGTGGGATCTTAGTTCCCTGACCAGGGACTGCACTCATCCTTGTGCTGGGACAGCAGAGTCTTGACCACTGAACCGCTGGAGAATTCCCGCCTCTCCCTTTCGTAGTTCTTTTGAGAACTCTCTATATTCATTGTCAAGTCTTCCATTGGAGTATTTAGGGTTCTTTTCTGGAAAAAAAAAGAGAGAGAGAAGTCTGTAAGAAGTAATGACAAAAATCAATAGTCACATGAATTGAGGGAAAGATAGTTACTCGGTTGTCTTTGATTCTTTGTGACCCCAGAGACTGTTGCCCGCCAGTCCTCTGTGCATGGGATTCTCCAGGCAAGAATACTGGAGTGGGTTGTCCTTCCCTTCTTCAGGGATCTATCCTGACCCAGGGATCAAACCTTGGTCTCCCGCATTGCAGGCAGATTCTCCACCGTCTGAGGCACCAGGGTTAGGGTTAGGGTTAGCATGAAACATACACGTTATCATGTGTGGACAGACACTACTGGGAAGTCGTTACGCAGCACGGGGAGCTCAGCCTGGTGCTCCCTGATGACCTAGAGGGCGGGATAAGAGCGAGGGGACGTCCGTACACATGTAACCGCTTCACCTCGTGGTGCCGCAGAGACTAATACAACACTGTAAAGCAATATCCTCCAGTTAAAAATAAATGCTGTGGACTCGACTGTGTCATTTCCCACTCCTCCTAAACGTTGAAACTCCAGTTGCCAGCGTGACTGTATTTGGAACTGAGGCCTTGATGCAGGGAATTAAGCATAAAGGAGATGACAAGGGTGGGGCTCTGATAGGATTAGTGTTCTAATTAGAGACTCCTCCCCTCCACTTTTTCCTCTCTCTGTTTTTCTCTCTCTTGCTATCATCTTGTATTTATCGCAGCTGCTGCAGTTTTCTGTTGAAATTGATGTACTTTTTAAAATGTGTTTTTAAGGCAACTAGAGATGGTCATACCAAGTAAGTCAGAAAGGGGACAAACACCACGTAAGATGGAATCTAAAATATGACACAAACGAGCCTATCTACCAAGCGGGGTCACGGACACAGAGAACGGACTTGTGGTTGCCAAGCGGGAGGGGGCTGGGGGAGAAACGAGAGGGAATTTGGGGTTAGCAGGTGTAAGCTTTTACATCTAGAATGGATTAACAAGATCCTGCTGTAAAGCACAGATTTTGTTCAAAATCCTGTGATAAACCATAATGGAAAAGAATATTTTAAAAAGAATGTATATATCTGTATATCTCAAGAAACTAACACAACGTTGTAATAAATCAACTATAATTAAAATAAAACAAGAAAATGAATAAAGTGTGCCTGTTTCAAGAAAAACTGTTAGAGTCGGATAATACGGAAAACTGTGATAGTGACGCTGAAGTATCTCACTTGCGGGGCTTCTCAATTTAACCGGCTAACAACAGACACCTGTAAGGAGAGAGGAACGAACTTATTGCAGACAGACCTAAAGGCTTTATTTCTTATTTTCTAGCACCACCTCGTGGTAAAATTGAGAGTAGCGGTCTTGCTGGAGACGCCGCAAAAGGCTTTCTTTCTTGTCTTCGAGCACCATCTAGTGGTAATATATAGCAACTGCCACAGAAATTCGCGGACATAATCACACGTATAAAGACAAAATTAAATAACAAATTAAAATAAAACAAATACTCCAAGGAGGCATTTGTGTGCTCAGAAATACAGTCATTGGTCTCTCCCAAACTGCATGTACATTCAAGGCTTGGCCATATGCAAACGTCCCATTCGTTTTTTCCCCCAATCTTCCCACTCTTGACTAGCTTCATGTTTTCATGATTTAAATATTTGCGTGGACAATGAAGCTTCCCTGGTGGCTCGGCTGGCAAATAATCCGCCTGCGATGCAAGAGACCCCTGGTTCAATTCCTGGGTCAGGAAGTTCCCCTGGAGAAGGGCTAGGCTACCCACCCCAGTATTCTTCGGCTTCCCTGGTGGCTCGGATGGTTTAAAAAAAATAAAATCCGCCTGCAATGTGGGAGACCTGGGTTCGATCCCTGGGTTTGGGAAGATCCTTTGGAAGAAAGCATGGCAATCCATCCCAGTATTCTTGTCCGGAAATTTTCACGGACAGAGGAGGCGTGGGGTCAGAAAGAGTCGGACAGGACTGAGTGACTAAGCACAAGCGCTAGACAATCAATGAAAGGGATTTTTTTTTTTTTTTCCTTAAAGAAGAAGAAGAAATTTAGATGGTTTAGAGCAGGAACTTCTCAAGGTCACGCTCCTAGACCTCCAAAGCAAGGTCTGATTCGGGGGCTCAGCCCTGTGTTTAGAACGGGCTCTGCTGGGAACACTGGTCCTCGAGCAGGGGCGGTTCTGCCTCCTGGCGGACACTTGGGGGATGTCTGGAGACATTTCGGGGTTCACAAGGGGCAGGAGATGGGGGTGGGGGGTGTGTGGCGGGGAGGCCAGGCCACAGTTCTCCCGGGACTAAGAATCAGATTAGCCTACCAGATTAGCATTAGACTCCAAAGGCCAGCAGCGCCAGGGTGAGAAGAAGCACCCCAGGTGCAGAGTTTCCTCCACGCCCCCCCCGCCGCCTCAGCCTCCTCTCTGCCAACATCACACATCCGCCCGAGAGCCCTCGTGCTGACCCTGATGGGCAAGGAAGCCATTCCGAACGCCTGGCGCCTGGTCGAGCATTAACCCGCCCTCGTGGGCCCTGGCTAGCTGCTCGAGCCCCAGCTGCCCTGTGCTTTGCAGCCGCTCAGGAGTCCTGCCTGCGGGCATTTTCCTTTCCAACCTTCGCTTAATGGTAGGCATGTCTCAGATTTATAATTTAAGAGAACCGGGGTCACACCGCAACCGCAGTTGAGGGAACACAGGTAAATGACGGGGAGGAAGCCAAGACGAAGACAGGAGCAATGTCCACATATTGAGGGGTGGGGGAGCCATTCTGGCTTATCCGAGATTCCATTTACCACCAGCCGGTTCTCAAAACGTTAGCTACGAACCGCTGCCAGCTGCAACCTCACGGGCTCAAGGTCTCCCCTCGTAACTAAGCAACCATTTCAGACCCCAACCAATCCTCGCCCTACAAGCACGCGTTCTGGCCAGATTCAGTGATAATTCTTGACAAACAATTTGTTACCCGTGGTTTTTGCCTTTATGACGCTCTTCCATTTTGTAATCCAGTGGGAATAAAACTCCTTTCTATATATATATATATATATTTTTTTTTTTTTTTTCCCCCCTTTGGCCCACAGCATGTGGGCATGTGGGATCTTAGTTCCCTGATCAGGGATTGAACCCGTGTGCCTCTACAGTGGAAGCTTAGAGTCTTAACCACCGGACCAGCAGGAAAGTGTTTTTTTTGTTTGTTTGTTTTTATATAGATTGTTTATTGATGTTTTCCACTGACAATGGTAACATCTACACCCGTGCACACTCAGCATCGACCCTTACATTGACTCTGCATTGGGTGTTCATGGAGGGCATCTTGGAGGAGGTGACATTTGAGCTGTGGCTTGAGTGATGAAAGGGAGTTAGGGTACTCCCCCTCCCCCAGCAGAGACTGGAGAAGATGCTTCTGTTTCCCTTACCTGTCGAATGCCAATAATGGTGGTATCTACCTGCTAGAAATCAAAAGTGGGCAAGATAATTCACAATTGTGATAAATATCCTGAAGGATAGACTCGTGGTCCCCAAGCTTTTGGCACCAGGGACCGGTTTTGTGGAAGATGATTTTTCCATGGATGGGGAGGCGGGGAGATGGCTTCGGGATTATTTAAGCCCACTGCATCTGTTGTGCGCTTTATTTCCAATCCAAATGCTGCCACTGATCTGACAGGAGGTACTGCTCTGAGGCCCAGAGGTTGGAGACTCCTGGGACAGACAGTTTGGTGAGGGAGAGTGCACGCCTAGCAAGGTTACTCTGCATGGGGCGTTCAAGGAGGGCTTCTCGGAGGAGGTGTCATTTGTGCTGCAGCTTGAATGATGAAAGGAAGCAAGGTGAATTCCCTGGCAGTTCAGTGGTTAAGACTAGAGCTTCCACAGCAGGCGGCACGGGTTTGATCCCTGGTCTTGAAACTAAGATCTCACATGCCAGGTGGCATGGCCAATAACAAAAAGAAAAAGAAGAAAAAGGGGGGATCAGGTTTGTGAGAACCTGCGATAAGAATCTGCGTCATGAAAGAGCGACCCCAGCCGTCCTTAAGGGAGTAAATTGTGATGGGTCTAGCTCTTTCTGGGAGGCCCTGATCTCCTCGCTAATGGTTGGATTAGGGGGTTTACCGCAACCCAGATCTGGCCGACGGGACGGGAGACTGTGTCTGCTGAGACGTTTTGAGAGTGATCCTTACTCCTGAGATGGCTCCTTTCACCTTCGGGTGTTCCTGTAGCTTGGGAGGGTTCCCAAAGCCGCAGCTGCCACCGTGCCTCCAGCCCGAGCTGGGGTCTGAGGTCCCCGGGGCGCCCGTGGTTCCCGGAAAGGACCACGCTTTCCTCTGACCTCTGCTGCCTCAGGTCCGGCAAGGCGGAGACGGAGAGGGGAGACAGAGCCAGGCGGGGAGGGACAACCTAAAGGCGAAGAGAAAGCAGCCCTGCTCTGTTTTTTGGTTTGGTCCTGTTTTCCCCTTAAAACTAGGGGAGTGTGGGGAGAAGCAGACAAATTAGAGGGAAGGGGGGATAATTTGAAGGAAAGGAAAGGGCAGAGCAGGGCAGGTGACAATGAAGTGCTGTGAAATATTCTGAGCGCCCGCCCCACCACACACACACACACACACTCACACACAGTCTCACACTCTCTCACACACGCATACACACTGTCACACACACACACTGTCACACACACACTCACACACGCATACACACTCACACACGCATATACACACGCACTCACACAAACACACTCACACTCTCACACACGCATACACACTGTCACACACACACACTGTCACACACACACTCACACACGCATACACACACGCACTCACACACACTCTCTCTCACACACACACACACTATCTCACATGCATACACTCACACACACATACACACTCTCACACTGTCACACACACAGTCACACACACACACACACACACTCTCAGACAATACACTCATACTGTCACACACACACACACACACACACTCACACTCTCTCACACTTGCATACACACTGTCACACACACACACTGTCACACACACTCACACACGCATACACACTCACACACACATACACACACGCACTCACACACACTGTCTCTCACACACACACACACACACATACACTGTCACACACACTGTCACAAACACACCATCTCACACGCATACACTCACACACACATACACACTCTCACACTGTCACACACACAGTCACACATATACACACACTCTCTCATACAATACACTCATACTGTCACACACACACACACTCACACTCACACACACATACACTCTCACACACTGTCACACACACATGCATACACTCACACACTGTCATAGACACACTCACACACACATACACACTCACACTCTGTCACACACTCTCACACACATACACGCATACACACACTGTCACACACACACTCACACCTGCACATGCATTGAGGCATTTCACCCCAGTTCCGTCTCCCGTAAAAGATGAACAAGTGTGTACCACAGTGTATGGATTTTACTTGTGCATATGTGGGACCACCACCAGCAATTGCACTGGAAAAACAAAAGGGCCTTTCCACAGGCCAGCCCACCCCTCAGGAACACAGTGCCTTTGCTCGTTTGCATGTACTTACCAGTTTATTTCATAAATATTTATCTTAAAAATCGATGTCCAGTTGCTTTTATCTGAGTAATTTTATGTGTCTCTGTTGAGAATAAAGGCTTAAGATCAACTCTCTTAGCAAATGTCAAGCATATGACGCAGTCTGATTATCTACAGTTGCCACGCTGTACATTGGAGCTCAGAATTTGTCTTAAAACTGAAAGCTTGTACACTTCGACCAGCATCTCCCATTCCCCCACCCTCACCCCAGCCCCTGGAAGCCACTGTTCTACTCTATAAATCTGATTTTTTTTTTTTTTTTAAGTTTCCACGTATGTATAAGCGAGATCACTGTATTTGTCTTTTCTGCCTGGCTAATTTCACTTAGCATAATGCCCTGAGATTTAATCCATCTAGTCACAAATCCCAGCTTTATTTTTAATTATTTAAATAACTATGCTTTGAGCTACTGGCACTTGTAGCCACTGCTGCCTAGAATCTGGGATTTCTTTAGCGTCCGCAAAAGACTACAAAACCATTTGATTTAATTTTTAACTGTATGGCTGTATGGCTTGCAGGATCCTAATTCCCTGAACATGGATTGGACCCGGGCCCTGGGCAGTGAAAGCACAGAACCCTAACCATTGGACCACCGGGAAATTTTCATTTTATTTTTCATCCTTTTGTAAAGAATGTAAGTTTTCATTTTAATAGGGACAAAAGCAGACATGACACATGTCCTGGGCAGCAGGAGGTCTGAGCCTTTCTCAGCTCTTCCTTTTCCAGCCACGCGGGCCTGGCGTCCCCTCGGCTATGGACGGAATGTTTGCGTCGCACAAATTCGTGTCGGATCCTCACCACCGGTGTGTTGGTATCTGAAGGTGGGCCCTTCGGTGTTTGATTAGGTCTCGAGGCTGGGGATTAATATCCCCATAAAAGAGTCCCCAAGAGCTCCCTCTGGTGGACATAGCTAGAAGTGGCCCTTCATAGGGCTTCCCGGGTGGCCCGATGGTTAAGATTTCGCTTTCCAGTGCAGGGGTTACAGGTTCCGTGCTGGCGGAGGTAGATAAGAGTCCACGTGCCTCGTGGTGACCAAGGGGGGAAAAAAAAAAGCAGCAGCAGCAAAGGTAGCCATTTGCGAACCAGTAAGGGCTTCTCTGGTGGTCAGATAGTAAAAAAAAAAAAAAATCCGCCTGCCAGTGCAGGAGACCTGGGCTCGTTCCCTGGTTGGGAAGATCCCCCTGGAGAAGGGAAAGGCTGCCCGCTCCAGTATTCTTGCCTGGAGAATCCCACGGACAGAGAAGCCTGGCGGGCTACAGTCCACGGGACCGCAAAGAGGCCGACACGACTGAGCTACTGACACTTGCACTTTTCACAAGTGGGGTCCTCAGCAGGCGCCTCATCTGCTGGAGCCTGCGTCTTGGACTTCCAGCCCAGACATGTAAGAGAGAAACGTCTGTCGTTCATAACCCACCGGATCTGTGGGGATTCTGTTATAACAGCCCCAAGGGACGAAGACAACTCCTCTACCCTCTTCAGGTCATAGAAATTCCCTCCCACCTGGTGTGAAGATAGAGGCTGTTGGCTATTGCCATGGAAACCAAGATGGAATGGGGGCCCAGAAGGAGAGGCTGGGGAAAGGACAGCAGGAGCCTCAGAGACTGAGACTTCACGGGCTTTGCAGACCACGTGGGACTCAAGTCCCGCCTATCCACACAGGGGACGCACCCAAGGTATGAAGGCGCAGTGCAGGCCCTCAGGAAGTGGGCCTTCCTTGCTGATCCAGTGGTTGAGAATCTGCCCGACAGTGAAGGGGACACGGGTTCGATCCCTGATCTGGGAAGATCCCATGTGCTGCGGAGCAACTAAGCCCGCGAGCCACAACTCGTGAACCCACGTGCCCTGGGGCCGCTGCTCCGCAACAGAGAGCAACCCCCGACTCCGCGCAATTAGAAGCAATGGAGACCCAGCAGAGCCCAAAAGAAAGGAGGAAACTCAGCAAGCCGCTTTGCCTCTCGAAACCCCAGTTTCCTCTTCTAGAACACACAAGTATTCCATGATCACGAGGTTGCCCTGAGCATAAAGCAAATGCATCTGACAAAGTTCTCAAAAGCAGATCTGATGCCATTTATTGCAGAAACCAGTACTCGAGACACCACACACGGCACTCACAGAGCTGGAGAACTCAGGGTTAACACGCCCGCGGGGTTAACCCTGCAAGCTCTGAGCTCTGAACAGAGGGGTTACTGAGTTTTATACACGGACAGGCATGATTTGCGGGTCTGCAGGGGCTGGGTGGTTGCAAAGAGCAGGACAAGGGTGAGTGAGATACACTCCGGTTCCCAGTATTGTGAGTCCCCACTCTCTGAGACTATGACCTACATTTTGCAAGAAGCAAGCTGAGTTACAGAGGCGGAAAGAGCAGGAGGTTATGTGAAAATATTAACTTTTCCTTTTCACCTTTAGCCCAAGTTTCTCAAAGTGGAGCCAGAGACCATGTGCCTTGGGGCACTTGGGCAGAGGGGGGCCGCTGTTGAAAATGGAGAATCCTGGGGTCCCTAAAACTAAAAAAGGAGGCAAAAGCTCTCCTTGTCATAGTCTCGCTCTTAAATATCACCCTGCTGGACTTCCTTGGCGGTCCAGTGGTTAGGACTCAGCGCTTCCAATGCAGGGGGGCTCGGGTTCGATCCCTGGTCGGGAACTAAGATCCTCCTTGCTGTGTGGTGCGGCAGAAAGTGAAACAAATAGATGAGGGGGGCTGTGAGGAAAAAGTAGAAGTTCAGTGGGTGGAAAACTTGGGAGGAGGCAACAGAATTGCTGAGACGTGCACACACTAGAGACTGTTCACGTTGACCCGATGGGAGGGCCAGTCGAAGCTGGGAAGGTAGGCCGTGTCTTGTGGTCACGTGGCTAGGAACTGGCAAAAAACGGCACTGAAACCCACGTCTCTCCACGTCTAGTCAGATTTTCTCCAGTACTGTCTTTCTCTCTGGCATTAAAAATTGAGCTCCCTTTGCGGCCCCTGGGAAAATAAATAAATGGGGGATTTCCTTGGTGCTCCAGTGGTTAAGAATCCTCCTGCCAAAGCAGGGGACAGGGGTTTGATCCCCGGTCTGGGAAGATCCCCCATGCCACTGGGCAACCAAGTCTGTGCATCGCAACTACTGAGCCCGAGCTTCGCAACGAGAGAGTAGCCCTCCCCTCGCCGCAAGTAGAGAAAGCCCGTGCACAGCGAGGAAGGTCCAGCGTGGCCGTGATAAATAAACACAACTTAAAAATAAGTGACCAAATGTATACACTATCACCCTGCTTCCTTTTCTTCTCAGCACAGGTCCAGATCCAAAATGGGTTTTGAAAAGCGGTTCACCTGCCAAGGGTCTGTCTTCCGGTGTGAACTCCGTGCAGCGGCACGTAGCCTGTCTCGTTCCCGAGGGCGCCCCGCCCCACAAGCCTCCCACCTAGAGTGGGTCTTACAGCTTAACTAACCTTGAATGTATTCTTATCTTTTTCCAGTGTCCATAAATAAAGTTCTACTGGAACAAGGCCACACTAATTAATTTCCATATTGCCTGTGGCTGCTTTCCTATTACAACAGGCAGAGAACTCTGTGCTACAAAGCCTAGAAGATTTACAAGCTGGGGCACTCCCTGGCCGTCCAAAGGTTAGGCCTTGGCGCTTTCTCTGCCAAGGGCTCAGGTGCAGAAACAAAGATCCCACGAGCTGCGCCACGAGGCCCCGAAACAAAACCAACAACCTGGCATTTTACAGAAAGTGTTTGCCGACTCGTAGCTCAGACAGTAAAGCATCTGCCTGCAGTGCAGGAGACCTGGGTTCGATCCCTGGGTGGGGAAGATCCCCTGGAGAAGGAAATGGCAACCCACTCCAGTATTCTGGCCTGGAGAATCCCGTGGACAGGGGAGCCTGGCGGGCTACAGTCCATGGGGTCACAGAGTCAGACACGACTGAGCAACTAAACACACCCAAAATAGAGACTAAGGGAAGCAGACATGCTTTACAGGGGGTAACCTGGGAGGCCTTCTCAGTGGAGGTGATACTGAAGAATCCCGAGGCATCTGGGAAAATTTGAATACAGCTGGATCGATCAAACCAGTGTTAAATGTCCTGAGTGTGAGTTTGAGTTCCCTGGAAACCGCATGTAAGTGAAGTCATACAGTACTTGTCCTTTTGTGACTGGTTTATTCCACGTAACGTAACGACCTCAAGGCTCAGGCACATTCAACAGATGCCAAAAATCTTCCTTTTTGGGACTGGGTGGTATCCTATTATACGGACCCATCACATTTTGTTTGCCCATCTATTCTTCAGTGGACCCTTGGACCACTTCCACAGTTCAGCATTTGTGACTAACGGTATTATGAATACAGCTGTACGAATTTTCGATGTAATCTTGATGAAAGGAGGGAAATGCCGGAGACTTATTCCGAAAGGCAGCGAAGTTGACAGGAACCTAAAGTCACAGGGAAGAGTCCCTGCCCAAGGTGGAGAGGCAGACAGACTGCCGAGCGGCTGGGAGGGCATCAGGTAAGAGAAGACCTCCAGCCAAACCTGGACCCAGAAGGGGAGGTGGGCAGGGGGCGGGCGGAGGGGCCCCCCTGGTGGAATCACGAAGGTGTTCCCCGCTGCTTCCAAGCTGAGAGGCAGGGCCAGGACCCCGGGCAGGAAGGCAGGAACCAAACCCCCTGCTCCCACCCAGGTCCACTTGCTTGGTGCCAGACCTTCTCCACGGACTGAAGTCAGTTGTCAAAAAAGAGGGCACTGCCCCCCCAAAACTCCCTCCACTGGGTTTCAACTTCCTCCTGGATAATTTCTTTACAAAAATTCCTGAAGGACTTCCCTGGCAGTCCATTGGTTAAGAGTCGGCCTGCCAATGCAGGGGATCCGGGTTCAACCCCTGGTCAGGGAAGTAGATCCCACATACCCCTACTAAGGGTTCCCATGCTGCAACTAAGACCTCCTTCAGCCTCTACTTTTTAAATAAATAAATTAAATTAAAGCTATTTTTAAAAAATTCATGGAGCCCTAACTCTGCCAGTCATTGTCTTCAAAGAACTTCTGTTCTAATGAAGAGACAGACAGTGAATATGATAAAGTGAAATCCATAGGCTGTTACTGTTGGGTGTTACGGGGTATTGATGCCCCAAGGCAAAGACCTCCTGGAAGACATCTATGGTGGATACCTTGGTTATGGCTCAAATGAGGGAGAAAGTGCAACAGGAAACTGTGAGATGATGTTGAAAATACCTATTATATTGAACAGGTCTTCGAGGCAATATGTTGAAAACCCTATTATAGGGTTTGGATTTGAGTCAGGGATTTTGAGGACAGTTATGTTCTAGATGAGCTGTATCAGGAAGTGAGCTTCATTCTGTGACTTTCTTAGTAAATCTTATGCAGGAGGGTCTCGACCAGAGAGCAAGGCTACAGTCGTAACTGCTTAGGAAGCAGCGTTAGCCAGGAGTAGGACGGTTTGGTGACTGTTTCATGAGATGGCCAGTGTCCCCATCTTGTCTGTGTTCAGACACCGTTAGCGAGTGGCTGTTTTGCTTCGATCCATCACGGTTGCTGAGTGGCCTTTTCTGAGGCTGATGTTCTGTAAGAACACACTTTTTGTTGTTGTTTCGTTTTAAATTTCAGTGTAGTTGAATTAAAGTATCATGCTGGTTTCAGATGTATGTGCAGTTCTGTCTATATGTTACACGCATGCACACACGTAAGATATTGAATATACTCCCCTGCACTATAGGGGCTTTCCAGATGGCTCAGGGGTACGCAGTCAATACAGGAGACGCAGTTTCAGTCTCTGGGTCGAGAAGACCCCCTGGAGAAGGAAATGGCTACTCTCTCCAGTCTCCTTGCCTGGAGAAGCCCGCGGACAGAGCAGCCGGCGGGACGCAGTCCACGGGGTCACGGGGAGTCCGACAGGACTGAGCGGCTGAGCACGCACACACCTCGTGCCTACAGTGAATCACCGCTGTTTACTTTACATATGGTAGACTGTACCGGTTAATGCTCTACCCCTAATTTATGCCTCCACTCTCCCCCAGGGTAACCATAAGTTTGTTTTCTATGTCTGTCTCTGTTTTGGAAAGAAGCCCATTTGTATGTGCGAACACTGCTGAGGGTTGATGTTTAACGGAACCCGAGCCCCCAGACAGGGGCCGCTCTCCTCCTCCCGGAGAGAAAGGAGCACGAGGCGGGGAGGGGGCCGGGGTGGCAGGTCCGGGGGGCGCCCCGGGCGCGGTGTCCTTGAGAGGGCGAGCGCCGCCGCGCAGGCCGGGGGGAGCCGGCTGCGCTGCCTCCTGGGTGGAGGCCGGGCGGCGGAGGGCGGCCTGCGGGGTCAGCGCGGCCGCAGCGGGGTGGGGGTCGGAGGAGAGGCAGGAAGGCTGGAGAACAGACACACAGGGCTCCGCTTGCGGCCTCTAGCCCAGCAAGACGGCAGCCGGGGGAGGATTTCCAAAAGAGGTTTAGGGCAATTCCCTGGTGGCTCAGTGGTTAGGACCCCACCCTTTCACTGCTGAGGGCCTGGGTTCGATCCCAGTGGGCGGACTGTGATTCCACAAGCTGTCTTATGCACACACGTGTACTCGGTGATGTCCGACTCCTTGCGACCCCATGGACTGTAGCCCACCAGGCTGCTCCATCCATGGCATTTTCCAGACAAGAATACTGGAGTGGGTTGCCATTTCCTCCTCCAGGGGATCTTCCCAACCCAGGGATGGAACCCAGATCTCCTGCAAGCCCCTACAAGCTATGCAACAGCCAAAAATAAAGTAAAAAACCAAAAAAATTTAAAAATAAAGAGGATTTTAGGATAATGACAGTTATGCTGGGTTGAGAGTAGACCCAGGGGGAGAGTATGGATTTTGGGGAAACAGATTGGGGGTGGTGTGTTCTCGAAATCATTCAGCCAAGAGCTGTGGGTGTCATGGACCAGGGCAGTGACCATAGGCAAAGTGAGCTGTTGATGAATTTTTAGATATATTTTTGGATGAGTATTGGACCTGATTTTCTGATAGACTGGCCATGGGATGTGAGAGAAGGAATTGAAGATGAATCTGAGCTTCCCAGGTGGCTCAGTGGTAAAGAATCTGCCTGCGAATGCAGGAGACACAAGAGATGCAGGTTGGATCCCTGGGTGGGGAAGATCCCCCAGAGGAGGAAATGGCAACCCACTCCAGAGTTCTTGCCTGGAGAATCCCATGGACAGAGGAGCCTGGCGGGCTACAGTCCATCAGGTTGCAAAGAGCTGGCCAGGACTTAGTGACTAAACAATTTAGTAACAAAACACCAACAACAATTACCCAGGAGTGAGGACTGTTTGTTCATTTCTGTGATGCGGACGATGTTCATGTCTTGTCTGTGTTCAGACACAATTACGGAGGACTGGGTTTTGTTTCAATCCATTAGGGTTGCTGAGTGGCCTTTTCTGAGGCTGATGTGCTGTGAGAACACACTGTTTTGTTTTGTTTTAAATTTAAGAGGAGTTGAATTTCAGGTGTACAGCAAGGTGATTCGGTTATGTACAGATATAAAACGCACATGCATGCACACACGTAAGATATTGAATATACTCCCCTGCACTATAGGGGCTTTCCAGATGGCTCAGGGGTACGCAGTCAATACAGGAGACGCAGTTTCAGTCTCTGGGTCGAGAAGACCCCCTGGAGAAGGAAATGGCTACTCTCTCCAGTCTCCTTGCCTGGAGAAGCCCGCGGACAGAGCAGCCGGCGGGACGCAGTCCACGGGGTCACGGGGAGTCCGACAGGACTGAGCGGCTGAGCACGCACACACCTCGTGCCTACAGTGAATCACCGCTGTTTACTTTACATATGGTAGACTGTACCGGTTAATGCTCTACCCCTAATTTATGCCTCCACTCTCCCCCAGGGTAACCATAAGTTTGTTTTCTATGTCTGTCTCTGTTTTGGAAAGAAGCCCATTTGTATGTGCGAACACTGCTGAGGGTTGATGTTTAACGGAACCCGAGCCCCCAGACAGGGGCCGCTCTCCTCCTCCCGGAGAGAAAGGAGCACGAGGCGGGGAGGGGGCCGGGGTGGCAGGTCCGGGGGGCGCCCCGGGCGCGGTGTCCTTGAGAGGGCGAGCGCCGCCGCGCAGGCCGGGGGGAGCCGGCTGCGCTGCCTCCTGGGTGGAGGCCGGGGCGGCGGAGGGCGGCCTGCGGGGTCAGCGCGGCCGCAGCGGGGTGGGGGTCGGAGGAGAGGCAGGAAGGCTGGAGAACAGACACACAGGGCTCCGCTTGCGGCCTCTAGCCCAGCAAGACGGCAGCCGGGGGAGGATTTCCAAAAGGAGTCTAACGCAATTCCCTGGTGGTTCAGTGGTAAAGAATCCACCTGCCAGTGCAGGAGACACGGGTTTGATCCCTGGCCGGGAAGATTCCCGTGTGCTGCAGGGACAGCTAAGAGTCCCAACTACTGAGTCTGTGCTCTCGAGCCCGGGAGCTGCAGCTCCAGAAGACCGCACGCCCAGAGCCTCTGCTCTGCACCAAGGGAAGCCCCGGCAGTGAGAAGCCTGCACATGGCAGCTAGTGTCCCCCGTTGGTCACAACTAGAGAGAAGCCCACACTGCGACAAGACCCAGCATGCAAGAGAGACAGGCATCTGGGGAAAATGCCTGGTGACTCAGGCTTAGGACCCCACACTTTCACTGCTGACGGCCTGGGTTCAATCCCTGGTCGGGGAACTAAGGTCCCACAGCCTGTGATGGCCTAAATGAATATATAAACTTTTTAAAAAGTAAAGAGAATTTTAGGATAATTACAATCAGGCTGTGCTGAGAGGAGACTCGGGGGCCAGACTGGAAGTTGGGAAAACAAGTTGGCAGTGGTGTGTTCCTGAAATCATTCAGCCAAGAGCTGTTGCCGTCAGGGACCAGGGCAGTGACGATGGGCAGGGCGAGGGGTTGTTGAAGTTTCGGGTGTATTTTTGGACAAGTATTGGAGCTGGTTTTCTTTTTGAAAACATTTGTACACGTTTATGTATTTTAGTTTTGGTGTCTCCGGGACTCCGTTGCCCTGATGGGACTTTCTCTGCTTGCGGGCGGCTTCTCTGGTTGCAGAGCATGGGCTCTGTCACACGGCTTCAGTGGTTGCAGCTCCCGGGCTCCAGAGCACAGGCTCAGTGGTCGTGGCGCTCGGTTGCTGCGAGGCATGTGGGCTCCTCCCCCGCCAGGGATCGAACCCGCGTCTCCTGCATCGGCAAGCAGATTCTTATCCGCTGTCCCACCAGGGAAGCCCCGGGGCCTGATTCTTCTGATGGACTGGCTGTGGGATGTGAGAGAAAGAACTGAAAATGGACCAGTGGTTCTAGGTCCTGTGACGTCTGTGAGACCCCACTGTGGGAACCATGCCAGTTGAGCGGGTGGCAGTAGACACCAGCGGCTTCCGTTTGCATTTGTTATGCTGAGATGCCTATGAGAAGCCCACGTGGAGATGTCAGAAAGGAAAAGCGTGGGGACTCCCCCGGCAGTCTGGTGGTTAAGAGCCCATGCTTCCACTGCAGGGGGCACAGGTTCGATTCCTGGGCAGGAACTTCCGCACTCGGTGCCCTGAGGCCAAGGAAACCTTAGGTTAATACGAAAGGGATGTTGATATTTTCAAGAAGAGGGTGCAAATTAGGTAACACGGAATGCTTCACTGCTTTTGACTACATTAGGGAAATTGATCCCAGAAGCGTCCGCTGTGCATTTTCTTGTGTGCCAGGACACTGTGATTAACACGTCCAAATAAATAAAGCCCTGCAGATGATAAAATTCAGTGCTGTCAGTTCCCAAGATTTGGATGGAAACTGGGTGGACAGTTGAAAGCGGGGAAAATTTGCTGAAACAGGTGGGTATTGAGACAAAATGAATGATGGTAAACAGATGTCTCCAGGAGACTGTCCACAGCGTTTGGCGTCTTAGAGAAACCTTCCCCACTGTTAATTACACGGGGATGTATATCATTCATGGAGCCCGGCCTGGCCTTTAGCTCAGTGGAAAATTCCGCTGACAATCTGCAAGCTGTCTCTCCTGGCTGTGCGAGGACGGTAAACGCCCTTGCTGCTTCCCCTGCCAGAGCACACGGTCTCTGTGCTGTTATTCTTTTCACGGTGTCCCCAGTAATGTCCCTCCCATCCCTGCTCCCTTTCCCCTGCCCCAGCCTGCCCGCACCGCCTACATATATTTCCTGGGTAATTATCACAGCCACCTCGCGCGCTCGCTCCGTGTCCCGGGCTGGCCCTGTGTCAGTGAACGCTGCCGGGAGGTGCCACGTTGCCCGAGCTGACATCCCAGAAGTCGTGCCTTCTTTACCCTCTGCTCTCGAAGCCCTGTGCCCAGTCCTTCTGCAGGTCCCACGAAGTCAACTTCAGCTTCCCCCATTGTCTATGGGCATCTCAAAAATACTGGGCCCGGAAAAAGAAAATTAACCAGGAGAAAACGCTGTACACGTTTCTCACCTCTGGGCCAGATCGCCGTCAGCAAGGCCTGCCTGTGTGTTAGTCTGGGTTCTCTGGAGAAACGGGACCATTAGGGAGGATAGGTTTACACTGTGCTGTGCTGTGCTATGTCGCTGCAGTCGTGTCCGACTCTGTCCCCCCTTGGACTGTAGCTCGCCAGGCAGTTCTGAGCTTTCACTGCCATGGCTTCGGTTCAATCCCTGCCTGGGGAACTAAGATCCCATAAGCCATGTGGCAAAAACAAAACAAAACAAAAAGCTAGACATGTAACATTAAATAATGTTTGAATCAAAAGAAGAAACAAATTTCCTTTTCAGTATCTTTAGGCCCATCACAGTGCATAAAGGATAACGTCTTAGTTTGGTTCGAATGTCTTTGCTGTTCAGTTGCTCAGTTGTGTCCGACTCTTTGTGACCCCATGGACTGCATCACGCCAGGCCTCCCTGTCCTTCACTATCTCCCGGAGCTTGCTCAAACTCATGTCCATTAAGTCAGTGATGCCATCCAACCATCTCATCCTCTGTTGTCCCCTTCTCCTCCTGCCCTCAATCTTGCCCAGCATCAGGATCTTTTTCAATGAGTCCACACTTCGCATCAGGTGGCTAAAGTATTGGAGCTTCAGCTTCAGCATCAGTCCTTCCAATGAATACTCAGGGTTGATTTCTTTTAGGATGGACTGGTTTGATCTCCTTGCAGTCCCAGGGACTCTCAAGAGTCCTCACACACCACCAGAATTTGAAAGTATCAACACTGAATGTCTTTAGTGAATACTACTCACCAACATCTCCTTTGAGCAAAAAACAAAAACAAGACTTCTTTGGCTCAAAACCTTGGCTGGCAATTGCATCTAACTAATGTCAAGCAACATTATTTGTATGTGTTTTCCTTGTATGTTTATTTTCATCTTCCACGATGAGAGAAAATGGTGCTTCCATTCAGGGTCATGATTTAAAATTCCCTTTAAAGGGAGTTTATAGTTCAGGTATAACAGAGAGCAATTTGAAAGGGAAAAAAAAGGTATCATGTCCAGTAGTATCACAAAGACTCTGATGTGGCAAAATTCGTCACTGTGGTACATGAAGGGCAGTATTTTTGATTTGTAAAATGTCTCACTATTAACTGGTTCTGGCTGCTCTGGGGCTCCGTCGCTGCGTGCGTGTTTCTCTCTGCAGTGGCCTCCCCTGTAGAGCACAGTCTCCAGGTGCACAGGCCTCAGGAGTTGCAGGAGATGTGCTCAGTAGCTGTGGCTCGGGGCTCGGGGACGTAGCTGCTTCATGGCATGTGGAATCTTCCCAGACCAGGAATTGGCCCCTGCCCTAGCAGGTGGGTCCTTAACCACCAGACCAGCAGGGAAGTCCTAAAGGGCCGTGTTTTTGGAAGCTCTGTGCTCACCAGTCTATTTTCCACACTCATATCTGAAGAGGCGTTTCTAGAATGCAAATCTAGCCACATCACTTCTCAGGATAAAACCTAATTTCCCCAGGGAACCCTCCTACACTTGTGGGAATGTAAATTGATGCAGCTACTATGGAAACAGTATGGCAGTTCATCAAAAACCTGAAAAGAGAGTTGCCATAGAATCCTATACGCCCACTCCTGGGTATATATCCAGATAAAACTCTAATTCAAAAATATACACGTACCCGTGTGTTCACAGCAGCACTGTTACAATAGCCAAGACATGGAAGCAACCTAGATGTCCACCAGCAGACGAATGGGTAAAGAAGATGGGTGCACACACACGATGGAATATTACTCAACCATAAAAAAGAGTGAAATAACGCCATGTGCAACGTAGATGGACCGAGACATTTCATAGTAAGTGAAATACGTCGGATAGAGAAAGACAAGTATCATTTGATATCACTTATATGAGACCTCTAGTCTTTCCCATTCTGTTGTTTTCCTCTATTTCTTTGCACTGATCGCTGAAGAAGGCTTTCTTATCTCTTCTTGCTATTCTTTGGAACTCTGCGTTCAGATGTTTATATCTTTCCTTTTCTCCTTTGCTTTTCGCTTCTCTTCTTTTCACAGCTATTTGTAAGGCCTCCCCAGACAGCTATTTTGCTTTGTTGCATTTCTTTTCCATGGGGATGGTCTTGATCCCTGTCTCCTGTACAATGTCACAAACCTCATTCCATAGCTCATCAGGCCCTCTATCTATCAGATCTAGGCCCTTAAATCTATTTCTCACTTCCACTGTATAATCATAAGGGATTTGATTGGTCATACCTGAATGGTCTATGGTTTTCCCTACTTTCTTCAATTTAAGTCTGAATTTGGCAATAAGGAGTTCATGGTTTGAGCCACAGTCAGCTCCTGGTCTTGTTTTTGCTGACTGTATAGAGCTTCTCCATCTTTGGCTGCAAAGAATATAATCAATCTGATTTCGCTGTTGACCATCTGGTGACGTCCATGTGTAGAGTCTTGTGTTGTTGGAAGAGGGTGTTTGCTATGACCAGTGTGTTCTCTTGGCAAAACTCTATTAGCCTTTGCCCTGCTTCATTCTGTATTCCAAGGCCAAATTTGCCTGTTACTCCAGGTGTTTCTTGACTTCCTACTTTTGCATTCCAGTCCCCTATAATGAAAAGGACATCTTTTTTGGGTGTTAGTTCTAAAAGGTCTTGTAGGTCTTCATAGAACCATTCAACTTCAGCTTCTTCAGCGTTACTGGTTGGGGCATAGACTTGGATTACTGTGATATTGAATGGTTTGCCTTGGAAACGAACAGAGATCATTCTGTCATTTTTGAGATTGCATCCAAGTACTGCATTTCGGACTCTTTTGTTGACCATGATGGCTACTCCATTTCTTCTGAGGGATTCCTGCCTGCAATAGTAGATATAATGGTCATCTGAGTTAAATTTACCCAGTCCACTCCATTTGAGTTCGCTGATTCTTAGAATGTTGACATTCACTCTTGCCATCTCTTGTTTGACCACTTCCAATTAGCCTTGATTCATGGACCTGACATTCCAGGTTCCTATGCAATATTGCTCTTTACAGCATCGGACCTTGCTTCTATCACCAGTCACATCCACAGCTGGGTATTGTTTTTGCTTTGGCTCCATCCGCTCATTCTTTCTGGAGTTATTTCTCCACTGATCTCCAGTAGCATATTGGGCACCTACTGACCTGGGGAGTTTCTCTTTCAGTATCCTATCATTTTGCCTTTTTATACTGTTCATGGGGTTCTCAAGGCAAGAATACTGAAGTGGTCAGAGATACCAAAGGAACATTTCATGCAAAGATGGGCTCGATAAAGAACAGAAATGCTATGGACCTAACAGAAGCAGAAGATATTAAGAAGAGATGTCAAGAATACACAGAAGAACTGTACAAAAACGATCTTCACGACCCAGATAATCACGATGGTGTGATCACTGACCTAGAGCCAGACATCCTGGAATGTGCAGTCAAGTGGGCCTTAGAAAGCATCACTATGAACAAAGCTAGTGGAGGTGATAGAATTCCAGTTGAGCTATTCCAAATCCTGAAAGATGATGCTGTGAAAGTGCTGCACTCATATGCCAGCAAATTTGGAAAACTCAGCAGTGGCCATAGGACTGGAAAAGGTCAGTTTTCATTCCAGTCCCAAAGAAAGGCAATGCCAAAGAATGCTCAAACTACCACACAATTGCACTCATCTCACACGCTAGTAAAGTAATGCTCAAAATTCTCCAAGCCAGGCTTCAGCAATATGTGAACCGTGAACTTCCTGATGTTCAAGCTGGTTTTAGAAAAGGCAGAGGAACCAGAGATCAAATTGCCAACATCCACTGGATCATGGAAAAAGCAAGAGAGTTCCAGAAAAACATCTATTTCTGCTTTATTGACTATGCCAAAGCCTTTGACTGTGTGGATCAAAATAAACTGCGGAAAATTCTGAAAGAGATGGGAATACCAGACCACCTGATCTGCCTCTTGAGAAATGTGTATGCAGGAAGCAGGAAGCAACAGTTAGAACTGGACATGGAACAACAGACTGGTTCCAAATAGGAAAAGGAGTATGTCAAGGCTGTATATTGTCACCCTGTTTATTTAACTTATATGCAGAGTACATCATGAGAAACGCTGGGCTGGAAGAAGCACAAGCTGGAATCAAGATTGCCGGGAGAAATACCAATAACCTCAGATATGCAGATGACACCACCCTTATGGCAGAAAGTGAAGAGGAACTAAAAAGCCTCTTGATGAAGGTGAAAGTGGAGAGTGAAAAAGTTGGCTTAAAGCTCAACATTCAGAAAATGAAGATCATGGCATCCGGTCCCATCACTTCATGGGAAATAGATGGGGAAACAGTGGAAACAGTGTCAGACTTTATTTTTCTGGGCTCCAAAATCACTGCAGATGGTGACTGCAGCCATGAAATTCAAAGATGCTTACTCCTTGGAAGGAAAGTTATGACCAACCTAGATAGTATATTCAAAAGCAGAGACATTACTTTGCCAATAAAAGTTCGTCTCGTCAAGGCTATGGTTTTTCCTGTGGTCATGTATGGATGTGAGAGTTGGACTGTGAAGCGCCAAAGGATTGATGCTTTTGAACTGTGGTGTTGGAGAAGACTCTTGAGAGTCCCTTGGACTGCAAGGAGATCCAGCCAGTCCATTCTAAAGGAGATCAGCCCTTGGATTTCTTTGGAAGGAATGATGCTAAAGCTGAAACTTCAGTACTTTGGCCACCTCATGTGAAGAGTTGACTCATTGGAAAAGACTCTGATGCTGGGAGGGGTTGGGGGCAGGAGGAGAAGGGGACGACAGAGGATGAGATGGCTGGATGGCATCACTGACCTGATGGACATGAGTCTGAGTGAACTCTGGGAGTTGGTGATGGACAGGGAGGCCTGGCGTGCTGCGATTCATAGGGTCGCAGAGTCGGACACGACTGAGCAACTGATCTGATCTGATCTGATATGAGAAACCTAAAAAAAATGATACAAATGAATTTACCTACGAGGCAGAAACAGAGTCACAGACAGAGAGAGCAGACTGTGGTTGCCAAGGTGAGGGGGGAAGATGGGGGGGAGGGTGGACCAGGGGCTGAGATTAGCAGGTATAAACTAGTACATACAGGATGGATAAGCAAGAAGGGCCTAGAGCATAGGGAACGCTAGTCAATATCCTGGGATAAACCACAATGGTAAAGAACATGAAAAAGAATATATATGTAGGAATGGCTACCCACTCTGGTATTCTTGCCTGGAGAATTCCATGGACAGAAGAGCCTGGTGGGCTGCAGTCCATGGGGTTGCAAAGAGCTGGACGTGACTGAGCATAAAACAAATGAATATAAAACACACACACACACACACACACATTAGTCACTCAGTCTGTCCGTGGGCTCCTCTGTCCATGGCATTTCCCAGGCAAAAATACTGGAGTGGGTAGCCACTCCCTTCTCCATGGAATTTTCCTGACCCAGGAATCAAACCTGGGTCTCCTGCATTGCAGACAGATTCTTTACCTCTGAGCCACTAGGAAAATCCCTATATGTATATATGCCTCCCATATATATATACGGCTTCCCTGGCGGCTCAGAGGATAAAGCGTCTGCTTTGATCCCTGGGTTGGGAAGATCCCCTGGAGAAGGAAATGGCAACCCATTCCAGTATTCTTGCCTGGAGAATCCCATGGACAGAGGAGCCTGGCAGGCTACAGTCCACGGGGTTGCAAAGAGTTGGACACGGCTGAGCGACTTCACACACATATATATACACTTTGCTATACAGCAGAAATTAATACAACATTGAAAATGAACTATACTTCAATAAAATAAAATTTAAAAAAAACCCTCTTTACCTAAACATGACTTATAAAAGAGTAAACCAATCACTCAGATTCTGGTTTCCAAATGCCATTCTCCACTCAAGGGACCCAGCGCCACCTGGAGAAATGGCTGACTCTGGAGCTGGGCAAGAAAAACAGAAGATAAGCCCAGAATATCTTGTGCCTAAAAGTTACAGGAGGACTGGAAAAAAAAAAAAAAAAAAGTCAAAAGGACACAGATGCAAACTTGAAAGGAGTTTCACTATCAAAGCTGGAACAGTTCCAGGAAAACAATAAACTCTGATGGTAACAAATGATACCCCACAAACTAAAGACAGAATTCATAAATCAAGACTGAGTCAATAAACATGGAAAAAGGAACGCACAGAGCTGGTGGGCGGTGAGGCCACTTCCTGGTTCCCTGATGTCCGGCCTCCTGCTATAAACCCTGTGGTGGGAGGGGTGGGCGAGCTCCTGGGGCCTCTTTTATGAGGACCCTAAACCCATCATGAAGTCTCTACTCCCAAGACCTATGCATTTCCAAGAGGCCCAACTCCTAATACTGGCCCACTGAGGATTAGGTCTCTCTCTTTCTTTTTTTCATTTTCGCCAAGAACCTTACTGAACAACGTCTCACCGCTTTGTTCCACTTCTTTCTGCCATTTTTCACTTGTGGTTTTTGGTCACCAAGTCGTGTCCGACTCTTGTGACCCCACAGACTGTAGTCCACCAGGCTCCTCTGTCCACGTGGTTTCCCAGGCAGGAAGACTGGGGTGGGTTGCCATTTCCTTCTCCAGGGGGATTAGGGCTTAATATATGAATTCTGGGGAGACACCAATGTTCAATCTGCAGCATCGACCTAAGATATCAGCTCATCCACCAGTCACCCAGTGATGGAGAGAGGGAGCCCATGTGCGTAGATGTTATTTATATTCTTTATATATTGTCTGTTTTATAATTACTATCTAATGTAATATTGAGTTGGCCACAATGTTTGAGTTTTTCCCTAAGATTGTATGGAAAAATCTGAAGGAACTTTTTAGCCAAGTCAATATATTGTATTAAACTATATATATTTATATATATGCTCCTTTCTCCCCTTTTTACACAAATTGTAGCAGCCCTCCATCCCATTACACACCCAGCTTTCATTTCACTGTGTATTTTGCTTTTTCAATTCCTAAAGGACGTCTTTATGGTTTTGCCCAGCATCATTGAATTCCATTGAATGCAGTCCTCAGAATTTATGTAGCCAGCCCCTCTCTTGAAGAATATTGAGCTTGCTTCGGGTTATGGTACGATAAGAGCTAGAGTTTGTAAAAACATAGCCGAGGGGTGAAGCAGGAATAATTCATACAGTTCGATTTCCCTGGCTGATTAGACTCGCCCACACTCTGGGTACTTCAGGTTACCTGCGTGGGTGTTTGTCGTCATCTCTGAATTCTTTGTTGTCTGTTCTGTTTAGGATTCTGACATAAATTCTGACTGAGAATAAACATCTCAAGTGTATTCCCCACCAAAACCTCTACTCGGCTCCAAAATCATTGCGGAGGGTGACTAGAGCCATGAAATTAAAAGACGCTTGCTCCTTGGAAAAAGCCTGCGCATGAAAACCTAGACAGCATGTTGAGAAGCAGAGACGTCACTTTGCCGACAAAGGTCCATAGAGTCAAAGCTGTGGTTTTCTGAGTAGTCATGTACAGGTGTGAGAATTGGACCATAAGGAAGGCTGAGCACAGCATAATTGATGCTGTTGAACTGTGTTGCTGGAGACTCTTGAGAGTCCCCTGGACTGCAAGGAGATCAAGCCAGTCAATCCTAAAGGACATCAACTCTGAATATTCACTGGAAGGACTGATGCTGAAGCTGAAGCTCCAATACCGTGACCACCTAATTTGAAGAACTGACTCACTGGAAAAGACCCTGATGCTGGGAAAGACTGAGGGCAGGAGAAGGGGGTGACAGAGGATGAGATGGTTGGATGGCATCACTGACTCAGTGGACGTGAGTTTGACGAAGCTCCAGGAGTTGGTGGGGGACAGGGAAGCCTGGTGGGCTGAAGTCCATGGGGTCGCAAAGAGTCGGACACGACTGAGCGACTGAACAACAACAAAACCTCTACACAAACTCTTCTCTCGAAACTGCCATCATCTTCTTAGGATCAAACTTTAGAGCCACCATGACCGTGCTTTTTTTTTAAAAACCCATTCTGTGAAAAGGCCCATAATCATTAGAGGAAAACACTGACACTTTATACAGTTTCACAGGAAAAAAAAAAAAAACCAAGCAAACATTTGCTCGAGCAGATGTTCAGCCCTTTGTCCCTCACACCATCTGCTTCCCCTCCTGAAGCACTGAGTTTCTGAGTTTCCCCAGCCCTCCAGAGTCCCACGGGGAGGCACCTGTCCCCAGATCCTGAACTCTGATGAACCACGGCCGCCTCTCAAAATCCACAAAAGTCCATTTCTCAAAATCCACAAAAGTCCATTTCTGAATGCGCGGACAAAGCCCACCTCCCCCGCCACCCCGCCCTCCCCCGCGGACCCTAGAAGCCCCGTCGTTTGGCTCATGAGTCGCGGTGGAGTCTTTGGCGTCTTTCAAACCCTTGCAGCTTCGTGGGGGTACTTGGGTGCTAATGGGTACCAGAAAGCAGGTGCAGAGCATCTCCTGAAAGAAGGCCGAGTGGAATCCTCGTGCTGAGGTTTGTCAGGGGGAGAGAGACACTTGAAGCTTTTGAAACCTAGTCTGCGTTCGGCATAGTCAGGCCTTGTCTCACAATTATTACATTCAAGTGTGCACAATGTCCCGGGCACTCAATCACCGTGTGTCCGAGGAAGAATGGGACACGGCTGAATGGTCGGCAGAGATAAGACGTCTGTCGCCGGCACCTCCAGCAGCTGCTTAATGGAGGAAGCTGTTATTTCTTTAAGTCAGCAGCAGCTTGCACGGCCCATTTCATCCCTGCCCTTCTGCACAAACCCCACTCAAGGAGACACTGCTAACGAGCGCTAAAAGTAAGGTGGGCAGGGGAGGGATCCCGGCCCCGAGCCCTCCCCACACCCCCATCACACCATCCCCGAGTCCAGGCTGTTCGGAGGCCGACTAGACTACTCCTCCGGCCCCTCAAGGGTACTCGACTGACAGGAGCGGCGGAGACGGTTGCCATGGGGACCACCGCTGGAGTGGGAGATGCGCTGGGGTGAGAAGAAGCGGCGGGAGGCCGGCAGACTGGAATTTTCCAGTCCTTCACATCACGTGACGTGTGGATGCCGAGCCGAGTCTAGACAGAGGGCGGCCTGTCAATAAATATCTCTATTGATTATCTGCGAATGAGTCAATAAATATCCGTATCGATTATTTGAGAATTTGTGTGAGACACAGATAAACATCGGTGCTGCTAGTGGTAAAGAATCCGCCTGCCAATGCATGAGCCACAGGAGACAGGGGTTGGATCCCTGGATGGGAAATATCCCCTGAAGGAGGAAATGGCAACCCACTCCAGTATTCTTCTTGCCTGAAAAATCCCATGGACACAGGAGCCTGGAGGGCTACAGCCCATGGGGTCGAAAAGAGTTGGACACGACTGAATCACAAAGAGAGAAGAGACATGAGATACAGAAAAATATTGGTATCTGTTATTTGGGAAAACACAGGGTCTTTCGTGCTTGGCTTGGCCTCTCTGAAACCTCAGGTTACTTCGCTCAAAAGGGAATAATCATCAGTCCAGGCTGCTGGAGGATTCAATCAGTCTGCTTTTCCCAGGCCTTACTAGTCAGGTGTACCTTGAGGATCACCTGTGCAGGTGAAAGGCAAACCCAGGGCTACTCTCTAGACTTTCTGAAGCAAAACACCTTGTCCAAGCACTCACCCACCTTCGCGCCTGTCTTTCATTTCCTCTCACCCTGATAATTTCCTTCCCAACAGTTTTTACTGATTGTTTTCCAACAGTCTGTACAATGGCAGCTGCAAGCCACTGTGGCTAATTCAGTGCCTGGAATGTGTCTAGTCCCCCCGAGACAGGCCGTAATTGTGAACTACACATCGGATTTAAAAAATCCTAGAAACAAAAAAATTAAAACATTTCATCGATCTTTTTTATTTTTTACATCGGTGTTATTGGTTCAAATGGCAATATTTTGTATTGGGTTTAATAAAACCTACTGTTAAGATTACTTCCGCCTATGTCTCTTTATCTTTTTTTAAATGGTGACTATTGAAAAATTGGACACTTGTGGCTTCTTTTGTGTTTCCACTGTGCAGTTTTATTGTCTGAAATAACGTGATTTATTTCTTACTCATTTGCTTTCTGCATCCTCGCTTGACAGTGCACATTCAGTGAAAGATCTTGTCTGTCTTGTTGATCCTGTATTAAATACACACATCTGGCCCTTAGGAGGTATATTTTTAATGACTTGAAATCTCAAGGAGAAATTTCAAAAGAGGGAAGATCCTTGAATGTCAGAAAGCCACAGAGGAAAATTCTGTCATTAATCTTTTCGGCTAAAGCTGGGCCTCATCTGGTGTGTTAACTTCGGGTCCTGGAGAAACTAGGAATTTTTAATATTAGGAGGGCTGTGGGGGGCGGGTGTCCAAAATTGTCCCAGGAGAATAGTCCGGACTTGGGGTTTAGAGGAAAGTGCATGTCCACTCATCGACAGAGATAACTGGCCTAGCCTCCCTTGTAAATTCCCCAATCACTCCCCCCACCAAAGTCACCCCTGACCTGTTGCTCTGTGCCTTACCCCAATATTTTATTCTCCAGAGAAGGTAATGCTATCATAGATTTTAATATATTGTGAAATAAAAGTGCCTCTGCCATATTAATAAACAAGAACTGTTACAGCCATCAGTGACTTCTGGCCTCCACATGTGAATGAGCGCTCCCCAAACTGTGACCCAGAGGATCCTGCCACCCCCACGGTGATCGCTGAGGAGCTGGGGAAATGCCAGAAGCCAGGTGAACAGGACACAGGGCTGGCCCCGGACAGCTGAGGTGTGTGAGAAAGGCGCTAACACAGCGAGCCCAGAGCCTTGCATCTTCCCGTCCATCGAATGCTCGATTCCTTAACTTGATACCTGATCTTCGATGTTCAGCTGCCTGCTCCCTTTGTTGCAAACTTGCATATATCCTGACTTCCCCTCCTGATTCCTTGCAGCAGTTTTCTCAGAGCTACTGAGGTTCTGTCTCCTGGGCTTGGAGTCGTAAACACTCCCACCCAATAAAATGACTCTCTGCTTTCAGGTTCTGACTATACTTTTTTAGTTGACAATATATATGAACATATGTGTGTCACAGATGTGTACATACTTACATATTACTTATATACACGTTTTACATATATTAGCATATGCATGTATGCTCCTGCTCAGTTGTATCCGACTCTGCGACCGCGTGGGCTGTAACCCACGAGGCTCTTCTGTCCATGGAATCTTCCAGGCAATAATACTGGAGTGGGTTGCCATTTCCTATTCCAGGAGATTTCCCAACTCAGGGATTGAACCCACATCTCTTGTGTCTCTTGCAATGGCAGGCGGATTCTTTACCACTGCACCACGTGGGGATCCCTATATTGTTTATATGTGCATTATTATTTATATATAAATATTATGTGTACCAAATAAACAAATATTATTTATGATAATATATGTAGTAATCATAAAACACACATATTGCTGTTATGTATTATTTGTATATTACATATATTATTTATATATAAATAAAAGTATGCTTGTATTTACATATATATATATTTGTATTTACTGCATCTTCAAATAGGAAGCCAACTCGCCTGAAAACGAAAACTGTTTTAGGCGACTACCACCTAGAACAGAGTCTGGCTAACAGCAGTGACTCTATAAACCTTTGTTGAACGAATGAATCAGTCAAATAACTGATTATGGGCGAGAACAAAGGTTGTTTGCGTCATTGGTGCCAGAGGCTGCAACAGACACCTGTGACTTCCACTCGGGTCTTGCAAAGACACCATTTAAGAGGTGCCCATTTAAAATTGTGACCTTATCAAAAGACAGAATCCCCAATCCCAGGCAGGGATTCAGGAAGCCCGTGTGCCCTTCCCCCAGACCTCGCCCTTCTGCTCGACAGCTCTGGTATCCATTACTCGGCCCTGGTCCTTAAGAGCATTGGCGGGGTCTCAGGGAGGCAGGCAGGCTCTGTTGCCATGGAAACTGCAGCCGAGGGATGGGGACGAGGCTGAGAGCCACTTAGCGGGTGGAACTTTCGAGACTGCGTGGGGGTTATAGTTCCAGCCTGCCATACGAACCGATTCCCAATAAATAGTTGACCGGGGGAGGGGGGAGGGGGGAGAGTTTGAACAAAAATAGGGGATCATGGGAAAGTGACGTCACCGTTCTGAGGCACTGTTCTCATCTAGAAGTGGGGAGATATGTATATTTTCCGGATCCTTGGAGTGTGGTGCAGATTATAATAAATGCTGTTTGTAAATCACTCGGCGCCATGCCTGTCGTAGTGTAGCCAGGATTTTAAGGAAAAACACAAAAAAACTATGTTCCAGTTTTCACCTGCGTCAGAATGGGGAAGCGAGGGAGAGAGAAATAACTAAACACCCAGAGTCCTGGGCTGCCCTTAGACCCTTAGCGAAAGAAGAACTCAGCCCCCTGCTCCCTACCCTCCCCTACTCAGAATCCTACTTTATTTTATACATATCATCTGAGGTTACCTTCACCTGAGATTACCTTCTTCATTTCTTTTCTTTCCCCTAGTTTTATTGAGGTAAAATTATGAGATGTTTTGATATATGTATATGTTGGGAAATGACCACAATCGAGTTATGGACACACTCCTTACCCCACAGTTACAACTTTGTGTGTGTCTACGGTGAGTGCATTTAGGATCAACTCTCTTAGCACAGGTCAGGTACACAATTTGTATACTGTTATAATGACTCAGATGGTAAAGAATCTGCCTGCGATGCAGGAGACCTGGGTTCAGTTCCTGGGTTGGGAAGATTGCAGATGGAGAAGGGACTGTCTGCAGAAGGGAATGGTTATCCATGGCAATATTCTTCTTGGGAGAACCCCATGGACAGAGGAGCCTGGCAGGCCACAGTCCATGGGGTCACGAAGAGTTGGACATGGCTGAGTGACTAACACATGCATAGTCGTATTAACCACAGTCACCAGGTTGTACATTAAATCTGTAGAACTTACTCTCCTGCATAATTGAAACTTCCAACCCTTTGACCCCCATCTCTGTATTTCCCCTAGTCAGTTCGCTCAGTCGTGTCTGACTCTTTGCGACCCCATGGACTGCAGCACGCCAGGCCTCCCTGTCCATCACCAACTCCCAGAGCTTGCTCAAACTCATGTCCGTTGAGTCATGATGCCATCCAACCATCTCATCCTCTGTCACCCCCTTCTCCCACCTTCAATCTTTCCCAGCATCAGAGCCTTTTTTTTCCTTCCCTAATCCTTTTTTTTAATTTGCCCTAATTAACCCTTTTCCTGGCGTGCTGCAGTCCATGGGATCGCAAGAGTTGGACATGACTGAGTGACTGAACTGAACTGAACCCTTGTCCTGTTTTATTATCTCCCCCACCCCCTCAATCTTTCCCAGCATCAGGGTCTTTTTTTTTTTTTTTTGCCCTAAACCTTTTCCTGTTTTATTATCTCTCCCCACTGCCCACTAGAGTGAGTTCCCTTCTGTGAGGTGGAGACCGCCTGTCTCGGTCTCCTCCTGCACCCTGGCCCACCCCAGTGCCTGCACACAGTAGGTGCCTCAGCTATCAGGCACGTAGATGTGTGGAGGCATCAATGCATTGTTTGGTGGGAGGAGACGCGTCTGAAAGGCAGAACAACTTAGGAAATGAAGAGCAAGACATGGAGGACGCGTTTGTGGGGGGATAAACCGTTAAGGGAGGCGGGCTTGGGGGGCCTTGATATTCAGACAGGAGCAGACCTCGCTGTCTGACCCTGGGACTGAGAGCAGGAGAGGTGAAGGGGGAGAGAAGCCTCAGGGGCATCTCTTCCCAGGGAGAGGAGCCTGCTCCCAAGGTCCCAGACACCCCTGAAACCCAAAGGTCCCAGCTCAGAGTCTCACAAGGGTGACACAGGAAAGGAAGAAGGTGGGCTGGGGCTTGTGCCCAGTGTACAGTTCAGAGTATTTTTCATTTCCATAAGGACACTAATATATCCTCTCCCTCTCCTTTATTTTAAAATGAGTATCTGAAATGATGCCATTTGCAGCAACTGGACGGCCCTGGAGATGATCATACTAAGTGAAGTACAGTCAGAGAGAAGCAAATATCCTGTGATACTGCTTATATGTGGACTCTAAACAAATGATACAAATGGACAGATTTACAAAACAGAAACACCCACAGACTTGGGGAACAAACATGGTTGTTTGGGGGGTGGTGAGGGTGGGAGGGAAGGGATGGTTTGGGAGATACAGTTATGCACTGGTGGGCTTTTTCTTTGAACACTTAAATAGTTATCAATTAAAAAATTTTTTTTCTTTGGCTGCACTGAACGGCACGTGGGATCCTGGTTTCCTGACTAGGCTTTGAACCTGTGCCCCTTGCATTGGAAGCACTGGAAGTGAAGAGTCTTAACCACTGGGCCACCAGGGAATCCCCCAGGCATGATTTTTATGGTGGGCGATTCGAATTAAAGATGCAAAATTAGAAGGCTTTTTTTCCTTTGGCCTGGCAGTTCCCCTTCCAAGAATAAACTGTACAGATGCACTTGTATTGATACACACACGCAGGGGCGTGCCGGAGTTGACTGAAGCCTTGTTGGTTACCAGAGGAGTGGCACAACCTCAGCGCGCAAGGTGAGATATCGCGTGACAACCATACAGCGGGATGTTCTGAATCTGCATGAGGAACGGGTCATCCGCCGAAGTCCCGGTATAGACTGATCGCCAGGATTTATTTATTTCACTTACTGTGTATACAGACCCCACAGGCACCCGCCTCCCCGCTGCCTTTCTTTCAACTCTCAGCCCAACCCCCGATTTGCTGGTGTTCAGTTGCTCAGTCGTGTCTGACTCTTTGCGACCCCATGGACTGCAGCACGCCAGGCTCCCCCGTCCTTCACTATCTCCTGGAGTTTGCTCAGACTCATGTTCACTGCGTCGGTGATATTTTAGAGCTGGGGGAGTGGAGGCACCAAGAGAGGAAGCCCAGAGTCCCAGGGTAACAGGTGGACAAGCTGGGAGTCAAATTTCGACAGTGCGTTTAATGCAGGCTTTTAACCACCAAACTATGCTGTCTTCACATTAGGGAACAGCAAGCTGCAGAAAAGTGGATGCGAAAATGACTATTCTGTTTTTAAAAGGAGGGAGCTGCCAAAGTGATGTGCTTATAATGACTCATCAAGGATGATGTTCCACATTCCTCAGAGGGTACAGGCTGACTTGGGACTGGCAGGAACGTTGAATTTTCACTAGACAATATTTCCCATAAGATTATTATGTCCACAGTTGAGACAAAACCACCATTTAAAATGTCCTATCACTAAAGCAACCGAAGTTTCCATCGACAGGTGAATGGATAAAGATGTGGTATATATACACAGTGGAATATTACTCAGCCATAAAAAAGAATAAGATAATGCTGTTTGCAGCCACATGGATGGACCTAGAAATTATCATACTGTGTTAAGTAAGTCAGAGAAAGACAAACATCATAGGATACCATTTATGTTGTTGTTTAGTCGCTCAGTCGTGTCCAGCTCTTTTGACTTGATGGACTGTAGCCCACCAGGCTCCTCTGTCCATCAGATTTTCCAGGCAAGAATACTGGAGTGAGTTGCCCTTCCTTTCACCGGGGGATATTCCCGACCCAGGAATCAAACCTGTGTCCCCTGTGTCTCCTGCATTGGCAGGCGGATTCTTTACCACTGAGCCACCAGGAAAGCTCATGATATTGCTTTATATGTGGAATCTAAAAACATGATAAAACAAACTTACTTATAAAACAGAAACAGATTCACAGACATAGAAAATAAATTTATGGTGACCAAGGGCGTATGTGGGGGTGCGGGGAGGAGGAATAAATTAGGAGTTTGGAATTATCAGATATATACTTTTATATATAAAATAATAACCAATACAGATCTAGTGTATAGCACAGGGAATGATATTCAATATCTTGTAATAACCTGGAATGTAAAAGAATCTGAAAAATTCTTTATATATAGAATAAATAGAAAGAATAAATTACTTATTCTATATATATATACATATATATATATGTATCTTTATATCTATGTCTGAATCACTGCGCTGGACCCCAGAAACTAACACAACATCGTAAACCAGCCATGCTTCAATGTAGATTTTTTAAATTAATTTTTTTGTTGAAGGATAATTGGTTTACAGATTTTTGTTTTTTTCTGCCAAACCTCAATGTGAATCAGCCATAGGTATACAAAAAAATAATAAAATGTACTACTGTTAAAAAGGAAAACCACGAATTGAAAATGACACTGCTTGGTCTGTCTTCCTAGAACTGCGCGCCTGCCACCGTAACAAAACAGTCTCTGCATCCGCGCCCTGGCAGCTGAGCCGCAGTCCCAGAGCCTCCTCGAAGGAGGCTCTGCGGCTTTTTCTTCGTCCTCCTGGGTCTCTCCAGACAGAAGCCTGGAGCTTAAAATAGGCACAGAATTAATGTAGCAATTGAATTATCTGTGTTCATCATCTATTTAATCCAGTCAATATGTTTGGAATAAATAAGTGGTTTAAGGAATGAAGGAACACGCTGGCGAATAGGTGGGGTAGATGGTATCTGCGGCTCTTTCGGGCCACTTGGGATGTCTGCAGAGAACCCGCCTGGATTTCGCCCCGCCCGCCCCCGCACAGACCCCAGTCTAAAGATGCACTTTAATTGGATCAAAGTCGTGAGTGGCCTACTAATGGGGAGCCCTTGCTCCGGCCTCCCCCCTCTCCCCCTCATCAGGCCGCGCGGTCGTTTATCAGCCTGGAGAGCTGTCGGCGGGCGACATCCGTTGCTATGGAAACCGCAGCCGGCCGGGGAGGTGGTGGGGGCTGCGGCAGGAGCGGGCGAGGGGCGGGGGAGTCGGGGAGGACCCCGGAGCCTGGAATTTTCCAGGCGCAGGACTTAGACTGTGTGCGTGCGTGTTCGAACCCTTGCCTGGACTCTGGAGAGGGGGAGAGTTCTTGGGGGGCGATGCTGAGAAGGGGGGCTCTGGCCTCTCGCCCACCCCCATTCTGAACCTCCCTTCCACAATATAGAAGAGACTTGATGGGGTTCTCTGCCCTGGAGAAAGGTAGAGATTTTTAGATAAAAGTAAAGATTCTAGAATCTTCCAGAACCCCATCCCCATCATTTTCCTGTAGTGTGTGCTGAGTGGTGTCCGACTCTTTGGTACCCCATGGATTGTATGTGGCCCGCCAGGCTCCTCTGTCCATGGGATTCTCCAGGCGAGAATACTGGAGTGCGTGGCCACGCCCTCCTCCTTGGGACCGTCCCCACCCGGGGGAACCCGGGTCTCCCGCATTGGCAGGCAGATTCTTTACCGTCTGAGCCATCAGGCAGGTTCCCGCCCGTTTGACTTCCTCCAAATGAGCTGCGTGTGTCTGCAGCGGGGTCCTGTCTTCTGCTGGGGTCAGGGGTCTCTGAGAGTTGTGCTGCCCTAGTTACCTGGGGGCCCTGAGAGCGTTGGGCCGTGCCCGGCACATAGTAGGTCCAGAGGACAGACAGTCTGACTCGGGTGAACGAATGGGTGAGCAAATGAGTGTTTTCCCTTCTACTGCAGTCTCTCAGGAGCAGACTGGAAGGGATGGAGTATCTGGATTCTTCCGGCCTCCACGGGAGGTAGATGTTGTGACCCTGACCCCCCTCCTCCACACCCCGTCCCCCGGGAGGGCGCCTGTTCCAAGAAGGGAGGGCGCCTGTTCCAGGAAGGGCGCGCGGCACACGGACCCCCCCACAGATGGAGGGCCTGGGCTTTATTGTCTCAGCTTTATTGACGTATAACTGACACGTTAAAATTGTATACATGTAAGTTGGACAGAATGGCGATTTGATGCAAGTATACACTGTGAAATAACCATCACAATCACGTTAATATATCCATCTCCAAGTCGCCAGTTTTTCCTTCTTTCCTTTCTCCTTCCTTCCTTCCTTTCTCCCCTCCCTTCACCTCCTCTTCCTCCTCTCCTTCCTCTTCAGGTATGTGCTGAATACTCAACGATTCGTCGTGTTTACACTACACTGCCATAACTATCGTCACATTGCTCTATGACACACGGAGATCCCGGGGCTTACAGGTCCGCCCGTGGCTGTGGGGCAGGCGCTCCTCAGTGGTACCTCTGGATTTGAATCCAGGTCAGCGAGCTGTGCACCCGGGGCCAGTGGCTTAACCTCCCTGTGCCTCCCGTTCTTCCTCTGCATGAAAGGACGATAATAACGCCCATCCGTGGGGCACTGCGAGCACTGGGAGGGAAAATCCCCTAAGCACTGAACACGGAGCTTGCACATGACAGGGGCTCAGGAAGGGTTATGTGTAGTTGTCTTTTGTATATATTTTTTTACTTCGTAAATATATGTATACCTTGAAGTACATATAGTAAATAATTAATAATCAATACACAGTCGGCCCCTAAACAGCGTGGGCCCCTAAACAGCATGGGGGTGTTAGAGGTGCTGACTCCGTGCAGTCAAAAATCTGCATATAACTTGGTGTCAGTCCCCTGTATGCTTGGTTTCTTAGTATCCATAGGTCTCATCGTGTAGTACTGTGGGAAGTACTAGTGAGAAAAATTTGCAGATAAATGGATCTGTGAAGTTCAAACCTGTATTGTTCAAGGGCCAGCTGTATTTTACCCATTGCGTGTTCAGTCGCTCAGTCGTGTCCGACTCTGCAACCCCACGGATCGAAGCACGCCAGGCCTCCCTGTCCAGCAACTCCCGGAGTCCACCCAAACCCATGTCCATTGAGTCAGTGATGCCATCCAACCATCTCATCCTCTGTTGTCCCCTTCTCCTCCTGCCCTCAATCTTTCCCAGCATCACGGTCTTTTCCAGTGAGTCAGTTCTTCACATCAGGTGGCCAAAGTACTGGAGTTTCAGCTTTAGCATCATTCCTTCCAAAGAAATCCCAGGGCTGATCTCCTTCAGAATGGACTGGTTGCATCTTCTTGAAGTCCAAGGGACTCTCAAGAGTCTTCTCCAACACCACAGTTCAAAAGCATCAATTCTTCGGCGCTCAGCTTTTTTATAGTCCAACTCTCACATCTGTATATATGTACATAAAATCAATAAATAGATTTATATATAAAATACATAATATATTTTATAAATTAAAAATACGTAGACTGAACGCACACACATATAAATCAGTGGTTCTTAATTGAGGGTGATCTCAGGGGACAATTTGTCAACATCTGGAGGCATTTTTGTTGTCACAACTGAGGGCTGATGCTGCTGATATCCGAAGACCCCCGTCAGTATCCCACAGCACACTGGACGGCCCCCACAGGAAAGAGGGACCTGGCCCCCAAGCCTGGTCCACACACATACATTTATAATAGTCCAGACCAATGGCATATAAAGAAATATAACTCAAGCCACATAGCTAACAACATTTCCTAGTATCCTCATTTAAAAAATAGAAAAAGAACCAGTGAAATTGATTTTAAGACCAGCTCTCATTTAACCCAATGCAGCCAACTTGTACGCCGATTATTTTTCACGAGGAAATGGGAGAGTAGACATGCCCTGAGTATACAGAGCCCGGGAGAGGGAGGAAGCCTGGGCACGAGGGCTGACTGTAAGTTACACTCAAATCTTCAGAGGCTCAGCCGCCCAGCCTGTGCTGCTCAAGGGTCAACTACGTGTTCAAGATCGCCTCACACGTCCTCAGTATCACGGCTGGGAACTCCCTGGGCTCCTGTGGTTAGGGTCCTGCCCTCTCATGCCAAGGGCCCCGGCTTCCATCCCTGGTTGGGAAGTAAAAGCCCCAAAGCCAGGTGAGGTGCTTAAGAACAAACAAAACAAAACCAACGAGCTGCCTCGTCTCCTTTTCCTCCCACAGCCTCTGAAACCCGGTGTGTGTCACACTTTACAGCACACATCGGTTCACACCAGCCCCATTTCAAGGGCTCGGGACCTGCGAGCCTGCGGCCTTTCTGGTGGGGCGCGTGGCTCGGGAGAAACGCTGGTCACAATGAACAGAATCGCCAGCAGAGGGCGACAGAGAACAGCATGGATTTACTGAAATACGAAGGGAAAGTACGGCATGATATCACTCGTATGTGGGATCTGAAATAGAAAACAAACGCGTGAACCTAACAACAACGAAAAAAGAGAAACAGGCTCACAGAAGTGGAGAACAGACCCGTGGTTACCAGTGGGGAGAGGGAGGTGGGGAGAGGCAGTGCAGGGGAGATGCTGAGTGCTCAGTCGTGTCCGACCCTTTGTGACCTGTAGCCCGCCAGGCTCCTCTGTCCATCAGATCCTCCAGGCAAGAATCCTGGAGTGGGTTGCCGTTTCCGTCTCCAGGGGGTCTTCCTGACTCAGGGATTGAACCCAAGTCTCCTGCACTGGCAGGCTGGTTCTTTACCACTGAAGATTAAAAGATACAAACTTCTATGCATAAAATAGATAAACTATGTGGATATACTGTAACTATAAAGCATGGGGAAAGTAGTCAATAGTTTACAGGGACTACAAATGGTGTATGGCCTTTAAAAATCGTGAGTCCGTACGCTCTACACCTGAAACTCATATAATGCTGTAATCCACTATCTCTGAATTCAGAGAAGAGGTGGTGGTGACAGGGAGGGCATGTTCTTTACCGTCTGATCCACCCGGGGAAGCCCGAAAGTGTTAGTCACGTCCAACTCTGTGACCCCATGGACTGTAGTCCACTAGGTTCTTCTGCCCATGGAGTTCTCCAGGCAGGAATACTGAGTGGGCTGCTATTCCCTTTTTCTGGGGTTCTTCCTGACTCAGGGATCAAACCCAGGTCTCCTGCGTTGGCAGGAAGATTTTCTTTTCTTTTTTAATACTACTGAGCCACCTAGGAAGCCAAAATCAGACAAAAACAAAGAGAAAAAAAAAAAAGGCCTGAAAACAGATTTGGTGCCCGGCGGGGACTGTAACCAGTTTTTCTTTCTTTATTTTAATCTGTATTTTCTCAAGTTTCTACAACAAATATGATTTTTTTCTTAGATTAAAAAAAAAGAGAAGAAAAACATCACAGAGTTACTCTAAAACCTATCCAGCTGGAAAGAAATGCATGCAGCAGGCAGAGTCTGAGAAAGGAATAGGCTTGTGGCCACAGAGGGCCCCTTCTCCGTGGAGGAGACAGCAGGGCTGGGGGCTGATGGGCGGGGTCTCATCCCACTCCGTGCTGTGTCCTCCCCAGACAACATGTCAGAGCATCCGTCTTCCCAGTGGGGTCAGGACCCCCTCCACCCCGTGGAGGGTGACCACAGGTCCTCCCCTAGTAGGGTGCATGGCCACCCCGTGGCCTACCAGGTAGGACACAGCAAGATCCCTGCCATTATGAACCCAGCTCGTGTTAATCCCTCCATCATGTCCGACTGTAGCCCGCCATGCTCCTCTGTCCATGGGATTCTCCAGGCAAGGACACTGGAGTGGGTGGCCATTTCCTTCTCCAGGAGATCTTCCCTACCCAGGGATCAAACTTGGGTCTCTGGCATTGCAGGCAGATTCTTTACCAACTGAGCCATCCCAGCCATCCTCAGAACCCGATATCCTGGTAGCACCGATATCCTGACCAGACCAATACTGAGAAAAGCAGTGGTGATGATGACTACCACGTGTGGAACACCCTCTCTTTGGACAGGCCCTATCCACAGGCCCTTTCCAAATGAACCACGTTCCCCAACAACCGTGTGAGGGCGTACTTTGATGATCCCCGATTTCAAGACGACTGGGGCTCAGAGAGGTTAAGGAACTGGCCCGAGGGCACACAGCTGGTTGGGGCTGGGATGAGCTGAGATCCACACATGCTTGTCAGGTCATGTGTATGCGGGCAGCGTCGTTGCATACACACGGAGGCACGCCTGCGCATGCACGGGCCTCAGACAAAGGGAAAGCAGGTGGAACGTGGGGCTGGGGAAGGCCATGACGCGCGGGTCAGAGCCCCGCAGCCCGGGGGCTCCTGCTGTTCTGCAGGCGATGGTTCTCTGCTGTGCGCTGTCTCTGGTCTCCACCCCCCACCCCACTCCCCCCCAACCCCGCCTCCGGCCCCCTCGGGACAACCCGCAGTGTCTCAGGTATTGCCCAACGTTTCCTGGGGGCGCAGTCGCCCGGTGGAGGGCCGCGGCGTGGCTTCCTGGGACGCCTTTCATCTGAGGCTTCGGTTCACGCCGGCCTCTTCCTCCCCGACCGCGGGGGGTCGCGCGTGAGAGGAACGCGGGCGGCGCAGGAGGGCCAAGCCCGCGAGGCCTCCGGCTTCTGCCCACAGCGTCCTCTGCACCGCGCGGCCTAAGGGCTCCTGTGTAGACATGGAGACCCGCCGGCGCTTAGCGCACAGGCCGCTGTCGCCCCCACCACCGCCCACCGCGCTCTCACCCACGGCCTTCCTGCTGCGCCCAGAACCGCCGCACGCGGCCCTACCCCACGGCCTTTGCTCAGTCGAGTGCGTGCGTGCCAAGTCACTCAGTCATGTCCGACTCTGTGCGACCCCAAGGACTGCAGCCCGCCAGGCTCCTCTGTCCATGAGATTCTCCAGGCAATCAACTGGAGTGGGTTGCCGTGCCCTCCTCCAGGGGGTCTTGCCGACCCAGGGATCGAACCTGCATCTCTTAGGTCTCCTGCATTGGCAGGTGAGCTCTTTACCACCAGCACCGCCTGCGAAGCCCTCACAATCTACAGGGCACAGCGGATCCGGTTAGAACAGTCTCTCTCCGGTCACTTCCAAGGTTGAAGGGAAAATTACATTTGTAAGACTATTTTATTGGAGTGTGGTTGATTTCGTGGTAAGTTAGTTTCAGGTGTACAGCGGTGATTCAGTTACACACACACACGCACACACACACGCACGCACATTCTTTTTCAGATTCTTTTCCATGATGGTTTATCACAGGATATTGAACCGAGTTTCCTGTGCTCCACAGTAGGGCCTTGGTGTTTATCCATCCTATATATAATAGCTGACATCTGCTGACCCCAAAACTCCCAGTCCTTCCCACCCCCACCCCTTGGCCATCATGAGTCTGTTCTCTGTGTCTGAGTCTGTTTATGTTTCATAGATAAGTTCATTTCTGTCATATTTTAGATTCCACATATCACTGATATCCCAGGGTATTTGTTTTTCTCTTTCTGACTTACTTCACTTAGTATGATCATCTCTAGGTCCGTCCATGTTGGAGCAAATGGCATTATTTCATTTCTTAAATGGCTGAATAGTAAACCTATCTTTATTTTTTATTACTGTTTTAAATTATTTTTCCAGGTGTCCTGAGAAATAATGGGCATATGTCATTGTATAAAAATTATAGGGGGAGAGATAAATGAGGAGTTTGGGATTAATATATACACGCACCGTGTGTATGAAATAAACAACAAAGATTTACTGTACAGCACAGGGAACTACATTCAATATCTTGCCATAAACCATAAGGGAAAAAATAAAAAAAGAATACAGATATATACAAATATATGTGTAGCTGAATCACTTTGCTATATACCAGAAGCTCACACAATATTGTAAACCAACTAAACTTCAATTTTAAAATTACCGTGCTCACGTCAGCTGCACATATACCAAAAGTGGAACGGTCCAGATAAGAGTAACATGGCCCAGACACAAGGAAATTCATGAAGCATGCCATATTTTTAGAGTCTTTCAAAGGGCAGAAATTCTTGGGACTTCCTTGGTGGTCGGTGGTTAGCACTCAGGGCTTTCACTGCAGGCGGGCCGGGTTCAATCCCTCACTGGGGAACCAAGATCCCCGCAAGCTTCAAGGTGTGGCCCAGAAGAAAAATTTAAAAAAGAAAAAGCAGAAATTCTTAATTTTTATGAAGTCCAAATTATCATTCTTTATTAATTTTTGAATTGTGGTTTTGGAGTAATATCAAAGAGATATTGTATTAACTCACAATCAGAAGGACTTTCTGCTAAGGTTCCTTCTAGTAATTTTACATTTTAGATTCCTTGGACGGCTAATTAAAATTTTGAGCTAATGCTGGTTTACTCTGTAAGGTATGAATTAAAGTTTTCTTTTAACATATCAATAAAAAATAAATTTAAAATTACCTTTAATGAAACTACTTCAGTTAAGCAGGGAGTCCAATGAAACTTTTTTTAAAACTATTATGGAGGGAATCGCATAGACAATAACATTAATGGGGGGGGGATATAGAAGCAGTTTTGAGAGGACTGGAATTTGGTGACTATCATTCTAGCAGCACAGATAATCTTCCTAAAAGGCAGATCTGAGAAGGAGCCGCTCCTGTTTAGAATCCTGCCCTCCGGGGAGGAGGAATAGGTTATGCACAGTGCTGACCCCAGGTCCCCTCTGGAACCTTCTTCTTTTAAAATATTGATTTATATGTATTTATTTGGCTGTGCCGGGTCTTAGTTGCGCCGTGTGGGATCTAGCTCCCTGACCAGGGGTCGAACCTGGGTCCCCTGCTTTGGCAGCCGAGTCTTAGCCACTGGACCACCAGGGAAGGCCCGCCCCCTAAGCCTTCCTGCCGGTTCCCCACCCGCTCTCGCTCTGTGACTGCACGTGCGCCCCTCACCGGCCCCCACCGGCCTCCCCACAACCTGCGGGGCCTGGGAGGACGGGGAGGTGATGCCCGTGATGGTTCTTGCGCTCTTACCTTCGCTCCTATCGGGGGGAACTCGCCCCCGGACCCTCTTGGTCTCAGGCTGACGGCCTCTTCCTTGGAGCTGACGACACACCTGGGAGGGGAAGAGGGAACAATCATTAAGGGAGGGCGATTCTGGCTCCTCGGACCGGGTCAGAGTGGGGCTAAGCGGAAGCTGGGCTAAGCGGAAGTTCAGTAAGTGCCACTGGGCTCCTGTGGCGAGCTCCATCAGCACGATGGAGAAGGTAGGGGCTGCTAGGGGAACAGGGCTGGGGTCTCCTGTTTTAGTTCATCTTCAAGGTTATTTATTTTCACTTAAAATCTACTTTTACTCATTTTTTGGAACAGGCAACACATTCAAAGATTCAAATAGACAAGCAGTGGAAAGACTCCCCTCTGGAAGGCGTGGAGAAAAAGGAACCCTCCTACCCTGTGGGTGGGGATGTAAATGGGTTGGGGTAATCACTGTGGAAACAGGCCTGAGGCTCCTTGAAACCCTAAGTATAGAGTTACCACATGATCCAGCAACCCCACTTCTTGGCAACGATGTGAAAAAGACAAAAACCATAATTCGAAAAGATCCGTGCACCCCTATGTTCATAGCCAAGACGTGGAAGCAACGTGAGTGCCCGCTGACAGATGAATGGATGAGGGAAATGTGCGGCGTATATACAATGGAATATTACTCAGCCACAAAAAAGAATGAAACAATGCCATTTGCAGCAACATGGACGGACCCAGAGACTGTCATACTAAATGAAGTCAGACAAAGACAAACATCATATGACATTGCTTATATGTGGTCTAAAAAATATGCAAATGAACTTTTCGCAAACAGAAACAGACCCACAGACATAGAAAACAAACTTATGATTACCAAAAGGGATGGTGGGGAGGGGGGGATAGATTGTGAGTTTGGGATTAACAGCTAGACACTACTATATATATTAATAAAATAGATGAACAAGGTCCTACTGAATAGCACAGGAAACGATACTGATATCTTGTAATGACTTATAATGGAAAAGAATCTGGAAAAATATATATGTGTGGATAACTGAATCACTTTGCCGTACATTTGAAACTAACACAACATTGTAAATTAACCTATACTTCAACTTAAACATTTATACAAATTTTAAAAATGTGAAATAAAAAGGATCTCTCCCCATCCTGTGGTACCCAGTTTCCTTCTTATGAAGCAACCAGGGATACAGGCAACACTTTCTGTTTATTCATAAGAGTTATGGACACACAAGTAGATACATGTATAAATTTCCCATTTTTCCTGAAAATGTAGTGTACTAAACCCATTGTTCTGTATCTTCTTTTTTCCCACCAAAATATATTTTGGAGATCATGCCATATTGGAATTTAGAACACTTCTGTGTTCCTTTTATTCCCCCATGTCCTTCAATTATTATTCTTTATTTTTTATATTTAGTTTGATTAAAGCTAATTTTTGGGGTAGATCTTCATTTATAAAAACCTTAGAATGATAGTTATCCTCACATATGAATGTAGCCCCTTTACATAAATTACACAGCATGTGGTCTGTGCTCAATAGCTGTATAGTATTCCATTTTATTAATTAAGCCAAAAATAATGAAAAAATAATGCTATTATGAATTATTATTATTCATGTGGGTGCATGTCTGTGTCGTATCTAGTCTTTGATGAGTACAAATCTTTTTGTTTGTTTTTTTGGGCTTTTTTTTTTTTGTCTTGCTGTAAGGCTTGCAGAATCTTAGTTTCCTGACCAGGGATTGAGCCTGGGCTGCAGCAGTGAACACGCCAAGTCCTAACCACTAGACAACCAGAGAATTCCCAACAAGTTAAAAAAATCTTTCTTTAAAAAATAAAAGAAATAAAAGGAATACTTTTATTTTAACATTAATTTTTATTGGCATATAGTTGCTTTACAAGATCGTGTTAGTTTCTGCTGTAGAGAAAAGTATTGAAATGATGAGTGCAATGGAATAAATGTTGCTATTTTGTCTGCTTTTGTCTATTTTTAAACTTTCCAAGGACACTATCCTCCACCCATCCCTTCATGCACTGAAGGCCAAAGCCATCTTTCTACACTGTGCATCTGACCACGTCCTTCTTTCTCTCTTTTTAAAAAATATTTTAAATATCTTAAATATTTTATTTCCGGCTGTGCTGGGTGCGGACTTTCCCTAGTCGTGGGGAGCGGTGGCTTCTCTTGTTTGGACTGTGGGCTTTAGAGCGAGGGCTCAGCAGTGGTGGCCCACAGGCTGAACTGCCCGCAGCACGCAGGATCTCTCCAGATCAGGGATGGGACCCGTGTCCCTTACACTGGCATGTGGATTCTTACCCACTGTACCGCCAGGGAAGTCCCCTCCTTTTATTTCAAACTCCACTGACCCCTGGGAAGGGGTGGGGGGGAGACTCAGAAAGAGGTGATCTTTAATTTTAAATAATAATCTTTCGTCTTCGTCTCGTTCGATTCCTACCACATCCAGGGTGGCAGGCACCTCTCAGTTTCAGGAGAAGAAAACGAAACGTGGATAGCCCCGTGGTTACGTCTCTGGTCACTCTGGGTACAGGCTTTCTTTCTGGGGAAGCACAGTTCACACTCGTTTTACTGCAAAGCACCCCTCCTTGGGATCATGAGTAAGAAACATAACATCTCGGAAGCCATGGGTGACACACTCTGAGCAGAGTGCCCAAGGGGTTCCCCAACCGGAGTCCTACAGCCCGTGGGCAGCCTGCCGGGCGTCTGCACTGTGCGGCCTGCTTCTCTTGCTGCTGCTGTTGTTCGTTCAGTCGTGTCTGACTCTCTCTCACCCCGTGGACTGTAGCCCGCGAGGCCCCTCTCTCCATGGAATTCTCCAGGCCAGAATACTGGAGTGGGTAGCCTTTCCCTCCTCCAGCGGATCTTCCCGACCCAGGGATCAAATCCACATCTCCCGCATTGCAGGCGGGTTCTTTACCATCTGAGCCCCCCGCCCCCCCACCCCCGGGAAGCCCGTTCTGTTTCTCCGGCCACGTTCAAAGCGGTCCACAGCACGACTCCCCAACAAGGACGCAGAAGACAAACGAGTTTTCCGTTGTTGCAAGCCGACCGGTTTCCTATCAGGCAGATCTTGGAGCTTCGGCTTCCCAGGGGCGGACATACCTGACCCATTCGTCACAGGATCGCCTTTCCTAACAGCTAATCCCCCGACAGCTGCACGGCCCCGGTGCTCGCAGGCTGATTCTGAGCCGCACGTGAAGGCCGCAGAGACCCGCGTCCCCGCCTTGATCGCCTGGCAGCTGCCGCCAGACTGTCGATAAGGGGGCTGCTGTTCATCAGCGCGAGCTCCGAGGAACCCGTCAGAGCGGCAGGCGGGAGCCAGACACCCCCGGCCTTCGGAACGGCTCTCCGGAGGAAAGGCGGGAGGGTCTGCGACACCCGGCTGGCCCTGCAGCCTGCCCTGCTTGTAGAAGCAAATCCTTCCACCCACCACGATGCTTTTACAACATTAACTCAGGGTTTTCGGAAATCCAGGCCGTGTTCGGCTGGCTTTTTGGAAATGGAGAAACCCAGGACCTGGCAAGAGGCGGCTAGCAGTAGCAGCGTCAGTCACTCGGTCCTGCATGCCTCTCTGCGACCCCATGGGCCGTAGCCCGCCAGGCTCCTCTGTTCATGGGATTCTCCAGGCAAGAACACTGGAGTGGGCTGCCATGCCCTCAGTATCCTTGCCTGGAGAATTCTACGGACAGGGAGCCTGGTGGGCTACGGTCCACAGGTGTTCTTTTTTTGAGGGACAGACAGGGCAGAGGACAAGGACAGAGTGAGTTTTAACAAAACACAACAAAAAACCCCCAAAATTGAAAGTCCACAAGACTCTGGTATTAAAGTGTCTGCCTACAATGCAGGAGACCCAGGTTCGATCCCTGGGTCAGGAAGATCCCTGGAAAAAGAAATGGCCAGCAACTCCAGTATTCTTGCTGGAGCATCCCATGGACAGAGGAGCCTGGCTGGCTACAGTCCGTGGGGTCACAAAGAGTCCGACACAACTGAGCAACTTCACTTTGACTTTCCATGGGGCTTTACAGAGGTGAAGGGGCAGGGGAGGGACAGACTGAGAGTCTGGGATTAGGATTCACAACCATGTTAACCGAATACAGGGCTTCCCTGTACGGCTCGGTAGCGGCAAAGAACCCAGCTGCCAGTGCAGGAGACGGAGGCTCCACCCCTCGGTGGGGAAGATCCTCGGGAGAAGGAAATGGCACCCCACTCCAGTCTTCTTGCCTGGAGAATCCCACGCACAGAGGAGTCTGGCCGGCTACAGTTCATGGGGTTGCACAGAGTCGGACACGACTGAGCGACTCAACAACAGCAACGTATATAGTATGTATAGGATGCCAGCTGGTATATATAAGACGGATAGGCAACAAGGACCTACTGTATACTGCACAGCACACAGAACTATATTCAACATCCTGGGATGAACCATAATGGAAAAGAATACATTCAGAGTGTACACACACACACACACACATATAAACAATGGCTTCCCAGGTGGCACTACTGGTAAACAACCTGTATGCCAAGGCAGGAGACATAAGAAATGCGGGTTCCATCCCTGGGTCGGAAAGATCCCCTGCAGGAGGGCGTGGCACCCCACTCCAGTATTCTTGCCTGCGGAATCCCATGGACAGAGGGGGCTGGCGGGGTACAGTCCATGGGGATCCCAAAGAGTCGGCCATGGCTAAGCACAGCACATATGACATACGTAACTTTGTTCTGTATTTTTCAAGTTTCCTGTGAATGTGTTACCATATTTTCATAATTTAAAAATAAACAAAATTTATTACTTTTTTAAAAAAGGAAATACACTGAAAACAAAACAGTGTGAACAGTGCGGCTGAACCAATGGTTCTCAATCAGGCGTGCCGGGAACACCAGGGAACACCTGGAAATGCTGGAGATGCCTGTGGTTGTCACCGTGTGAGGCGGACACAGGACTGGCATCCGGTGAGTGGAGACCTGGGATGCTGCGCATCCTACTGCGCACGGAGGCGGCCCTGCAACAGACTGCCCGCCAGCCCCAGAGGCCTGCGGTGCCAGGTGTGAGTCCCGGCCAACAGCTGTTTGCCAAGCACCTCAGCGAAGCTGCCCTTTATTTTCATTTTTTTTTAATTTGTTTTCTCCAGTTAATCTGTTTTTCTTTTCTTTTTTACGTATTTATTTATTTGGCTGTGCCGGGTCCTCGTTGTGGCACGTGGGATCTGGTCCCCTGACTGAACCCCGGGCCCCTGCATGGGGATCGCAGAGTCTGAGCCACTGGGCCACCGGGGAAATCCCTCATTTTTATTTTTTAAAATTTTATTGATGTACAGTTGATTTACAGTGTTAACTTCTGCTGTATAGCAAAGTGACTCAGTTATACAGCATATACATGTTATTTTTCATATTTTCCATTATGCTTTATTCTAGGGTATTGAATATAGTTCCCTCTGCTACACACGGTAGGATCAAGGTAATATTTTTTTTTCGAGGTAAAATTTTGATGGGATGTATTTTTTAAAACCTTTATTGAACTTGTTACACGGCTGCTTCCGTTTTATGTTTTGGTTTTTCGGCCCCGAGGCACTTGGGATTTTAGCTCCTCAACCAGGGATTGAACCTGCACCCCCTGCATCGGAAGGCGAAGTCTTAACCGCTGGACCGCCCTGGCGCAATATTTGGAAAAATAAAAAATAATGCCAGAAGTCGAGCATGCAGGCAACACCAACATTTATACTCTGGACAGGATCGGACTCTGAACACTGCAGGATTTATCCATTCGTTATCCAGCCCAACACACCCAACTCTGTGAGATCCTGTCTCTAGTTAAAATGCAGATATTTTCTTCATCTTGGATTTTTTTCCCCATGAATTTGGAAACGTTAAGGAAATGTTGCATTCAAATATCATCTCCCTTGATGTCTGCAACCCCGTCACCCCCCGCCCCACACACACTTAAATTTTACACCCAAGCAGAGCGCCTCTCTCGCTTCACCCTGGAACGGGCCGGGGGCTGTGGATGGATGGGGAGGGGTGGTTAGAATTCCTGCACGTGGCCACGTGGCCGGGATGGACCCTCAGCTCTCCAGAATCCCACGGAGTCTGCACTGAGCTCAAGGCCAGGCAGGACAGAGGATGGGAACCGCTCTCTGGGACCCAGCCCGGTGCAGCCGGCGTGCTGGAGACAGTCCTTTCCAAAACGCTGAGGAAAACTTTAACACTAACCATCTGTTTGGCAAGTCGTTATCACCACATTCTGTTCCTAAGCAGTTTTCCCCCTGCAGTTGGAGAATTGGTCATTTCGCAACTCTGTTTTGCAAAGGAAGTTGTTTTCTGCCCCATGGACCCTTCTCGCCGGTGTCTTGGAGCCAGTGGTTGTCCATTAAATGCTTACTGGACAAATTCCACGGAGATGTGAATTAAAACGAGGGGGGGTTCCCTTTGGGAGTCTTGCTGTGTGTGTGCGTATTTAACAATACGTTGCGTGTACCCTATGTACACATTTAGCTTTCGAATCGTGGTGCTGGAGAAGACTCCTGAGAGTCCCTTGGACTGCAAGGAGATCAGGCCAGCCCATTCTGAAGGGAATCAACCCTGAATATTCATTGGAAGGACTGGAGCTGAAGCTCTAATACTTTGGCCACCTGATGCGAAGTGTGGACTCATTGGAAAAGACCCTGATGCTGGGAAAGACTGAAGGCAAGAGGAGAAGGGGGTAACAGAGGATGAGATGGTTGGATGGCATCACCGACTCGACGGACATGAGTTGGAGCAAACTCTGGGAGATGGTGAAGAACAGCGAAGCCTGGTGTGCTGCAGTCCACGGGGTCACAAAGAGTTGGACACGACTAAGCGACTGAACAACAGCAACAAAAGAAATGTGAAAACGGAGTCTGGACACTACGACTTCAGGCGGCCTGTGGAAATGGGTCAAGTCATTTAATTCTAGGAGCTCACAGGGAAAGCGCTGAATGTACCCCTCGCTTTACAAAGGGACAGCTTGAGGTCAGAGAGTTCTGACGCTGGCTGACGGGGCAGAGCTAGGCCATGGACCAGGTCTGTGTGGCCCCGGGCGGGTCCCTGGGACTAGCTACTCTGCTCAGTGGCCCCCAAATGCTCATTCTAAGACACAAGCCAGGGCCTCTGTCCTGGGGTCTGGGCGTGGGGCACTGTGGTCTCCCTCCTGGCGTGCGGTCCTCGGGAGCGCTTGTGGGATGCCCTGCGGAGCGTGCCATGGTCTCCTGTGCCGTGTCACAGTCCGCCGAGAGCACGCCCTGTGGTCAGGGATCAGGGTGAAGGCCAGCCGGGTCTTCTCGGAGGGCCTCGCCAAGGGGAGAGCAAGATGTCACTCGGGCTGTGGTCTTCTCTGGGGCTTAGGGCCCTCTTCCAAGCATGCACATATAGACAGGTACACACAGACACACACAGGCACGCAGCAACACACACAGACACACACAGGCACACAAGCACACACAGAGACACACAGAGAGACACAGAGACACATACAGGCACACACACTGACACACAGACATGCACAGACACACAGAGACACACGCGTAGACACCTACACACACATACTGACACACACACACAGACACACACACACACACGCACAGACACATGTAGACGCCCAGACAGACACCGACACACGCGCACACACACACAGGCAGGCAGACGCAGTGAGGCGGGCCGTAGGCAGATCCAGCCCTGCAGTCCCGCGGCCGGGACCCCTGCCTCTCCTCTGCTGTCGGTGGGGGTGGCTTCAGCTCCCCGTCTGGGGCCTCCTGCAGGGAACCCCACCACGGCAGGCGCTTCCCCCTCTTCCCAGCGGGAGCGTGTCTCTCTGGCTCCTCTGTGACAAGCTTGGAAAGGGCGCACGGCGTCAGGCCAGGCCCACCCAGGGTCCTGTCCCTTCTGCCATAGGACAGAACCCCATCAGGGTACCGGAGCCCACCACCTCCACTCAGGGGACTCCACGGAAGGTGGGAGCAGCTGCAACATCGTCAGTTTCACCTCACAAGGGACTTCCTTGGTGGCCCGGCGGTTAGGACTCTGTGCTTCCACTGCAGGGGGCACAGGTTCGATCCTTGGTTCAGGGAACTAAGACCCCGCTTGCAATGAGGCCAAAAAAAAAAAAAAAACGTCGTTTCATGAGACGGTGAACAGCAGCCGGCCAGGGACACGGGACCGGCCTGGGGGCTGGCTCCTGCCCCTTGTCTCGTTGCAGGGTCTGCAGGGACCCTCCTCACTAACCTAACGGTGCGCAGGGAATTTCTCCTGGAACCAGAGACGCATCAGAACTCGCACAAAAACAGCATGTGTTTTCTCGGGAGAAGACAATTTCCATGATTCTAATCTGGTGGTTGCCAACTTGTTAAAAACAGTTCATTCCCAGATTTCACGTTTGCTATCTTTGTTACTTCATTCAACAAGTACGTGTCGTTTGTCGCTTCTGCTGGGTTGTATCTGGACAGGATGTGGTACTATATTTCTGTTGTTTTTAAAAAGTTTTGGCCGTACTGCGCAGCATGTGGGATCTTGGTTCCCCGAGCAGGGGCTGAGCCCGCGCCCCCTGCAGTGGCAGTTCGGAGTCTTAACGGCTGGACCGCCAGGAAAGTCTCAAGAATGTGGGACGTTTGAAGAAGTAAAAATGTTTGGGGGCATGGAAAGCGTTGGTGAGAGATGGGGAGGAAATGTGACCCAGCGCAGACAAACCACCCCGCCTCGTGGAACTCAAACTCTCCTGGAAGGAGGAGACAGTCAGAAAATTAACAAACCAATGCTGAGGTTTCAGAGAGTAACTCTGGAAATGGCCCTCCAAGGTGACGATGTGGCAGCTGAGACCTGAAGGATGAGACGCAGGGTGTCTGGGTAAGGACTTCCCCAGCCGAGGGCAGGGAAGCAGGTGTAAAGGCCCTCAGGTGGGTGGGAGTCAGTCCCTCAGAGGTCCTCGGACAATCCCATTCTGGGACACCCTCTGGAGTTGCTTCTCAGAAGACAGAATGACCACGTGTCTATAAAGGTCAGTCCAGAGGGTTGAGGGCTTTCTGCTTCCTCTCCGCCAGTGAGGAGGCCTGGCTTCCTGCTTTCTGGTTCTTGAAGGCTCAGCTGTGCATTCTCGGGCCAGTCACTTAACCTTTCTGTGCTTCTATTTCCTTCCTCATAAAAATCAGTTAGGGGATACGAACTGAAACATCTCCAGGTAAGGACAGATGACCCCGTCGGAAAACAGGCAAAAGACCTGTCTTCCCAGACAGAGGAATGGATAAAGAAATTGAGGGATAGAGATGTGATGCAGTATGACTCAGCCTTGAAAAAGGAAAGAGATCCTTCCATCTGGAACCGCACGGGTGAACCCGGAGGACGTTATGCTAGGGGACACAAGTCAGGCAAAGGGAAAAAATGCGCACTCTCACGCGTGTGGAATCTGAAAAAGTCAAATCGCAGAAGCAGAGAGGGGAGTGATGGTTACCAGAGAGGGTTAGATAACCATCACTCCCCTCTCTGCTTCTGCGATTTGACTTTTTCAGATTCCACACGGTAGGCTGCAGTCCATGGGGTCGCTGGGGGTTGGACACGACTGAGCGACTTCACTTTCACTTTTCACTTTCATGCGTTGGAGAAGGAAATGGCAACCCACTCCAGTGTTCTTGCCTGGAGAATCCCAGGGATGCGGGAGCCTAGTGGGTTGCCGTCTATGGGGTCACACAGAGTCGGACAGGACTGAAGCGACTTAGCAGGCGGGCAGAGAGGGGATATGGGGAAACGGGTGATGGGCAAAGGGGGCAACGTTAAGTTGTGAGGGATGAAGAAGTCTGGAGGCCTAGTGTGCAGCACCGAAGTGTCCATCGACAGAGGGATGGGCAAAGGAGATGTGGTAAATATAGACAATGGAATATTACCCAACTGTCGAAAAGAATGAAATCATGCCACTTACAACAACATGGATGGGCCTAGAGATGGTCATCCTAAGTGAAGTGGGTCGGACAGAGAAAGACAGTCTCACATCACACCACTTGTATGTGGAAGCTAAAAACATTATACAAATGAACTTATTTATAAAACAGACCCATAGACATAGAAAATAAGCTATGATCACCAAAGAGGAAATATGGCGGGGAGGGGGGGGAGGGATAAATTAGGAGTCTAGGATTAGCAGGTATAAACTGCTACATACAAAATATACGACAAGGACCTACTGTATTCAACATTTTGCAATAAACTATATGGGAAAAGAATCTGAAAAAAAAAAAAGTGGCTTCCCTGGTGGTTCAATGGTAGGGAACTGTATTCAACATTTTGCAATAAACTATATGGGAAAAGAATCTGAAAAAAAAAAAAGTGGCTTCCCTGGTGGTTCAATGGTAAGGAATCCGCCTGCCAATGCAGGTGACCTGGGTTCGATCTCTGGTTGGGGAAGATCCCTGGGAGGAGGACGTGGCAACCCACTCCAGTATTCTTGCCTGGAGAGTCCCGTAGACAGAGAAGCCTGGTGGGCTACAGCCCATGGGGTCGCAAAAGAGTTGGAAACGACTTAGTAAGTAAACAACACACACACACACACATATATATATATACACACATATTATAGTATGTATATATAATTATATATATTCTGTTATATATATAACTGAGTCACTTTGCTGTACTCCTGAAACTAACATGACATTGTAAATCCACTATACTTCAGTAAAAATAAAAGAAGCAAATAAACAATCAAAAAATACTATGCTGAACACTGGACATTTACTGAGAGAGTAGATTTTAGGGGCTCTCATCATACAAACAATGGCAACTATGTGAGAAGCTATGTTATTTAGTTTGCAGTAATCATTTCACTATGTGTGTGTAGCAAATCATGTTGTTTGCCTTAAAAATATATAATTTTTATTTAAAAAATAGAACTTTACAAAGGAGACTTGTCAGACCCCAGAAAGCCTGTTCCCTTTTGTAGAAAAAGGAATCTTTACAAGGTTTTCTAGACCACTTTTCACAAACCAGTGACTATTCAGACGAGACCTGAATTTGAAGCCTGTGCCATAGCCTGCCTCTGTAACACCTGCCACAGAATACAAACGCCCACTTCTGCCAGTCCTTAACATTACCTCTGAACTTCCGTGCATTTCTGTTTCACAAGGGTAATTATTTTATATTCACTGGCAGAGGCATACAATAAAATTCTTAGTATTTATAAAAAAAAATGAGAGCGAGAGAGAGAGACTTGAACAGATAGTTCACCAAGGAGAGGCAGGCAAACACTTGCATGGGTTCAAATCACAACCCCCAGGAGGACTGAAGTTAGACGCGCTGGAACACCCCGCAGCCACCGGAAGGAACGTCCACTGCTGACCACACCAAGGCCTCTGTGACTCTCGCCACTGCTGGGGCAGCGGCCGGGAGGGGCACAGGATGGCACATCCACTGGGAAAGCGATTGGTCCATCTCTTTTATAGTTAAACAAACACACATTCACCCTTCCACCCAGCTTTCTCAGTCTGAGTTATCTGACCTGCAAAAAAGGACTTACATTGAGAAAAACGTGAATGCGAAGGTTTAGAGCAGCCCTACACTCACGGTCGCCAAAAGCTGGGTGGGACTCCAGGGTCCTTCATGTACAAGTGGCCCATCCCACCGGGACAGGGCCCATCCACACCACGAGATGCAGCTCGGTAACCAACAGGATGGGAGTTTTGCATTCGGTTTATTTTAACGAGTGTAACTTAAATTCTGAAAACCAAGATGTGGTTTCGTTATGGGAACGTTTCAAGGTGTGTTTGGACAGCACAGCTGCTATGAAGCCTCTCCTGCGACCACAGACTGTGTGAAATCTTGATACACGTCAAGTTTATCTGATCAGATTTATCTTTCAAACAGAGAAGGGCTGTAACCATGAAACTCGCATGGGATAAATGCAGAACAGATCGTAGAACATGTTCTTTATCATTGTGATGTGGGTTACGTGTTGAGGGGGTCATGTTTGGATGCCTTGGGTTAAATGCAAAGGTTGGAAGAATTTTTACAAGAGAGAAAATAGTTTGGGGTTGTCACGGAGGCAGAGTGATGAAGCTATGCTCATCAGATGGAGAGGTGGTGGCCCCAACACCGAGAAAGATGGATTCGAGGTGCACGTAGTCCCGGGGGCCTTTCTGTAACTCTGGGATGGTGCTGAAGGGCTGGAGTCCAGCCCCATTCGTGGAAGGACACAGGAGGGGAGCGTCAGGGACTCTCAGAGATCAGGAGACACTCGGGCACCTGAGGCTACCAGTAGACCTTGTCCGTCAACAGAAGCGGGTTTCAAGAGACCTGAGTGTGGGTCCCGATGGGCTGTGTGTCCAGCAGAAGCTTATTCAATCTCTCTGTGCTTCGGTTCCTTCCTGCGTCAAAGATGGGAGAAACACAGTTCCTCTGTCAAGGTAATGGTGTGTGTGTGCTCAGTTGTGTCATACTCTGCGACCCCGCGGACTGCGGCCCGCCAGGCGCCTCTGTGCATGGGATTCTCCAGGCGAGACCACTGCGGTGGGTTGCCATTTCCTCCTCCGGGAGACCTTCCCAACCCAGGGACTGAAGCTCCGTCTCCTACATTGCAGATGGACTCTTTACCGCTGGGTCACCCGGGAAGCCAAGGTAAGGGGCAGCCCCTGAAACACTGCCCAGCTCCGGCTGCTTCCGCTCCCTCAAAACACGCTGTCGATCGGGACTTCCCTGGTGGTCCAGGTGATAGGGAATTTGCCTTCAGTGCAGGAGACCTGGGTTCGATCCCTGGGGCGGGTAGATCCCCTGGAGGAGGGCATGGCTTCCCACTCCAGTGTTCTTGCCTGGAGAATCCCATGGACGGAGCAGCCTGGCGGGCTACAGTCCATGGGGTTGTAAAGGGTTGGACACGACTGAACAACTAGCACTTTCACTCTGGTGGTGCAATGGCTAAGACCCTGCACTTCCAGTGTAAGGGGCCCAGGTTTGATCCCTGGTCAGGGAACTATATCTTACTATATATCTTATCTTAAGATAGTAAGATAAGTAAGAACTACATCTTGGCTGCAACTAAGAGTTTGCATACCCCAACAAAAAACACCCGACCCTCATGCCTCAACAAAGACCAGATATTCCAGTGCCACAGCTGAGACCCAGGGCAGCCAAATCAAAAGCAAAACAGAACAAAAAACCAACAAACCAAAACCAAAAACCAAAAACAGGCAGTGATCAATCAACCGGGAGTGAATTGACAAACAGCCCAGGAAGCTGTGTCCTCAGGAGGACCGAAAATCTGCAATCTAGGGAACTTGAAATGCTGCCATCAGAGTCTTTTGTGGAGCAAGAAGTCCCTCAGTGGGGAAAACTTGATTTCCAGCAACTCGAGCAGCTTATATGGACTGATTTGAGACAAACCCAAGTTTAAAATTCCCCAGACCCTTTACATTTAGCCCCGAAACCTGGATCGGGGAGACAGACGGGCGCCCTGACTCCCCTCTCCTTGCCAGCCGGTCTTTTCTCTCCTCCCAGGCTGGAGCCAGAGGACTGGTTCCTCGCGGGGGAGCGCCCGGGTAGTGACACGTGGCCGCCATCAGACTGTGGAGTAACTCGGCGTGGGTGTGTGTGTGTTGGCTCCTCCACTTCCCAGCTGTGTTCTTGTGCAATTTTCTAAATAGAGGTTTCCAACCCTGTGTGTTGAGGATAAAAACAGTTCCTCTCCCGTAGGCGTCGTTGGAGGATTCGAAGAACTGCGTGGAAGGGAACCAGGAGGGTGTGTTTCTCTTTCTGGCCCGACGCTCCTGCCCTAGTTTTCACGCTCCAGCCCAGGGATCAGAAAACCCAGCCCCCAGAACCGCCCTGTAAACGTACGTTGGTGCAGCCACCACGGAGAACAGTGCCTGGAAAACTGAAAACAGAGTCACCGTGTGATCCAGTGATCCCACTCCTGGGCATATATCCAGACAAAACTCTCATTCGGTAAGACAGATGCCCCTCAGGTGTTCGCTGCAGCGTTATTCACAATAGCCAAGACAGGGAAGTAACTCTGCCTCCACTGACAGATGAACGGATCAGGAAGGTGCGGTGCACAGACAGTGGAATATTAGTCAACTGTGAAAAAGAATGCCATAATGGCATTTGCGGCAACACGATGGATCTAGACATTACCATACCAGGGGAAGTAAGTTAGAAAAAGAAAGTCGTCAGATGATACCCACTTATATGTGGAATCTAAGACATGATACAATCAAACTTATTTACAACACACAGAGAGACTCACAGACCCAGAGAACACACTAGCGGTCTCCAAGGGGAAGGCGAGGTCTCTCTGTGTGTTGTAAATAAGTTCGATTGTATCATAGTCTGGGGTGGGCTAGCCAAAGCCAACTATTATTTATGTGTATAACTGAATCACTGTGCTGTACACCAGAAACTAACACCACATTGTGCCTCAACTAAAGTTCAACAAAATCAATTAAAAGGGAAAATCACCCTCCATCCGCTCACACCTGGCTCCGCCTATGTCTGTAAATAAAGCTTTATCGGGACACAGTCCTCTCCATTCCTTACAACTGTCTGTGGCTGCTTTTGCCATCCCAGCGGCAGAGTTGAGTACTTGACCCTTTAGAGAAAAAGCTTACCCACACTTGCTCTCGAGACAAACCCGGTTGCCAGTTCCTAGGTCTCCCTGCAGAGTGTTCTATACATAAATTGGCGGCAACATATATCTTGATGTTCACGCCCTTCTGTCTGTTTTCACAGACACAGAGCGTACCTGGCATTGCGCTGTTTGACACTTTGCTCTTATCACTTCACACCACGTCTCGATCCCGTGTTAAGGCACAAAGCTGTTGCTCTTCAGTCGCTCAGTCGTGTCCGACTCTATGCGGCCCCATGGACTGCAGCACGCCAGGCCCCCCTGTCCATCACCATCTCCTGGAGTTTACTCAAACTCATGTCCTTTGAGTCAGTGATGCCATCCAACCATCTCATCCTCTGTCACCCTCTTCTCCTCCCGTCTTCAGTCTTTCCCAGTATCAGGGTCTTTTCCAACGGGTTGGCTCTTCCCATCAGGTGGCCACAGTATTGGAGCCTCAGCTTCAGCATCAGTCCTTCCACTGAATCTTCAGGGTGGGTTCTCTTTAGGATGGACGAGTTTGATGTCCTTGCAGGCACAAAGACGTTCTGCATTCTTAGCGGCTACGGAACGTTCCATGCGTGGATTTGCTGCAATTTCACAGTCTGACTTCCTGACGCATTTCTGTTGTGTTTCTGCTACAAAAATAACGACGATAATGCCCCAGTGCGGTGAACGATCTACGACTGCACAGATGTTATTTCACCTGAATTCTGCTCTGACTCTTGGATGAACTCAGGGAGCCGTTGCAGATTCAAGGTTGCGTGTGCTTGTGGTTTAGATTAAGTATTGATCAATGGCCTGCGGGCCAGAGGGAAAATGTGCCTGTGAATTTTGTAGATGCTTGCAAATTCCTCCTCCAGGATGTTGTCGGGGTGAGAACGTGGGATTTCATTCTATATCCCCCGGAAAGTCCACTGCAAAGATGCACGTTTGGATGGCAGAGGGGAGGCCACCTGGTCTGTGTGAGGGCTTCAGACTCTCGTTCCGGCCTCTTTGGGGAGTGTGGGATGCCCGTGGGCTGCGGAGGGGGGAGCAGTGAAGAGGGAATGATGCTGCCATTTCCCACCACTCACCCCAAGGGCACGCGTTTCCTCCTGACCACTGCCCACACTCTCGCGGGACAGCCGGATGGGATTCCCACTAAACACTAGGAACCACAGACCCAGTCTGTGGATCGACATTTCTGCCGGAATCCACACATGGGTCTCCAAAGTCCAGATTGTTTGAGTCCTGCAGGGTTTTGTTTAAAGAGTTTCTGATGTAAGTTTTTTCATTTTTCATTTATTTCTATTGAAGTACTGTTGGTTTACAATGTTTTAGGTGATGGCAAATGGATTCAGTTATACATACATATCTACGTTGTTTTTGCTTAGTCACTGAGTCGAGTCTGACTCTTCAATTTCATGGACTGTAGTCCGAGAGGCTCCTCTGTCCATGGGATTTTCCAGGCAAGGATACCGGAGTGGGTTGCTATTTCCTTCTCCAGGGGATCTTCCCAATCCAGGAAGGGAACCCTCATCTCCTGCATTGCTGGTGGATTCTTTACCACTGAGCCACCTGGGAGGAATTTTTTATATATCCTATATATTTTATAATTTCCTATAATATATATATATATTTTCCATTATAGATTATTACAAGATATTGAGTAGAGTTCCCTGTGCTATACAGTGGGGCCTTGTTGATTCTCTATTTATATATAATAGGGTGTACCTGTTAATCTCAAACTTCTCATTTATCCCTCCCCTTTTTATCGTTTGGTAACTATAAGTTTGTTTTCTATGCCTGTGAGTCATATTTCTGCTTTGTAAGTTCATTTGTATCTTTTATGATTCCACGTATAAACGGTCTCATATGACATTCGTCTTCCTCTGAGTTGCTTCGCTTGTGATAGCGTGAAAATCTATAGGTCCTTCCCCGTCGTGGCGCGTGGCAGTACCTCCTCCTCCTTCATGGCTGAGTAGCATTCCAGTGTACATAGGTACCACATCCTCTTCATCCACCCCTTCGTGGATGGACATTTGGCTGGCCACTGTAGGCAGTGCTGCAGACAACTTTGGGGTGCGTGTATCCTTTCAAGCCATGTTTTTCTCCAGACGTGTGCCCAGGAGTGGGATTGCAGGATCACATGTTAACTCTATTTTCAGGTTTTTAAGCAGCCTCTGTACTGTTCTCCATAGTGGCTGCACCAATTTACATTCCCACCAAAAGTGTAGGAGGGTTCCCTTCTCCCCACATGCTCTCTAGCATTTATTATGAATATTTGTAGACTTTATGGTGGTTCGAAGATATTAAGTAATTGTTTTCCAATCAATTACATGCACATGTTTTCAGACTGTTTCTTGCTTTTTAAACACAAACTTTAAAAAAAAAAAGGGGGTGATTGTGTTAGGTTTCTAGGGCTGTTATAACAAAGTACCACAGACTGGGGGCGGGGGGTGGGCCTTCCAACAGAAATTGATTTTCTCCTCATTCTGGCAGCTCAAGATCGAGGTGTCAGCAGCCTTGGTTTCTTCTGAAGACTCTACTTATAAATGGCCATGGTCTTCTCAGTGTGTCTATGTTCTAATCTCCTCTTTTAAAAAAATATTCATTTTTAATTGAAGGATAATTAAAATATTGCATTGCTTTCTGCCATACATCAACAGGGATCAGCCATAGGTATACATATGTCCCCTCCCTCTTGATAATCTCCTCTTTTTATAGGAACACCAGAGAATGCTGAAGAATTGATGCTTTCAAACTGTGGTGTTGGAGAAGATTCTTGAGAGTTCCTTTGACAGCAAGGAGATCTAAGCAATCCATCCTAAAGGAAATCAGTCCTGAATATTCACTGGCAGGACTGATGCTGAAGCTGAAACTCCAATCCTTTGGCCACCTGATACGAAGAACTGACTCACTGGAAAAGACCCTGATGCTGGGAAAGATTGAAGGCAGGAGGAGAAGGGGACAACAGAGGATGAGATGGTTGGATGGCATCACCGACTTGATGGACATGAGTTTGAGCAAGCTCCGGGAGTTGGTGATGGACAGGGAGGCCTGGTGTGCTGCAGTCCATGGGTCGCAAAGAGTTGGACACGACTGAGCGACTGAACAACCACAGATGGGATTAACAGCCATCCTAACGACCCTGTTCTAACTTAATCACCTCTTTAAAAACTCTGTCTCCAAACACAGTCGCATTCTGAGGGACTAGGGGCTAGGGCTTCAAAATCTTAGTCTTGGGAGACCCCATTCAAGCCAGAACTGTGGTTTTCCACAAATTGAAGGAAGCAGATGGAAAGACCTCTGCTTTCATGGGACACACGGGAGTGGGTGGGAGATGACAGTCAATGGAGAATAATTATAATTCAGCCAGTATTGAACAGCAAACAAATAACGTATATTCATGTAGATAGATGGATAGAGAGACGGACAGACAGAAGGCTGAGAGATTCCTGCTACACCTCGAGAAGAGGTACAGTTCTCTAACCAAGAGAGTTACTTTCTTGGACTGAGGTAAGCCTCAAGTCCCCCCATCAGAACAGGTGATTCTCTTGCAGTGTGTCTGCCTGTCACCATGGAAACCCCAGAAATGCACCACATGCTTTATAAACATCATCTGATATTTGCAAGGACACAGTGAGCTAGAAAAGATTATTCCCCCCCGAGCTGAACTGCTCAACGCGGACCCTGCATTTCATTCTTCACTCTGTAAACACCCCTGGGGCCACCCAGTTCCAGCTGTGACCCCTCCCCTCCCCTCCCTGGAGTCCGGAGTCTGGAGTCACTGGGGCTCTCTCCCCCTTCCCAGCCCCTCCTTCCCCCTCGAGCTGTGGTTCCCATGGCAACTGCTGAGCCTTCCCGGTCCAGCCCACCCCTAGCAGTTAATGAGGCTTAAAAAAAATAGTTACTAGATCTGCATATATATTACTTGCTTATCTCATTAACAGTTCTCTTAATTATACTGCCTGTTTTGGCCTGTTACCTATTAGTAACAGGCCATATTAGTAAACATATACCTAAAACACAGAAAACTGAGTTAAAAATTGAATTTATTTATTTTATATACAGCAGTGTGGATCTGTTAATCCCAAACTCCTAATTTACCCCTCACCCTTCCCCACTTTTACGCTATGGTCACCGTAAATTTTTTTCTATATCTGTGGTTATATTTCTGTTTTGTTTTTTGTATTTTTATTATTTTTTTTATTTCTGTTTTGTAAATAAGTTCATTTACATAATATTTTAGGTCCCACATATAAATGATATCATATAACACTTGTCTCTGTCTGACTTATTTAACTTAGTTTGATCATCTCTACGTCCATCCATGGTGCTGTAAATGGCATTATTTCTTTCTTTTTTATGGCCGAGTAATACTCCTTTTTTCTTCCTGCATTTCCCTTTATGATTCACTTGCTAATTACTGCAGTGTATTACTCCCTTGAGATACTTTTTCCTTTATCGACAATTTGATGCTTTTTGCTTATTTATTTTTTAACTGGAGGAAAATCGCTTTACAGCACTGGGTTGGTTTCTTCCGTACAACAGCAGGCGCGGCCATAACCACACGTATGTCGCCTCCCTCGGGGGCCGCCCACCCTTCCCTCAGTTCTTTATGTATTGAGACAGTTTATCGTTTGTTCCAACAGGGCCTGCAGAAATACGGATGTTTCTATTAGGTTTATTAAAGTTGCTCCTGGGTTTATTTTTCCCAAGGAGAAGCACTTTGCTGTTGTTTGTTACTTTATTTTAGTAATCATATCGTCTACCTTTCATTGAAGCAATTTTGGTGCAAGCTGAAAGACTGGACTCAGAACTTTGTATTAGTGGCTATGATTTTCTAGATGCTCTTGCTTATTTTAATTTTAGGAAAGGTGATTGTTTTCATGAGAACAGGAGAAAAACGATAAAGCAGAAACAAATATGCCTCCCACACCGCTCACTTTTTCCTCTTTCTCTCTCTTCCACCCTTCCCAGTGAACAATTTTCTTGTGTGTTTTTCTATATTCTCTGAAAATGTGCATTTATTTCTAACCTCAATTCTTTTTTTTTTTTTTAAACAAATAATAGCACTTTCACTCTGAGTCATTCAGACCTGGCTTTTACACTTAATTTCAGAAATCATTTACCAGCTCACGAGAGCACTGGTTTCCAAGGCAACTACCTGAGCCTGCTTCCATCACCAGGGGCTTGAGGAGGCAATGTGGACACTGGAATAGGGGACCCAGAAACTGGCCCGACTGGGGGCTTCAGAGAGGAAGCATGGGCCTGAGGCTTCAGTCAGTGGGGCTGAGGCCTGTGTATCACGCATAAATTGTGTCTTTGGGGACTTCCCTGGCCCTGATGCTGGGAAAGACTGAAAGCAGGAAGAGAAGGGGACGACAGACGATGAGATGGTTGGAGGGTATCACCAACTCAATGAACATGAAAGTGAAAAAGTGAAAGTGAAATTTGCTCAGTCGTGTCTGATTCTTTTCGACCCAGGCCAGACCACTGGAGTGGGTAGCCTTTCCCTCCTCCAGGGGATCTTCCCAACCCAGGGAGCGAAGCCGGGTCTCCTGCATTGCGGGCGGATTCTTTACCAGCTGAGCCACAGGGGAAGCCCAAGAACACGGGCGTGGGCAGCCTCTCCCTTCTCCAGCGGATCTTCCCGACCCAGGACATGAGTTTGGACTGCAGGAGATAGTGAAGCACAGGCGAGCCTGGCGTGCTGCAACCCAAGAGGTGGCAAAGAGTCAGACTCGACAGAGCAACTGAACAACTGACAGTCCGGTGGTTAGGACTCTGGGTTTCCAGCGCAGGGGGTGAGGGTTCAATTCCTGGTTGGGGAACTAAGACCTCATATACCATGCAGTACAGCCAAAAAAAAGAGAAATAAATTTAAAAATCGTGTCTCTGGAGAACAGCTTTATAGAAGGAGAAAACTGAGGCAAGAGACAGACAAGCCCCAGGCTGAGCAGCTGGAGTCTGTCGCCTTCGGACAGACTGCAGGATGAAGAGGAGCCTGCCCAGAAGAGAGACTGCATACTTCTCCTTCTCAAGGTCAAGGAGAGCTTCCTGACTACAGAGCTCCTTGGAGGTCAGAAAAGGAATAACCTACCCATAGGCCTCGTCACCGGAATCCATCTTGGCTGAGAGATGACCACACACATGGGGAGGGAACCTAAGATTAAGCCAAATACGGACTCAGAACCAGGCAAAGCAAGATGACTGGCCAGAGGAAACCCAGAAGAAATGCCCCATAAACGTGATTCTGTTGCAGGGAAACGGAAAAGAGGAATGAGGTTTTCTTTCCTGAGAACAAAGAAGGTTGAGTGCCGAGGAATTGATGCTTTTGAATCGTGGTGTTGGAGAAGACTCTTGAGAGTCCCTTGGACTGCAAGGAGATCCAACCAGTCCATCCTAAAGGAGATCAGTCCTGAATATGTATTGGAAGGACTGATGCTGAAGCTCAAGCTTCAATACTTTGGCCACCTGATGGGGAAAGACCCTGATGCTGGGAAAGATTGAAGGCAGGAGGAGGAAGGGGCGACAGAGGATGCGATGGTTGGATGCCATCACTGGCTCGATGGACATAAGCTTGAGTAAACCCTGGGAGATAGCAAAGGACAGGGAAGCCTGGCGTGCTGCAGTCCATGGGGTCCCAAGGAGTCCAAGACGACTGAGCAGCTGAACGACAACAACAGTGAGCAGGCCTGATTACTCCTGGTTTTCACTTGAACTGTTCCTAGTCGGTCATCTGTAACTAACTTTGCCTTTCTGCCCCCTAATCCTGTGGGAGCCCCGTTTTGCACCTACAGTCCTCTGACTCTATGCTCATGACCTCCTGCATCTGGTGCTCACCTTTACAGTCTTGTCTTTACAGGCCACCTCTTGGGAGTTTTTCTCTTTCTGCTTTACAGAAAGAAGGGCTACGGATAACCAGACTCAACTACTGGGTTACCAATGCCAGCCTACGACTGGCTTTGAAATAATGCAGAGAGGAAGAAGCCAAGACCCTGACTCCTTTGTTCTCTGTCCCTGAGTCCTGCCTGTGAGCCCTGGTCTTACATGAGTGCCTAGACTCTTCACGGAATCAGGGCCACAGGTCTTGCAGCGTGAGCCTGCTGTGTTCCCCACTTCCATGGCCGGGAATTAAAGTCACCTGTCTGTTTCCTCCAAACTCTGTCTCTCTTTTTTTTTTTTTTTAATTCGGCTTCGGTGGCAGAGAAGGCCAAGATTTCGGCCACAAGGATTCTAACCACCAGGAGGGTGTGAGTCCTTCTCCGAGTCCACTCGTGAGTCTGTCCACGCATACGGAGGTCTTTGTCCTCCTAATAAACACCTGAGTTGTTTCACTACTTTCCGTTTCTTTGCGGGAATTTTCATTTTCTGCAAAGCCATAGGGGCCAGGGCCTTGTCACTGACCACCAGTCGACTGGTTAGGATTCAGCTCTCACTGCCCGGGCCTGACTTCAGTTTCTGGCTGGGAATCAAAACGCTGCTTCAAGCCACTGCAGGCCAAGGCGGGCTCAAAACCAGTGTGTTTGGCCTCTGCAGGGCAGAAAGCACAGCTTTCTAACAGCTGGACAAGTGTCTGGGGCGTGACGATTGGCTCTTCTCACCGTTCACTAATTTACTCCTTCCTTCTCTCACTCGTTATACAAATATCGATTAGTATCTTTAAAGAGGAGGAGAAAAAGCTGGCTTAAAATTCAACATTAGAAAAACTAAGATTATGGCAACTGGTCTCATCACTTCATACAAATAAAAGGGGAAAAAGTGGAAGCAGTGACAGATTTTCTTTTCTTAGGCTCCAAAATCACTGCAGATGGTGACTGCAGCCATGAAATTAAAGGACACCTGCTCCGTGGAAGGAAAGCTATGACCAACCTAGACATCGAATTAAAAAGCAGAGACATCACTTTGCTGACAAAGGTCCATCTAGTCAAAGCTATGGTTTTTCCAGTGGGTGTGTACAGTTGGGAGAGCTGGACCATAAAGAAGGCTGAGCGCTGAAGAACTGATGCTTTTGAATCATGGTGTTGGAGAAGACTCTTGAGAGTCCCTTGGACTGCAAGGAGATCCAACCAGTCCATCCTAAAGGAAATCAGTCCTGAGTGTTCATTGGAAGGACTGATGTTGAAGCTGAAACTCCAGTGCTTTGGCCACCTGATGCGAAGAATTGTCTCATTTGAAAAGACCCTGATGCTGGGAAAGATTGAAGGTGGGAGGAGAAGGGGACGACAGAGGATGAGATGGTTGGATGGCATCACCAACTCAATGGACAAGGGTTTGAACAAACTCAGGAGATAGTGAAAGACAGGGAAGCCTGGCGTGCTGCAGTCCATGGGGTTGCAAGGAGCTGGACGTGACTGAGCGACTGAACAACAACACAAGAGTCAAATTCATAAAAACAGAAATAGGATGACGACTCCCTGGGGCTGGCAGAAGGGAAACGGGGACAGTCTCAGCTGTGCAAGAGGAGGAGCCATGGAGGCGAAAGGCGGTGAAACGTTGCCGTGCAACGTGAGTGCACCGAAAACACGCTGAAAATAGTGGGGGGCAAATTTCACCTGTTGTGTACTGGACCACAATGAGGGTTCTCAGAAAGAGGGGGCAACTTGAATCCCAGCAATGATGGAGAAAAGACCAAAACAGTTTCATTTGCTTTAAAATGGGAGAGAAGAGGGAGGTGTGGAGGAGCTGGCGAGAAAAGAAAGAAAGAAACAGAACAAAACAAGGGTTACCAACATTTTCACAAATGAGAAGGTTGTTGTTTTACAAACAAAAGTCCACAGTGGTTTACCCAGGGCGGGTGAACCTAAGAGGAACAGCCAGGAATTATCATCCTAAAAGCTGGCATGGTGTTTATCTCTGGAGGAGGGGTGGCGGTGGTGGTTTTTTCCTGGGGAGCCCTGGTTCCTTTATTACCTGGGAACTAGTGTGTTAAGCTGTACAAATGAGCTTGAGGCGCCTTTTTTTCCCCCCCTTGTATTTTATATCTCCCAGTGAGAAGCATTATGGAAACTTTTAAAAATGTGTGAGCAATCCTTTGCTGTAAGAAAATATAATCCCATGACACTCAAGAGGGGAGAAAAAAAAAAAAGGTGAATATTTGTCTTGTTTAAAAGCTGGAAAGGGCTGCTTCGTGGCACCTTTCAAGGCTTGTGCCCTGCAGACAATCACGACTCAGGAACGGTGAGTCATTTTCCAAATTATATGAATAATGCAAGCCTGCGGAGATGGGCTCAGGTTGGAAATTTGCAAGTGAAAAGGGCTCTTAACAGTTCTGTAGAAATGTCTTTTTGTGCTGGGTTTCGAGACGTGACATTTATCGCTTAAATGTCAACCTCTTAGCCCGGAATGGAGCAGTTAAAACAGCCATTAGCGGGATGGAAAATTCGTGCCTCCTCTGCCGCCCAGGAAAGAGGCTGATGGAAGAGCGCACAGGGTTTTCAACGTCTGCTTTGTCAAATATTATATTTTTCTTCTCAGTGTACCGAATAAGCTCTCATTTATTTTTTAATTTGATTTTTATCTTACATTGGATTGTAGTTAATTTACAAAGGCGCCTTAGCTTCAGGTGCACAGCAAAGTGATCCAGTTATACACTCGTTCTGTGCTAAGGCCCTTCAGTCATGGCCCACTCTTTGCAACCCCATGGACTGTAGCCCATGGGGCTCCTCTGACCATGGAGATTCTCCAGGCAAGAATCCTGGAGTGGGCTGCCATTCCCTTCTCCAGGGGATCTTCCCGATTCAAGGATCGAACCCTCGTCTCTTATGTCTCCTGCATTGGCAGGTGGGTTCTTTACCACCAGCACCACCTGGGCAGCCTATATGTATATATTCTTTTTCAGATTGTTTTCCCATATAAGTCATTACAGACTATTGAATAAGTTCCGTGTGCTACCCAGTAGGTCCTTGTTGGTTATCTATTTTATATATAATAGTGTGTTTATGTTCATTGGAAACTCCTAATTTATCCCTCCTCAACCTTCTGCCTCTGGTAACCGTAAATTTGTTTTCAAAGTCTGTGAGTCTGTTTCTCTTTTGTAAATAAATTCATTTGTATCATTTTTTTAGATTCCACATATAAGTGATACCATATGGTATTTGTCTTTGTCTGACTTCACTTAGTATGATCGTCTCCAAGTCCATCCACGTGGCTCAAATGGCATTATTTGGTTCCTTTTCATGGCTGAGTAATATTCCACTACATATACACACACACACACCATATCTTCTTTATCCATTCATAAATGGACATTTAGGTTGCTTCTATCTCATTTTTTAAAGTTTTTAAAATTTATTTTTGAAAACAGTTCAGAATCAAGGTGATATGGGTCATATCTTTGTTATTATTAACTGTATGGAGATGAGCTCTAAGCAGGAAGCAATGATCCAGACACATTCAGGCATTTCTGAGATCACCCAGGCGGAGGCTGTCAAATGCACAGAGAGTGGGGCTGGGGGTGGGGTCTGCACTGTCCAGGTACATGGGGACTGGATGCCTCACGCTAGCATTTCTCTTCACAGCCCTAGACCGTCCCCAACAAGTTATTCACGTCAGCAGAATTTGTAATAAAAGAATGGACACACTCTAATGTCCACTCACACTTCAGCATATTAGCTATGGAATACTATACAGCCATGAAAAAGGATGAAGCACCTCTCTGTGCAACTGTTATGGCCCAATCATTAAGATACATAACTGCAAAAAAAAAAGTAAAACACAAAACTTGACTGAGCATCAAGCCTTGTGTCAATGTGGGAAAAATGAAAAGAAGAAAACATACTTGTTCTGCATACGTGGTATCTCTGTGCAAGTGAAAGTGCTAGTTGCTCAATCATGCCCAACTCTCTGCGACCCCGTGGACTGTAGCCCGCCAGGCTCTTCTGTCCATGGGATTCTCCAGGCCAGAATACTGGAGTGGGCTGCCATTTCTTTCTCCAGGAGACCTTCCCGACCCAGGGATCGAACTCAAGTCTCCTGCATTACAGGCGGATTCTTTACCAGCTGAGCCTGTAGGGAAGCCCAGAATCTGTGGGCATACAGCAAAAATCTGATTACCTTGGTTGCCTCACAAGAGGAGAATTCAGTAGTTGGTGGATGGAGGATGTGAGGGAATTTTGCAATAATTATCCTTCTACATCATTTGCGCTACCCATTTTGCGAATGTATTTAATGAAGACTTGAACTCAGATAACTTAAATTCCCGTTTTGTTTTGTTTTTCTTAAGGATTTTATTTTTTCCAATTCTAGATCCTTTGTAATTCCATACAAAATTTATTGATTTATTTGCAGCTGAAGTATAGGGGACTTGGGTTCGAGCCGTGGGTGGGGAAGATCTCCTGGAGAAGGAAATGGCAACCCACTCCAGTATTCTTGCCTGGGAAATCCCAAGGACAGAGGAGCCTGGTGAGCTACAGTCCATGGGGTCCAAAGAGTCAGACATAACTTAGTGACTAAGCAACAACAACAAATAGTTGCTTTACAATGTTGTGTTAGTTTCAGGTGTATAGCCAAGTGATTCAGATTTACATATAAATGCATTTGTGTGTGCATATATAAATGTATATATATTTTCAGATCTTTTCCCATTATAGCTATTGTAGTATACAGAATATGTCAGTAGTTCCCTGTGCTATATGGTAGGTACTTTGGTTTTTTTTTTTTAATCTATTTTCTATATGGTAGTGTATATCTATTAATCTCAAGCTCTTACTTTATTCCTCCCTCCCATAATTTCAGATAAACTTTAGAATCAATGTGTTGATCCTAAAAAAAAAAAAAAATGGCACTGGGATTGTTAGACCAACCTTGAGGAAACGTCATCCTAACGTTGCCGAGAGTTCTAGATCTTTTGCTTAGTTTGTTTCATTTTTTCTAGTGCATGCTCAGTGCTCTCATTTCATTTAGTTCGTTTTCCAATTTCTTCATCTTTCTTTTTGATGCTCTTTCTCTAGCCTTTATCAAGCATAGTAGAAAAGCTTTTGTATACATATTACATAAGTAGCATGTATAATATATATATCTTAGAAAACTTATAAATTTTTGCCTAACTAAAAAAATTTATGACATTTTGACCCCACTTGTTTGACTTAGTATGAATAGAGTAATAGATTTCAAATTAAAAAAAAAAAACAGATATGCAACAAGCAACAAAGATTTACTGTATAGCACAGGGAACTATAGTCAGTATCTTGTAATACCCTATAATGGAAAAAAATCTGAAAAATGATATACGTGTATATGCATAACTGAATCACCTTGCCGTGCACCTGAAACTTTGTAAGTCAACTATGCTTCAGTAAAATATGTATATTCTGAAATTTACAAAAAGAGTTCTAATATCTGAGCCTCATGTATCTCTTCATTTATTTGGGTCTTATTTAACCTCAGGGTCGGACACGACTGAAGTGACTTAGCAGCAGCAGCAATGTTTTGTAATCTCTTAGACCATCTTCTCTATCTTCTGTGAGATTTACACTAGCCATTGCATATTTTTGGATCTTAACATGCTCCTTACTTTAAAATTTTCATCTTCCAACTGTTCCTTGATCGCCTTCTAAATCCTATTTACCTTTTCCTCATGGCTTAAAACTTTAATTTTTATCCTGTGCATTCATCTTTTTCTTTCTCTCTGGCCTCTGCGACAACAGTTTGGAAAGTCTCAGCACACATCACAGAAACCTTAGCCTCTCGCCCACCTCGCAAGATGGAGCTTTCAGCTAACATGCAAATAGCTGTCTCCCGTTAGGCTCGCTCCTTGAATGATTCATTTTGCAGAGAGCACAAAAGCACTCATCAGACAGAACAAAAAGAAATCTGTCTCCCGCCCTCACTGCTTCTTCCCCCTCTCCCTTCCCTGGGTGGCGGCAGCTTCCAGAACACCAGCTTCTCCCGTGTTACCCAGCGCCGAGCTTCACATCCACATTTCTTAGGGCATTATGCATACGTAACTGTGCACAATTACAGCCTCACGTGTGGCTACGAGTACGTTTATCTGCACACCATACAACATGACAGTATAGACTCTCTCTACACATGTCCTCCGTGTGACAGCCCGTGGTTCCCTGTCGGGACTAAGCGCTTCTCTGCTTGCTTTGGCGTGCGGCAGAATCCTTGCCGGTGTGCAGACACCCGGGATTGATTTCTCCACCCACGGCCCGGCGGGCTGTTTCAGTTCTTTTCCCCGGCTCCCGAAAAGCCACAGAAAAGCAACGTGTCTGTATTGTATTTGGCGGAGGTTCAGGTTCGCCTGCAGGATATAGTCTATAAGTCAGTTTGTTGGGCCAAAGGACACGTGCATATTTGAGATAACCTTTGACACATCCTATATTCACTCAAAACATGTATGCCGAGCACAGCAAAAATCTGGCGTCTTTCGGGTCCTGGGAACTCAGAGGTGAATCAGATAGGCAAGCGTTTCAGGACTCGGGGGTTGGGGGGCCCGATTCTGTCCCCAGGTCACTGACAATAAACCAGTGAGCAAAGGAACAAACCAGATGAGTTCAGTCACTGATGACTGCGACAAAAAAACAACAGAATACGGCAAAAGGAACCGGAGCGGGGAGGCGCGGAAGGCTGCTTGAGACGGAGACCTTGCTTCCCAGGGTGTTCTGCATTTTGAACCAGCCCTGGATGCGGGTGGTCTCCAGGAAAACAACTGAAAATAATCTTTTTTTCCCCCCCTTCAAATTTTTATGGGAGTATAGTTGATTTACAATGCTGTGTTCCTGTCTTCTGTACAGCAAAATGAATCAATTATACATAAACATAAATCCACTCTTTTTAAGATTCTTTTCCCATAAAGGTCATTACAGAGGAGAGTTTCCTGTGCTGTACAGTAGCTCCTTATTAGTTATCTATTCTATTTATAGAGTGTGTATATGTCAATGCCAAACTCCTAGTTTATTCTGTCCCCCCCACCCCCGCAATAACCACCACTTTCCGCTTTGGTAATCATAAGTTTGTTTTCTGCATCTGTGACTCTGTTTATGTTCTCTAAGTAGATTCACTTGTACCATTAAAAAATTTCACACATAAGCAATATCACGTATTTGTCTTTCTCTGTTTGACTACCTTCACTCGGTGTGACAATCTCTGGGTCCATCTGTGTTTGAAAACAGTCTTTCAAATATTTGGTTGCTCCTCTGCCATGATGAAAGATTTTTCCGTTTCCCCTTGTTTGTTTCACAGACACACAGATCAATGTTATTTGACTCAAAAAGCAAACAGCGTGTGTGAGTTCATTTTGCGATGAAAATTAAGGGCAAGAATTAAAAGGGGATGAGATGGCTATCTACAGGTACGGATCATTAGGGTAAAGACGGAAGGAAAGCCCCAATTTCAGGACAGGGACGGCCTCGAGAGACAAAATACTCCATAGAACAACCAAGATGTAAGATCAATTCCGCAAACCAGGGAAGAAGATCAATAGCTTTCTGAACCCAGAGGCGGCAAGAACCTGGCAGGTTGTACACTGATTGATTTAAAGCTCAAACTTGCGCAAAAACTGTGGAAAGTTCGGGGCAGGGGGTCAGGGTGGAGGGAAGTTATTTTTAACAGAAAAACATCACGCTGAGGTTACGACACAGCTGAAGCAAGATTCCCACTGTCCCTCAAAGGTGTTTATCTCCTAAGGGGATCGATTCCATCAGAGGCAAACTGCGGGTAGAGAAAACCGTGTGTTTCTGAGTCATCCAGTGACGCCGCTGTCCTTAGCTGAACACGCCAGGCGAGGGCAGAGTTTCCAGGAGGGCGAGCAGGCGGGCATGGTGTAAAGGCGGCCCGGTTCACGGGAGAGGGCGGGCCGCGCCAGGGGTCCGCGGAGGGAGATGCTGCGGGCACCTGGAAGCCGAGGGCAGACGGGCACCTGAGGCTAATGGGGGTTGCCATGGAGACAGAGCGCCTCCGCTGCTGACATACTGTCAACAAGTTAGGGATGCTCTGAGCTGATAAAACGCCCCAAATAAGATGAGACTTTGGCGGGAGTGGGGTTGAAATTCCTCCCGAGTGGAGGCCACACCAGGTGTATATAAAAGGGACCTGGGCCCAAGCTGTGACATTAAAAACTCCCCAAATTCATGATGAAGGCCGGTCGGGCGCCCAGTCCGTGTGTATGTACGCAACTTGCCATTTAATGAATAGCAAAAGGAGATGGGTCTCTCAGAAACAACACAATATGCTCATTATTCAAGAGATGCCCTTTTCAAAATGGTGCCGGAAAAAAAAGGTGTTCGAGTCCATTAAGATTGTTTTGCTGATTGTTTCCATGGAGACCACCGGCTGTAATTATTCCCGGATTTTTGAAAGGCTGAGAATCTGGTCTTTCATTTTCTAATGTAATGGCTTTGAGTCCCCGATGGAGATGGCAATGCCTGGCACATAATTAGTGATCCATAAATGCCCTCCACTCTCATTTCCGGAAAAATATCCCCGAGTTAAATGAAAAGTATAAAACAATGGGGGAGGGGGGAGTCTAATTTTTCGTACCTTGACATTTCATGTAGAAATATATATACACACAGTAATAATATTAGGTTTTCTTTCTCCTTTTTTTTGGCCATGCAGCAGGGCTTCTGGGACCTTTGTTCCCCGACCAGGGATTGAACCTGAGCCTCAGCAGTGAAAGTGCTGAGTCTTAACCACTAGGCCACCAGGGATGTCCTTCTGTTTCACTTCCTTTTTAAATATTTTATTTAAAGTATCTTTAAATATTTGAATACAATATATTTTATTTAAAATATCTTTATGAAAAAAAATTTTTTTTCTTGATGTGGCCCATTCTTAAAGTCTTTATTGAGTTTGTTACAACATTGCTTCTGTTTTATGTTTTGGTTTTTTTGGCCATGAGGCATGTGGGATCTTAGGTCCCCAACCGGGGATCCAACCCACACCCCCTGCATTGGAAGGTGAAGCCTTAGCCATCGGACCACCAGGGAAGTCTCTGTTTTCTTCTCTCACAAGAACTAGGCATTCGAGTCAAGAAGGTAAAGCAAATGAAGTTTCAAGATATATTCCTAACCTCCTACCTCTCGCAAAACATTGCCTCCTCCAAGTTCCCCTGAAGAGGAAACTCTGTGGCCCTCACTGCCCACAAGAGAGCATGTCCTCTTTGCCCCGCAAACTTCAGATCACCCAGGGCTGTGGGCTGGGTCCTGTCACCACTGGGTGGCCCTCGAGAGACTCGTCACCCCCCTTGTTTATGGCGGGTTCCTCTCTGCCCTGGCCCTGCCGGGTACTCACATTTTCAAACTGTCTGTGGCATATTCATGAATTGACATCTTTATGCTGATGGTTTGGGGTCATGTTTAACAAGGTCTCTTGCACTCTGATTATAAAGACACCTTGTGTTCCTGGGGGGAAAACATGGGAGGAATCTCATTTTTCTTACTTTGCAACTTCATGTAGAAATACACATGCGTACATATAGCAGTCCAGGGGGGTCTCGACTTGGTGACTGAACACGACATAGAGTAGTAACACTGCTTGTTTTCTCTTGGGGTGGCGGTGGCGGTGAGTGCATTAGTGTTCCATTGTTGTGTTGCAATAACCACAAGCTTAGTGGCTGAAAAATGACCATTTCTGTGGGTCAGGAATGCAGGCGTGGCTGAGCTGGGCCCTCTGCTCAGTCTCAGCAGGACGTGATCCAGGTGACAGCAGGGCTGTTTCCCACTGGAGGCTCCGACGGGGGGCGGACGTGATTCCAAGCTCACTCAGGGGGTCGGCAGAACCTGTCTCCTTGGGACTACAGGACTGAGGATGGTTCCCCTGGTGGCTCAGACAGCAAAGCGTCTGCCCACAGTGTGGGAGACCCGGGTTAGATCCCTGGGTGGGGAAAATCCCCTGGAGAAGGGAATGGCAACCCACTGCAGTATTTTTGCCTGGAGAATCCCATGGACAGAGGAGCCTGGCGGGCTACAGTCCGTGGGGTCGCAGAGAGTCAGACACGACTGAGCGACTAACACTTTCACTTCCACAGGACGGAGGGCCAGCTTCTCACTGGCTGTTGACTGGGGGCCACCCGTGGCTCCTGGGCCATTTGAGTTCTGCCGATATGGCCAGTGTATGAGAAACGGAGAGAAACCAGAGCCAGTCTGCTGGCAGGACAGAAGCTTAGGGGATGAGACACAATCATGGAAGTCAGAGCCAAGTCCCGAGTCCCAGTGACACTCACTGGGGAGGGTGTGCACACCAGGAGGCGGGGACCCTGCGGGTCCCTAGAACCAGTTTAGGAAAGGAAGCCAGGGCCCTCTCTCCCACTAAACACTGTTGTCCACACACACAGCACCTAGGTCTAGGGACCAGGGGCTTCATCCAGTGCGGAACGGGAAAGAAGACTCAGAGGGAAGAAATATTCTGACCCCAGCCCGCGGGGCCCAAGGGAATGAAGCTCGAATGTCACGTTGCCCAACAGTCCATGCATGCTAAATACTGAAACAGACAACTGGAAAATAAGCCCTAAACAGACATCTCTCCAAAGAAGACATGCAGATGACCAACAGGCACGTGAAAAATGCTCAGTGCCAGTAATTACTCTGTGTGCATGTGTGTGCAAAGCTGATTCAGTCGTATCCGACTCTCTGCGACCCCATGGACTGTAGCCCACGAGGGTCTTCTGTCCATGGGATTCTCTAGGCCAGAACACTGCAGTGGGTGGCCATGCCCCCTCCAGGGGATCTTCCCGACCCAGGGATTGAACCTTCACCTCTTACGTCTCCTGACTGGCAGGCGGGCTCTTCACCACTAGTGCCCCCTGGGAAGCCCTGCTAGTTGCTGCTGCTGCTGCTAAGTTGCTTCAGTCGTGTCCGACTCTGTGCGACCCCATGGACGGCCGCCCACCAGGCTCCCCCGTCCCTGGGATTCTCCAGGCAAGAACACTGGAGTGGGTTGCCATTTCCTTCTCCAATGCATGAAAGGGAAAAGTGAAAGGGAAGTCGCTCAGTCATGTCCAACTCTTAGCGACCCCATGGACTGCAGCCTACCAGACTCCTCCATCCATGGGATTTTCCAGGCAAGAGTACTGGACTGGGGTGCCATTGCCTTCTCCGTGCTAGTTGCTAGGGAAATGCAAATCAAAACTACAATGAGGTATCACCTCACACCAGTCAGAAGGGCCATCACCAAAAAGTCTACAAATAAACAATGCTGGGGAGGGTGTAGAGAAAAGGGAACCCTCTTACACTGTTGGTGGGAATGGAAATTGGTGCAGTCAGTATGGAGAACAGTGTGGATGTTCCTTAAAAAGCTAAAACTGGAGCTCCCGTATGACCCTGCAATCCCACTCCCGGGTATACATCTGGACAAAATTATAAATCGGGAGTACACATGCGGCCCTGTGTGCACAGCAGCAGTATTCACGCAGTCAAGACAAGGAAGCACATAAGTGTCCACTGGCAGAGGAATGGATAAAGAAGATGTGGTGCATGTATACAATGGAATATTACTCAGCCGTGAAAAAGAATAAAATAATGCCATGTGCAGCAACGTGGATGGGCCCAGAGATGATCACACTTAAGTGCAGTTAAGTCAGACAGAGAAAGACAAATACCATTCAATATTACTTGCATATGGAATCTAAACAATGACACGAGTAAACTTATCTACGAAGTGGAAACAGACTCACAGGCACAGAAAACAAACCTGTGGTTACCAAAGGGGAAAGGGACTGCGGGGAGAGGAATAAACTAGGAGTTTGGGATTAATATATACACACTACTAGATTGAGGGCAGGAGGACAAGGGGGCATCAGAGGATGAGACGGTTGGATGGCATCACTGACTCCATGGACGTGAGTTTGAGCAAACTCTGGGAGATAGGGAAGAACAGGGAAGCCTGGCATTCCATAGTCCATGGGGTCGAAAAGAGTCAGACACAACTGAACAACAATATATAAAATAGATAACCAACAGGACCTACTGTATAGAATAGGAAACTGTATTCAACATATTGTCATAACCTGTAATAGAAAAAAATGTGAAAAAAAAATATATGTGTGTGTGTGTGTGTGTCTCTAACTGAATCACTTTGCTATTCACCTGAAACTGACCCAACATTGAGAATCAACAATACTTCAATTGAAAAGGGGGAAAAAAAAAAAAGTCCCATCACCAGGCAAAAGCTGAACCTGACCACTCAGCATGGAATCTCCCCCAGCCTGAGGGGCAAGACCCAGGGAGGAAGAGGCTTCCTGGGGCCCACCCGACGCGGCCGGGCCTGTCTGTCTTCAGGCCGTGCAGACACTGAGGCCACAGCTGTCTGCCGAGTGTGTCCCTAGATGCGGGAGGAGACGGGGCAACAGAGGACGAGATGGTTGGACGGCATCACCGACTCAATGGACATGAGTTTGAGTAAGCTCTGAGAGTTGGTGATGGACAGGGAGGCCTGGCATGCTGCGGTCCACGGGGTCGCAAAGAGTCGGACACGAATGAGCAACTGAACTGAACTGGACTGTCCCTAGATGCTCTCGATGGCTGGTGTGTCCTGACTTCCCGGGGTGGGCCGCCTCTCTCCTCCCTTCATGGTGGTCAACGCAGCAGATGCAGGTTCGCGGTGGGTCTCCAAGGGCCGCCTCCCCCTGCTCCCTGCACCCCCAGGCACAGCCAGCTCTCCTGCGGTCACATCTCACATTTCGAGGCCGGGATGCAAAGCTGTGTCCTGTGGAAGGACAGTCCTCGCCAGAGCGTGGGTTTGCTCAAGTGGGGCACACGGACGCCTGGAAGTGTCCAGGGCGCTCAGGATGTGGTCCAGTCTCCCTCAACGCCTCGGACGCCTGGAGGCGATAGCACGCCATCCTCCTGCTGTGACAAGTGAAGTCTCCAGACTCTGCCCGGCGCCCCTGGGGAAAAACACCCCCCCGCCCCACCCCGCGGCTGGGAACCGGGTGACTGTACATGAAAGGGGCAGTGACGCACATTTCACTTTTACTGGCTTCTAATCTCATCCTGATAAGAGAGGAGGGTCCCTGCCCTCAGGGGCTCGGGCGCCAAGGCTGAGCTCTGCGGGGGCCGCAGGGAGACGGTCGGCAGGGACACGGGGTGGGGAGGGCTGGTCCAGGAGGGAACGCTCTGAAAGAATGCTCAGAAAAATGTACGGGAACGTACCACTGAATCACTGCGCTGTGCCCCCGAAACCAACGCACCACAGTAAACCAGCTATGCTCCCGTCAAACAGAAGACAACAGACGGGTTTTGGTGTTGGGTTCTCCGAGCTTCAACCCAGTGGTGGGCTCGTGTGACCCCCAGCAGAGACGGGAAACAGACCTAACTGTCCTTTGTCGTCCCTGAAGCCCCTTGTGTGCTGAGTTGCTTCAGTCATGCCCAACTCTCTGCGACCCCATGCACTGTAGACCGCAGGCCCCTCTGTCCGTGGGCTTCTCCAGGCAAGACTCCTGGAGTGGGTTGCCGTGCCCTCCTCCAGGGCTCTTCCCGGCCCAGGGGTGGAACCCGCGTCTCTTCTGTCTCCTGCGTTGGCAGGCCGGCTCTTGACCACTAGCCACCTGGGAAGTCCATTTGAACCCCCTTAGGGCTCCCTTTTTAGTTTCAGGTCTCCTACACCCCTAGGGTCTTTTCCCCAGCCCTGTGGTTTTGCTTTTTCAAGAATGTTGTGTAAATAGGATCAGACAGCGGGCAGGCCCGAGTCTGGCTCCTTCCACTCACCGTAACGCCCTGGAAATGGTTCCAATTGTTGACTTATCCCAACAGTCTGCTCCTTTCTACCGCCAAGTAGTATTCCCCCGTGTCGATGCCCTAGAGTTTATTGACTCCTCGGACTGTTGAAAGGGCGTTTGTATTATTTCCAGTTTGGAACTATTACAAATAGGGCTGCCGTGAATATTCACGTAGAGGTTTAAACATTTTTATAAAATCAATAACTGATGAGAACCCGCTGTACAGCACAGGGAACTCTAATCAGTTCTCTGTGGTGACCCAGATGGGAAGGAAACTAAGAAACAGGAGTTATTTGTATATGTAGAGCTAATTCGTGGGCTTCCTTGGTGGCTCAAATGGTAAAGAATCCTCCTGCAATGCAGGAGACCAGGGTTCCGTCCCTGGGTCAGGAAGATCTCCTGGAGAAGGGCCTGACAACCCACTCCAGTATCCTTGCCTGGAGAAGCCCATGGACAGAGGAGACTGGTTGGCTGCAGTCCATGCGGCCGAAGAGAGTCGGACACGACTGAGCGACTAAGCACACACACATACAGCTGTTTCACTTTGCCATACAGCAGAAACTAACGCCACACTGTAAATCAACTCTACTCCAGTAAAAGTTAATTAAACGTAAAAAAGTTGTTACGAGTAAACCTTTATCTTAAATATCTATTATTATTTAATAATATAAATATTAAAAATGCCGTTGTTTCAGTATCTATTCAATATCTGTCTAAGACTACGAATGACGTAGTCTACGCTGTTTTCTAACGTTACACATTTTCCTATTGTTGTAAAATATGACACAGCAGACAATCTGAACCACTTCTGCGTGCACAGGCAGAGCATCAGTACACTCAGCACGTTGAGTGGCCTGCGCTGTGACCCAGTGTCCAATTCTCCTTCGTCCCACCCGGAAGCTGAGCCTCCCGTTCCCCTACCCCTCCTCCTGGTAGCCACCATTCCACGTTTCGTCCCTTCAAGTCCACCAGTTCTGGAGACCCTACGAGAGCAGAGTCCTGTGTGCCCGGCTCCAGCCAGTCAGCCAGTGCTGGGCGCTCAGTCGTGTCTGGCCCTCTGTGACCCTGTGGACTGCAGCCCCCAGGCTCCTCCGTCCATGGGATTCTCCAGGCGGGAACACTGGAGCGGGCTGCCGTGCCCTCCTCCAGGGGGTCTTCCCCACCCGGGGGTGGAGCCGCCTCTGCAGCCCACTGCATGGATGGGCCCTGTTTTGTTTATGCCTGCACGTGCTGCTGGACTCTTGGGTTTTCCCACCTTCAGGTACTGTGGAAAATGCTGCTCTGAACGTGGATGAACACACACGCAGGAGCTCGACTGCTGGATACAACGGTGAATCTATGTTTAACGTTCTGAGGAATCACCGAAGCATTTTCCACAGAGCCCGCAGCATGGTACATTCTTTGCAGCAGTAAGTGAGGGTTCCAGTTCCTCTTCATTCTTATCAACATTTGACATTTTTCTTTCAAAAATAAAAAAACAAAACATGCCCTCCCCAGTGGGCACGAACTGGTATCTCAGAGCAGTTTGATTTGCATGCTCCGTTTTTCAGGTTAATGCCTGTTTCCAATTTTTCATTAGGGTCAACACCTAGTCACATACGAACGTGAGTTGGACTCTAAAGAAGGCTGAGCACGGAAGAATTGATGCTTTTGAACTGTGATGTTGGAGAAGACTCTTGAGAGTCCCTTGGACTGCAAGGAGATCCAACCAGTCCATCCTAAAGGACATCAGTCCTGAGTGTTCATTGGAAGGACTGATGCTGAAGCTGAAGCTCCAATACTTTGGCCACCTGATGTGAAGAGCTCACTCATTGGAAAAGCCCCTGATGCTGGGAAAGATTGAGGGCAGGAGGAGAAGGGGACGACAGAGGATGAGATGGCTGGATGGCATCACCGACTCGATGCACATGAATTTGTGCAAACTTGGAGACATGGTGAAGGACAGAGGAGCCTGGTGTGCTGCGGTCCACAGAGTCTCAAGGAGTCGGACACGACTTATCGGCTCAACAACAACAACCCAAACATGAGAAATAAGAGTGGTTGAGGGAGGAAGGGAGATAAGGGGGCATTTCCAACAGGGATCGCCGGGTTCCTGACGAGAAGTCACTGAGGAGTTAACACAAGGCTCGGGGTCCAGAGGAAAACGGGTCAGCAACCCAGCTTGGAATGTCCCCGGGAGTCATGCACTAAATGCCAGACTTGATGCAAAGCTCTCTGTTGTGTACATTTCCATCTAATTAAAGAAGCAGACATTTTTCTCAGAATCCACATGAAACATCCAGAGGTCAGGAGACTCCCACCGCTAAGTCACACACACGTCTCAAGTGCACGTCAACGTCTTGGAAGTTCATATCTTGTTCTGGATCTTGTTTCCCCCTCTTTTTCTTATTTTCTAGGCTGAAAGTAACTCAAGTATATTTTCTTCTGTATGGGGGTCTTGACTGGGGTAACTGCCAAGGGCATGACACAGAGTCAGTGTTAAAAAGCTGCATGTTCCGCTTATGCTCGTTGAGGGGAAAGATGGGGAGAAGGGGTGGTTAGGGAGTGCAGGATGGACACGCGCACACTGCTGTATTTAAAATGGAGAACCAACAAGGACCCACTGTAGAGCACAGGGAACTCTGCTCAGTGCTATGTGGCAGCCTGGATGGGAGGGGGGTTTGGGGGAGAACGGATACATGTATATCTATGGCTGAGTCCCTTTGCTGTCCACTTGAAACCATCACAACATTATTAATCAGCTATATCCCCATGCAAAATGAAAAACCTAACAAAAAGCTTTACATTCAATTTATCAGCAGCTCCTCAGGAGAGGTGATACCTAGGAGGTTACATTGTCTTAAATGCTTTTCTAACTCCTTATATTAAAATCAGAGCAGCACGAGGAGATAAAGGGGTTATATGTTCATACATATTGAAGATGTCACAATATGTAATCAGCTAAAAACAACTTATAGATGTTTTACTCTTGATTTTTATTTGCTGAAAGAAAGTATTAAAACAAAAAGGAAAAACATCCTCTGAAAATGATATTACCCTCGTGGTTCTTGCTCTCGTGCAAATATTTTAGTCATCATATCTTTATACAACTTTTTTTTAACTAAAAAGATTTTTTAAATAAAAATTTTGGATTGGGGTATAGCTGATTAACAACGGTGTTAATAGTTTCAGGTGGACAATGAAGGGAGTCAGTCATACATACACAAGCCAACTCTCCTCCATCCAGGCTGCCACGTAACCCTGAGCAGAGTTCCCTGCGCTTACAGTAGGTCCTTGTTGGTTGCTATTTTAAATACAGCCGTGTCTGCATGTCCATCCCAGACTCCCTGATGATCCCTTCCCCCCTGGCAACCATAAGTTCGTTCTCTTAAGTCTGTGAGTCTCTTTCTGTTTTGTAAGTCCTTTGTGTCATTTCTTTTTGGAGTCTACATATGAGGGATGTCATAACTATCTCTCCTTCTCTTTCTGAGTTAACGTCTCTCAGTATTGACAATCTCTAGGTCCATCCACGTTACTGAAAATAGCATTATTTCATTCTTTTCAATGCCTAATGTTGCACTGTACTGTGTCCAACTTTTATTGTATATGATATTTCACACTTTATATAATTTACTATGTTGTCTCTTTAAAATTAGTATCCCTAAGATCTAATAAATACCCAAATCCATAGAAAAGCGGAATGTTCAAGTGAATTTTATAACATATCCCACTCAGCCTAGTTCAGGGCTCCTTAACCTCAGAGCGTTGCTCACTGGGGCCTGGATGACTGGGGGGCCATCCTGTGCATCACAGGCTGTTGGAAGCAGCCTGTCTTCCGCTTCTACCCACTAATCCCCTGTCCTCAAACTGTGATAAAATGCTGCCAGGCACCCTCTGGGGACAGACAACCACTCCCAGCTGAGAAACAGTGTCCAGAGCGATGTGAAGAATGTGTTTTTGTACAGTGTGATCTATCTCCTGCATATCTTTGAACATTTATGAGCCCGAGCACAGACGCAAACATGCACCACATCTGAAGGGCCGTGAGCCGAGTGATGGAGAATGTTGAGCGGCCGATAAACATCACCCTGACCTCCGGGGCGGAGGAGGCACAGGAGATGGAATTCCATCATGTGGCAAATGATGAAATCAACCCAGCCTGCATGATGGAACACTAACAAAGACCCGGGACCCTCAGTGCTCAAATGAGCCTCCCTGGGGACACTCCTGGATGTGCAGGAAGGGGAGGCGCCCCGAGGACCCCAAAGCCCAGTGCCTCTCTGCATTTGAGCATCGCAGCGACTTCCCTGGTGGTGCCAGGGCTGGGCCTCCCCGCTCCCAGTGCAGGGGGCCCGGGTTCCATCCCCGGTCAGGGAACTAGATCCCACATGCTGCCACTTAGACTGGGCGCAGCAAAATGAATGAAAATAGCTATTAATGTATATATCCATATATATAACATCATACTGTAAGCACGGCACTTTCCTGAATTCTGCGAGCCCGTCTAGTGAGTAACAGAACTGGAGGGGTTGATGATAGGAATTGAGGAGTCCTGAATTTGCAGCCACTGGGTCAGCCTGGGGTTCCCAGTTGGTCGGCCTGGGAACCCCCAGAATACTCGGCCAGTGTGTAAAGAGAGGGCAGCCGTGCCCCCTGCCTCTGCAGTGTGTGCGGACTCCTGGTGCTCAGCACAGCCCTGCACGGCTGCCCCAAGCTCCCCAGCCCTCAGGGGAACTGAGGGGCCCCGGCAACCCTACCCCTCCCTGGTCTCACAGAGGCCAAGACCTGCAAGGCTAGGCTCAGCCACAACCAAAACGAATGCCCTCCTCTCTCCGTCTCTGCGTTCACCCCTCAGTCCATGGCTCACCTATGCCTACGTCACTTTGCGGACTCCCACCCAGGGGGGCACGTCTCACTGCAGGTGGGGAGGGGGCGCTGGATAAACACATTTTCCTTCTTGCAACAGGTGCTTGTGTGAGCTCCTGAGGAACGCCCGCCTGTCTGTTCCAACAACCCAGGGGCCCCAGAGGCAGAGACCCTGTTCCTGGAGTAACTCAGGGCCCAGCATCGTGCGTGGGGCACGGAAGGTGCTCAGTCACATGCTTGTTTACGAGGGCCAGGAAATGCCTCTGCAAAGACGGCACTTTGACACGTGAATTGTCCCAAGCTCAGGGCATCTGAGTTCTTGGAATCCCTTATCTGCTCCAAAGCAGAGCCTCCAGTGTCATTAATCCCCTGCTGGGAGCAACTCCCTGTCCGGGTAGACGTGGAGTTGAAACCATTCCAGAGAGACGCCCAGACACCTCACCCACACCCTGCCTCCCACCCATTCCCCAAAGCAGGGGTCCATGTATCTTCCCAGAATCATCAGCTTTCCTACCAGAAAGCTCATGCCCTCCCGCACGAAGTTAGGTACACCCACTGATGCTCCCTTGCTTCAGTCGTGTCCGACTCTGCGACCCCATGGACTGTAGCCGGCCAGGCTCCTCTGTCCATGGGATTCTCCAGGCAAGAATACTGGAGTGGGTTGCCATTTCCTTCTCCAGGAGATTTTCCCCACCCAGGGATCGAACCCATGTCTCCTGCATCTCTTGCATCGGCAGGCGAGTTCTTTACCCCTGAGCAGTCTGGGAAGTACGTATATTCGTATGCATGTATCTATTCTCTTTGAAATTCTTTGCCCATTTAGGTTGCTACACACTATGGATGAACTCTGATCGTTTCTCTTTGGTGGCAAGAACATTTACAATCCAGTCTCTTCTGGTCTCAGGAAGGCCGTTTTGATACCTGGCAAAAAGGTGGCAAACATGAGTTCATTTTTCCCTCACGGGGACACAGCAAACACAGGTTCCCAGGGGGCTGTGAAAGGAGTCACTTCCCGGCCCCCCGGGGGAGAGGAGCCGGGCAGGTCCGGCAGGATGGAGACCTTCGAGCACGGCGCTCATCTCCCCTTCTCGCCTCATTACTCCCGAAAGCAGAGCGACATCATTTCCAAAAGCCCTCGAGGATTTCCCCAGTCGTGACTTTACATTCATCTCAGGAGGCCGTGCCTCTAGGTGACTTTAAACCCTGGACTGAGTACCACTGTGTACCGGATGGCATTTCTGAAACCAGAAGTCCACGTTTATTATTTTAAAAATACACACTTGGCAGCCGATGCCTGATGGAGGTTTTGCACCCCTTCCCCTCCCCCATCCTGTTCTCTGCCCCTCAGGGGGTTTAGCTCAAGGATTCAGGGTCTCGCTTTGGGTGACTGCAACTGGAAAATCTCCAGCAGGAGTTAGAAACCAGCCTCAGCTCCCTCCCCTTCAATCCCTTTCCTGCCCCCTCCCGGCTTGGGAACAGAAACATCGGGGAGCTGCACCCCACCACCACCCTGGGAGGTGTCAGCCCCTCGTTCTTTGATAAATGTTTTCAAAAGTGAAAAATTCTGACAACTTGTAACTTAGTTATAATATTAAATATTTTATATTAAGAGCCTTTAATAAAGCATTTAAAATTTGGGGGGAAAAAAGATGTAATATTTTTCAAGGTCAGAGGAGAAGACGGTTGGATGGCATCACAGACTCAATGGAGACGAGTTTGAGCAAACTCCGGGACAGTGGAGGACACAGAGGCCTGGCATGCTGCAGCCCATGGGGCCACAGAGAGTTGCACACGACGGAGCGACTGGACGACAACAACTGCAATCTCTTTCAAGTATACAAGACGATACTGTTACTTCCACCTTGCTGTACCTTAGATCCCAGAACTTGCTCATCTTCTAGCTGGAGGGTTGCGCGCTCTGACGGGAGTCTCCCAGTTCCCGCTGAAGCCAGGAGTGACTGTCCATCACCAGGGATGAGCGTGGGGAGGAGGGCGAGAAACCTGAGCCAAAGGTGGCCACCCACGCAGGGTGGGAGTTCCTGACTGTGTGCTGAGTCACTCGGGCGTGCCCCACTCTCTGCGACCCCCTGGACTATACCCACCAGGCTCCTCTGTCCATGGGATTCTCCAGGCAAGAACACTGGAGGGGGTTGCCATACCCTCCTTCAGTGATTTTTCCAGACCCAGGGATTTAACCTAAGGCTCCTGCATTGCAGGCAGATTCTTTACCAACTAAGCCACCTGGGAAGCCCATAGGATGGACACATGTCATTGTGCTAATCCATTTGTCCAAACCCACAGACGGCACACTCTCAAGAGTGAGCCCACAGCCTCACAGACCGGGGCTGCTTCAAACAGAACCGCAGTTAGGAGGTGGGCCTCTCCAGCTCTCTGACCACAGCGGTGGTTGCAGCAAGACCCACCACTTCTCTGGTCAGAGGGTTCAACCTGGGGGGGTGGCGGTTGCTTGCTGCCTGGGGGCAGGGGCCTCAGGAGGTCACAGGGTCAAGGTCAGGCTCCACATCTGCTTTCCTTCAGGCAGCGGGAGATGCAGCCAGGCCAGCCCCCTGTCCCTGCTGCACCGTTTCCTCCCTGACTCGTCTCCGAGTCCATGGCTCACCCTCCTCTCCGCCCCCCGTCCCCTCCCCCAGCCTCCACCTCCTCCTATCTGTCTATTCCTCCCTCCCCCAATGCCTCCTGTGCCCTTGGCAGCAAATAGATATTTTAAACAGCAGCAGCCCCCTGTGACCATGAGGATTCCCGCAATTAAACACTCTCCCTGTGCACGGCCTCCATGGGTCCCGGCCATCTGGCCTTGGGGCTGACCCATCCAGCCAGGACTGGCTGCACAATTTACAGGGTGAAGTACAAAAGGAAAATGCAGGCCTCTTGGTGCAAAAAAGCCGGAAGAGGCTCTCTGCTTTCTTCCACAGTCTCACCCTCGACCACTCACAGGTCGAGCCTAACTGTTCAGTGTTAGGCTCCCTCGGGCTTGTGGCAGGGAGGTGGGGGGTCACCGGTGGGTGAGTGTGGACCCTCAGAGGCGCCGGGGCCCATTGGACATTAATCCTCCCCAGGCCTGTGCCCATCGCCCCCTCTCTGGGGGGCAGAGGGCAGCACGGTGCCTCGGGGCGAGGGAGGTTCTGAACTGCCCCAAACCTGCCCCAAGGCTTCTGCAGAAACTGCCTGCAGAGTCAGAGATCTGGGGTTGATCCCTGGGTCAGTAAGGTCCCCTGGAGAAGGAACTGGCAACCCACTCCAGTGCGCTTGCCTGAGAAATCCCATGCACAGATGAGCCTGGCAGGCTACAGTGCACGGGGCCACGCAGAGTCAGACGAGGCTTGGTGAGGACGCCAACCCCGGGAGGCGGGACTAGGTGGGGGTGCACAGCTCCCGCCCTGCTGGACTTCGCTTCCAAAACACCACTTCAGAGCTAATATTAAGGCCTGCACGATGGGTGAAATGTTTGCCCCTTGTTTAACGCCCCTGGATATGTCCCAGTGTCTCCTGGTTTACAATCTATGGGAACTTAACAGAATTCAGACCCTGCTATTGTGTGAAGATTGTGTAAAGCTTAATTAAGTTGAATTGGTTCATAGTGCTTTCCAGGTCTCTATATCCTTCTACTTCTGTGTATATTCATTCTATTAATTTTTGAGAATTTGATATTGAAACTCCAACTAAAAATCTTCATCTATCTACGTAGAAAGATAATCGTAATATATAGTAGCACTCTATGTAACTTTGTGCTGTATTTTTCCAAGTCTCCTCTAAATGTGTTATCATACTTTCATAATTAAAAAAGAAAAAGAATTTCAGAATGGTGTCCTCAGAGCACTAACCCTCCAGCACAGGGACCCCTAAGGCGGGCCCGGTTGCGCGGTCTTCAGCCCCCTGCCCACCGGTCCCCAGACACCCTGGCCTCTGTCTGATCTTACAGAGGCGGGTGGTGGGGGGCTGCTGCTCTGCTCCGCACTGGCTGTTCCCTCTGCCTGGATCAGCCTCACCCGGGGGTCCTAAGGAGGCTGACTGGATCCCCCACTGTCGCGGAGCCCAGCCGCCTGGGCCCGACTCCCTGGGCGGGGGTCCGTCCTCAGCCACCCCGAGAGGTGGGTAAGAGCCCTTTGTCCCTGCCGCGCGGTGGAGGGCCTGTGAGGAGGTGATGCGCCCACAGCGCGGGGCGGCCGAGGGCGGTTAATGCTCTTCCCCGGTGTCCAGGGGTGGACCCTGTCTCAATTCCTGGAGGAGAACTCATGAGGGAAAGGACCGGAGGATTCCCACCACCCTCACGTCCACACACAGCAGACAGAAACTTGTCAGAAACCGAGTCAAGGCGGCGGCTGGAATCCTCGGGTTTCTGGGGGCTCAGCCGTCGGCCTTCGAGACCTGCCTTGAGGGCCTACTGTGTGCCCAGTGGGGGTCTGGATCCCACGCACACAGACTGCCTGCAGAGGTTGAGGCATCCGGGGTCCCTGTGCCCTCTTTCCCCACTCCTCACTGCAGCTCTGGTTTCCATGGCAACAGCCTGAGCCCACCTGCGTCACTGCCGACGTGGGCCCCGCCCCCCGCCGCGCTGCGAGTGGAGGGAGGGGCGCGCATCAGCCTCTCCCTAGTCTGCACACTTCGCACACGTTGGAATGCGTCAGTGGTACCATCTTTGCAGAAAGAGAGGGGAAAAAAAAAATAAAACGGCTGCCGGAGCCTCCACCAGCTCTGAGAGAAATTACGAATCTTGAAGAAATTACACAGCAGTTGATGAGTTCATGCTTTCACCCTGCATTTATTTAGTATATAGTCACACTGCATGTGAACCGAGATAATGAGATACACGTACCCGTGTGTATTCATGGAGCTGCTGCCTGTTTTCTATGCTTTATTCTAGATCTAGGAAATGAAAGGGCAAGACAGAAGGCCCAGTGTGTGACCACCGGATGCCCATTCATTCCTTTCTTCACCTCCCCCAAACTGCGTGTTTACTCTGAAAATATTTCCTGAGATCGGTCAGCACCGAGTTAAATGTGGTGTATAAAGTAGAAATGTAGACAGATTCCCCTCTCCTGAATCTTTCATTTTATGGGAGAGCATCAGCCCATAAATCTAACCTAAATACCAGACGGTGGTAAGTTCTGTAAAACACAAGGGTGAGGAGATGGAGAGGGAAGGAGGGGGATCTTTGAGCTGATCAAGGAGGTCTTCCTGGAGGTGGAGGTATTTGAGCAGACGTGAATGAAGGGAGGGTACAAGCCTTCAAGTTGTTAGGGAAACAACCCCTCTGTGCATAGAGAAGGGCACCTGGAAACATCCGAGGTGGGGGTTAAGTTTGTCGTGCTTGAAGAAGAGCAGGGAGGCCAAGGCGTACGATAGAGTGAGTGAGAAAGAAGGTGGAAGGAGGTGGATTCAGATGGGGAGCTGTGAAGAATCACACAGTGCAATCTGGCTCACATTTAATGAATAAACACATAGGCAAATATATCATTAAGGTGTCCACATTTTTGTTTCTTTGAGATATATTTCCATTGTTGGATGGATAGATGATGGTTAGATGGATGGTATGATGGTTAGATGGATGGATGATGGTTAGGTGGATGGATAGATGGATGGATGATGGTTATGTGGATGGATGGATGATGGTTAGGTGGATGGATGGCTGGCTGGATAATGGTTGGATGGATGGATGGATAGTTGGTATGATGGTTAGGTGGATGGATGGATGGATGATGGTTAGATGGATGGATGGATGGTTGGATGGATGGATGATGGTTAGGTGGATGGATAGATGGATGGATGGATGATGGTTAGATGGATGGATGGATGATGGTTTAGGTGGTTGGATGGATGGATAGATGATGGTTAGATGGATGGTATGATGGTTAGATGGATGGATGATGGTTAGGTGGATGGATAGATGGATGGATGATGGTTATGTGGATGGATGGATGATGGTTAGGTGGATGGATGGCTGGCTGGATAATGGTTGGATGGATGGATGGATAGTTGGTATGATGGTTAGGTGGATGGATGGATGGATGATGGTTAGATGGATGGATGGATGGTTGGATGGATGGATGATGGTTAGGTGGATGGATAGATGGATGGATGGATGATGGTTAGATGGATGGATGGATGATGGTTTAGGTGGTTGGATGGATGGATGGATGATGGTTAGGTGGATGGATGGATGATGGTTAGATGGATGGATGGATGATGGTCAGATGGATGGATGGATGGTTGGTATGATGCTTAGATGGATGGATGGATGATGGTTTAGGTGGTTGGATGGATGGTTGGATGATGGTTAGATGGATGGAGGGATGATGGTTAGATGGATGGATGATGGATGATGGTTAGATGGATGGATTGTTGGATGATGGTTAGATGAAGGGATGGTATGATGGTTAGGTGGATGGATGGATGATGGTTAGGTGGATGGATGGTTGGATGATGGTTAGATGGATGGGTGGATAGTTGGTATGATGGTTAGGTGGATGGATGGATGGATGGATGATGGTAAGGTGGATGGACGGATGGTTGGTATGATGGTTAGACGGATGGATGGATGGATGATGGTTAGGTGGATGGATGGCTGAGTGGATGTTTAAATGAATGAATTATTGAAGAGATGGATGGTTAGACTAATGGATGGATGGATGATCACTAGAATAATGCATAAATGAATGACTATATAGAATGATGGAAGGATTAATGGGTGGGTAGTGTAGGGACTATTGAGTCCTACACTCAATAGGATGGATGGGTAGACAGATGGATGGCTATTTAGATAAATGAATGGTTGATTGGGTGGATGCCACAAGTAAAACAGACAACGTTTCCCTTCTCCAAGGGCCAATTCTGAATTCTAGAAGTTGACACCACTCGCCTGTGAAGACCGTGGGCTTCTGCAGTGGCTCAGACAGTAAAGATCCAGAAAGAATGCAGAGAGGACTTCCCTGGTGTCCCAGTGGTTAAGAATCTGCCTGCTAATGCAGGGGACATGGTTTCAATCCCTGGTCCATGAAGACTCCACACGCCAGAGGCCAACTAAGCTCGTGCGCCACTACTGACCACACCCAGAGCCTGTGCTCCGCAATGAGAGAGGCCACCGCAGTGAGAAGCCTGGCACCCCAACCGGAGAGGAGCCCCTGATCCCCACAGCTAGAGACCATCCACATGCAGCTCAAAGACCCAGAGCAGCCAAAAATAAATAAAAGTTTTTTAAAAAGAATTCAGAGGACTGAATAGCATAGCATGAGTGCTACTGTGTTGCTTATTAAACCAAACATAACACATAATTTCTATGATTATTGAGTGGTTTCAACATTGGGAAATGTTGGGAACAGGGCCAGGCTGGCGGGAAAGTTTCCCTCAAGAGTCCCCAAAAGCATTAGTCCTCCTACAATAAATGGCCGAGCTAGAAACTCATCTTAGTCAAGTTGGTTATTGTGGTTAAAAATGAGGGGCTGGGGAGGGCAGCCACCAGGGAAAACAGTATGGTCATGCCTCAGATTAAAAACAGACTCACCATTTGATCTAGCAATTCCACTTCTGGGTATATCTGTTGTTCAGTCGCTCAGTTGTGTCCAGCTCTTTGTGACCCCATGGACTGCAGCACGCCAGGCTTCCCTGTCATCACTAACTCCTAGAGCTTGCTCAAACTCACGTCCATTGAGTCAGTGATGCCATCCAACCATCTCATCCTCTGTCGTCCCTTTCTCCTCCTGCCCTCAGTCTTTCCCGGCATCAGGATCTTTCCCAATGAGTTGGCTCTTCACAGCAGGTGACCAAAGTATTGGAGCTTCAAAATATATACCCAGAGGAATTAAAAGGAGGGTCTCCAAACAATACCTGTACACCCACGTTCAGAGTAGCTCTAATCACAGCAGCTGAAAGGCAGAAGCAACTCTAGTGTCTGCTGATGAATGAGTGGATAAACATGTGGTGTATCCACACGATGGAATATGACTCAATCTTAGAAACGAAGGAAATTCTGGCACCTGCGACCACATGGCTGAGCCTCGAGGGCATTAGGGTAAGTGAGATGACTTCGTTGAGAGACTGATGACTGCCATCTGATGCCACTTCCATGAAGTCCTTAAGATGTCACACTCAGAGAGGTAGAAAGCAGGGCGGCGCTCCTGGTGCGGAGTGAGTGTTTGAGTGGCAGAGTTTCAGGTTTACGAGATGAAGAGCTCTGAACACGGATAGCACGCTCGCACAGCAGTGTGAATGTGTTCACCACCACTCGACCGGACCCCTAAAAATGTCCTTAGTTTAATCAGGTCTCATTTATTTTTGTTTTTATTTTCATTAGTCTAGGAGGTGAGTCCAAAAAGATACTGCTGTGATTTATGTCAAAGAGCGAAAGGAACGAAGCTGGGACATTTGCAGAGACGTGGATGGACCTAGCGTCTGTCATACAGAGTGAAGGAAGTCAGAAAGGGGGAAATAAACATCGCACATTAACGCGTGCACGTGGGATCTAGAAAAGCCGTGCGGATGAAACTATTTGCAGGGCAGGAACGGAGACCAGACGTAAAGAACGGGCGAGTGAATCACGCAGCTACAGTGCAAACAGCAGAATTAAATAAGAGTAAGGTTTCTTTGAGGTATATGACAGCCACGATTTAAACTAGTTAAGGGGACTTCCCTGAGTTGGTAACTCTAATGCTATGGGTTCAGTTTTATAACACTTATCTTCAAAAATATATTTAAGGGATTGTGCATAAGTATATGGGGCTTCTGTTGGTGCTGCTGGTAAAGAACCCACCTGCCAGTGCAGAGATCTAAGAGACGCGGGTTCGATCCCCGGGTTGGGAAGATCCCCTGGAGAAGAGCATGGCAACCCACTCCAGTGTTCTCGCCTGAAGAATCAATCCCATGGATAGAGGAGCCTGGCGGGCTACAGTCCAGGGGGTCGCAGAGTCGGACACGACTGAGCGACTAAGCACACACACACGTTAAATCCATAAAGCATTAAAAATAAGAGCACAGACGTATGGACATGAGAGTGAGGGAAGAGGGGGACTTGACAGAGTGGTACTGAGCATGTTCCCCAGAGTGCGTAAAACAGAGGGCACGGGAAGCTGCTGCATAGCCCAGGCACCTGCGCTCGGCTCCTTGATGAGGAGAGGGTGGGATGCGGGGGGTAGTGCAGAAACCATGCAGCACTGTACGGCAATCACATCCCAATCAAAGACGTGTCCTTAGGAGGGCGAGAGTACTCTGCAGACGGGTAAGACCCGAGGGGGCTGGGAGGCTGGGAGGTGGAGTGGTCCAGGCTTGGTGTTTTGCCTACGGAGTAGGAAAGAGGTGTGATGGAAGGTGGGTGAGGGGACGAACACAGATGGATCCAGCACACCAGACAGCCGAAGGAAAAGGGAAGGCTGTGATGGGCCCAGGGTGAGGCTTTGGGTCGGACGAGGCCGGAGGACTGAAGCCACACTCGCCGCAGAGCCTGGAAAATTCCGCTCTGCAGCTCCCGGGGTGCTGTCCCCAGGCCCCCCCGCCTCCCTGACGCCCAGCTGCGGTTTCCATAGCAACAGCCCGAGCTGTGCATCCTTCAGGGGCAGGTGGGCGCCCCAGTGAGGAGGGGGCCAACGCCAGATGAGCCCGGTGTGGAGGGCCGAGGGAGGGGGCCCAGGCCTTCGCCTCCGGTGGTCAATGCTCATTTTGAGGGCACAGCTGTGAGTCACCCTCTGCAGCGCGTCTGCTGAGGGGAGGACCAACGTCAGGAGCCTCTGCGGACGTGGCTGGAAACCCTGAGTGTCTTCTCTGCAGTGCGCCAGCAGTTCACACTTTCCAAATATCGATCGGTCAGAAACATCAACCGAGCCCCCCATCCCCCCCACCAGGACTGGCCTGTGCTCTGGTGTGGGGAATAAAATCATGACCCACAGAAAAGATAAAAGAGCCCCCCCTTTGCCGCCAGGGGCTGGGAGACTGTCCGCAGAGTCAGCTTTCCACACATCTTCCTCACCCATCCTCTCCTTCAGACACTGTTCAGTGACACTGACTCCGTGGCAGAGCTTGAACCAAGGCTGCTGAGGATGTCAAAGAGCCTCGGACAGACCCCTGCTCCCCTGATCCTCTGAGAGCGGGCCCAGCGCTCGGCTGACACTCCACACAGCACCTCCAGGCAGAGTCCTGCGGATAAGCCCAGTGTGGGAAGCCATCCGTCCAGACCCCATCCCAGGATCTCGGGTCTTAGAGAAAGCTGTTTGGTCACAAGAAACTCAGTCTGCACAGGGTGGAATTCACCGCCCTTCTGCTCTGGGCCCCCGGGTGGGGCCTTGGATCTGCCTCTCTGTTTTGGGCCAGGTGGCGGCAGCTGACGAGGCCGCCTCGGGAGGAAGCAGGGGTCTTTGTGCCTTGGAATGTCTGGCCTGAATCACTCTCAGTGCGGGAGGCTGGGCAGTTTGCAGGAAGGGCCGGGAGGGACAGAGGGGAGGGGGATGGTCTCCAGGTTTGGGCGGCTTTTCTGAAAAAGCACATGGGAATGTGGGTGAAGATGGGCCACAATAAGACGGAGGTGTCCGCACGACCCTAAGTGTCTTTGCCAACGTGTGTGAATTCGTTGCCTCTTTCCCAAAACTGGGTGAGCCGGGCCGCTCGGCGTCGCTGTCTGCGTGCAAGGTGGCGATGCGTGGAGAGGTGAGGGTGCTGGGGAGGAGGGGGCAGGTGGGGCCCTGACCTAGGAGACGGGCCTGCCTCGGTCACCTGCATTCTCTTTCTTCCCATATGTGAAGAGCAGGGACATGGCTACCCACTCCAGTATTCCTGCCTGGAAGATCCCCTGGTCAGAGGAGCCTGGCCGGCTACAGCACATGGTGTCACAAAAAGTCAGACACAACTGAGTGACTAGCACTTCCACTTACTTTCACAAGGCCATGCAGGGACTTCCCGGGTGACTCAGTGGCAAACAGTCCTCCTGTCAATGCAACAGACCTGGGTTCCATCCCTGGGCTGGGAAGATCCCCTGGAGGAGGGCATGGCAACCCACCGCAGTATTTCTGCCTGGAGCATCCCATGGACAGAGGAGCCTGGCGGGCTGCTGTCCCTGCAGTCACAGAGAGTCAGACAGGACCAAGCACTTGGCGGCGGCAGCACAGCGGCCGGAACCCAGCATCGTCATGAAACCCAGGTCATCAACGCGGCCACTCCACCACCCCAGTCTTCCTCCTGCCTTCATCAGTCTGGTTATCTATGTATGGAGAGCACTTGGCGGGAACGCTGCTGCCTGGGCAGGTGTGAAGGAGCCTAGCAGGGCTGTGGGCAGCAGGCACGGCACGGCTCGGTACGGGCTCGGTGTGGGACGGCGGACCTCCGGGGCTGCTCGCCCATGTGTCCGGGGAGCCCTGCTTAGCGTGTTTGGAAGCTTCGACCGCAGCTGTGCAGGACACAGCCCTGCTGCTGTGGGAACGGGCGGGACACAGGCATGGGGGCTTCAACAGCTGCCTGGCACCCAGTCAAGGCTCAGAGCGCTCCGCTCTGAGATTTTCAAGTCCTAGTTGGGCCAACACATTCCCACAGACGAGAAGACATGAGAACAGTGTCCGCTCCTCGGCCCGGCCTGGCATCTGGGCGCAGCTAATCCCCGCTCCGCGCGCTGCCTGGCTTGACATGAGGAGCCCGTTTCTCCTCCCAAAGAGTGTGTCTCAGAGACTCTGTGTGTGCCGGGGGCGCTGACAGTGGGAACCTCAGATTTCCGAAAGTTCCAGGCCCGGGCTCCCCTGGGACCCGCCTCCCCCTTCTGCGGGCTCCATGGCAACAGCCCCAGCGTCTCCGCGGTCCCCGCTGGGTGGGATGGGGGAGCACAGGGCAGACACCGCCGCTGAGGGGGCGGCACGCGGAGCGCTCCCTGGAACCACACCTTCGGGGGGGCATCGGCGGGCCTGCGCGGGCGCCTGCACGTGCTCAGAACTCACAACCCGCCGGCGCCCCCACACCAGCGCTGCCGGTTCTCATCGCTCACCCGCTCGCTCCGCGGGCCCCTCGAGTCCCGGGTGGTTGTGCCAGGAAGAGGCGGAGGTGTGAACAGCAGTGATCACAGAAGGCAAGGCCGCTCTGTACAGGTTAGGGGCGCCCCTACCCTCCCCCGCCCCCGCCCCCCCCATCCACACGTCACAATCGTACACCCCATCCGGTGCTTCAGAAGGAAGCTGTATTAGGACTTGTTCAGTCGCTCAGTCGTGTCCGACTCTTCGCGACTCCAGGGACTGCAGCATGCCAGGCCTCCCTGTCCATCACCATCTCCCGGAGTTTCCTTAAACTCCTGTCCATCAAGTCGGTGATGCCATCCAACCATCTCATCCTCTGCCACCCTCTTCTCCTGCCTTCAGTCTTCCCCAGCATCAGGGTGTTTTCCAATGCGTCAGCCCAGGGACAGGGTTTTAACGAGGTGATTCACTTAGAACAAGGTACGATGGGTGGGCCCTGATTCAATGGGTGCACCTCCTTATAAGGATAAGAGGAGGAGGCTTCCGTCGAGGCTCAGTGTGAAGAATCACCGGCCAACGCAGAAGTGAGTTCGATCCCTGCTCTGGGAGGAGGTCACATGCTGAGGAGCAGCTGAGCCACAGCTACTGAGCTGGAGCTCTAGAGCCCGAGCAGAGACTGCTGCAGTCCGAGCCCCTGCAGCCTGGCTCCGCAACAGAAGTCACCGCAACTGGAGAGAAACGCCCGCTAGGCACAGCTAAAGAAATGCCCTTCCAGCAACGAAAACACAGCACAGCCCCAAACAAATAAATTTCAGAAAAAGACTGATCAGGGCACAGACAAGCACAGAGGGCAGATGAGAGGGAGCAGCCCAGCAGAGAGGCCTCGGGGGAACCAAGCCTGCCAACTCAGGATGGAGGAAGGCCCGCCTGCAGAACCACAAGAGGGTGGATTTCTGTAGTTTAAGCCATGCCATCTGTGCGATTTCTTATGGAAGCCCTGGAGACTAACACAGCGCTCCTGTCTTATGGGAGAGAGCGTTCTTTAAAATCAGTTTCTTTTTTTTTTTTTAAGATTTTCTTTTTAAAAACGTATTTATTTTTAATTGGAGGATAATTGCTTCAGAGTGTTGGTTTCTGCCATACAGCCACATCAATCAGCCACAGGTATACATGTGCCCCCCCAACCTCCCTCCCACCCCATCCCACACCTCTGGGTCGTCCGGAGCACCGGGCTGAGGTCCCCGTGTTGTACAGTGACTTCCCACCCACTATCTTTTTCACATGTGGCCGTGTGTTTTTTCAAGGCTCCTCTCTCGGTTCTTCCCACCCTCTCCTTGCCCCGCTGTGTCCACAAGCCTGTTCTCTATGTCTGCGACTCTATTCCTGCCCTCAGATGGGTTAATCAGAACCATCTTTCTAGATTCCATATATATGCATTAATATATGTTTGTTTTTCTCTTTCTGACTCATTTCAGTCTGTATAACAGGCTCAAGGTTCACCCACCTCACTAGAACTGACTTAGACGTGTTCTTTTTTATGGCTCAGTAATATTCCAGACCACCTGACCTGCCTCTTGAGAAATGTGTGTGCAGGTCAGGAAGCAACAGTTAGAACTGGACATGGAACAACAGACTGGTTCCAAATAGGAAAAGGGGTATGTCAAGGCTGTATATTGTCACTCTGCTTATTTAACTTATATGCAGAGTACATCATGAGAAATGCTGGGCTGGAAGAAGCACAAGCTGGAATCAAGATTGCCGGGAGAAATATCAATAACCTCAGATATACAGGTGACACCCTTCTTATGGCAGAAAGTGAAGAAGAACTAAAGAGCCTCTTGATGAAAGTGAAAGAGGAGAGTGAAAAAGTTGGCTTAAAACTCAACATTCAGAAAACTAAGATCATGGCATCCGGTCCCATCACTTCATGGCAAATAGATAGGGAAACAGTGGAAACAGTGGCTGACTTTATTTTTCTGGGCTCTAAAATCACTGCAGATGGTGACTGCAGCCATGAAATTGGAAGATGCTTACTCCTTAGGAGGAAGGTTATGACTAACATAGACAGCATATTAAAAAGCAGAGACATTACTTTGCCAACAAAGGTTCGTCTAGTCAAGGCTATGGTTTTTCCAGTGGTCATGTATGGATGTGAGAGTTGGACTATAAAGAAAGCAGAGTGCTGAAGAATTGATGCTTTTGAACTGTGGTGTTGGAAAGGACTCTTGAGAGTCCCTTGGACTGCAAGGAGATCCAACCAGTCCATCCTAAGGGAGATCAGTCCTGGGTGTTCATTGGAAGGACTGATGTTGAAGCTGAAGGTCCAATATTTAAGCCACCTTATGCGAAGAGCTGACTCATTTGAAAAGACCCTGATGCTGGGTAAGATTGAGGGCAGGAGGAGAAGGGGACGACAGAGGATGAGATGGTTGGATGGCATCACCAACTCGATAGACATGGGTTTGGGTGGACTCTGGGAGTTGGTGATGGACGGGGAGGCCTGGCATGCTGCAATCCATGGGGTTGCAAAGAGTCAGACACGACTGAGCGACTGAACTGAACTGAACTGAATATTCCACTATATATATATATATATATATATATATACACACCACATCTTCTCTGTCCACTCATCTGTCAGTGGACATCCAGCTTGCTTCCATGTCCTAGCTGTTATAAATAAAGCTGCAGTGAGCACTGGGGCACCTGCGTCTTTCTCAGTTATGGTTTCCTCAGGGTATATGCCCAGTAGTGGGATTGTTGGGTCATGTGGGTATCCCAGGTGGCACTAGTGGTAAAGAATCCTTCTGCCAATGCAGGAGACCTGGGTTCAATTCCTGGGTCAGGAAGATCCCCCAGGGGAGGAAATGGCCAACCCATTCCAACGTTCTGGCCTGGGAGATCCCATGGACAGGGGAGCCTGGCGGGCTAAGGTCCGTGGGGTCACAAAGAGTTGGACACGACTTAGTGGCTAAACAACAGCAACATATGTATACGTACAACTGGCTCACTTTGCTATACAGCAGAAACTAACGACATTATAAATCAACTCTACTCCAGAACAAATTAAAAAACACCTCATCAGCTTGCCTTGTGTTCTCCCTGTCATGGGCTGCTATTAGAAATTCCTCTTTCGTGTATTTGTTCCTGTGTTGATAGGCTTCTTGTCTGCTAGGATATAAAACCCATGAAATCAGGGATTTTTTGTTTTTCTTTTTGGCAAATGTATTATTAAAACATTTTTTTTTTAAATTGAGGTCAAAGTCACATCACATAAAGCCCACCATTTTAACCGTATTTAACTGTGCAGTTCAGCGGTAATAAGGACACTCACATTGTCGTGAAAACCTCACCCTCGTCCGTCTCCCGAAAGCTTCCCCTTCCTAAACGGAAGCTCTGTCCCCATTAAACACCAAGTCCCCATCGCCTCTCCCAACCCACACCCCTGGCCCCTGGGTCTACCAGTGTATTTTCTTTGTTTTTTTTTTTTTAATGTGTGACTTTATTTTATTTATTGCCTTGTAAAACTTTTTATTTTGTGCTGGGGTATAGCCGATTAACAAACAATGCTGTGATGGTTTCATGTGGACGGCAAAGCGACTCAGTGCTACATGGACAGGTACCCATTCTCCCCCAACTCCTCTCCCGACCCGGCTGCCACATGATTATTGAGTAGAGTTCCCTGTGCTGCAGTAAGGACCTCGTTTCTTAAAGAGAAAAGCAGTTGGTTTTGAATCTTGAAGACTTGCTGCTAAAGACACATCTTGGGGGTGACTGGCCTGCAGACTGGTCCGAAGCGCCCATTCCTGTTCACCTTTACGCTCCCAAATAGAAACAAGCCAACAGACTCATTTCCCCTAAGTGTTTCCAGCTGCACGATGTCAGTGTCCACAGTTCAGTTTCCAGATGGGCAATTAGAGTTAATAAACCTTAAACCTGACAGTGTCAACCCCGAAACACTGTGTTGAGTTTACGAAGAAAAAAACGGAGGTCGCTGTTGCCTCCTGCCGCTTTTCTGATGCTTTCTGGAACAGACCACCTCTGTCATCCTTTGGAGGCCGAAAGCTCTCCTTCAGACGGTTTGGGGTCTGGAAGAGGGTCTGTGCTGGCTTTGTCTGGGGATGTTTCCTATTTGGGGTAACACAGAATATCAGTCTCTGATTTGGAAGTGTCCTGGGATGGGTATTTTGTGTTTATTCAAATGCAGAGAGAGTTTCTTGAATGAAGGCGCTAGATCCCAGCAACAGAATGCAGGAAGGTTTCCACTACAATTTAACATCATAGAAGTAATAAATATACGGACTTCCCTGGCAGTCTACTGGTTAAAGACCTTGCCTTCCAAAGCAGGAGGTGCGGGTTCCAGCCCTGGTCCGGGAGCTAAGATTCTACACGCCTTGGCCAAGACACTCAAACATCAAAGAGAAGTGTTGTGGTGACAAATTCAATAAAGACTTTAAAAATGGTCCACACTCCAAAAAACGCTTTTAAAAAAAAGTTAAAAATATAGTACAAGTTTTCAGATTTTTTTTTTTTCCTCCTGAATTACTCAGGTTTGATTCATACCATATATTCTTAGGAAATTTTGGTTTCTCTTAATGGGCTCATTAAAGACTTCCTTGTTCATTAAAGTATTCATTGTCATTGGTGGAATAATGTAAAGAAATTTCTTTATACTTAAAATCCATTGGTTTTCAGAAAATATGAATGAGTTTACCACGGAATTACCTAATTATCATAATTAGATTACCAGTTAGGCCAATCTTTTGGAAAATGACATCTATTTTTGGTGCTATTACTCCATAAAAGGCAACTGCCTGATATATCTATGTCTCTTGCAGTAGTGCTCTCATCTATACTCTGAAGAGATTTAAAATACGATTTTGTACCTGATGCAGAGATTGTAGGACCAGATTCATCTGTTGTCTGTCTGCTTTGAGGCTGTGGATTTTAAGCGGTAAATTATTTTAGGCCCCATTATAAAAGAAACGAACTGAACTGAACGGATAAAAGAAAACTACTGTCTACCACATCATGGCAACGATGTTGACATCTGAAACACATACGTTTTGGAGTAAATGAAAGACCGTCACTGTGATTCTGAGCACTGATCTTTGGACAAAATTCTTGTGTAAGTTTTGTTTCTACAAAGTTCTGCCTCGTGTGTGTGTTCATCATTACGATGTAATCAAGTATGCGATCTCAGGAAGTACTTGTTGTTTATCTGACACTCAAGTTTAATTAGAATCCTGTATTTTCATTTGCTAAATCTGGCAACTGTAATAACAACCACGGTAGTGATAAAAATAACCACAAATGTTTGTTTAATGCTTACTGAGTTCCAGGTTACCTAACGATCTGGGACACATTTATGTTATAATTAAAGTTTAAAAAAAGAAAGAAAGAGAGAGACAGGAAGCCAAACAATATAAAAACTGTATAACTCCATTCGGAAGCAAAACGTTTTCCTTCATTTATCCGGTCACCCAGCCATTATCGGTTGATGTCCTGGTAAGCGCCAGGAGCTGCAGCAAGCTTCAACCACAGAGCACCTAGAATCACACAGTGACGCCCGCGCAAGAGGGCAGCAGGACAAAGTGGGCAGAAAACAGAGAGAAAGAAGAAGGAAGAGGGGGAGAGGGAGACAAGGAAGCTTCATTTATTCTAACTTTTTTTTCAGATTTTTTCCCCCCACATTTTTGCCATAATTTAGCAGACAGCATCTTTCTTTTACAGTGCTGCCTGTGATAATTTGCACCTTAAAACCCATAGCACAGTGTGAAAAATAAAATGAAATGTTCTGTGGCAGCCTGGATGGGCGTGGTGTTTGAGGAAGATTGGATACCTGTATATGGATGGCTGAGTCCCTTTGCTGTTTACCTGAAACTATCACAACATTGTTAATCGGCTCTACCCCAGTACAAAACAGGAAGTTTGAAAACTAAATAGTTAAAAACAACAAATGAATGGGATCTTTAAATGTTCGATTCACTCAACTGATACCTTTCTGTGAGGAGGAGGAAAGCCAGGACATTTTAGATCGGATCTTTTCTTTCAAGGTAAAAGGCAGCAAAGATAAAGAGTACACAGCAAGACCAGCTCTTGCTGTGGGTGAGGAGAGGGAGTCCTCTCCAAGGAAATAAGGACACAGAAAGCAAGCTGGAGAGACACTGGTGAGAGGCGCAATCCAGGAAACTCCCTGCAAAACAGCCTGCAGTTGGCAAAGGGATGGGTCTCCGGGACACTGACCACCCCTGCTCTGTCCATGGCAACCGTTCTCTTCCGGGGTCACAGGGTAACCGTAGGGAATTCCACTTGGCTTTGGGGGCCTTGTGGAGGGGCTGGGGCAGTGGGACTGCCTGAGAAAGTGGCGTGTTGAAGGTCTGCAGAGCCAAGTGTGAGCTGTCATCACAAAATGCCCCGGACAGCAGCTTCTCACAGTTCTGGACGCTGGGAAGGCTGGAGTAAGGTACCAGCACCACTGGGAAACCTGTTTTAGTACCTCCCGACCCGCCCGCCATGTCCTCAAGTGATGGAGAGAAAAACCATCTCTCCGTGTCTCTGTGCTGTGTTGTTCAGTCACTCGATCATGTCTGACTCTTTGTGACTCCATGGACTGCAGCACGCCAGGCCTCCCTGTCCTTCACTATCTCCTGGAGCTTGCTCAAACTTATGTCCATTGAGTCGGTGATGCCATCCAACCATCTCATCCTCTGTTGTCCCCTTCTCCTCCTGCCCTCAATCTTTCCCAGCATCAGGGGCTTTTCCAATGAGTTGGCTCTTTGCATCAGGTGGCTTCAGCTTCAGCATCAGTCCTTGTTTCCCCACTTTCTGTCTTTGTGACAAATTCCTTTCTCCAAAGCCAAAGGGCCAGAGCCTTGTCACTGACCACTGGTCTGGTGCTTTTACTGTGGTGACACAGCCCAACCTCTGCTGGGAATCCAAGCCCTGCTTCAAGACACGCAAGCCCAGGCCACCCAGATGAGCTCTGAGTTTTACTGAGATGGAAACTGAACCAAGAAAAGACAATAAACACAAAAGCTCCCTGTTTCCAACTTTCAGTTCACCACCAAGGACCTTACACTCTTTGCAGAGGCAAAAATGGGCAGTGGGACCGTGGGGGCTCCCCACTAGTCTTCCCTGAGGCTCAGGCCTTCATTATTTCAGCAAATATTTAAGGAAGGCACACCGTGTGCCAGGACAGGGTTCGAATCAGGCTCCACAGACTGGAAAATCCTGGTTCGCAGGCTGGGCTCCCCGCGCCCCTTCCGCGGCCCCGCCCCTTCCCCACTGTGGCTGCAGTTTCCATGGCGATGGTCGGTTCCTATCTCTGTTGCTAAGGGCAGATGGCAATCTGGGGACAGGGAGCGGGCACACAGGTTGATTAATCTCATCGAAAGACAACAGTGGGTGTCGGGGGGAGGCAGAAGACGCTCCAGGCTGCAGCCACGTTGGGGTGCCTTGCAATGCGGTTGTGGAAGACGAGAAACACGCATGCGCCGGACTCTGCAGAGTCTGTTAAAATCAGGCGGCTGCCGCAGCCCCCAGCGATAACAGTGTCCTCCGCCCTCAGAATGCATTAGGATGCTCGGTAAATATCGACTGGGCTCTTCGGTATGCCAGGCCCCGGTCTCTGAGCAGAGAATAAATGTCAGTCACACAGGTTTCTACCCTGTGCTTTGTCCCAGTGGGAGAAATGTGCATTCCTCCCCAGCGTCAGGCTCTTTACTGAACAAGGTCACAGGGGACCAGTCTCTTCCAGGGGGTAGGTAGCCAACTAGTCTTGGGGAAATGGCAGCCTGTGCCTCTGCCGCTGAGCCTGTGAGCCTGCCCTGGTGCAGGGGAGCTGGAGGATGAGCAGGAGGATTAGTGCAACGCCAACCGTGGAGGAGAGCTACCACGTGACCCAGCAACCCCACTCCTGGGTGTGTCCCGGGAGAAAACCATCATCGGAAAAGATACACAGACCCCTGTGTTCATAGCATCACGGTTCACAATAGCCAGGACACCGGAACAACCTAGATGTCCACAGACGAATGGATCAGGAAGATGTGGCCCATGTGCACACTGGAATGCTGTGCAGCCATAGAAGAGAGTCATATAGTGCTGCCTGCAGCCCCGTGGGCTGTCAGACACAGAAGGACAGAAGACGTGATATTGTTTATATGTGGGATCTAAAAAAAAGCGTACAAATGAACTTATTTACAAAACAGAAGTAGGGTCACAGAGGCAGAAGACAGACTTATGGTCACCAGGGAGGAAGGAGCAGAGGGATAAAGTGGGAGACTGGGGCTGAAACAGACACACTACTATATGTAAAACAGGTAACTAATAAGGACCTACTGTACAGCACAGAGACCTCTATTCAACACTCTGTAAAGGTCTACAGGGGAAAAGATTTCAAAAAGAGTGGACATATTATGAAAAAGTGGCAGTGCTAGTCACTCAGGCGTGTCCAACACTTTGCAAGAACACTGGAACGAGTTGCCATTCCCTTCTCCAGGGGATCTTCTTGATCCACGGATTGAACTCAGGTCTCCTGTGTTGCAGGCAGATTCTTTACCATCTGAGCCACCAGGGAAGCCACCTGGCTACATGTTTAACTGATTCACTTTGTCATACACATGAAATTAACTCTACGTTGTAAGTCAACTCTACTCCAATACAAATTTTTAAAAAAGAAAAAGGTTGACAAGCTCTCTGACAGGAAGAACTGTTTTAGATACATGCTAAGGTGCTGGCTCAGACCATGAACTCCTTATTACCAAATTCAGACTTAAATTGAAGAAAGTAGGGAAAACCACTAGACCATTCAGATATGACCTAAATCAAATCCCTTATGATTATACAGTGGAAGTGAGAAATAGATTGAAGGGCCTAGATCTGATAGCTAGAGTGCCTGATGAACTATGGAATGAGGTTCATGACATTGTACAGGAGACAGGGATCAAGACCATCCCCATGGAAAAGAAATGCAAAAAAGCAAAACGGCTGTCTGGGGAGGCCTTACAAATAGCTGTGAAAAGAAGAGAAGCGAAAAGCAAAGGAGAAAAGATATAAGCATCTGAATGCAGAGTTCCAAAGAATAGCAAGAAGAGATAAGAAAGCCTTCCTCAGTGATCAATGCAAAGACATAGAGGAAAACAACAGAATGGGAAAGACTAGAGATCTCTTCAAGAAAATTAGAGATACCAAGGGAACATTTCATGCAAAGATGGGCTCGATAAAAGACAGAAATGGTATGGACCTAACAGAAGCAGTAGATATTAAGAACAGGCGGCAGGAATACACAGAAGAACTGTACAAAAAAGATCTTCACAACCAAGATAATCATGACGGTCTGATCACTCACCTAGAGTCAGACATCCTGGAATGTGAAGTCAAGTGGGCCTTAGAAAGCATCACTACGAACAAAGCTAGTGGAGGTGATGGAACTCCAGTTGAGCTATTTCAAATCCTGAAAGATGATGCTGTGAATGCGCTGCACTCAATATGCCAGCAAATTTGGAAAACTCAGCAGTGGCCACAGGACTGGAAAAGGTCAGTTTTCATTCCAATCCCAAAGAAAGGCAATGCCAAAGAATGCTCAAACTACTGCACAATTGCACTCATCTCACACGCTAGTAAAGTAATGTTCAAAATTCTCCAAGCCAGGCTTTAGCAGTACGTGAACCATGAACTTCCAGATGTTCAAGCTGGTTTTAGAAAAGGCAGAGGAACCAGAGATCAAATTGCCAACATCCGCTGGATCATAGAAGTGAGAGAGTTCCAGAAAAACATCTATTTCTGCTTTATTGACTATGCCAAAGCCAAAGTTTATTGTGGATCACAATAAACTGTGGACAATTCTGAAAGAGATGGGAATACCAGACCACCTGACCTGCCTCTTGAGAAATCTGTATGTGGGTCAGGAAGCAACAGTTAGAACTGGACATGGAACAACAGACTGGTTCCAAATAAGAAAAGGAGTACATTAAGGCTGTATATTGTCACCCTGCTTATTTAACTTACATGTAGAGTACATCATGAGAAACGCTGGACTGGAAGAAACACAAGCTGGAAACAAGATTGCCAGGAGAAATATTAATAACCTCAGATATGCAGATGACACCACCCTTATCGCAAAAAGTGAAGAGGAACTCAAAAGCCTCTTGATGAAAGTGAAAGCAGAGAGTGACAAAGTTGGCTTAAAACTCAACATTCAGAAAATGAAGATCATGGCATCTGGTCCCATCACTTCATGGGAAATAGATGGAGAAACAGTGGAAACAGTGTCAGACTTTATTTTTTTGGGCTCCAAAATCACTGCAGATGGTGACTGCAGCCATGAAATTAAGATGCTTACTCCTTGGAAGGAAAGTTATGACCAACCTAGATAGCATATTCAAAAGCAGAGACATTACTTTGCCAACAAAGGTCCGTCTAGTCAAGGCTATGGTTTTTCCTGTAGTCATGTATGGATGTGAGAGTTGGACTGTGAAGAAAGCTGAGCGCCGAAGAATTGATGCTTTTGAACTGTGGTGTGAGAGTCCTTTGGACTGCAAGGAGATCCAACCAGTCCATTCTGAAGGAGATCAGCCCTGGGATTTCTTTGGAAGGAATGATGCTAAAGCTGAAACTCCAGTAGTTTGGCTACCTCATGTGAAGAGTTGACTCATTGGAAAAGACTCTGATGCTGGGATGGATTGTGGGCAGGAGGAGAAGGGGACGACAGAGGATGAGATGGCTGGATGGCATCACTGACTCGATGGACGTGAGTCTGAGTGAACTCCAGGAGTTGGTGATGGACAGGGAGGCCTGGCGTGCTGCAATTCATGGGATAGCAAAGAGTCAGACACGACTGAGCGACTGAACTGAACTGAACTGAAGGTGCTGGAGAAGACTCTTGAAAGTCTCCTGGACAGCAAGGAGATCAAACCAGTCAATCCAAAAGGAAATCAACTCTGAATATTCACTGGAAGAACTGATGCTGAAGCTGAAACTCCAATACTTTGGCCACTTGATGACTGGCCACTTGAAGAACTGACTCACTGGAAAAGACCCTGATGCTGGGAAAGATTGAAGGTGGGAGAAGGGGACAACAGAGGATGAGATGGTTGGATGCCATCACTGACTCAATAGACATGAGTTTGAGCAAGCTCTGGGTGATGGTGAAGGACAGGGAAGTCTGGTGTGTTGCAGTCCGTGGGGTCGCAAAGAGTCAGACACGACTGAGCGACTGAACAACAAGGAAGTGGTAACATCTGAGCAGAAAGCTGAATGAGGGAGAAGGAAACATGGAGCTCTTTAAAAAAAAGAGTAGAGAGATCGAGGCAGAGGGAATGGTTAAGTGCAAAGGCCCCGAGGCAGGAACCTCGAGACACCTGCTGGAAACGGCATGGCAGTCAGCAACCGACACAGAGGTTAGGAGGTGGCGTCTACTCGGCAGCCAGCTCAGGCAAAGCCTCACGAGATCCTGGGCTTCCTTTCTTTTCTTTCCTAAAAAACATGTATTTGGCCGTGCCAGGTCTCAGCAGTGGCGTGTGGGATCTAGTTCCCGACCCGGGACTGAGCCTGGGCCCCCTGCACTGGGAGAGCGGAGTCTTAGCCAATGGACCACAGGGAAGTCTCACTGGGCTTTCTTAATCAATGACTAGCATGGATCCTGATGGAGTTTCTGCTATGAGTCAGGCCCCCAGACACACAAGCTCCCTGCAGTCGTGGAGCTCATGGTTATTAGGAGATTAGGCATATTAATCTGATCATCAAAAGATAAACGCCTTTCACAACATCATATATGCATTCAGCACCTTTTTGCTGCTTATGGTCTCCGCCTCGGCTGGGTGTCCCGGGATACATGAGACAGGCATGGATGATGATGGGGGCGGTGTGAGCAGACACAGTGGACACACTTGAGGTGGGGGCGGTGGCCGTCTCCCCGGCCGAAGGAGGCTCCGTGGCTCTGGAGCAGCGAGGGAATGGTGCTACTGGTGGTTCAGGCGGTCAGTCGCGTCAGACCCTGCGTCCCTGAGGACTGCGACTAAAGCCCACGCAGCCAAGTAAATAATCACACGCACACACACACGCGTGTGCGTGCACACACATGTCGTCCCTGAGGACTGCGACTAAACCCTACGCAGCCAAGTAAATAATCACACACACACACACACACACGCGTGTGCGTGCACACACATGTTGTCCCTGAGGACTGCGACTAAACCCTACGCAGCCAAGTAAATAATCACACGCACACACACACATGTGCGTATGCGTGCACACACATGCGCGTGCACACACAGCCGTACGCACATGCACACACATGCGCACACACACAGCCACACACACACATGCACAACACCCACACACATGCGCGTGCGCACAAACACACGCGCACGGACACCCACGCGCACGCACGCACACACGCACGCGCGCGCACACACACACACAGCCACATTAAGAAAGGAAAATGCATATGACGTAAAGTTTACCATTGTAACCGTTTTATAAGCGCGCCGCTCCGTGGCACTCAGTCCATTCGCGCTGTGCTGCCGTCACCACCATCCGTCCACAGAACTCTTTTCGTCCTCCCGAGCTGACACCCTGTCCCCTCCACACAGTAAAGCCCCCTCCCTCCCAGTGCCGGCCCCCACCACCCCGCTTTGTGTCTCTACTGCAGTCTAGGGACCTCACGTAAGAGCAGTCACGCAGTATCTGTCCTTCTGTGACTGACTGACTGCACCGAGCATCGTGTCCTCAAGCTCCCCCATGCCGTAGTTCTGTCATAATGTCCTTCCTTTGCGGGATAAATATTCCGTTGCGTGTATACACCACATCCACATCGTGTGTCCATCCAGCTGCGGATGGACACTGGCTTGCCTACGCCTTTTGGATACTTCTTCTATGAACACGGGTGCACATCTGAGTCCCTGCTTTCAATCCTTTGGGGTTTACACGCTCACAGATGGAATTCCCTGCTGCTCTGGGGCTTCTCCAATGGCTCAGCGGGGAAAGAATTTGCCCGCCATGCAAGACACAGGAGACCAGGGTTCAATCCCTGGGTCGGGAAGATCCCCTGGAGAAGGAAACAGAAACCCCCTCCAGGATTCTTGCCTAGAGAATCCCATGGACAGAGGAGCCTGGTAGGCTACAGTCCGCGGGGTCGCAGAGTCGGACACGGCTGAGCACGCATCCGCACGTGGTCGTTCTGTGCTTCGTTTTCTGAGGCCCCTCCATATGGCTTTCCACAGCAGCCGCACCATTCTACATTCCCCTCGGAAGCGCTCCAGAGAACGCACATTTCTAGTTATTCACAGACAACGAACGTGAAACCAGAGGATTCTCGGCTGGGATTTTAAACGTACCCTCAGTCTGATACAAGATTCCAGAATATTCCACCCTCCGAGGCCCACTCTGTTGATTCTCAGCTACGTCCCCCTCCTCCTCTTGGCAGTCGTTTCCATGGCAACAGATTGAGCTTGCCGGGGTTGCTAAGGTACCCAAGAGCCCGGAGGAAGAAGCAGGCTGATGTGAGGGCTGAGCAGCCAGTCTGACTGAGGAGTGGGGAGGCCCGGGAGGCTCTAAGCCTGGAGGCACCCCCTCCATGGCTGTGCCCCGCTCCCCGCTCTCTGTGCTTATCCTCTGACAGAAGGGCAAGGGCAAGAACGTGGCCCCGAGCCCCCCAGAGTCTACAAAGCCCACATTCTCACATGGACCCCGTGACATACGCACCGAGTGGCCTCCTTGCATTTTCGTCTGTTCTTTCACTTATTCATTCAACAAACATTCCTTGCAGGAGACACCAGAGCATCGAGTTCGATCCCTGGGTCGGGAAGATCCCCTGGAGGAGGAAACGGCAACCCACTCCAGTAGTCTTGCCTGGAGAATCCCATGGACAGAGGAGCCTGGCGGGCTACAGTCCATGGGGTCGCAAAAAGAGTCGGACACGACTGAGTGACTCAACAACAACATTCTTCTGAGGGACCGTTCTCTCCTGAAGGTCACTCACATCCTCCAACCCCACGTCCCCTATTAAGATGGTATTTAAACCTAAACTCTAGGCCCCCTCAGGGAGCCATTCATTTCCCTCTGATTCTCTCCCATGGTAATAAACTTCTGTTTTCTCTGTCATTAATCTTTTATTACAGGGGTCTCAGCCAAGAACTCAGAGGGCAGAGAGAAAATTATTTTTTCCTCCTCTACTATATTTTTTCCTGTAGAGATTAGGGTCTGCCTGGCGACGCTTCCATCTAATAATTTATCCTATAAATATCTATAAATAAATATGCACTGTGGGTCCACCCTGTGCAGGACTCTGTGTGAGGAGAAAGAGAGAGAGTTCTTCCCAGAGACGGCCAGGGGTAGGGCTGGGGGGCAGGCGGTCAACCCTCATCCAACAACCGTGTCTCACTGGTGACACATGGACCGTCTACTCTTCCCAGAAACGCACCCTTGTCTCTCATTCTGATACTAATTTCTCATTTTAATGCTTTCTTCTCTGCAGTCATCCTCTGTGTGGGTTTTTTTTTTTTTTTTTTCCAGTCTTCTAATGTTACCTAGAGCCAGACATCCTGGAATGTGAAGTCAAGTGGGCCTTAGAAAGCATCACTATGAACAAAGCTAGTGGAGGTGATGGAATTCCAGTTGAGCTATTTCAAATCCTGAAAGATGATGCTGTGAATGCGCTGTACTCAATATGCCAGCAAATTTGGAAAACTCAGCAGTGGCCACAGGACTGGAAAAGGTCAGTTTTCATTCCAATCCAAAAGAAAGGCAATGCCAAAGAATGCTCAAACTACCACACAATTGCACTCATCTCACACGCTAGTAAAGTAATGCTCAAAATTCTCCAAGCCAGGCTTCAGCAGTATGTGAACCATGAACTTCCAGATGTTCAAGCTGGTTTTAGAAAAGGCAGAGGAACCAGAGATCAAATTGCCAACATCTGCTGGATCATCGAAAAACCAAGAGAGTTCCAGAAAAACATCTATTTCTGCTTTATTGACTATGCCAAAGCCTTTGACAGTGTGGATCACCATAAACTGTGGACAATTCTGAAAGAGATGGGAATACCAGACCACCTGACCTGCCTCTTGAGAAACCTATATGCAGGTCAGGAAGCAACAGTTAGAACTGGACATAGAATAGCACACTGGCTCCAAATAGGAAAAGGAGTACGTCAAGGCTGTATATTGTCACCCTGCTTATTTAATTTCTATGCAGAGTACATCATGAGAAATGCTGGACTGGAAGAAGCACAAGCTGGAATCAAGATTGCTGGGAGAAATATCAATAACCTCAGATATGCACATGACACCACCCTTATGGCAGAAAGTAAAGAGGAACTAAAAAGCCTCTTGATGAGAGTGAAAGAGGAGAGTGAAAAAGTTGGCTTAAAGCTCAACATTCAGAAAACGAAGATCGTGGCATCTGGTCCCATCACTTCATGGCGAATAGATGGGGAAACAGTGTCAGACTTTATTTTTGGGGGCCCCAGAATCACTGCAGATGCTGATTGCAGCCATGAAATTAAAAGACGCTTACTCCTTGGAAGGAAAGTTATGATCAACCTAGATACCATATTCAAAAACAGAGACATTACCTTGCCAACAAAGGTCCGTCTAGTCAAGGCTATGGTTTTTCCAGTGGTCATGTATGGATGCGAGAGTTGGACTGTGAAGAAAGCTGAGTGCTGAAGAATTGATGCTTTTTAACTGTGGTGTTGGAGAAGACTCTTGAGAGTCCCTTGGACTGCAAGGAGATCCAACCAGTCCATTCTAAAGGAGATCAGTCCTGGGTGTTCATTGGAGGGACGATGCTAAAGCTGAAACTCCAATACTTTGGCCACCTGATGCGAAGAGTTGACTCATTGGAAAAGACTCTGATGCTGGGAGGGATTGGGGGCAGAGGGAGAAGGGGACGACAGAGGATGAGATGGGTGGATGGCATCACCGACTCGATGGACATGAGTTTGAGTGAACTCCAGGAGTTGGTGATGGACAGGGAGGCCTGGCATCCTGTGGTCCATGGGATCGCAAAGAGTCAGACACGACTGAACAACTGAACTGAACTGAACTGAACGTTACTGAGGCTTTCCACAGCTATGTCAAAGATCTCTCTTGGTAAATGTCACACTGCACTTTAACATATGTGGGTTATTCTCAAATATCTTTTGATAGTGATTTCTAACACAATTCCACAGTGATAATAGAATACTCTGTATGATTCCAATATCTTTAGACCATGAAATTTCACACCTTGCTTTATGTCCCTGGGTATGACCCAGTGTGTCCTAGTTTACAGACTATGGGAACTTGAATAGAATTTGTATCCTGCTCTTCTGTGAAAATCGTATGCATCTTAATTATGCTGAATTGGTTCAAAGTGCTTTCCTACTGTCCTTCTAGTTTTCTGTCTATTCACTCTTAATTTTTGAGTGCTTGATATTGAAACTTCAACTAAAGATCTTAATTTATCTACTTAAAAATTGTAATATATAGTGGAACTCTATGTAACTTTGTCCTGTATTTTCCAAGTCTCCTGTAAAGATATTATCATACATTCATAATTTAAAAAATAGAAAGAAAAAAAATTTTAAAAAATGAATCCCTGGAATGTCCTACATCTTGACTGTGGGGTTGATTACACACTTACGTACATTTGCCAGAACCCATTAGTTGTACCCTGGCAATGGCTGCATTTTATCGTATGTAAATAACATGTCAGTACGTTGTCTTTTTTTACAATAAATTTTTGAGGGACTTGCCTGGTGGTCCAGTGGTTAAGACTCTGTGCTTCCACTGAAGGGAAATGATCTCTGATTGGGGAACTGAGATCCCACATGCCACTTGGCAAGACCAAAAAATAAAGTTAAAAAATAAATGCATTTTGGAGCAGTGTCAAAAACTTCACCACTTGGGTATCTGTGGACTCCGAAAGAAAGCCCACTTGTTGGAAAGAGTGGCGGATGTAAGCACTGTTGCTGGGAGAGGAAGGTCCGTGGGCCCCCACGGGAGCAGACAGCTATCGCCACAGAGAGCGGGTTTCCGGGTGACACACACAGTCCTAGTGTGCTGCCAGGGGAGGCGCGGCTTCGGGGGAGGAAAGAATGGAGGGTGGAAAGGAGGGGGCTGCTCTGGTTAGACCTGGTGGCCAGAGGTGGTGATGCTGGAGCACAGACCTGCATGAAGGAGGACGGGTCATGGGAACACCCCTGGGAGACTGGAGCGTCCCAGCAGGTGAGGGGGTGGGGTCCTGGGGGTGCTCATTGGTCCCCACGGGGGCTAATTTATGTGGGTCACTGAGGGGCTCAGAGAGGCTAATGCCATTGAGAGATTTTTATCACCTGCCTTTCTACCAGGAAGGGGCAAGTCATGCAGGGCCACTGGTAGGGGCGGGGGTTCCAGGGCTCCGGAGGGAGGGGCAAGTCTAGCTGGCCCTTCACTGGGGTCTCCACAGGAGAGGATGAACGGTTCAGCACTGGCTGGTTTGAGTAACTCCCCAGGCTTTGGGCTCTAGCGCCTGGAACCTGGCCCTGGGATGACCGAGGGCAGCCGAAGAAGGGGCTTGGCACGGGAGGGCTGACCTGGGAGGCTCAGAGATGCTTGTAGGTGAGTGCTTTGGGCTTCCCCAAGGGCTCAGCGGGGAAAGAACCTGCCTGAAATGCAGGAGGCTCAGGAGAGGAGGGCTCAATCCCTGGGTGGGGAAGACCCCTTGGAGAAGGAAATGCCAAGGCACTCCAGAATTCTTGCCTGGGGAATCCCAAGGACAGAGGAGCCTGGTGGCCTACAGTCCATGGGGTAGCCAAGAGTTGGACAGGACTGAGCGGCTGAACACACACACAGTTACCTGTAAAACGCAGGCAGCCCTCAGTGGGGCAGTCTGTGAGCAAGCCCTCCCCCAGGAAGGTCAAAGCTCTCAAGAGACAGAAAACAACAGATAACACAGACGGGGAGGAGGCTCCGTCCAGGGATGACGGATGGATTCAAACACTGACTACACAGATGTCCACCTCTCAAGGAGCACGCTCTCCAAGTACAAAGGGAAATGAGGTACGTGGCACCCCTCCGTCCCCCACCCAGAGGGTGACCCCTGAGACACGGTGATCCCTCCAGTCACAAATATTAAGTTTCTACTGTATGCTGGACCACCACGCTGATGAAACCACACCACACCTGTAGCCAAATCATGGAACCTTCCAGTCTCCCCAGCTCCAGCTGCAGTTTCCATGGCAACAGCCTCAGCCAATCAGCGTCGGAGGAGCCCAGGTTGCCTGATGGGACTTTCAGCCCGGTTCTAGGGCCGGAGGAATCATGGTAAACTCTCCAGGCTGCTGGCTGGACAGCACTGCGTGTTAAATTGGGAAAGAGTGTAGCAGAACGGCGGTGGGGGAGATGGGAAGGGATGGCCGCGCTGGCTCTGCAGACCTTTTTAAAGGAGCTGCTGAGCTACCACAAGCCCCGGCGGTATGAACGTCCTCATCACTCGCTCACAGACTCAGTCAAAAAACACCACCAGAGTCCCACTACGTGCCAGGCACTCTTGCTGGCATAGCGACTGGAAAGGGAAACAGGAACAGGCACCTTATGAAACTGTTTTCATGACAATTGCTTATTACTTAGGGTTTCTCTGAATGCAGGAGCTTGTCATCTGTTATCAGTGTATCTCCATCATGTGTTATGTCCACACCTAATACACATTTAGTAACATGTTGATAGAGACGTTAATAAATAAATACAGTCTGCTGCTAAGTCGCTTCAGTCGTGTCCGACTCTGTGTGACCCCATAGATGACAGCCCACCAGGCTCCGCCGTCCCTGGGATTCTCCAGGCAAGAACACTGGAGTGGGTTGCCATTTCCTTCTCCAATGCATGAAAGTGAAAAGTGAAAGTGAAGTTGCTCAGTCATGTCCGACTCTTTGCGACTCCATGGACTGCAACCTACCAGGCTCCTCCGTCCATGGGATTTTCCAGGCAAGAATACTGGAGTGGGGTGCCATTGCCTTCTCCGAAATACAGTCTACATGTTGCTGAAATGAAATTAAAAGACGTTTGCTCCTTGGAAGGAAAGCTATGGCAAACCTAGACAGTGTATTACAAAGCAGAAACATCATATTTTCTACAAAAGTCCGAATAGTCAAAGCTATGGTTTTTCCAGTAGTCATACATGGATGTGAGAGTTGGGCCATAAAGAAGGCTGAGCGCTGAAGAATTGATGCTTTTGAACTGTGGTGTTGGAGAAGACTGTAGAGAGTCCCCTGGACAGCAAGGAGATCCGACCAGTCAAACTTAAAGGAAATCAACCCTGAATATTCATTGGAAGGACTGATGCTGAAGCTGAAACTGAAACTCCAGTACTTTGGCCACCTGCTGCGAAGAGCCGACTTACCAGAAAAGACCCTGATGCTGGGAAAGATTGAAGGTGGGAGGAGAAGGGGACGACGGAGGATGAGATAGTTGGATGGCATCACCCACTCAGTGGACATGAACTCGAGCAAACTCTGGCCGACAGTGGAGGACAGAGAAGCCTGGTGGGCTACGGTCCACGGGGTCGCAGAGTTGGACACAGCTGAGCATGCACGCATCCAGTGCTGCTTTTTTCTCCTTCACACCCTCCAAACACAACAAAGTCCTGAACTGTCTTCCTGCACTGTGTCTCCTAAGTGAGAGCACACTGTCCATCTTTCCACCTTCTCTGTTGGCCTCCCAGCCTCCTTGCTGCTGCTGCTGCTGCTGCTAAGTCGCTTCAGTCGTGTCCGACTCTGTGCAACCCCATGTATGGCAGCCCACCAGGCTCCACCCTCCCTGGGATTCTCCAGGCAAGAACACTGGAGCGGGTTGCCATTTCCTTCTCCAATGCATGAAAAGTGAAAAGTGAAAGTGAAGTCGCTCAGTCGTGTCTGAATCTATGCAACCCCGTAGACAGCAGCCTACCAGGCTCCTCTGTCCATGGGATTTTCCAGGCAAGAGTACTGGAGTGGGGTGCCATTGCCTTCTCCGCCCACCCTCCTTACATGTTCTCAAAGGAAAATTTGCCTGTTTTGCTCCCTGAAAAAAAAAAAAAAAAAAAACACACCCATGGATTCGCTCTGGTCACAGGGAAGGACCACGCCACAGCATATCCTTCAGGCAGTGGTGGCTCCGCCTGTCAGTGTGGAAGGAATTCAGGGACGACACCAGAGAGACGGCACGTATGGCCCACATCCTTTTAAAGACTATTTGTATTTATTTATTTGGCTGCACCGGGTCTCGGTTGCATCACTCAGGATGTCTCGGTTGCGGCACGTGAGATCCAGGACCCTGACTGGAGACTGAAAGCAGGCCCCCTGCCCTGGGGACGTGGAGCCACCAGGGACATCCTGGGGACCACATCCTTAGGATGCAGCAGCATTGCTTTCACGGTGATGATGCAATCCTGCTTTAAAAAAATTGTTTTAAAATTATACAAGGTTGTGTGGGTTTCTGCCAGACATCCACATGAATCGCCCACAGGTATACATGTGTCCGCTCCCTCCTGAACCCCCTCCCCACCCCCACCCCACTCCACTAGGTTGTCACAGAGCACCGGCTTTGGGTTCCCTGCATCTTACAGCAAATTCCTACTGACTCTCTCTTTTACATATGGTCATGTATATGTTTCAATGCTCCTTTCTCAAATTGTTGCACCCTCTCCTTCCCCTGACAAATGGATAAGGAGGCTGTAGTACATAAGCACAGTGGAATATTACTCAGCTATAAAAGGAACACATTTGAGTCAGTTCTAAGGAGGTGGATGAACCTAGAGCTATTATACAGAATGAAGGAAGCCAGAAAGAGAGAGACACATACTGTATGTTAACACATACACACGGAACCTAGAAAGTTGGTGCCAACGATCCTACGCGCAGGGCAGCAAAGGGCCACAGGCAGCCCTACCTTTTACAGATGGTGAGCGATATCTACGAATGTGTCTGCACATACGCACAGAGTCAGCTCAAGGGTAACCCAGCTCAAGTTCTTCTGGCTGCTGCACAGTGACATGTGGGATGCAGCTCAGGTGCTCAGCGCAATGAACATTAGCTGAGCACTTCCTGTGTGCCAGGCACAGCGACAGGTATTCACCACCATGGGCCACTGCCTTAAACGATCAGAGGAATGAGACTGGGTGCCCTAAAACTAGAAGGACTTTTGTTTAAGCCTGTTCCAGAGGTTACTATCTGCCAAAAAGACGGTTAACCTGATGCCATTTTCTCTATTGGAAACGGGTGTCTCCAAGTCATTAGCTGTGTTGAGCTGCTTTCAAGAAAACCATTAAATCCTCTTGATCCATGGCAAAGTATGTGGAGCTCGGGCATTTAAGTCTCGAATTAGGAGAACCTTTGGAGGTGGAAGCTGACCAGCTGACCCCTTCAGCGCAGCATGTGAGGCCCGCTGAAATACAGTGAGATAACCGAGATGCTCACTCTCAGTTGTAACTGAGACACGAAACTGAGAGAGTCAGTGCAATTGCAAGTCCCTGAGTTTGTGATCATTTGTTACACAGCAAAAGATAACCAATATACCAACTGACTGAGCAGATGAACAGTTCCTTAAAAAAAAGGCGTTTCTTTGGTCCACAGTTAGGGTCACCGTTAGATAAAAGAATTGAAACAATTTGCTGACAACTGCACTTGATTCAAATACCAGTGGCAAAAAAAAAAAAAAATCTAGTTTTAGAAGCCAATAAGCTAAGGAGGGGGCTTCCCTGGAGGTTCAGAGGTAACAAATCCACCTGCCGATGCAGGAGGCGCAGGCAATGCGGGTTTGGTCCCTGGGTCAGGAAGGTCCCCTGGAGAAGGAAACAGCAACCCGCTCCAGTATTCTTTCCTGGAGAAGCCCACGGACAGAGGAGCCTGGCGGGCTACGGTCTACAGGTCGCAAAGAGCAGACACGACGGAGTGACTAAGCAACAGTGCTAAGAAGGAGACTTGTTGTGATTGCATTCCTCTTCCAAAGATTTTACTCAAAAGACTGAAAGAAAATGAACTCCAGAGAGATGCCGTCCTTTTTAAAGAAGCTTATGTATCCTTGTAGCTTATTATGTATCTGGCTGCCTCAGGTTTTAGCTGCAGCAGGAAGAATGTTTAGCTGGAGCTTGTGGGTTCCTTAGTCGTGGAAGTTGGGCTTAGTCGCTCAGGACATGTGGGACCTCAGTTTCCCGACCAGGGATCGAACCTGCATCCCCAGCCTTGCAAAGGGAAAGTGAAAGTTGCTCTGTTGTGTCCCACTCTTTGCGACCCCATGGACTGTACACTGCATGGAATTCTCCAGGCCAGAATACTGGAGTGGGTAGCCTCTTCCCTCTCCAGGGGATCCTCCCAACCTAGGGATCGAACCCAGGTCTCCCGCATTGCAGGCGGATTCTTCACCAGCTGAGCTACCAGGGAAGCCCATCTGCCTTGCAAGGGGGAGTCTTAATCACTGGGCCACCTGGAAAGTCCCCAGAGACTCTGTCTTACATCAGAATCTATTTCGTCACAAGTTCCTGGTGGCCCAGACGGTGAAGAATCTGCCTGCAGTGCAGAAGACACGGGCTCTATTCCTGGGTTGGAAAGATCCCCTGGAGGAGGGCATGGCAACCCATTCCAGTATTCTTGCCTGGAACCCCATGGACAGAGGAGCCTTTGGGCTACAGTCCATGGGGTCGCAACGAGTCAGACACGCCTGAGAGACCCTTTTCTGCAGGCAAGTGGCACTCTGAGGAGGACCATGGAGAAAACCACCTCGTCCAGCATCCAGCCCTGGGCGGAACATTGCGGGTGCGTCCCTGTTGCAGTGCTTCTCTCTGGGAAAGGAAGGGCGACTGTTTTACTGGGGACAAAGAGCTGCATTTTCATCCATTCATTTACTACAAAGCAGACAGTGTGAGTCCAGAGCTTGGAGAGTCCCCGCCCCCAAGGCTCCTTCTGCTCCTTTACAGCACCCTCCCCTTCTCCATGCTGGCTGCAGTTTCCATGGCAACAGCGCAAGTCCCCGCTTCTGATGCAAAAGCCCCGTAAATGCTCCAGAGGGGAAACACAGCTGCTGATGCCAAGCCCACTAGGATGGTGCGAGGAGAACACTCTTAAAGTTGCAGATGTCACACCAGCAGTTCAAGCACATTTAAAAGAAAAAATACTTTATTGTGGTAACTATATATATCCCTGGTGGCTCAGATGATAAAGAATCTGCCTGCAGTGCAGGAGATTCAGGTTCAATCCCTGGGTGGGGAAGATGCCCTGGAGCAGGGAATGAGAATCCACTCCAGTAGTCTTGCCTGGAGGATCCCATGGACAGAGGAGCTACAGTCCCTGGGGTCGCAGAGAGTCAGACACGACTGAGTACATTCAGACTGTTTTGAAAAGAACGCCACCATCCATCCCCAGGACTTTTCCGTCTTCCCAAATTCTGGGCCCAGCTGCCTGCCCCCGACACCCTCCGTTGGGTCTCTGAACTGACTCATCTGGGTGCTTCGTATGCTCGGGATCACATGAGATTTGTCCTTTTGTGACTGCCTTATTTCACTTAGCTAAGTCCTCAGTGTCTGTAAGGCACCTCAGATTCCCTTCATTCTTAAGGCCGAAATAATATTCCATCTTTTGACCTCCTACTTTTGCAATCCAGTCCCCTATGATGAAAAGGACATCTTTTTTTTTTTTTTTGGTGTTAGTTCTAGAAGGTCTGGTAGGTCTTCATAGAACCGTTTGACTTCATCTTCTTTGGCATTAGTAGCTGGGGCACAGACTTGGGTTACTGTGCGGTTGAATGGTTTGCCTCGGAAACAACCTGAGATCGTTCTGTCGTTTTTGTGTTGCACCCAAGTACTGAATTTCGGACTCCTCTGTTGATCATGAAAGGCTACTCCATTTCTTCTAAGGTTTTCTCACCCACAGCAGTAGATATAATGGACATCTGAATTAAATTTGGATGCAACCGAGCGACTGAACAACAACAATTTTTCACCATATGTGTACACTGTGATTTTTAAAACTTTAATTAAAATTTTTAAATTAAATGTTTTAAAAATTTCATGTTGGGGTATAGCCCATTCACAGTGTTGTGACAGTTTCAGGTGAGCAGGTGAGGGTCTCAGCCACACATACACACATATCCATCCTCCCCCAAGCTCCCCTCCCATCCAGGCTGCCTCATGACACGGGGCAGAGTTTCCTGTGCTCACAGTTGGTCCTTGTTGGTTCTCCGTTTTCTACACTCTGCTTTGCTTATCCGTTCATCTGTCAATGGCCGTGGGGTTGCGCCCACGTCCTGGCTGTTGTGAATCATCCTGCTGTGAACACAGGTGAGATCCTGCTTTCAATTCTGAAGTGAATGGCTGGATCACACGGTACTTCTGTGCTTGGTACTTTTTTGAGGACCCTCCATACTGCTTTCCACAACAGCCACACCACTGAGCGTGCCTGTCAAAAGTCGTCCTGAGGCATCTCTGATGCCCTTCGAAGGCTTCCCGAGCCTTTGCAGGTAGGCAGAAAGATGGCCCCGGACCTTCCGCAGACTCTCAGTTTTCAGCCCAGTAGTGGCTGCAGGAGCCGGTCTGCCTCCCACCATCTATAATTCACTCATTTGCTCATTTGTTTATACACTCATCCCCTCCCAGTATTTACCGAGTGTCTACAGTCTGCTTGGCACTGGGAGTAAAATGATGAGAGGGAAAAAAAGACCCAGCCTCCACTTTCATGGCGCTCAGAATACACTAATTCAGTCCCTCCCAAGGGTCCACTCTGCGTCTGGCACTTTGCTGAGGGTTAGAGGATTTGGTGGTGAGCAAACCACACCATGTCTCAAGGTGACTCAAATGTGTATTGTGGGTTAGACGTTAATTACGCAAACCACGAAAGGAGATGAAACCAGTCGACCCTAAAGGAAATTAGTTCTGAAGATTCATTGGAAGGACTGATGCTGAAGCTGAGGCGCCAATATTTCGGCCATCTGATGTGAAGAGCCGACTCATTGGAAAAGACCCTGATGCTGGGAAAGACTGAGGGCAGGAGGAGAAGGGGACAACAGAGGATGAGATGGTTGGATGGCATCACCGACTCAATGAAGTCAAACCTGAATTTGAAAAAACTCAAGGATGTAGTGAAGGACAGAGGAGCCTGGGATACTGCAGTCCATGGGGTCAAAAAGAGCCCAACAAGACTTAGCGACTAAATGACCGTCAGTAGCTAAGGCTCTCACTCCCGATGCAGGGGGGCGGGGCTGGATCCCTGGCAGGGAACTAGATCTCCGATGCCACAACTAAGAGTTCACGTGCCATGCCACATGCCACAGCTAAGACCTGGCCAGCCAAGAAAACAAATAATTTAAAAGAGTAAAGTGTTGTATATAATAATCATATCTGATACTTCGGTCACCTGATGCTAAGAGCCGACTCATTAGAAAATAGCCTGATGCTGGGAAAGATTGAGGGCAGGAGGAGAAGGGGACGACAGAGGATGAGATGGTTGGATGGCATCACCGACTCAATGGACGTGAGTTTGAGCAAGCTCCCCGAGGTGGTGAAAGGCAGGGAAGCCTGGCGTGCTGCAGTCAATGGGGTCGCAAAGACTGAGCAACTGAACACCACCATAGCAGCAGGAAACACGGCATCTCCTTAGCAGGATCAGATCCTGGGGAGACGGTGCCAAAGAATAACTGAACAGCAGGCCCCGGTTCCGTGGAGCTTAACTTCAGTAAGGCGGAAACTTAAAAACAGAGAGACAAACCTGTCAGGACGTACCTGATTCCGAGAGAGGAGAAATGCAGTTCAACCTGGCTTAGACAGAGTGAAATCTCTTAGACCTACAGCCTGGACACGCCAGCAAGAGAGCAGGCTTCCTGAGGTTTTGAACCCTTGGTCACTATGTATTAGGATTTGTAATAACTGTGCATCCTAATTTTTAAATCTAATGCTTTATTGCTGTCAACAATAACCAAGACGTGGAAACAATCTAAATGTCCCTCAGCAGATGAATGGATGAAGAAGATGTGGTTGGTTCTTGTCGTTCAGTCACTCAGTCGTGTCCGGCTCTTTGTGACCCCATGGACTGCAGCACGCCAGTGTCCTCTGTCTTCCACTATCTCCTGGAGTTTACTCAAATTCATGTCCTTCGAGTTGGTGACACCATCCAACCATCTCGTCCTCGGTCATCCCCTTCTCCTCCTGCCCTCAATCTCCCCCAGCATCAGGGTCTCTCCCAGTGAGTCAGCTCTTCACATCAGGTGGCCAAAGGACTGGAGCTTCAGCTTCAGCTACGGTCCTTCCAATGAATATTCATATACAAAGGAATACTATTCAGCCATGAAAAAGGATGAAATAATGCCATTTGCGGCAACATGACTGGATCCAGAGATTATCATCCTAAGTGAAGTCAGCCAGACGGAGAAAGACCAAATACATGATACCACTTGCATGTGGAATCTAAACCACAACACAGACGAACATATTTACAAAACAGAAATAGACTCACAGACATGAAAGCAACGATGGCTACCAAAGGGGAAAGGGAGGAGGGGTGCATTAGGAGTCTGGGGTTAGCAGATACCAAGTACGCTGTGCAAAACGGAAACGCCAGGGACCTACCGTCTGGCACACGGAACTACAGTCAATATCCTGTACTGAACCACAATGGAATAGAGTCTGAGAAAAGAATACACACACTGAATATGTGACTGAATTGCTTTGCTGCAGACCTGAAACCAGCGTGACTTTGTAAACCAACTTCAATCAAAAAATCAACCTTCAGGTCCCACATTTGAAAAAGAAATCTCAGTGAACAGACACATCCTTCATGTGTGACTCCCTTAAAGCTTCTTCATCTCTCTCCTTGCAGAGGGCTCCCCGAGGGCCTGCGTGCCAGGGCGCCGGGCTCACATGGATGCCGAGACAGAGCGGGAAGGAAGAGCGATGCCTGTGACACCCAGCCTGGGAGACCTCACAGCCCTGCTGTGATCTGCAGGCTGCTCAGCTCAGCCCACTTATCCTGCGAGGGGACCACACAGGCGCCTGAGGACCAAGAGGCTGGGGCCGCCCCGGGGCCGGCTTCCCGCTCACCCAGAGCCCAGTTTACTAAAACCAAAAACCACCTCCACGCTGACCTGTGTGTCCAGCCTGGACCTTCCACCTGAATCCTGGCCTCCTTGACACCTCTCTGCCGTGTGGGCAAACTGATGTACATCCTAAGCTAACGTGTCCCCAGACAAAACCTCAGTCCTCTTCTACATCTGCTCCTCACCCCCAGCCTTCTTGTCCTCTAGTCATGGCTCCAGAAAAGGGCAAGTGTCAATCACTCAGTCGTGTCTGAGTCTCTGCGACCCCATGGACTGTAGCCCGCAGGCTCCTCTGTCCATGGGATTCTCCAGGCAAGAATGCTGCAGTGGGTTGCTGTGCCCTTCTCCAGGGGATCTTGCCAGCCCAGGGATCAAACCTGAGTCTCCTGCATTGCAGGCGGATTCTCTACCGTCTGAGCCACCAGGGAAGCCCGTGCACGGCATCAGCCTCCACACAAAAACCCAAACTCAAAACAGAAAGACTCGAAATGGAAGCCATTCCTTTCCTTCTTTTTTAAACATTATTTTCCACCATGGTTGATCCCAGGAGACTGGATACAGCTCCAGGCGCCACAGGAGGCCCTGTTCTTTGTCCCTATGTGTAATAGTTTGCACCTGCTAACCCCAGCCTCCCCCTCCATCCTTCCCAAACCTGCTCCTTGGAAACCACAAGTCTGACCTCTGTGTTTGTGAGTCGGCTCCTGCTTTGTAGATAAGCTCGCTTGCGCCATATTTTAGATCCCACATATCAGGGACATCCCGTGGTGTTTGTTTTCTCTTGTGGACCTGCTTCATCTAGCACGGTCATCTCGTGGCCCATCCGTGTTGCTGCAGAAGACACCATTTCCTTTTTAAATGTCTGATCAGTATTCCGCGCACACACACACACGACATCCTCTTTATCCATTCATCTGTTGATGGACACGGGTTGCTTCCATGTTTTGGTTATTGTGAACAGCGCTATGAACATTGGGATGCGTGTAGCTCGTTGAATTATAGTTCAGTCCACATACGTGCCCAGTAGCGGGACTGCTGGATCCTACAGTGATTCTGTCTTTGGTTTTCTGAGGAACCTCCATACTGTTCTCTGGAGTGGCTGCCTGAATTCACATTCCCAGCACAGTGTAGGAGGGCTCCCTATGCTGTTCAGCAGAGACTGGGACAACACTGTAGACCAACCACACGTCCGTGAAAACAGAAGCCATCCTCCATTCTTCTCATCCTGGCCACACCACGCGCCCGTGTCTCCGCCAACACAAATCCACGAGCTTCAGCTCAGCCTTCAAGACACGACAGGATTCTCTCTGTTTGCCTCCACCTTGGTCCGGGGGCCACCGTCTCCCCCTGGCATACCGTGACATCCTGAGGGCTGGGGTCTTTCCAGTTCCTCAGACAGTCTGTCCTCCCTGAAGCAAGCCCCAGACCGTCTGCAGACATGTCCCACCATGTCAGCCCGCCCCCCAACTCAGCCTCGTTCAGCGGCCCCGAGACTCAGAGGCTGAGAGGTGCCCACAGGCTCGCTGGCATCCCAGCCCCGTCTGCCTGCCACCACAGAACCTGCGTTCCCCGGCTCCCAACCCTCCCCACTCTGCTCCCTGTCGTCCCCTCAAAACTTCTTCTGCCTTCAAACTGGAGTTTTGTCTTTCCTCGTAATCCCTGTGACCGGTTCTTTCTCAATCTTCACATCTCAGCTCAAAGATCACATTCTCAAAGCAGAGCTGGGAGCGGGATGAGGTTGGCTTAAAGAGGCAGTGAAAACCTCATCACTGGGGACTTCCCTGGCGGTCCAGTGGTTAAGACCTGTGCTTCCAATGCAGGGGGCATAAATTCAACCCCTGGTTGGGGAACTAAGATCCTGCAGGCCATGTGGCCAAAGAAAGAGTAAAAATTGAAAAAATCCACCCATGGTGGAGGGAAATAATTTAAAAAAGCCAAAAACCACACCACCAAGATAAATATTATTTTAACACTCTATTTTAAAAAACCAAAATGAATACCAAAAAAAAGAAGAACAAAATATCAAAAATTTAAAGTCCAGTGTGTGCTGAACCATACTGAAGCTTGAGATATAGGGAAAATGAGAGCCCCTCTAAATATGTTTTTATGTAATTTCTTTAATGACTAATATTTCCTGAATATTGAGAAGTAGGCAAGTTAAAACTGACAACAATATCTTATGTTTAAATATTTTAATTATACAAAAGAGAAAAAAACAATATGATTATAATTCTGCTTTCCTGGCTCTAATAGAAGCAAACTGATCAATAAGACTTTCCTTTCTTATTATTTTGGCACCGTGCAGCATGTGGCATCTTGGCTCCCTGACTGGAGACTCATACGCCTTTGGTGTGTGCGAGTGTGTGTTGTTCTATCCCGTACATCACACGGTGTTTGTTTTAGCAGCACCTTCGGGCTTCTATGCACTAGATGCTAACTCATGCTCCTTAAGGGCATTCCTGATGGCTCAGCGGTGAAGAATCTGTCTGCCAATACAGGTAGATACGAATTCGATCCCTGGGTCGGGAAGATCCCCTGGAGAAAGAAATGGCTGTCCACTCCATTCCTGCCTGGAGAATCCCATGGACAGAGGAGCCTGGAGGGCTGCAGTCCACGGGGTCGCAAAGAGTCAGACACAACTTAGCGACTTAACAACATATCTTAAGTTGTGGTCATCAAAATATTTCCAAAGGCCTCCTGGAGAAGCAAAATCTCCCCCACTCCTGGTTGAAAACACTGCTGGAGCCTCACCTCCTGGAAGAGGGTCAGCCATGACTGTGGGGGTAAAATGAATGGTTGGATAGGCGGATGGATGAGTGGATGGATGACTTAAGGAAACAGTGCCTCAGGGGCTCACAGGAGACCTGTGATATGGAAGTCTACACGCATCCGAGGGTGCAGGTCAACTGCAGCAAAGAACAGGTCCAGCGAGGCTGCTGAAGGCCCACTGTACAGCACACGGGGAAATACAGAAGGTGCAATCTGTTTGTTAGTACATGTATTGTCAGTCACTCAGTCGTGTCCGACTCTTTGCAACCCCGTGGACTGTAGCTTGCTAGGCTCCTCTGTCCATGGGATTCTCCAGGCAAGAATACTGGGGTGGGTTGCCATTTCCTTCTCCAGGGGATCTTCCCCACCCAGGGATTGAACCCATGGCTCTTGCATTGGCAGATTTTTCTTTACCACTGAGCCACCTGGGAAACCCAGAAGACATATATTAATCTTAAAAGCGCATTCCGATACACATTAGGTGCAAACAAGCAGTGTTTGACTGCACTCATAGGAGGTACCTAGAATAGTCAAATCCACAGGGTCTTCCTTCAGTACACTGGTAGGCGCCAGGGCCGGGGGTGCAGCTGGAAAGGGGGACTTGGTGTTTAATGCGGACAGAGTTTTCCTTTAGGAAGCTGAAACATTCCGGAGATGATGGTGAGGGTTGCACATCAAGGTGAAGCTACTTGCTGTGCTGAACTGCACGGTTAAATACAGTTAAAATAGCAGGTTTTATATGATGTGACTTTTGACCACAACACAACAGACACACACACACCCAGGCCTGTGGGGACGTTCCTCGGGCCTGAGTCCTCCGCAGACCGGTTGGTTCTGTCGTCCACTGCTGAGGGCTGTTCTCCCTGCAGACCTCTGACCCGGAGGCCGAGGCTTGTTGCCATGGGAACGGCACAGGCAGGAGGGATGGGAGCTGGGCGCGGAGTCGGCGCGGGCGGGGCTCCAGGGAGGGGCGTGTGGGTTCAGGAACATCTCGGCACCTTCGCGAGGTGACAGGAGGGTGCGGAGAGAACAAACCGCGCTTGACGCCCGCACCCACTCGCTCTGCGCCTTGAGGAACGTTTCCTCCTTACAAGGCAATCTCTGTTGGACTCTGGGGAAGACTTGTCCTCTCAGTAACTGCTCACAAATGGACTTTTTTGGGGGGAGCGTTACTCAAAACACGGATATCTAATGGAGAGAGGGACGAATGTCAGCTCCCCGGTAGAAGGATGAAAATAGGACGGGGTGTGACCGTTGAGGACCGGCTTGGGAGCACAACTGAACGCTGAGTCCTTGCAGTGAACCATGCAATGTGGGGTGGTCCTAGGATGACCACATGCCCCGCACTGAGGCTCTTCACAGACGCAGGTGCCCGATGGGTCTGGGCTTCTTCTGCGGCCTGCAGGCACCTGCAGCACGGATTTTATTTTTCACTGAAAGCTTTTATAACTTGCAGCTTCTTACGATGCGAGGGTACAGATTATACATCACTTATTTTGTACTTCACTTATTTTACTTAATTGCCTCATAAATGTCTCTGCAGTGGCCACAAGGTAGGCAGGAGTGCTCTGGTGAGTCCCACAGGTGGAACTGCTCCATGGAAGGGCAAACCTGTTTTATGGGCAGAAGACCTTAATGGACATTTCTCCAAAGAAGACATACAGATGGCCAACAGGCATATAAAAAGACGCTCAACGTCACTAATTATCAGAGAAATGCAAATCAAAATCACAATGAAGTGTCAACCTCACACAACTCAGAATGGCCATCATTAAAAAGATTCCGTTCAGTTCAGTTCAGTTCAGTTCAGTCGCTCAGTCGTGTCCGACTCTTTGCAACCCCATGAACCACAGCACGCCAGGCCTCCCTTGTCCATCACCAGCTCCCGGACTTTACCCAAACTCATGTCCATTAAGTCAGTGATGCCATCCAACCATCTCATCCTCTGTCGTCCCCTTCTCCTCCTGCCCTCAATCTTTCCCAGCATCAGGGTCTTTTCAAATGAGTCAGCTCTTCCCATCAGGTGGCCTAAGTACTGGAGTTTCAGTTTCAACATCAGGCCTTCCAATGAACACCCAGGACTGATCTCCTTTAGGATGGACTGGTTGGATCTCCTTGCAGTCCAAGGGACTCTCAAGAGTCTTCTCCAACAGCACAGTTCAAAAGCATCAATTCTTCAGTGTTCAGCTTTCTTCACAGTCCAACTCTCACATCCATACATGACCACTGGAAAAACCATAGCCTTGACTAGACGAACCTTTGTTGGCAAAGTAATGTCTCTGCTTTTTAATATGCTGTCTAGGTTGGTCATAACTTTCCTTCCAAGGAGTGTCTTTTAATTTTATGGCTGCAGTCACCATCTGCAGTGATTTTGGAGCCCCCCAAAATAAAGTCAGCCACTGTTTCCACTGTTTCCCCATCTATTTGCCATGAAGTGATGGGACTGGATGCCATGATCTTAGTTTTCTGAATGTTGAGCTTTAAGCCAACTTTTTCACTCTCCTCTTTCACTTTCATCAAGAGGCTCTTTAGTTCTTCTTCACTTTCTGCCATAAAGGTGGTATCATCTGCATATCTGAGGTTATTGATATTTCTCCCACAATATTGATTCCAGCTTGTGCTTCCTCCAGCCCAGCGTTTCTCATGATGTACTCTGCATATAAGTTAAATAAGCAGGGTGACAATATACAGCCTTGACGTACCCCTTTTCCTATTTGGAACCAGTCCATTACAAATAATAAACGCTGGAGAGGATGTGGAACAAAGGGAGCCCTCCTCCATTGCTGATGGGAATGTAAACTGGCACAGCCACTATGGAGAAGAACACGGAGGTTCCTCAGAAAACTAAAACCGGAACTACCATATGATTCAGCGATCCCACTCTTGGGCACATATCTGGAGAAAACTCTAATTTGAAAAGATACATGCAGCCCAGCGTTCACTGCATCAGCCGTCACAATAGCCAAGACATGCAAGCAATTTTAATGTCCATCAACAGAAGAATGGATAAAGAAGATATGGCACATATTCACAATGGAATATTATTCAGCTGTAGGAAATAAGGAATGAAATAATGCCATTTGCACCAACATGGATGGACCTGGAGACTGTCATGCTGGGTGAAGTAAGTCAGACCGAGAAAAACAAATACCACCCAGTATCACTGATATCTGGAATGTAAAATATGGCAGAAGTGAGCTTATCTACAGAACAGAAACAGGCTCACTGACGCAGAGAACAGTCTGCGGGCGGGCACGTGGGAGGGATGCGCCAGAGTTTGGGACTGGCGGAGGCAAACTGTTACACAGAGAAGGGTGGACAACACGGTCCGACCGTAGAGCACAGGGAGCTGTACTCAATATTCCACGATAAACCATAATGGAAAAGATCAGGAAAGAGAGAATGCCTGTACACACATGTGACCCTCTGCTGTGCAGCAGAGACTGGCACCACACTGTAAAAAACCATACTTCAATTAAAAAAAAAAAAAGATGACCCTATTTTAGACTTTAACACATTGCCAGAAAAGCTCACCAGGGTGGATGTGTCCACCGCCACAGGTAGAAAGGAGCCTGATCTCCTGGCAGTCCAAGGGACTCTCGAGAGGCTTCTCCAGCAGCACAGTTCGAAAGCAGTTCTTTGAACTGTGATAACTGTTCTTTGAACAGCTCTTCGTCGTGATATCAATTCCCTTGACTACCAAGTCTGCTGGAGTGAATTTAACCTGTTGCGGTTTTTTCTTGCTAGCTCTGTTAACTGCAGTTTTCCCCTTTACATAGCCGCACAAACTATTTAACATCTTTTTTAAAGTTGTGACAAAGTACAGATCACAGACTTTACCATCTTAACCAGTTTTTAGCACACAGTTCAGTGGCATTAAGTCTGTTCACACTGTTGTGTGACCATCAGCCTGTCCATCTCTAGAACCCTCTTCGTCTTGCAAAACTGAAACTCTGTCCCCATTAAGCATGAACGCCCCACTCTCTCCCTCCCCAGCCCCTCGAAATCACCACCCTGTTTTCTGTCTTTATGAATCTGTTCTAGGTGCCCCATACAAGCAGAATCATGCAGGATTTGTCTTTTTTCCACTGGCTTATTTCACAGCATAATGTCCTCAGAAGACTAGAGAAGACTCCTGAGAATCTCTCAGACTGCAAGGGGATTAAACGAGTCAATCTTAAAGGAAATCAGTCCTGAATATTCATTGGAAGGACTGATGCTGAAGCTGAAGCTCCAATACTTTGGCCACCTGATATGAAGAGCTGACTCTTTGGAAAAGACCCTGATGCTGGGAAAGATTGAGGGCAGGAGAAGGGGACGAGAGGATGAGATGGTTGGATCACTGACTCAAGGGACATGAGTTTGGGTGAACTCCAGGAGTTGGTGATGGACAGGGAGGCCTGGCATGCTGCAGTCCATGGGGTTGCAAACAGTCACACACGACTTAGTGACTGAAGAGCAAGAACAACATCCTCAAGGTTCATCCATCTGTTCACCCACTGAGGGACACTCGATGGTTTTTACCTTTTGGCCACTGTGAACAATGCTGCTGTGAACACGGGTGTGCAAACCCCTCGTCAGGATGCTGCTCTCGATTCTTTCGGGTGTGTACCCAGGGATGGAATTCTAGGATCATATGGCAATTCTTTCTTTTTTGGCCCCGCAACATTAACTCCCCCACCAGGAGTTGAACCCCTGTCTCCTGCAGTGGAAGCACGGGATTCTAACCACTGGACCACCAGGGAATTCCCCACACGGCAAGTCTGTCAGTAGTTTTCCTGAAAGTCCAAGTGTTAGTTGTTTAGTCGTGTCCGACTCTTTGCCACACCATGGACTGTAGCCCGCCAGGCTCCTCTGTCCGTGGAGTTCTCCAGGCAAGAACACTGGAGTGGGTTACCGTTCCCATTTCCAGGGGATCTTCCTGACCCAGGGATAGAAGCTGCGTCTCCTGCAGTGCAAGCAGATTCCTTACTGTGGGAGCCACACCTCCAAACTGTCTTCCATACTGGCTGCACCATTTTACATTTCCACAACAGTGGGCAAGCCTTCCAATTTCTCCACCTCCTCTCCAGTACTCGTCATGGTCCCCCCACTGGTTCTGGGACCTCCTCGGATCGGAACTCCGAGGCTGCCCAAGTCCCTCGGGCGTGGCTCTCCAGGATGCATGGGTTCAGCCAAGCTGGGACTGAATCCATGTGCGGTTGGTTAAATCTACAGTTGACGAACCTGCGGGTATGGAGGGCCAGCCATATTTTCTGTTTTTGTTTTTTTTAAAGAAATCGTTACCATCCTAATGCGTGTGAGGTGGCATCTCATGGTTTCTACGTGGTTATGTCCTCTTCTTTCACGCATGCGTGCTTTCGTGACCTGCTGAAACAGCTCCTTGCCTGTCCATGACGATAAGAACGTTCGCACCAAGCCTCCTGTGGAGCTGCAGACAGGAGACCACTGCTGCCCACACAGAGGAAACTCTGTTCTTCACTGCCGTCCTGGCTGTGGTTGCTCACGGAGGAAGCCGAGCCAGCATCCGACTGAAAAGACGGTTCATACAGGGGAGAAGTTTCTCCCGGAAACCCATGGCCCTTTGGACGGAGCTCTCAAAACGTCCCCATTGAGCCTGTGTGCCAGATATATCAATCTACCTCAGGATTTTCCCTGATTAACGAGCAAAAGGCCAGACCGGAGCCCAAGCTCTCCCTGTATTTGCCTTCTCACTCAGAAAGGGAACGGCCTTCTCGGAAACAGTGAAACACAGCCGGTATTCTGGGAGACACGCACCCCCCAAACCGTAAACATATAGAAGACTAGTTGTCTGTCCTGTAGGTTACATGCCTGGAGCCGCTTACCAACCAGTTTCTCTCAGCTTTTCTGGGCTTGAGACAAAATCTTGACTCTGATATTCTGACGCTTTCACTCCCTGCGCCGAGTGACTTTACTGGGGCCTTGAGGGCCTCGGGCGTTTGCAGCCCACTTCCAGAGTCCAGTATGATGTCGAATTACAGTAAAAGAGCAACAAGACCAGAGACAGTAACTAAGACACAAAGGTGGATCTCTTGACACACAATGAATGAGGAAAACCTTTCTGATTTTGTCACCGTGCCTCCTGCGCATGTTTGTACATTCACAGAAACACAGTGAAGTGGATCCCTGTCCTTTCTCTCTCCCCTTTTCTTTCTTTTCTCTTTCCCCTTCTCCCTCTCCTTTCTTTCTTTCTCTCTTCTCCCACTCTTTCCACTTTCTCTCTTCCTCCTGATTCTCTCACTGTGGTTAAGGATTCTCCTTTTTTTCCCCTCAATGCACACCCATTAGTGGCCCAGCAGAGCATGCCTTCTGCAGCGTGAGCGCTCACGGCCAGAGATGGCAGAGGCGGCGGTGAGTTCCCGAGCCCGGGATCAGCGGCCCCCGCATTTTCCCCGGGCCAGTCCTGAGGCCAGTCTGTCTCTGACAAGTCTGGCTCCAGAACCTCACCTGGGAAGCTAAAGCCTGCCTGGCTTCCCTCAGATCTGCCCGCTATCTCCCCCACATCTCTCTGAGCAGCCGGAGTCAGCCCCCGTGGTTTCGGCGGCGCGCTGCCAAGAATGCTGGCTGTTAGACACCGGCCTCTCCTGGACCTGGTGTCCCAAGTTCCCGAGGAGTCACGGCCTGCAGGACCAAGGCTCACCCAGGCCTTTGCCTCCGCGTGAAGGAGCCAAAGATGCCCCTCTCTGGGAGGGCGCAGCTCGCACCACGAGGCACGGCAGGGTGGCTCGGGGTGGTTTGGATTCCAAGTGTCTCCCTCGCACCCTTGTGCAGTGAACAGCCCGCCCAACCGTACACTGCAGCCCTGCGACCACTCCAGCCTAGCACGACAAGGAAGCGCTTCCTACTTCTGCTGCAAACACCAAGCTAACGAGCACTGAGCGCTTCCTGTATGTGAGACATAAACCTACGTGTGGAGTGTTTCAAGAGGTCCTGTCACTGCCATTTACGTTACAAGCCTGCTCATACAGATAAAGGGTACCATCTCTACTAATACTTGTTGTTTAGTCACTCAGTCAGTCGTGTCCAACTCTTTGCGACCCCTTGACTGACCCCATAGCGGGCCAGGCTCCTCTGTCCATGGGGTCCTCCAGGCAAGAATACTGGAGCAGGTTGCCATGCCCTCCTCCAGGGGATCTTCCCAGCCCAGGGATGGAACCTAGGTCTCCTGTATTGGCAGGTGGATTCTTCACCACTGAGTCACCAAGGAAGCCAATACTAATACTTGCAGTGGCTAATTAATAAAGTCCACAGGGCTACCCATGACCTCACGGGCCCCCTTGATCAGAGGAGGAAACTGAGGCTCTGATGACAACAGAGGAAAAGCGTGATGGATGAGGATGAGGCCAGCCTGAGTCCACGTCCCCACATCCGACCAGATGCCAGAAGACCTCCTGTCTTCCTCTGTGAGCCTCGGGGGCCTCATGAAGCGGCGGGGTGCGGAGGAGAGCTCCCCTCAGCTTTCAGGGTTGTCATGAGGGCTGAAGGGAAGGCACACAGCAGGCACCTAGCAGAGTGCAGTCAGCCAGTGGGGGTAGGCACCGCATCCTCTCAGAGCTTCCCTGGCGGCTCAGGCAGTAAAGAATCCGCCTGCAATGCAGGAGAGCCGGGTTCAGTCCCTGGGTGGGGAAGCTCCTCTGGAGGAGGAAACAGCAACCCACTCCAGTATTCTTGTCTGGAGAAACCCGTGGATGGAGGAGCCTGGCGGGCTACAGTCCACGGGGTCATAAACAGTCGAACTCGACTGAACAACTAAACAACAACAAAAGCTGATCTGCAATGCTGGTTAGTTTCAGACGTCCAGCAAAGGGACTCAGTTATACACACACACACGTGTCCCTTCTTATTTAGGTTCTTTTCCCGCGCAGGCCGCTGCAGGGTATTGAGTAGAGCTCCCTGCGCTATGCAGCAGGTCCTTATTGGTTATCTGTCTTACATACAGCAGTGTGTGCATGTCAAGCCCAAGAAGAGATCTTTGTGTCTGTTTCATCCGCACACCTCCTCCGTGTGTACCCGGCACCCAGCGAGCCCTCGGAGGCTGCTTGCTGAGTGAATCAATGCACCTGTTGTGATAGAAACCTCAGACGTGAGGGTCTTGGGCGCACACCCATGTTTCCCTAACACTGCGTCTCTGGCTGCAGGGAGAGCGCGGCCCCAGTGGGCCTCGATCATATGCTGAATGAACCCGATCGTTGGGCGTTGAAAGGCGGGCAACAATGACCCCGGCTCTGGCAGGAGGCCTAGGAGTTCTCCAAGGCCTGCCGGGACCCCGGCGGCCCGCTTCCCTTTTCTTCTGCAGTGACCCCTGTCTAATGTCGCGCCGGAATGTGCACAAAGGCCGGCCTGACCCGGTGACGGAGCCGGAGCAGAGGGGCGGCAGGTGTGGACCCGGCCCCCCGCCCCCTCGCCCGGACCCCGGCTTCGCGCTTTGTCATCCGTGTTCCCGAAAGAGCCGGCACCTGATGCGCGGCGAGGCCGGCCGTTGCCATAGCAACCGCTGCCTGATCAGACCGTGGAGACGAGGGCAGGGAAGGGGGCCGCTGCGGGCTGGAGATTTCCAGTTCTCAAGTCAGACGGCATCGGGGTCCACAAGCCTGGCTATCACGAAGCAGGTGCTTCTTCCTCTTTCCTAAACTTTTTATTTTGTATTGGCGGTTACAGCCTATTAATGCTGTGACAGTTTCAGGTGGAAGGTGAAGGGACTCAGCCCTATATATACACGTGTCCATTCTCCCCCAAACTGCCCCCCCGCCCCATTCAGGCTTCTACTTAACACCAGCAGAGTTCCCTGTGCTTACAGTAGGGCCTTGCTGGTACTCCACTTTGAACACAGCAGTGGGTGCATGTCCATCCCACACTCCCTAACTCTCATTTCCCCCCATCCTTTCCCCCCAAGCAACCATAAGTTCATTCTAAGTCTGTGAGTCTCTGCTTTGTAAGTAAATAATTTACAATGTTGTGTCATTTTTGAGGTAAACAGCAAAGTGACTCAGTTATATATACACATATATCCATACACATAATCAGTTTATATACACATATATTTTTTGAAGAGTTGGACACGACTGAGCGACTGATCTGATCTGATCTGATCTGATGTGATTTTTTGAAGACCACAATATCTTTATTACATCTTTAGAGTTGGAAAAGGTATATTTGGGGGCAAGTGCACTTCTAAATACCAAGCTCCAGAGTTAGGTAGACTTACTACTCTAATCGTGCTTCCCAGGGGGCTCAGTGGTAAAGAATATATATGCTTGCCAGTGCAGGAGACCCGGGTTCAATCCCGGGCTCGGGAAGATCCCCCTGGAGAAGGAAATGGCAACCCATCCAGTATTCTTGCCTGGAGAATCCCATGGAAAGAGGGGCCTGGTGGGCTGCAGTCCATGGGGTGTCAAAGAACTGGACAGGGCTGAATGACTGAGTGCATGCATGTGTGTGCACGGGTGCACGCACACACACACACACACACACACAGCACAGGAAGCGCTGCATATGTCCACCCTTTTTTTGATTCTTTTCCCGTATAGGCCATTACAGAGCATTGAGTAGAGTTCCCTGTGCTCTACGGCGGGCCCTTACTAGCTACCTGTTTTATATAGTATATAATATGCAGTGTTCACACAGTATAAAACGGACAGGATTTTATGCAGTATATGGAGTAGGCAGATAATGAGGTGTGCCATGCTTGCGTGCGTGTGTCATACTCCTTCAAGTTGTTCTGGCCGTGGTGGGCTCCACCCTCCTCCCCAAGTCTGCCGAGCAGGAACATCTGCCCCTTGTGGCCCTGTGTTTCGAGCACTATCGCATACGAGCGGCCCGCCTTCCAAGGGGAAGCTGTCCCCAGATTCCAAACGACGCCAGTCAACAGAGAGGAGAGAAAACATTTCGGGAAGGTGTGAGGGCAACATCTTGGAGAACTTGGAGCAGAGAGGGAGAGACATCGGGTGGGAGGGGGCTTGCTAATCATCCAGCCACTTGGCACATTTCCTCATCCTTGCTTTTCTTTCTTTTTTAAAAAAAATTATTTATTTTTAATTTTAAAGGAAACCAGCCCTGAATATGCATTGGAAGGACTGATGCTGAAGCTGAAGCTCCAATACTTTGGCCACCTGATACAAACAGCTAGCTCACTGGAAGAGACCCTGATGCTGGGAAAGATTGAAGGCAGGAGGAGAAGGGGACGACAGAGGATGAGATGGTTGGATGGCATCACCGACTCAATGGACAAGAGTTTGGGTGAACTCCGGGAGTTGGTGATGGACGGGGAGGCCTGGTGTGCTGCAGTCCATGGGGTTGCAAAGAGTTGGACACGACTTAGTGACTGAACAGCAGCAGTTTTTAACTGGAGGATAATCACTTTATAATGTTGTGCTGGTCTCTAACCAGCCACAGGTATACACGGGGCCCCTCCCTCTGAGCCTCCCCCCACCTCCCACCCCGCCCCACCCCCTAGGTCATCGCGGAGCAGCAAGCTGAGCTCCCCGGGCTATACAGCAGCTTCCCACCAGCTCTCTATTTCACACATGGTGGTGTATATGCGCCAGTGCTACTTCTGGCTGTTTTCTCAGTATCTATTTTTTACTTATTTGGCTGAGCCGGGTCTTCGCTGTGGCCCTTGAACTCTTACCTGCAGCGAGTGGATCTAGTCCCCTGACCAGGATGGACCCCAGGCACCCTGCACTGGGAACACTGGAGTCTTAGCTACTGGAGCACCAGGGAAGCCCCTCACTCTTCTTTTCAACTGCTCGTCACACTCCATGGATCAACAGACACCAGTTAATCTGCCTGTTCTCCCACGGGTGCACCTTTAAGACGTGTTTTTTGTTTTTTCCCCTTGCTATGACAAGCAACCCTGGATGTCTCTAGCACCTGTGACAGCGCCCAGTACCTGGATTCTGCTCAACAAACATTTGTCGGATGAGTGAGGGTCACAATGAACCAGTCTCCTTCCACACGGTGAGAGTCTGTGTTGGGCACAGACCTCAAGGTGGATTTTCTGAGTGGTTGGGGAATGCCCATCACCAGCTCTTCTAGACACTGTCCAGCTGCTCTGCAAGTTGGCCTTATGCATGCTGAGTTGCTCAGTCGTGTCTGACTCTTTGTGACCCCACGGACTGTAGCCCCCCTGGCTCCTCTGTCCATGGGATTCTCCAGGCAAGAATACTGGAGTGGGCTGCGATGCCCTCCTCCAGGGATCTTCCTGACCCAGGGATGAAACCCGGGTCTCTAAAGTCTCCTGCACTGACAGGCAGGCTCTTTACCACCAGTGCCACCTGGGAAGCCCCAGTGATGTGTATACAGGAGTTTAATCCAGTTCTTGTCTATGCAACACAGAATCATAACATCAAACCGCCTTCAGAACACGGTTTCCTCATCACGCAGGCATTTATGTCTTTGGGCTCTGAGATCCGGCCGCGACAGCACTTTCCAGGCCCCACACAGACGAGGACTGTTCCCCTGGTCGCTTCCCCAGCACCTCTGACCTGAGCACCCTGTGGTGTGCGTACCTCTGTGAGCGTCTGAAGGGGCAGATTTCCAGGGGTGCGTTTGCCGGGTCAAAGAGCATGTGCATATAAATCTGGATGCCTTCTGCCCAAAGAACTTGCCAGGAAGGTTGTAACAAATTGCATTCTCCCCACTAGCCTGTGAAGGCATCGGTTTTTTCTTTTTCACACAATCACCAACTCTCTTTGTCTATATTCCCATTTTGTCCACTTGACAACTGGAAAAATGACTTGCCAGTTTGGTTTTCATGTCTTTTTTTTTTTTGGTGTACAAAGAGGTTGGAATGTTATTTTGTAATTTTTTTAACATTTCAATTTTTTCCTATAAAGATTTTCTGTCCATTCTGAAATACTATTTTCATCCGTATATGTGTGTATATATATATATATATTAGCAATGCTTTATTTTTTAAAAATTTTTGGCTGTACTGTGCAGCCTGTGGGGTCTTAGTTCCCTGACCAGGGAAGGAACCCGGGCCCCTGGCTACGAGAGTGTGGTGTTCTAACCACTTGGCCACCAGGGAATTCCTTCTCCCCTATTCTTATTTCTTTTTAAACCAAATGGACAAATAAAACGTATCGTTTCTTTGGTTCTCATTGGGTTGCAAGTGGCCTTACGCACTTGGTGACTTTATTTTGTCTGCCGTCGCTTTGGATCTCTTCTCCACCTACTGTCTCAGCTCTTTGGGGGCCAGGCTGGTTTACCTTTTCCTCTCGGTGGCTGTAAACTAGAGAGTGGTGCTCACCGAGCCCCTCCTCCACGCAAATTATACAAACGTTCACCCGGGCTTTCTGATGGGGAGCAGAACACTGAAAACCATCAGCTCTCTCTCCGCCCAAACGCTGCCCTCTCTCCTCCTACTCAGATGCTTTTTAATTTATTTTGTTTGATGAGAGCACTCAATGTTAAAAACAAATGCGTTTTTCTCCCACTGGAGCAGAGCTGTGTTACCAGGCTGTTGTTTTTGCTGTGCAGCAAGTGCACCAGCTACGTGCGCACACATACACCCTCTTTTCTGGGTTCCTGTCTCAGGTGGGTCTTCACAGAGCAGAGTTCCCCGAGCTGCACAGGAGGCTCCATTAGTTACCTGTTTCATACGCACATCGATACGGTGTATGTGTCAATCTCAATCTCCCAGTTCATCCCACCTCCTCTTCCCCTCTCGGTGGCCATACGTTTGTTCTCTACGTCTGGATCTCAGGCAAATTCCAGGGTGTTCAACATCCCACTAACTGCCTGTCCATTCAAGACAATAAACACCGTGCTTTCTGCATGCGTCCCTGTGTGCTCAGTCGTGCCTGACACCCTGTGGACCGCACCCCACCAGGCAAGAACACTGGAGTGGGCTGCCATGCCCTTCTCCAGGGGGTCTTCCCAACCCAGGGATCGAACCCTTGTCTCTTACATCTCCTGCATTATAGGTGGATTCTTTACCGCTTGAACCGTTGGGAGAGCCCCAGAGTGCATGCTAGTCCGTGATGTCAAATGAATAAACGCACAGAATCCTAATTTTGAGCCGAACAGACTCCACTCCTTTGCCCATTTATTCTTTCTAAAAATGTTCGAAGGTACTGCCAGGCATTCTGGGCAGGGATCTGACGTTCATTCTTTACGACATATTCTCTACACCTTGCGTGACCCTTGGCATGCAGTGCGCAGTGGTCCTTCCATAACCTTTTGCTAAATGAATCTAAAACATTCCTGTTTGAAGGAACAAATGTCACCGACAGCTCGGCTCTCGGACAGAAGAGCATGCCTTTTCCAGTGTTTGTTTTTTTCTCGTACCACCGGCTCCGGGAACAGTGGATCCATATTTGCTGAATAAATGAATAGATAAGTGAGCAAAGAAGAGACCATAGCAGGTGTCGCTGGTGCTTAAAAGACCCGTGTGACTCCGTGTAAGTCCAGGCAGACAAATTCATGACCTTCTGCCAAGCTCCTGTTCGAGTGTGTTTTAAGGGGCAGGACAGTGGCTGCCGCAGGAGGCCTGGGAGCTGGGTTGTCCCATCTCCCCACACACCCCCACCTCCTCGCGCTGCCCCAGCCCTTGAGGAGTAATTACCTGGTGGAGAAGGAGGCAGGCTCCAGCTGTTGCCATGGAAACTGCAGCCAGGAGCAGGGGAGGGAGGGGGTCTGCACCAGTGAGGCTGGAATTTTCCAGGCTCTGACGTCAGCTGTGTGTGGTGATGGGGATGGTGGGGAGGTTCAGGATGCCAGGGAGCATACTTCAGGTGCATAATAAACATCCGTCCACAGGAGCCAAAGTTTCTCTCCTCTCTGTAGGGCAGAGACCTGCGTGTCTGCTTGTTCACGGGGCGCTGACTCACGGGAGCCCCACGTGCTAACTGGGAGCTGCGACCCCCAGGGACGGAAGGGCCTGGGGCCTCTGTGGGTCCCACTCAGAGGCTGGAGGCCTAGCAGGCAGCTTGCTCTCACGTGTCTCTAGGGAAGGGACTTCCCAGGTGGCTAAGTGGGAAAGCATCCGCCTGCCACTGCAGGCGTGAGCTCAATCCCTGGGTTGGGAAGATCCCCTGGAGAAGGAAATGGCAACCCACTCCAGTATTCTGGCTGGAAAACCTCATGGACAGAGAAGCCTGGCGGGCTGCAGTCCACAGGTCACGATGAGTCGGACACGACAGTGTGCACAACATCTATACGGATATACTCATTTTTAAATCTGCTACACTGTATTCCTCTAAAGGGATGAAGCACAATCTGTTTTCCTATTGGTAGACATAATTTTCACTAAGAGGAATATGCACAGCCCCCATCCGCAGGGCGGTGCCTGGCGCACGGAGAGCCCTGAACAAATATCGCAGTAGGCACCCTTGCACCTGGCAAGACAGGGACAGGGGTGCGCTCCTCCCATCCCTGAGGTGTTTATCCATAAGCAGAAGGGCTGGGCTACAGAGCAGCTTCCTCACCCTCAACACAGCTGACATTCTGGGCCAGTTACTCTTGGCTCAAGAACCTGCCTGCCCATGCAGGAGACACAGGAGACCCGGGTTTCATCCCTGGGTCAGGAAGATCCCCTGGAGGAGGGCATGGCAACCCACTCCAGTATCCTTGCCTGGAGAATCCCACGGACACAGGAGCCTGGTGGGCTACAGTCCCTGGGGTCACAGAGAGTCGGACACGACTGAGAGACTTTTTGGGGGTGGAGGGTGGCTGTCCTGTGCATTGTGGGATGTTCAGTAGCATCCCTGGCCTCTAGTCTCTAGATACCACAGCATCCCTCCCCACACCCCAGCTGTGACAATCGAGAGTGTCTCTGAGCCTTGCAGAATGTCCCCGTAGGTGGAAGAGGCAAGGCGCAACCCCCCCTCACCCCACCCCGGCCAAGAACCACTGGCTACAGAGAATCTGCACCTCCAGCCTTTCCAGATAAATCACTGTCACCCTCCTGTACTTCCTTCTGTCTGCTCTCCCACTTCACTGAGATTCTCTGGGACAAGTGGCCTGCCTGGGTTTGTTCTGCTGGAGTAGACCCTGCAGATGGATACTTTTTCAGTTCAATGAAGACCCAGTTCCCAGAGCAGACAGCTCCTGGTTCTGGTGGCCAAGGATGAGTTTGGGGCTCAACGTGAGTGGAAAAGAGGGTTCAGGCGGTTAACGGTTAGCTGTTGTACAGGGTGTGGACAGGACGCAGGACAAGGAGGAGCCTCTGGGGCAGCTGGAAAACAGCAAACGCGTCTACACCTTTATAGACGGGGAGGTGTCTATAAAGACCTGACCCCGAGACAGGTCACACGGAGATGGGCCTGCACGGACGAGCACTGTCCGGCGGGATGAAACCCGAGTTTGTCCACACTTCGGGAGGACAAGAGGCAGTGCCCATGGGGAGGAAGTCAGCCCAGAGAGAAGCGGACTGGGAGCCCAGTGGGCGATACGGCCTCCCCTCCGAGTCTGAGCGGCTGTCAGTGAAGCGGCAGGTCCAGCGAGGGCTCTGCCGCTCAGACACGCGCCCGGCGCCTCTGGCATCGCCAGCGCGCTGACCGAGCACCCTGCTCTGCCAGGGCTGGCGGGTTCCCTGGGATCGCTGCCAAGACCGAGAACCCTGCCAACTAGGCAGGCCGAGTGCTTTTTATTTTTTCTAGTGCTTGTTTATTTATTTACTTTGGCCGCACCGCGCCCCTTGTGGAATCTTAGCTGGAACCCAAGTGGAATCTCAGGGTCCTAACCCCTGGGCCGCCGGGGAAGTCCTTCGTTATCTTTTCCACGGCAGTCATCTGCTGATGTGTTGGCCCAGCTATACCGGAGTAAGAATAGCGTCTGTGTGTTCAGACACTGGGTGACTGCTGAGCCAGGCAGGACGCAGGAGCGCCCAGGAGGCTCTTGGCCGGAACTCTACTTTATAAAGATCAGCCAAAGATCAGCCTAAGCTCAGAAGCTCCCACCCTCTGGCCACGTGATGCGAAGAGCCGACTCACTGGAAAAGACCCTGATGCTGGGAGAGACTGAGGGCAGGAGGAGAAGGGGGCGGCAGAGGATGAGATGGTTGGATGGCGTCACCGACTCCATGGACATGAGTTTGAGCAAGCTCTGGAAGATGCTGATGGACAGGGAGGCCCGGCGTGCTGCAGTCCATGGGGTCACAAAGAGTCAGGCGCAACTGAGTGACTGAACAACAACGACAGAGCTAGACAGGGCTCCCCTGGTGCCTCGGTGGTGAAGAGCCCGCCCGCCCGGGCAGCTGACTCAGGCTCCATCCCTGGGCCGGGAAGATGCCCTGGAGAAGGGGCTGGCAGCCCACTCCAGTGTTCTCGCCTGGGAAACCCCAGGGACCGGGGGGCCTGGTGGGCCACAGTGCATGTGGTCACAGAGTCGGATTTGACTGAGCGGCTGTGAGGAGGGGGTGGGATGGGGAGAGCGGTGAGGGCGGGGCTCCCGTCCACTCGGAGGTGTGGGGGTGCTGCTGAGGGCGCGGGAGGGGGTGTCTGGGGTGCAGGCTGGTCCCCTGGCCCTCTGTTTACTGCACGTCTAATTCTCCTCTCACAGGCGGGACGGTTGACCACAGACACCTCCTCCACCCCTGTCTGTCTCTCCCCGGCCAGAGGCCTCGGAGGCGGCCTTCCCCGACTCGGGGCCTGTGGATCGTGGTCTCGCCACCTCTGCTCCAGAACGCTCTAGGTTTCCCTGCTGACTGACCATCTCTCTCATCTCCGGCAACGACCTCTCCGTGGCCCTGCCTCCTTCCACAGGTTAAATCGGCTCTCACCTGCTTAGAGTCATACTCCTGGCACTTTTAAGTTGACTCCCCTCCCCACACTGAGGCCCGCAGCACGGGAGCGGCAGCATCTTCCTGGAGGAGGGGCCAGCGGGATGGCGTGGCAGGATTTCTCTGTCCGGCTAGTTTGAAAAGCGTTCTAGGGGCTTCCCTGGTGCTCCATTGGCTAAGACGCTGCACTCCCAAGGCAGGGGGCCAGGTTCAACCCCTGGTCAGGGAACTAAATCCCACCGGCTGCAACTAAGAGCTGGTGTCACCAAATAAATGTATATATATATATTTTAAAAAGGCACTCTAAACCTCAGTCACTATGGAGAACAGTGTGGAGGTTCCTTAAAAAACTAAACACAGAATTATCATATGATCCAGCAAGTCCCTTCCTGGGCCTACACCTGAGAGAAAACCATCATTCCAAAAGACACATGCACCCCAATATTCACTGCAGCACTATTTATTAGTACAATCACCAGGACATGGAGGCAGCCTAAATGTCCATCAACAGAAGAATGGATAAGAAGATATGGTATAGATATACAATGGAATACGCCTCAGTCATAAAAAGGAAAGAAACTGGGTCATTTGTAGGGATGTGGATGAACCTAGAGAGTGTCACACACAGTGAAGTCAGTCAGAAAGAAAAAAAATTATCATATATTAACACATAAATGTGGAATCTAGAAAAATATGGTACAGATGATCGTATTTGCAAAGCAAAAACAGAGACACAGATGAAGAGAAGAAACGTATGGATGCCCAGGCGGGAGGTGGGGCGTGGGAGGAACTGCGGCCGGAGTTGGCATATACACACTACTGATAACTGGATAACACAGGTGACTAACATGAGCAGACTGCAGAGCACGGGGAGCTCTGCTCAGTGCTCCCTGGCGACCTCAATGGGAGGCAAATCCAAAACAGAGGGCCTGCGTGTAAACGTACACGCATGCATACGCTGACTCACCGCCGCAGAGCAGCGACAAGCACAGCCTTGCCAACAACTGCACGCCCACGGTGGTCATTAACAGAAACCCCTCAACTGCCAGGTGCGGCCGTGCCCACAAACCCGCACGAGCGTGGAGGTGTGCAGACGAGTGTGGCCGGCATGCTCGCTGTGTCAGGGCAGAGACCAGCAGATGCACAGGTGTCACGTTGCCTGAGCATGCTCGGGGCACCTTGCACACCCAGGTGGCGAGTGCTCATTGAACATTAACTGTGTGCCGGATCTGTGAGCGCCCTTTAGGATAAGACGCTCAAACACCCAGACGTGCACTGCAGGGCCATCAGCCTGCCCTACAAATCGAGAACAACCTGGTAAACACGGGCTTCAGCCTGTTATCTCCAGAAGTGCTGGTTGATGTGTAACCGCTGTTTGCACACAGGGGTGCTGTTACTTTTGCTCAGCGCAGCTAATGGCGTTGTGTTTATACAAGAGACCGCTCCTGCTAACGGAGGGCGATGTTGACCCATCCGGGGGTAAAGGGCCCGGAGGTCTGAAATCTACTTGCAAATGGGTCAGTCTCTCCACCCACACAGGAGAGATAAACAGACAGGTCAATGGACATCACAAGGGAAGCGGTTACTGAACCCATGGTAGACGTGTTAGTCTTCAGGGCAGGGGTCTTTCCTTTTCTCTGCAGTTAAAACTTTGGCATGGTTACAAGGGAAGTGACCATAAAAGAAAAATATAAGCATGCTTTAGAAGTATCACCTAAAATGTGCTTCTTATGAGAACTAAATTCTCTCCTTCTTTATACAGAGGAGGAAAAAATACATGTCACATGTATGTTTATATATTTTTTATGTGTAAGGTATATGTGTTTACATAGAAATATATTTGTATAAGATATATATGTTTGGGTTTCCCTGCTGGCTCAGTTGGTAAAGAATCCACCTGCAGTGCAGGAAACCCAGGTTTGATTCCTGGGTGGGGAAGATCCCTGGAGAAGGAAATGGCAACCCACTCCAGTATTCATGCCTGGAGAATTCCAGGCACAGAGGAGCCTAGTGGTCCACGAGGTTGCAAAGAGTGGGACACGACTGAGCTACTAAATTACCAAGATATATATGTTTATACAGAGCTATCTCTTCCCTGGTGGCCCACTGCTTAAGACCCTGTGTTTCCAATGCAGAGGCCCCGGTATCCAGTGCCCACGCCTCATGACACAGCCAAAAAACAGAACAACACAAAACCCCAAACACAGAATTAGAAATGGAAGTACACATGTGTATATGTGTATAAGTGGAAGCAGTGACAGATTTCACTTTCTTGGGTTCCAAAATCACTGTGGACTGTGACTGCAGCCATGAAATTAAAAGATACGTGCTCATTGGAAGGAAAGTTATGACAAACCCAGACAGTGTATGGAAAAGCAGACGTCGTCACTTTGCTGACAAAGGTCCGTCTAGTCAAAGCTATGGTTTTTCCAGTAGCCATGTATGGATGTGAGCGTTGGACTGTAAAGAAGGCTGAGCACTGAAGAACTGATGCTTTCAAATTGTGGTGTTGGAGAAGACTCTTGAGAGTCCCTTGGACTGCAAGGAGATTCATCCTAAAGGAAATCAGTCCATCCTAAAGGAGATCAGCCCTCGGTGTTCATTGGAAGGCTTGATGTTGAAGCTGAAGCTCCAATACTTTGGCCATCTGATGTGAAGAACTGACTCATCTGAAAAGACCCTGATGCTGGGAAAGATTGAGGGCAGGAGGAGGAAGGGGCGACAGAGGATGAGATGGCCGGATGGCATCATTGACTCAATGGATGTGAGTTTGAGCAAGCTCTGGGAGATGCTGAAGGACAGGGAGGCCTAGTGTGCTGTCATCCATGGGGTCACAAGAGTCAGACACGACTGAGTGACTGGGCAACAACATATATACGTCTGTGTGTATGTATAGCACTGTGGCCAGGAACCAACCTCATAAACCACAGGGATCGGGAGCCTTCCCTAGGCTGCTGCGGGAGGCGCTGGCCCCTGGATGCTCTAAAAGCTCCCCCCGGCCACGATTTGCACTTTCAGTGCTGGCCCCCTCTGCTCGCCTGTTTGCGGCCCCGGCTGGTCCGGGCGGTCAAGGCCAGACCCCTGGGGGCGGCCACGGCCCCTCCTCTCCCCACCCACCCCCCGGGCAAATGGGGCAGCCTCATCCCTGTCTCCCCACCGCCCCACCCCTCTTCCGTCTGTCAGGCAGACAGCGACCTTTCTGACGGACACTTCGTCAATACTGTATGCACCAAGGTCGTGACACGTCTGCTTTGGTCTCCCCGCTAATCCGATTGGAAGGATTGATCCCTCGTTACTGCAACCCAAGTACACAAAGATGTGGACAGAGGGGACAGTCACACCATGCTGGTGAGATAATTGGAAACAAACCATAACACACAAGGGTGGCGTGTCAGGGACTGCCCTGGCGGTTAGCACTCTGTGCTGACCCCGAAGGGGGCATGGGTTTGGGCCCTGCTTGGGGAACTCAGATCCTCCATGCCACTCAGCATGCCAAAATAATAACAGATCATTTTTTTAAAAAAGAATGGCCTATCAGATGAGAACTTAGCACTGTAATGAGCAAGAGAAAAGACCCAATTTCCCTCCTGATAAACATGTACATTCTCACGTGTAAAATAGACAGCCAGTGGGAATTGGCTGTAAGATGTAGGGAGCTCAGCTCGGTGCTCTGTGACGACCTAGAATGGTGGGACAGTGTGGGAGGTCAGAGGGAAGTTCAGGAGGGAGGGACACATGTATGCCTGTGGCTGATTCATGTTGATGTGTGGCAGAGATCAACACAATATTCTAAAGCAATTATCCTCCAACTAAAAATCGTTGCTGTTCAGTCGCTGAGTCATGTCCCACTCTTTGCCACCCTGTGGACTGTAGTCTGCCAGGCTCCTCTGTCTGTGGAATTCTCCAGGCAAGAATACTGCAGTGGGTTGCCATGCCCTCCTCCGGGGATCTTCCCAGGGATGGAACCTGAGTCTCTTATGTCTCCTGCATTGGCAGGTGAGTTCTTTACCACCAGCGCCACCTGGGAAGCCCCTGAGTTCCCTAACCAGAGACCAAAGTCGTGCCCCCTGGAGTGGAAGTGCAGAGTCGTAGCCAGTAGACCACCAAGGAAGTCCCTTAAACGCTGGAGAAGACTCTGGAGAGTCCCTTGGACGGTAAGGAGATGAAACCAGCCCATCCTAAAGGAAATCAGTCTTGAATATTCATTGGAAGGACTGATCCTGAAACAAGCTCCAACACTTTGGCCTGATTGGAAGAGTTGACTCCTTAGAAAAGACCCTGATGCTGGGAGAGATTGAAGGCAGGAGGAGAAGAGGGTGACAGAGGATGAGATGGTTGGACGGCATCACCCATTCAACAGACGTGAGTTTGAGCAAACTCTGGGAGTTGGTGATGGACAGGGAAGCCTGGTGTGCGGCAGTCCATGGGGGTCGCAAACAGGTGGACACAACTTAGCGACTGAACAACAACAACATCTTGACTGCAATGGCTGTTGCGTGACTGAGCACCATGACGAAGACAACAAACTACACTAAAAAAGGACAAACTGCAGTATATATAACTCATACGTCAAAGACCTGAGGGTTTTTTAAAATTTCAGCCTCACAAATATTTGTTTCATGATGAGAAGATGGTTCTTAGTGAACAGAATGCTGGGATTGTCATGGGGGTGGGGGACATAGAGATCCCCTCTGCAAACACTGATTAACCACCTGCTGTATGCGAAGCTGGACCCTTGAACCCACAGACAGCTGCCTCCAGAGTGCTCACAAGTGTCGTCTCTGCAGCCTTGGTTTCCATGAATGGCTGGCGCGTGAATATGCTGATCTCAGCAGATCTGAGCTCATAAAACAGATGGGGAGGGGACCCAAGCCTTCAGTGCTCATGGCATGGTTTTCTCCTACCTTAAAATAGGAGTAGGCCATGGGGGCGTTGGGAGCCACTGCTTCTTGTCTGAGTAAGAATTCTTTTCTTAACAGGAAGAGCTGTGTCCAGCTTCCACAGCAAAGGCAGTTACTGAGAGGACCTTGGGCAGATCCCAGACTCTCGAAGGAGGCTACAGACCCAGAAGTGTGTCTTCAGGTGGAGTTTTCAGGACCTGGTGTGGCTCTTGGGTTGGTTCTTCCTCCCTGCTACCATCTCCTCCTCTCCCTTGGTTACACTTATCAGCTTGTTTCTCCACGGTTCCCAGCCCCATGACCCCACAGCCCAGAAACCCCTTTGGAGTTGCAGATAAACCACAAATCAGAAGAGGTCTGACATTTCCATCTAGAGACGTTCACAATGGGTATCATGAGAAATGAGAGGCCAAGTCCACTGGTATGTCAGATCCAGTCACAAACCCCCCTACAATGTATTAATACCTTCAGCCATTCCATGTGCCCCAAATATGTCAGATCCAGTCACAAACCCCCCTACAATGTATTAACACCTCCAGCCATTCCATGTGCCCCAAATAACTCCCCAGTCCTCCCTAACCCTAACCCTAACTCTGTTTTAAGGGAGGACTGGGGAGTTTAAAAGTTTAAAAGTCCATCCTCTCTTAAAACTCTGCCGTCACCCTGGCCTCCCTCCACAGTGTGATATTTTAGACCCCTGGTCTCAAACATGGTCAGCCAGTGCAGGAGGTGCAAGAGATGCGGCTTCGATCTCTGGGTCGGGAAGATCCCTTGGATAAGGCAACGGCAACTCACTCCTGTATTCTTGCCTGGAGAACCCAATGGACAGAGGAGTCTGGTGGGCTACAGTCCAACTCAAAAAGAGTTGAACATGACTGAGCTACACACACACACACACTGGAAGTTTCCTAAGTTCTACTTTGCATGTAACATTTTTATGTGAATACCATTTATAAATAAATTCATAAAGGTCCATGAGAAGAATTAACTCTATCCTTTATTTCCAGCTGGCTCCCCTGGTATCTCTCTGTCCCCTTCTTTTCCTCCTGCCCCTCCTTCCCTGAAGCCAGAGTGATCTTTCAACCTTGTAGCTTTAACCAGGAGCTTTTCTGAGCTGGGTGGGTTTGGGCACTTGAACCTCCACAAAGTTCAAAATTGATCTCATCCTGTTCAACAAAGCTTATCCATCAGCAGATCCAGTCAAGGCTGTCTCTCAACGATCTCTCTGGTTACTGTCTAAATTGCTCTTGTAACCTTTCTGTTTTCCCTGATTACACTGTACACAGAAATTCAAATTTTAACCTGTCACGGGTAGACCAGCTGCTCCCAAACTGGATGGATGTAAGGGGGTCAGTGAACAAAGGTTCTCAACAGATGTTTGTGCCAAGAAAAAGGACAAATGGCCAATTAGCTCATGAAAAGATGTTTGCTATCATTAGCCATCAAGGAAATTCACATCAAAACCACAGTGAGATACTTGCTTCATACCTATTGGGGTGGCTATAATCAAAATGACAGATTTAAGGAACTCCCTACTGTTGCTACTGCTGCTGCTAAGTTGCTTCAGTCATGTCTGACTCTGTGCAACCCCATAGAAGGCAGCCCACCAGGCTCCCCCGTACCTGGGATTCTCCAGGCAAGAACACTGGAGTGGGTTGCCATTTCCTTCTCCAACGCATGAAAGTGAAAAGTGAAAGTGATGACGCTCAGTCATATCCAACTCTTAGTGATCCCATGGACTGCAGCCTACCAGGCTCCTCTGTCCATGGGGTTTTCCAGGCAAGAGTACTGGAGTGGGCTGCCATTGCCTTCTCCGAAGGAACTCCCTAAGCCATGGTTTTTCCAGTAGTCATGTATGGATGTGAGAGTTGGACCATAAAGAAAGCTGAGTGCATAAGAAGACTCTTGAGAGCCCCTTGGACTGCAAGGAGATCCAGCCAGTCCATCCTAAAGGACATCAGTCCTGAATATTCATTGGAAGGACTGATGCTGAAGCTGAAGCTCCAAGACTTTGGCCACCTGATGCAAAGAGCTGACTCACTTGAAAAGACCCTGATGCTGGGAAAGATTGGAGGAGCAGGAGGGGGTGACAGAGGATGAGATGGTTGGATGGCATCACCGACTCAACGGACATGGGTTTGGGTGGACTCCGGGAGTTGGTGATGGACAGGGAGGCCTGGCGTGCTGTGGTTCATGGGGTCGCAGAGAGTCGGACACGACTGGGCGACTGCACTGACTGAGGGAGCTCCTGGGTGGTCCAGGGGTCAGGAGTCCGTGCTCCCACGGCAGGGGCACAGGCTCCGCCCCTGGGGGAACTAAGGTCCTGCAAGCTGTGCTCTGTGGCGAGCAAAGACGGCTTTAAACAGGTATTGGTAAGGATGCAGAGAAACTGGAATCCTGGTAAAATGCTGGTGGGCATGTAAGACAGTGCAGGCGTTTTGGACGACAGAGGCAGCCCCTGAAAGGTTATGGATGGGCTTACTGTTTGATCCAGCTTTCCCACTGCTAGAGAAATGAAACCTAACGTTTTACAAAAACTTGTACTTAAATGTTCATAGCAGCATTGTCCATAATAGTCAAAAAGTGAAAAACCTGAAATGCCCATCTACTTATGAGAGGATAAATAAAGCATGGTCTATCCACACAGTGAAATATATTTACCCATAAAGAGAAACTAAGTGCTGAGACATTAGAATAGGGGCTTCCCTGGTGGCTCAGTGGAGAAGAATCCACCTGCAATGTGGGAGATGCAGGTTTGATCCCTGGGTTGGAAAGATCTCCTGGAGAAAGAAGTGGCAACCCACTGCAGTATTCTTGCCTTGAAAATCCCATGTTACATGTGATGACATGTTACAACTAGATGAACTTGAAAAATTAAGATAAGTAAAAGAAGCTGACCACCAAAGGCTGCATGTGATTCGGGACAGGACATGTAGAGAGACAGAAGGTAGGGCAGTGTGCTGCCTCAGGCCCAGGGGAGCTGAAAGAAAGGGACAGTGACCACCAAGGAGCCCAGGACTTCTTTCTGGAGAGAACGTCCTAAAATTCACTGTGACGGGACTTCCCTGGTAGTGCAGTGCAGGAGGCCCGGGTTTGATTCCTGGTTGGGTAACGAGATCCCAGTGCAGCAACTGAAGTTCCCACGTGCCCCAGCTAAGCCCCTGCACAGCCAGGTAAACAAATTAAAAGTAATCAAATACAGGAACACTCGTTGTGGTGGGGACTATATGACTCTGTGAATACTCTGGATGAACGGGAGAGTCTGTGAAGGACATCTCAGTAAAGCCGTTATGGAAACAGACAAAGTTGGATTCCCACGTGTCCAGCTTTGCTCTGAACGCACGACAGCGTTCCCTTCAGCTGGGCATAGGCTGGCAGTAGGCACCACAAGGCGAGATATCCACATGCAAGTGTTGTCTGCACACTGGGACCCCCAAGAGACCCTCAAGGTGGGAAGTGGGACCCGAGAGGGCAGGACAGTCAGCCCCAGAAAATGAAGAGGGCGGGGGGAAGGGAATCAGTGCAGGGTGAAAATTAGGGACGCACTCCACAACACGGACGGCTGGCATTTCGTCTTTGTATGGTCTGGAAAGAGGCTTCCAGAACACTGGCTGGGCTGTGCTCTTTCTGAGAAAGTCGGTCCCTCCCCGGGCGGGATGGCAATGTACATATTGCTCGGATTCCAGTCCGGCATCCAGCTCATTAATCAGGGGAAAAATTCCGTGGTGGGTCGTTGAACTGGGGTTTTATCTGGCAACGGGGCCTGATGTTGACATTCAGACGACTTCTGGTGGACTGAGAGTCTCCAGTCAGAACGGCTTCTGCCATCTGAACCTCTTCGATTTGTTTCAGTTGGGCCCAGATCCTTCCTGTGGCTACAGATGCTGTCTTTTTTTAAAAAATTATTTTATTTATTTTAATTGGAGGCTAATTACTTTACAATATTGTGGCGGGCTTTGCCACACGTCAACATGCATCGGCTGTGGGTACACATATCCGCCCCCTCCCTCCCAACCCCATCCCTCTGAGATGTCCCAGAGCACCCGCTGTGAGTGCCCTGCTTCACACATCGATCTTGGGCTGGTCATCTATTTCACATTCGGTAATATACACGTTTCAGTGCCATTCTCTCAAAACATCCCACCCTCGCCTTCTCCCACAGAGTCCAAAAGTCTGCCGTGTGCATCTGCATCTCCTTTGCTGTCTCACATATGGAGCCGACGCGGTCTTGAGGGCCCTAGAGCGATGCTGCCAGATAGCGACGGGCGCCGCCTTGAACCTGAGTGTTCTCCTAGCTGAGGCGGCGCACCACCTTTGTTTTCTATTACCTGTCTTAAAAGAGGTGGGGTCACTCAGTCATAAAAGGGAACGCAACACTGCCGTCTGAAGAGACACGGACGGACCGAGCAGCTGTCATACAGGGTGGAGTAGGGCAGACGGAGGAAAAACAAACATCATATAATATCGCTTATATGTGGAATCGAGAAAAGTGGTCCAGACGAACTCGTCTGTAGAGCAGAAATAAGAGTCCCAGACGTAGAGAACAAATGCACAGACACCAGGGTGGGCAAGCGGGCGTGGGACGAGCTGGGAGACTGGACTGACACGTGTCCACTATTGACGCCGTGTATAAAACAGGTAATGAAGGAGAACCGACTGCAGAGCTCAGGGACCTCTACTCAGTGCTCTGTGGTGACCCAAACGGGAAGGAAGTCCAAAAAAGGGACATCTGTACACGTGTGGCTGACTTCACTGTGCTGCACAGCAGAGACTAACACAACACTGTAAAGCAACGAGAGCTCAATAAAAATTAACTTCTAAAAAAGGATTAAGGACTCAGCTGAACTTCTGGCACAGCCTTCAGAAATATAAAAGAGGTCTCAGTTGATGTAAAACATTGTCTAAATCTGCCTTTCTAATTCATATTTGACAGCTTTAGCAAGATCCTCTATCTGTGGAGCATAGCATGCTGAGGACTTTTATCACAAGCCAGACTTTATTATTTTGGGTATTGGAAGGACTGATGCAGAAGCTGAAGCTCCAATACTTTGGCCATCTGAGCTGAAGAGATGAGTTACTGGAAAAGACCCTGATGCTGGGAAAGATTTGAGGGCAAGAGGAGGGGATGACAGAGGATGAGATGGTTGGATGGCATCACCGACTCAATGGACATGAGTTTGAGTAAACTCTGGGAGATGGTGAAGGACGGGGAAGCCTGGTGCGCTGCAGTCCATGGGGTTGCAAAGACTATCAGAGACAAGTTAGTGACTGAAAAGCAACACTAAACTAAAGTCAGACCTGTTTCTCCCAATGCACATAAATAAAACCTAATCACCTAAAATTTAAAAAAAAATGAGGTGGGATTGATATTACTAATACATTGCGTGTAGCCCAATATATCAGAAATTCTACTGTTTCAAGACATTATTGATGGTAAAAGTTGTTGATTAGATATTTTACATCCTTTCATTCATACCAAGCAGAGAAGGCAATGGCAACCCACTCTGGGATTCCTGTCTGGAGAATTCCATGGACAGAGGAGCCTGGTGTGCTGCAGTCTATGGGGTGGTACAGAGTCAGACACGACTGAACACGCACATTCACACCAAGTGGAACCCACCATGTGGCACATCTTAATCCAGCCCAGCCGTGTCTGAAATGCTTAGCAGCCACAGGTGCCCAGTGGCTGGTTTCCTGAGCAGTCTGGCCTGATGAGCAGGGAAAGCAGTGTTTGGAGTGGAAGATAACTGAAGAGAATATTTTTGAAGCAACAGGATGAAGGAGGGTTTACTAAACATGGCAGAAAGTCAGTGAGCACAAAATAAGTAACAAACCTGTAAAGCTGACACCACAAGAATTGGAAAACGTACGTACGAGGGGAACTTCCACAGGACCTAAGACAGAAATGGCCAACCCAGGGCAAATATGTAGAAACAGAGGCGACAGTAGAGGGCTTTATTTCACCAGTACGTGAAGAGCCACGTCAGAGAGAAAGCTGAACACTCAAAGTAGAAAAGTGGGCAAAGGATGTGAATCGACTGTTTACAGGAGGATGTTCACATGTGCGATAAACACAACACAGACCCCGCATCACAGTTCTGATATCAAAACAGACGCCCGGCGCAGCAGGGCTCGGGGAAGGCGACGTGTCCAAGTGCCAACGTGGAGGGAAGTCAGGAAGGTTCCAAGGAAACGGACATTCTCAAATGCTGGTGGTCGAGCACGATTGTGGTCATAGGGACCACAGCCTAAAACGTGTGTGTGCCTTGCATCTACAGCATCTAGGACATGGAAGCAACCCAGACGTCCAGTGACAGATGAGTGGGTAAAGAAGCTGCGGTTCATACACACAATGGAATATCACTCGGCCATAAAAAGGAATGCTTCTGACTCAGTTCTGACGAGATGGGTGAGCCTAGAGCCTGTTATACAGAGTGAAGTAAGTCAGAAAGAGGTTGAAAGACAAATAACACATATTAGCGCTATATATGGAGTCCAGAAAGATGGGACCGATGAACCTATCTGCAGGGCGGCGGTGGAGATACAGACGTAGAGAGCAGACTGTGGACACAGCAGCCGGGGAAGGAGCTGGTGGGATGCATTGAGAGTAGTACCAAAACATCGACACTACCATGTGTAAAGTTAGACGGCCAGTGGAAACCTGCTGTGTGACACAGGGAGCTCAAACCCTGTGCTCTGGGACGACCCAGAGGGGCGGGATGGGGTGGGAGGCACCAGGGAGGTTCAGAGGGAGAGGACATAAGTAAACCTATGGCTGATTCATGTTGATGTATGGCAGAGACCAACACAATAGTGCAAAGCAATTATCCTTCAAGTAAAAATGCATTTATAAATACATAAGTGTGTGTGTGCTTTGATCTAGCAAGTCCATTTCTGGGAATCTAAAGTCTATGAACATTCACAATATTCAGAAATCTACAGAGCAGTTATCAGCTCTTTGGGACGGCAAGAACTTGGCGACAAGTGTATACGACGCATGCACGTGATCACTGCATGAAATGAACTCTTTCCGCCTAAAAGCTCTTGTCTCTTGAGGAACATCAGATGTCATAATACGTTCAGTGAAAAGGCAGGATAAATGTACGAGTAGACGCCTCAACGCCAATTTTCAGGAAAAAAAAAAATCATCCATTCATGTACTCACCCATATCAGATGCAAACCAAGGCTCTGTGACACTCTGCACCGGATGCTGGCGACGTTTCTAAGGACGAAACCAAGGCAGGTCCTTGCATGTGGAGCTGCCAAGAGAAAACGAAGAGAACAGCCTCAGAGTGAAGTCCGGCACCATCCAAACACAACGTTTCCCTCTGAGCCTGTCTGAGCTGGGGAAATTCTCCGCTCGTGGATAACGCAGCCACAGAATGTCGCCTGCAACCTCCGTTCATTCAGTACATCCCTGCACTGGGCAGGGTGCGAGATATTCGGAGCGACCGTGATACCAAGGGCAAAAAAGTTTAAAATCAGGATGGGGAGCAGCCCCAGTGCCCACCACAAGGAGAAGGAATAAATGAATGATGATGTAGTCACATGGCGATTATCACATACAGCCAATGCCACTCTAGACGACAGGGACAAGTCTCAAGAGTAGGATGCCAACCAAAGGCAGCAAGCTGTGGGCTGAGGAGAGGTCACTGACGTCACCCCCAGGACCCCACGGGCGTGACGCCCACAGGCAGTCACTGTTGTGTCCCGGCTTGTCACCCCCAGGACCCCACGGGCGTGACGCCCACAGGCGGTCACTGTTGTGTCCCGGCTTGTCACCCCCAGGACCCCACGGGCGTGACACCCACAGGCGGTCACTGTTGTGTCCCGGCTTGGTTTAATTTTCTTCACTGCTCTACCATCATCTGGGGCTTTCCAGGGGCCACAGTGATAAAGAACCCCCTTGCCAATGCAGCAGATGTAAGAGATGAGGTTCAATCCCTGGGCTGGGAAGATCCCCTGGAGGAGGAAATGGCAATCCACCCCAGTGTTCTTGCCTGGAGTATCCCACGGACAGAGCAGCCTGGGGGTCTACAGTCACTGGGGTCGCAGAGAGTGGACAGGCCTGAAGGGACTGAGCAGGCACCATCATCTGAGCATGCCACCCTTCCTTCCCTCTTCCCGTTTCTCTGTCACCCTCGAATGAGCTGTAATGACCGGGAGAACTAAACGAGCCGTTCCCGAGACTCCAGTGCTTGTCTTCCCCAGAAGGAGAATTCTCTGTGACATGTAGACAGAAAGGACAGGCCTATGGTGGGGGATGGGCTGGGTGACTGCTTCTTCAAAAACGTGTAGATGATGCCCCACATGTGCCCAGATGTTGCTTTAAACCTGCAGGTATTCGTTTTTACGGGGCTTGGAAAACCTGTCTCGGAAGCTTCTTCCTCAGTCCCCTCCACCCCGACCTTGGCGCTGTTCCCACAGCAACGGCCTGGGCCTGAGTCTCTCACCCGCTGCAGGCAGACTGTGGAACACCCCCGTGGGGAGAGCTGAGGCCTTCTGGGGTGGGCTGCGGCCCACTGAACCCCAACCGGAGTGCGTGCCGCTGTCCCACGTCCGCAATCGACTTCACAGGAAACCAGGTCTCTGCAGCCCCGTTTCCAGCTTCTCGATGGCTGGAGGTGCCATCCACACGGAGACTATGGTGACCTGCGGAATCTGACATCGCTGAGGTTAAGGTGGGAAGTGAACGGTGGGGATGAGACACGTGGCTGAACCGTGCGTGAATGCCCTGGAGTTTCCACACCATTAAATCTGGGTGGGGCCTGCGAACCTGCATGTCTAACCTGCTCCCTCGGGATGCTTCAAATGGGCCACAGCTGATGTTTCCAGAGTGACTGGCCTTAACCCGGCGGCTCAGCGGTACGGATTCTGCCTGCAATACAGGAGACCTGGGTTTGATCCTTGGGTCAGGAAGATCCCCCTGGAGAAGGGAATGGCAACCCACTCTAGTATTCTTGCCTGAAGAACTCCATGGACAGAGGAATCTGTTGAGCTACAGCCCATGGGGTCATAAAAGATTTGGAGAGAAAGTAACTTCTCCCTGGAGGAAGAAATAACCACCCACTCCAGTGTTCTTGCTTGGGAAATCCCAGGGACAGAGAAGCCTGGCGGGCTACTGTCCACGGGGTCGCCCAGAGTCGGACACGACTGAGCGGCTGAGCGACCCCGCCTAGCTCACCTCTATGGGCCTCTCTGCTTGCTGTGGTCCACAGACCGGCAGCACGGGCATCCCCTGGGGGCTCTGTAGACACGCAGGATCTCAGGCCCCCACCCCAGACCTTCAGTTATGGATAGAGTCGCATCCTCCAAAATTCATGTGTTGAAGGAGGTGATTACTAATAAGTTTTTCTTTCATTTAAAAAATTTTAATGAATGTTTATTTTATTCCCCCTCTCTCTCCTCTCCCCACACCACGTCATCCTCTCCCCAGTTCTGCTCAGTCCCCACGTCTCCACCCCAGCCCAGGCCTCGCTCGTTCCACACCGTACGTGTGACTGGACAGAATTCCACCTCTACAGGTGTCAAAACCCACGTCTTTGTGGACAACAAAATGAGTCTTCTCTCTAGACTGTGTCTCCACTTATGCCATGGAGGACTCTTTTCTTTATTTTTTTCCTTCCAGTTTCACTGATATCTCTCTGACATCCAGCATGTAGGTGTAAGGCATACAGAGTCACGATCTGACTCACAAACACCATGAAGTGATTATCACAGAATTTCCATCGTCTTATTAGCTGCGGGATAGAAAAAGGAAAAAAAAAAAAACACGTTTTTTTTCTTGTGATGAGAACATTTAGGATTTACGCTTCTTTTTTAAAGTGAATTCTATCTGTTTATCTCTTTGGCCATGCCGCCTGGCCTGTGGGGTCTTCGTTCCCCACCCAGGGACTGAACCCATGTCCTTGGCAGTGAAGGCACAGAATCGAAGCCACTGGATCACCAGGGAGTTCCCAGGATTCACTCCTCTTAACGCTGACATGGAACACACAGCAGTGTGAGCAGTGCTGATCACGCTGTACATTACACCCCTGGTGCTCACTGATCTTACAGTCGGAAGTCTATTTGTACTTTCTGACCCCCTTCATCCAGTCGTCCCTCTCCACTCCCCACCTCAGTTCAGTTCAGTCCAGTTGCTCAGTCGTGTCCGACCCTTTGCGACCCCATGGACCGCAGCACGCCAGGCCTCCCTGTCCATCACCAACTCCCGGAGTTCACCCAAAGCCATGTCCATTGAGTCAGTGATGCCATCCAGCCATCTCATCCTCTGTCGTCCCCTTTTCCTCCTGCCCTCAATCTTTCCCAGCATCAGGGTCTTTTCCAATGAGTCAGCTCTTTGCATCAGGTGGCCAAAGTATTGGAGTTTCAGCTTCAGCATCAGTCCTTCCAATGAATATTCAGGACTGATCTCCTTTAGGATGGACTGGTTGGATCTCGTTGCAGTCCAAGGGACTCTCAAGAGTCTTCTCCAACACCAGAGTTCAAAAGCATCAATTCTTCAGCGCTCAGCCTTCTTCACAATCCAACTCTCACATCCATACATGACCACTGGAAAAACCATAGCTTTGACTAGACGGACCTTTGTTGGTAAAGTAATATCTCTGCTTTTTAATATGCTGTCTAGGTTGGTCATAGCTTTCCTTCCCAGGAGCGTCTTTCAATTTCATGGCTGCAGTTACCATCACTGACTCAATGGACATGAAATTTGACTGAGCAGGAGTTAGTGAAAGACAGGGGAGCCTGGCAAGGTGCAGTCATGGGGTCCCAAAGAGCCAGACATGACTTAGCGACTGAACCAATAAATGTCAATTTTTCTGTAAAACTCCATGTGGAGATGTGCATAGAGAAAAATATTGGAAAAAACTGCAGCTAGATATAACCTTTGTTTTTCACTGGACGGTCTGATTATGGAGGAAAATGTGGTCACTGACAACCAGAGCCCTGAATATATTCATTCTCTGTGATCAATTTTTGGAGACACACACACACACACACACACACACACACACACAGATAGAACTATTTAACGCCCCTTTCCCACCCATAACAGGTCCCTGAGGAAAGCAGGACTGTATCTCAGCTTAGTTCACTTCGGTGGATTCCCTTTGCTCTGGAAGCAATGCCAGTGGTTGGTGGGCGCTCCTCCAGAAATTCTACCCAGGCGGGGCTGGAGAGGACGGCGGGGCTTCCCGAGGCTAAGATTCATTTGCATGATGTTTTGACTCTCACTGGCTGCCTTAGAAACAATGCAGACGCTTCCTTTGAATATATGTGCATATGCTGACGCGTGTGTGAACACAAAGGAACAGAAGAGAAACTCTTCTCCTGACCCAGCCACGATGGCCGCTCATGGTGTAATTCGGTTTACCAAGCATATCCAGACCAGATGGCTTTTGTGTATAAAAACCTGCCCTGTGAGTGCACAAGCCGTTTGGTTGCCACCAGGACCCAAGCAGGCCCCCATTCCATCAGGAAGAAAAAGAGGAGGGGGGGATTTCGCCCCAGAAAGCTAAGAGGACAGCTGAGGAAGAAGAACGTGAAAGAGTGGGGTCTGGAAGGGAGTCGGCTGGCGTGAAATATGTTCATGATTTGAAAACTCATGTCTTCGGAACAGAGGTCAATGTTGAGTCATTTCCAAGAAGTTCAATTGCTTCCTGCGAGGGAGGCAGAGTATGTGTTGTTTGGCTGAGCTGATGAGCCACGGTGCGTCTCTGAACTAAAATATAATGATGATCGGGCCAGGAAGCGACATCCAAGCTCCTTCCTTTCCAGGACCACCAGTTACCAATTAGACGTTTGTCTCCTGACTAAGGGGCTTCCCTGGTGGCTCAGATGGTAAAGAATCCACCTGCCAATGCAGGAGACGTGGGTTCGATCCCTGGGTGGGGAAGACCCCCTGGAGAAGGGAAAGGCAATCCCCTCCAGTATTGCTGCCTGGGGAATCCCATGGACAGAGGAGCCTGGCGGGCTACAGTCCACGGGATCGCAGAGAGTTGGACACGAATGAGTGACTAAACAATGACAACTCCCAACTGAGTGCAGACGTGGCCAGTGCCTTCTGTAACACTGAGATCTGGGAGCCTTCGTAAGGACTAGAGTTTCCAGGTGTAGGAAGGAGGAACAGGGGCTGAACAGGGGGAGGGCTCTTTTCCGAGCCCAACTCAATACAGTGCAGGAGAGGGACTTCCCCGTGGCCCAGTGGTCAAGGCTCTGCACTTTGACTGCAGGAGCGTGGGTCCCATCCCTGACTGAGGAAGGTGCGGCCAAACACACACACACGGAGACCACAGGAGAACATGTTTCTGATTGCGGGGTTGGGGGAGAAATGCTTTGTTGAAGACAATCCAGGGCTTCCCTGGAGCTGTAGTGGTTAAGAATCCGCCTGCTAATGCAGGGGACACAGGTTCAACCCCTGAGCCAGGAAGAAGCCCATCACGGCAGCTGCTGAGCCTGTGAGCCTGCGCTCTGCAACAGGAGAGGCCACTGCTGCGAGGGGCCCAGGCACACCGCAGCCAGGAGCAGAGCCCATGCTCTGCGCCTGGAGAGAGCCCAGGCGCAGCAACAGAGACCCAGCACAGGCAAAAAGGAATGGGAAGTGAGAGAGGAAGTCGCTCAGTTGTTTCCGATTCTTTGCGACCCCATGGACCACACAGTCCATGGGATTCTCCAGGCCAGAATACTGGAGTGGGTAGCTGCTCCCTTTTCCAGGGAATCTTCCCAATCCAGGGATTGAACCCAGGTCTCCAGCACTGCAGGCAGATTCTTTACCAGCTGAGCCACAAGAGAAGCCCAAGAATACTGGAGCAGGTAGTCTATCCCTTCAAAAATGAATAAATAAATCTGAAAAAAGCACAAGCTGGAATCAAGATTGCTGGGAGAAATATCAATAACCTCAGATATGCACATGACACCACCCTTATGGCAGAAAGCAAAGACGAACTAAAGAGCCTCTTGATGAAAGTGAAAGTGGAAAGTAAAAAGTTGGCTTAAAGCTCAACATTCAGAAAACGAAGATCATGGCATCCGGTCCCATCACTTCATGGCAAAGAGATGGGGAAACACTGGAAACAGTGGCTGACTTTATTTTTCTGGGCTCTAAAATCACTGCAGATGGTGACTGCAGCCATGAAATTGGAAGACGCTTACTCCTTGGAAGGAAGGTTATGACTAACATAGATAGCATATTAAAAAGCAGAGACATTACTTTGCCAACAAAGGTCCATCTAGTCATGGCTATGGTTTTTCCAGTGGTCATGTATGGATGTGAGAGTTGGACTATAAAGAAAGCTGAGCACCGAAGAATTGATGCTTCTCAACTGTGGTGTTGGAGAAGACTCTTGAGAGTCCCCTGGACAGCAAGGAGATCCAACCAGTCCATCCTAAAGGAGATCAGTCCGGACTGATGCTGAAGCTGAAACTCCAGTACTTTGGCCACCTGATGCAAAGAGCTGACTCATTGGAAAAGACCCTGATGCTGGGAGGGACTGGGGGCAGGAGGAAAAGGGGACGACAGAGGATGAGATGGCTGGATGGCATCACTGACTCAATGGACATGAATTTTAGTAAACTCCGGGAGTTGGTGATGGACAGGGAGGCCTGGCGTGCTGCAGTCCATGGGGTTGCAAAGAGTCAGACATGACTGAGCGACTGAACTGAACTGAACTGAAAAAAAACCCCAGGCAATCCAAACATCAATAAACAGAAAGACAGTGCTTCACCTGATCCCATCCATGAACACTAAGGCAAGAGCATGAAAGTCCCCGTCACAAGTAAGCTTTAAGGACTGATGGAGTGAGCGCTCACACTTTGAGGAAGGTGAGACGAGAGATGCAGACAGAGGGCCTGCCCTCTGCGCTCTGGCCCCTCCACGCCCACCGGCGTGCTGCGCCTTGTGCTGTGTGTTGGCCTCCTCTCCCCAGAGGCAGAAATAGTTGCTCCACCATCAAGATCAGCCCTTCTCCCTTCTGGAGCCAGCCGTGCGGCTCCTCAGAAGATAACATTCCTTCCTTAGCCCTGGAAGGGGTCAAGATGAGCCACTGCTTGCCGTGTACGTGCAGACATCTTTGAGGAATGTTGTTGTTCAGTAGCTCAGTCGTGTCCGACTCTGTGACCCCATGGACCGCAGCACACCAGGCTCCTCTGTCCTTCACCATCTCCCAGAGTTTGCTCAAACTCACGTCCGTTGAGTCAGTGATGCCATCCAACCATCTCACCCTCTGCCATCCCCTACTCCTCCTGCCCTCAGTCTTTCCCAGCATCAGGGTCTTTTCCAGTGGGTCGGCTCTTCATACCAGGTGGCCAAAGTATTGGAGCTTCAGCTTCAGCATCAGTCCTTCCAGTGAATATTTGGGGTTGATTTCCATTAGGTTTGATCTCCTTGCTGTCCAAGCGACTCTCAAGACTTCTCCAGCACCACAGATGGAAAGCATTAATTGTTCGGCCCTCAGTTTTATGGGCAAGAATAATAAATCTTTTCCCCTTAAAGATTGGTACAGAACTGACTGGTCAGATGACCTGGGGAGAATCTGAGCTGCACCTAATAGAAGACCTTAATTCAACATTTGCTCATGACCCTGCTAGTGTTATGACATGTTACTTGTATTCTGCCTTCTTTATGAGGTGACTGTTCCTTCAGTTACCAAATGTGTGACTGGGCCCCCACAAAGTAAATGATGACTAGGTGACTTGAAACAAAGTACCAGATATACAGCTCTGTAAGATCAAGGACTGTAATAGATCGTAACTCCAGAAACGGGAAGGAGCAGCGAGGGAACCTGCACCACAACAGACTAGCAAGACGGCTGGACCGTAAAGAAGGCCGAGGGCCAAGGAAGTGATGCTTTCGAACCTCGGTGCTGGACAAGACGCTTAAGAGTCCCTTGGATTGCAAGGGACTCTTGCAAGGGATCATCCTAAAGGAGATCAACCCTGAAGATTCGATGGAAGGACTGATGCTGAAACCGAATCTCCAATTCTTTGGCCACCTGATATGAAGAGCCGACTCCCTGAGGCTGGGAAACGTTGAAGGCAAAAGGAGAAGGGGGCAACAGAGGATGAGGTGGTTGGACAGCATGGTTAAACAGAGGAGATAGTGAGGACAGGGGAAGCCTGCTGTGCTGATATTCCTGGGGTTGCAAAGAGTGAGACATGACTTAGCAACAGAACGCCAACAGCATGCTGTATATGAAATTGCTAAGAGAGTAAATACTGAGAGTTCATCACAAGGGAAAAATATATATTTTCCCACTGCTTCAATTTTGCATCTGTATTGGATGATGGATGCTCACTAAAGTTATTATGATCATCATTTAATAATGCATTAGTCAAATCACTATGCTCCACCCATACGTGCTACGTCTCAGTAAAGCTGGAAGATATAAAAAGCGGGGGGAAAAGGAGACTTAAGACGCCAAAACCCAAATGAAACATCATTGCTCTGACAGAGATGAACAATGACACTCAGCGCCGGCAGGAGTAGGGAGGGTAAATGGACCCTTTTAGACCAGGCCAGTGGAACGGGTACAGGTACAGGCGGGTTCGGCCTTACAGGAGCACTTCAGCAACAAGTCTCAAAGCATCAGGTGTCCAGGGGAGCCCTTGGGCTCGGCACCCCTGCTTCTGGGAACCTGGTCAACCTGAAAATCGGGAAGGTCTGCCTGTCTACACAGCGGCCACGCTGACACATAAGGGACAGTGAGGCTGCAGAAGCGGGTGCGTGGAACGAACCCACGAGTTGTCGACTGCCGTGACGGTATAGCGTCTTACAGTCAGGAGCAGGAGCCTCCTTTTTTAAACATATAAATGGCGTTTTAATGCCGGGGTTGGAAAATTGTAATTAACTCCCACTTTAATTCACTACTGAAAACTGTTATCTCTAAACTCTTCAACTAAGATATTTAATTACCTACTGAAGCAATAAACTGCTTGAGAAAGAAAGCAGGATAGAACATAGTACACGACAATTCCAGTTCTGACCAATCATCTTTCGTTCATTCATTCACTTGCATATACTCTTGAAGGGCTCTGTGCAATAGAAATACAACAGCCACAAATTCAAGCCACATATGAAACTCTACGTCTTCTAGAGTCTTCTACGACTGCTTTCATACAAAAAAAAAGATACGTGAAATTAAGAATACAAAATATTGAACAAGGAATTAAAAATCTTTTGCACTAACTTTTTGAAATCTATTGAGTGTTTTGCAATGAAAGTCCATCTCAAATTGAACCAAATTCTCTTTTTAAAAAATTTTGACTTGAATTGCAGTTGATTTACAATGTTGTCTTAGTTTCAGGTGTCTACCAAAGTGAATCAGTTGCGTGTATACATATATCCATTCTTTTTTAGATTCTTCTCCTACTTAGGTCATTACGGAGTACTGAGTGCCTTCCCTGTGTTCCACAGCAGGTCCTTAACAGCTACCTATTTTATATATAGCAGTGTGTACATGTCAGTCCCAAAGTCCCAATTTATCCTCCCCCACCCTTGTCCCCTGGTAACGGTAAGTTTGTTTTCCACGCCTGTGACTCTATTTCTGTTTTGTAAATAAATTCACCCGTACCATATTATTTTACAGTCCACATATAATGAATCTCATATATTTGAGACCAGATATATTTCAAGCTCTCCATGAGCTGAGGGTGGCCAGTGGTTACCATGTTTGATGCCCCACACCTTGGGTGTGTTGAGATAACTTTGAAGCCACCTGTGTTCACCTTTAGAGGCTGAAAAATTCCAGATTCTGCAGGTCTTTCTCCATCTCCACAGCCCTGTGCCTCTGCCACGGCCCTGGCTCCAGTTTCCATGGCAACAGCTGCAGCGAGAAAGCTCTGGAGGGATGAACAGAGCTGAGCAGCTAAACCAATGCAGCCCGGCCAGGGGAAGGGTCCAGCGGGCACTCCTCGCCCCCCAGGCACACCTCGGGCACTGCCTCTGTGCCTGGGACACAGCGTGAAAGAACAGCAGCAGCATCAGGGAAGGTCTCTGCAGAAGGTGACAAAACCGTTTCTCCAAGGTCTCGGCACACAACCCCCCGGCGACCCCCGCAAGCCCCAGGGGTAGCCAACACTGTCTGCTTCACTGTTCACACGTTCTTGCGTTCATCCACGTGGGAAATCGGCCTGGGCCCTTCCTGTTTGCCACACCTAGGGCTAGGAGTCTCGGCCACGGGAGACACCACCTCATTCAGACAGTGCTGTGTCATTCACTCTTTCTTACACAAGTTCTCACTTGCCGGAGACCAGGGATTCTCTGAAAGCAGCGGGAGAGGCCTTGGGTCACTGGGAATTCATATTCCAGTCCAGGGGGTGGGCTGCAAGCACGCATGTGACGTGACGGTGGGGTGAGGAGTCCTAAGATGAGGATGAGCTCAGGGTCCTTGCACAGACGGTGAAACAGCGGGGCATGGATTAGACAAGGAGGTCTGGAGGCCCTCTCCAGGGGCACAGAGCTGGGGCAGATAAGGGGAGGAGCCTCCCCGCAGAGGGCACAGCACTCAGTGCTGCAGAAGCCCCGAGGCAGGAGCGGGCATCGAGGGGAGCCGGCCAGAGCAGAGTGAGCTGAGGCTGGCACGGCCTGAACTCAGGGTGCCCGCTCTGGCATCTACGAACTAAGTAGGAAATCACTGAGCGGCCACGCTTGCTCTCTGGTTTCTGTGGTCCTCAGCTAGGGCCGACTCTCTGCGACTCCATGGACTGTAGCCCGCCAGGGTCCTCTGTCCATGGCAAGAACACTGGATCGGGTTGCCATTTCCTCCTCCAGGGGATCTTCCCCACCCAAGGATCAACCCATATCTCCTGTGCCTCCTGCATTGCAGGTGGATTCTTTACCACTGAGCCACCTGGGAAGCTCTGAGTGTCCACAGGATTCATCTTTTTTAAAATTTGCTCTCTGATTTCATCACTGACTCGTTGGTTACTTTTTGTGGAATGCTGTTTAGCTGCCATGTAACCATTTTTTAAAATTTTTTAATTGGAGGATTGTGTTGGTTTCTGCCATCCGGCAATGCGCATCAGCCATCGTTACACTTAGGCCCCCACCCTCTTGAGTTCCCCTCCCCACCCCCCCCCCCCCCCGGGTCATCACAGAGCACCGGGCTGAGCTCCCTGTGTGGCACAGCAGCTCCCCGCTAGCTGTCTGTCTCACACAGCAGTGCGTACATGCCAATGCTACTTTCTCAGACTTTCTTCTCATTTCTTTTTCTGTCGTTAATTTGCTTCATGGCATTGTGGCCACGAAAGATGCTTGAGATGTAACTTCTACCCTCTTAAATTTGTTGAGGCTTGTTTCACGCCCTAGTAGGTAGCCAGTCCTGGACACTGGCCCGTGTGTACTTGAAAACAATGTATATTGCTTTGTTTTGGGGTTTCTTTGGGCCGTATGGTTCATAATAATTCTGCACCCACTATACGGTGGCTCTGGGTTGGTGACTCACGTGTTACACCTTTCTTCTCGAGCACCTCGCCTGTTAGGGTGATGTGGAGGCTTAACTGAAGTAATTTAGACACACAAAATGATCAGCACATGGTAAACCCTCTGAAGCGACAGTACTTCGGCCACCTGATACGAAGAGCTGACTCACTGGAAAAGACCCTGATGCTGGGAAAGACTGAGGGCAGGAGGAAAAGGGGGGCAGGGGATAAGATGATTGCATGGCATCACTGACTCAGTGGACATGAGTTTGAGCAAACTCTGGGAGATAGTGAAGGACAGGGGAGCCTGGCGTGCTACAGTCCCCTGGGTCGCAAAGAGTCAGACATGACTGAGTGACTGAATCACAGCAAAAAACCCTCATAACTGCCAGTCTCTCCTGCCTGCCTTTTCGGGAAGACAGAAGGAATCTATCTGCTTTCCCATACGTGAAGAGTGATAAAACCTACATTTGGAAATGTGGCAGCAGGGAGGTTCCGTAGCTGTACAAGCGACCATCAAACTATCCTGGGGTGGGCACAGCCGTCAGCACCATCAGCCACTGCCAGCCCTGAGAATCAACCTGCCCAGATGGGGCCCCTGCCAGCAGGGTGCCGTCTGCCAGTGCGGAGCCACTTCAGCAGAGCAGGAGACCCCTGCCCAGCCAAGGGCAAAGAGAGGAATCCGAATATATTAAATGTGTGTCTATATATTTTTTTTAAGTATAACAAAATTAGGAGATAGGGAATAGCATACTCACATGAAGGAGGTCTTCCTCAGTGGTCCAGTGGCCGAGAATCTGCCTTCCAATGTAGGGGGCACGGGTTCCATCTTTGGTGGGGAACTAAGTCCCCACAGGCCACAGAGCAGCCAAGCCCACGTGCCACAGCTACTGAGCCCGCAGGTCACACCTAGAGATACCCCCATGTGCAACAGAGAGCCTGCATGCTACAAGGAAGACCGCATGCAGCCAAAAGTTAAAACAAACAAAAGTATGTAAACAACAAGGGCCTACTGCATAGCACAGAGAACTCTATGGAACATCTTATAACCTACAATAGAAAAAAATCAGGAAATATATATGTGTGTGCGTGTGTGTGTGTGTGTGCTCAGTTGGGTCCGACTCTTTGAGACCCCATGGACTTTAGCCCGCCGGGCTCCTCTGTCCATGGGATTCTCCAGGCCAGAATATGGGGGTGGGTTGCCTTCTCCAGGGGCTCTTCCCCATCCAGGGATGGAACCCGAGTCTCCTGTGTCTCCTGCATTGATAAGTGGATTCTTTGCCACTGGAACCATATGCCACTGCCCCGACCGCCAATTCAGTTGTTGAGGTATTCACCTGCAGGACCTCAAAATGTGACCCTATTTGGAGAGGGGGTGTTTGCAGAGGTAATCCAGTTAAAATGAGGCCATAGGGTGGACCCCAGTCCAATACGACTGAAGTCCTCATAAGAAGAGACGTGGGGACAGATGGGGACGGCAGAGGGCTTCCCAGGCGGCACTAGTGGCGAAGAAGTCGCCCGCCATGTAGGAGGCCGTAGGAGACACGGGTTTGATCCCTGGGCTGGGAAGATCCCCGGGAGAAGGAAATGGCAACCCGCTCCAGTATTCTTGCCTGAGAAACCCCATGGACAGAGGAGCCTGGCGGGCTACAGTCCACGGGGTCACAAAGAGTCTGAGGTGACTTAGCACGCACACAGAACCCTTGCCCCACTGAGGGCAAAAGCCCCGCGGAGTCTGCAACAGAGATCTGCAGATAGACAGGTACGGAGAGAGGGACACGGCAACACACGGAGACGACAGCTGCCGGTCAGCAGGAGGGGAGAGCCCCGCGGCCACCTTCCCACACGGCTTCAGAAGGAGCCCGCCCTGCCGACACCGCCATCTTGGCCTCGCAGCCTCTGGAGCCAGAGATAAAATGCTTCTGATGCTTAAGACGCCTGGTCTGCAGCACTTTGTACGGCAGCCCGAGGAAACCCCCATATCACCATGAGAAGAATTTCAACGGCGCGCTGGGTAAACCTGCCCCCAGCACGTCTGACCATCGGATCCCCTGCCCCAGTCACCAGCTGTGTGCCTTTCAGTCACAGATGAGTAAGGAGGGGTCACTCTGTCTTGGTTTCCAAAGGCTGCCATGACACATGACCGCTGACTGTTGCTGTTCAGCCGCTCTGTCACGTCTGACTCTCTGCAACCCCGTGGACTGGAGCACGGCAGGCTTCCCTGTCCTTCACTATCTGCTCAAATTCATGTCCACCTAGTTGGTGATGCCATCCAACCATCTCATCCTCTGTTGTCCCCTTCTCCTCCTGCCTTCAGTCTTTCCCAGCACCAGGGTCTTTTCCAATGAGTCAGCTCCTTGCATTAGGCGGGCCAAGTATTGGAGCTTCAGCTTCAGCCCTCCCGCTATGAACCTCTCGCTTGGTTCAGGGCACCAGAAATGTGAGAAGAAATAAGGTTTGAGAGGCACAAAGTGGAAGCCAGTACATGGAAAACTTCTAAACATGAGAAATGTGAAGCCTGCAAGCGAAGATTCGATGATCACCAATGCCTGACCACACACCAGTCACTCCCTGCCAGCCGTTCACCCCTCCGCAGGGCAGTGTCTGTGATGATACCATTTTGGTAAACTGTGGAATAGATTTTTAGCAGAATCTCTGCTTTGCTTGGGTCAGACTTGATGGACAAACAGCAAGTAAGACTGTTTGTGAAGATGTACAGATGAATGTCTGACGCATGTGGTCCTGACGAGGTCTGGTGGTTCCAGTCAAAGTGTCACATCCAGGTCCCTCTGACACAGAGATGACAAGTGAAGAAGGAAGTGCTCCAGTGACCTAGTCCTTGTATGTGCTCATTCATCAGAAAGTGAAAGTGTTAGTCCCTCAGTCATGCCCGACTCTTTGAGACCCCGTGGAGTGTAGCCCACCAGGCTCCTCCATCCATGGGATCCTCCAGGCCAGAATACTGGAGTGAGTTGCCATTCCCTTCTCCAGGGGATCTTCCCAGCCCAGGAATCAAACCAGGGTCTCCCTCATTGCAGGCAGATTCTTTACTGTCTGAGCCACAGGGAAGCCCTCCTTCATCAGTCCGTCCGTCAATTATGCTAGTGAAACAGTGATCTGATTGCACTGTTTTTCAGCATCATCCTGTACAACATGATGACAATTTGAAAAAGCATTTCAACTGCCCTTGGGTATGATTTAGTTTTAGATCAGATTTAATTTTTTTTTTTTTTTCAGAATTATCAATCACATCAGAATCCAAATATGCCAGAGATTGAAACATGCCCGTGGAAGCCAAGTTTCAGTCTGAAAGAAAGAAAGTCTGGCAGGGCTTTTCAAATTTGAAGATAACTGAAAACGCTGTTGGACAAAAGTTGTAATGAAAAGAAACAGAGCTATGACAGCCAAAAGATAGAAGTCATGAAAACAACTGCAGAAGATGGTTTTTTTCCCCCTCATTACAAGAACCCAGAACTCTTCCAAACAGGAAATTAAAAGCAGAAGGAAACATGGACATGAGAGCAAATACAAACCACAATTTCTGGGTCACCAAAAAATGGGCCAGGAGGTCAGCAAGAGCTTCGTTCCCATAAACTTATGCTGATTTTACAGGAGATATGATTGTGATAACTAACACCACAAACACCCGGAGGATCGTGAGAGGTTGTGTGAACAACTATACACCAACAACCTGTGCAACCAGAAGGGGTGGGAGAATTCTCAGAAACATACAGTTTACCAAGATTGACCCAGGAAGAAATAGACCTGTGACTACCAGACGCAGAGTGGGAAGGAGGAGGAATTGGAGGCAGGGGGTCAAAAGGCACGGACCTCCAGTCATAGCTAGGTGGAAGTGACATGATTCATCGGACAGGAACCTGAGCAAACTCCAGGGTACAGAGGAACACAGAGGAGCCTGGCGTGCTGCAGCCCAGAGGGTCGCAAAGAGTCGGACACGACTTAGTGCCTGAACAGCAACAGTGTGTGGAAGGGACATAATACACAGGATGACTACTGGAGTGGGTTGCCATGCCCTCCTCCAGGGGGTCTTCCCAACCCAGGGGCAGAACCCAGGTCTCCCACATTGCAGGTGCATTCTTCACCATCTGAGCCACCAGGGAAGCCCAAGAATACTGGAGTGGGCAGCCTATCCCTTCTCCAGGGGATCTTCCTGACCCAGGAAACGAACCGGGGTCTCCTGCATTGCAGGCAAAATTTTTACTGGCTGAATTTTTACCGGGGAATCCCATAGCTGACAGTATTGCATGATATGTAGGAAAGTTCTTCAGAGAGAAATCCTAAGAATTCTAAACATAAGGAGAACACTTCTCCTTTATTCTTTCCTCCTTTTCTCTTTCTCATATCTCTGTAAGAAGGCAGTTGTCAGCTGACCTCCTGTGATAATCATTTCACAACAGATGTAAAGCAAACCATCACGCTGTCCCCCTTAGACAGTGATGTATGTCAGTCATTTCTTAATAAAACCTAAAAAAATTAAGCTAGGAAAAAAATTGCTGATTTTAGTAAGGACTTTGAGCTTTCATCATGAACTGTTACAATCAGCCATCTTCCACTGAACACGGTTTTCTTTCCCTCAAAGTGTGATCTCAGTAATATTTACAAAGAATCCACTGACTATGCCATGACAATACATAGCTTACTTGAGATCGAGCTTCATTATTTCGAACACTAATGTTTGCACATCACTGTTTTGTTTGTATACAGTTTTCAACCAGAACAGAATTCCTTGCATCAAACAGGTTTTCAAAGGAGGAAAATATACCTCGAGCTATGCAACACGGCAAAGACTTGATGCAGAGCACAGAAGGCCATGTTGACTCAGATGATACATTATTCAAATACAAATGCACTAGACCAGACAAGAAGGAATATTTACTCTCTGAATAACTCTTTAAATAAATTTCATGGGAGTTGTCATCATACTCATCTTGGGCACTTAGGAGGAGGTAAAAAAAAAATCAAAGTGAGAAAACAAATGTGCCTTATTTAAACAGAACTGTATATAAAGAATTAATTTAAATAACAGGGGAAGTGTTTACTAAACCAAGGGGCAAATCAGACTCTCCATGCCAGGCGCCAAGTGGGACGCTGAGTCCTCGATTCTGCCCTGGACGCCGCGGGGACTGTCCAGACGTGGCCCACCTTGGGCTTGTCGCCCTGGGGCACTCTGAGAGACAGTGTGCCTGGGAGCTGTGTGCCTGCAGCACACTCTCTCTCAGAGAGCTTACTCAAGAGAGGAAAACAAGTTCTGAGTGGCTGTCATCCACCGCGGACAACATTCTTGCAGCTGTTTGGGAATTTGAAAGCAAAAAAGCAGCCCCTCTGTTTCAAAAACACTGATAAATCCGTGGATCTGTAGGAATGTGTCTTATGCCACTCATTCCCTTGATCTTGACAGAGAAAGAGGCGCCTTTGCAGGGTCTGAGGTTGCTGACTGTCTCCGTGTGTTGCAAGAACAGTTACGTCTTTTCTATCTGGGGCGCTCATCTCATTTTTACCATTTTTTAAGTGGTGGAAAAATGCACATCCCATGACTTTTACCTTTGAAACCAGTTTTTATGTGCAGTTGTGCGCCGCCAGGTATGCTCATGCTGTTGTGCGGCCGAGGTTCTCATCTTGCCAAACTGAAACCCTGCGCCCAGCAGACTCTTCACCGTCCACCCCCTGGGCACCACCGTTCTCCCTCTGAATCTGGCTCTGGGGGCCTCATATAAGTGGGGACATAACAGCTGTTGTCTAATCCCTCTGGAGCAAAATTATTTTCATAAGAAGAGGCGACGCAGCCAAAACCAACAAGCAAACGTGCACAACACACAGGAGGCGCATTCCAGAGGTGCGCCAGGCCGCCAGTTAATAAAACACCGCGTGTCACTTACGTGACACTTTTTGTTACTTGAGCCATTCCGTGATATTTGGGGGTGATTCCATGCTGCCTTGTACACTCATCCTGAGCACGTTTTCAGTTGTGTATCCCGTTTTCCTATTTGTTGTTCTGCGTTCTTTTCCTCAGAGAGGCTCCCCACCCGCCCCCCACCCCAATTGCCCAACTTCAAAGCCTACTAAGCCCGGATCTCCTCTGGGTCAAGTGCTCGATAACTTCTCTCTTATGTTTCAAAACCCAGACTTTGAAACCAAACTGAGACGTCATTTCCCGCCTTATCAGGCAGATAAAGATGAAAGAATTGATACCACCCAAGGTTGACAGGGGACTGGAGGAAGGGGTGTTGGAGAGGGACGGCTGGTTCATCCTTCCTAGCAAACATTCTGTCGGGGATTACAGAGTTTAGAAGGCACATTACCCTTTGATCCAATAATTCCACTTCTGGGACTGTGTCCCTGCCCGTCTGCATTCACACAAGAGCACCCACCCACACACAGCTGAGGCGAGGCCTTGACTCTGACGGTCAGGAAACCAACAACAAGGACGTGTAACACAGCCCCAAGTGTGTCAGAGAAAGCACCTCAACAACAACTTCTAACCTCTGCGCAAGACGAGACTCACGGGCGCGGTGGGGATGAGCTGAGAAAGGAGCACTTTCACACACACACCACCGCATGTAAAGCAGATCCTAACGGGAGCTGGTGCCCAACACAGGGAGCTCAGCTCGGCACTCAGGAGCCATCGAGCACAGGACCCAGAGGACACCCAGACCTAGTGGGCTTTGAAGTCTGGCAGTTTGGGTGGGGGGTGGGTGTGGAGCCTTTCTGAGGAAGAGCACGCTTCTCCTGCTAAGTCGCTTCAGTCGTGTCCGACTCTGTGTGACCCCATGGACAGCAGCCCACCAGGCTCCTCTGTCCACGGGATTCTCTAGGCAAGAAGGTTGGAGTGGGTTGCCATGTCCTTCCGAGAAAGGGAACGCAAAACAACAAATAGGAAAACGGGATACACAAACACGTGCTCAGGATGAGTGTACAAGGCAGCATGGAATCACCCCCAAATATCACGGAATGGCTCAAGTAACAAAAAGTGTCACGTAAGTGACACGCGGTGTTTTATTAACTGGCGGCCTGGCGCACCTCTGGAATGCGCCTCCTGTGTGTTGTGCACGTTTGCTTGTTGGTTTTGGCTGCGTCGCCTCTTCTTATGAAAATAATTTTGCTCCAGAGGGATTAGACAACAGCTGTATGTCCCCACTTATATGAGGCCCCCAGAGCCAGATTCAGAGGGAGAACGGTGGTGCCCAGGGGGTGGACGGTGAAGAGTCTGCTGGGCGCAGGGTTTCAGTTTGGCAAGATGAGAACCTCGGCCGCACAACAGCATGAGCATACCTGGCGGCGCACAACTGCACATAAAAACTGGTTTCAAAGGTAAAAGTCATGGGATGTGCATTTTTCCACCACTTAAAAAATGGTAAAAATGAGATGAGCGCCCCAGATAGAAAAGACGTAACTGTTCTTGCAACACACGGAGACAGTCAGCAACCTCAGACCCTGCAAAGGCGCCTCTTTCTCTGTCAAGATCAAGGGAATGAGTGGCATAAGACACATTCCTATAGATCCACAGATTCATCTGTGTTTTTGAAACAGAGGTGCTGGTTTTTTGCTTTCAAATTCAAATTGAGAGAGTAGCATTGACATATATGCACCACCATGTATAAAATAGATCGCTGATGCGAAGCTGACGCATAACACAGGGACCCCAGCTCAGGGCTCTCCGTCAGCCTAGAGCCGTGGGATGGGGTGGGAGGTGGGAGGGAACTTCCAGAGGGAGGGGACATATGTATCAGTTCAGTTCAGTCGCTCAGTCGTGTCCGACTCTTTGCAACCCCATGAATCGCAGCACGCCAGGCCTCCCTGTCCATCACCAACTCTCGGAGTTTACTCAAACTCACGTCCATCGAGTCGGTGATGCCATCCATCCATCTCATCCTCTGTCGTCCCCTTCTCCTCCTGCCCCCAACCCCTCCCAGCATCAGAGTCTTTTCCAATGAGTCAACTCTTCGCACGAGGTGGCCAAAGTACTGGAGTTTCAGCTTCAGCATCATTCCCTCCAAAGAAATCCCAGGGCTGATCTCCTTCAGAATGGACTGGTTGGATCTCCTTGCAGTCCAAAGGACTCTCAAGAGTCTTTCTCCAACATCACAGTTCAAAAGTATCAATTTTTCGGTGCTCAGCTTTCTTCACAGTCCAACTCTCACATCCATACATGACCACTGGAAAAACCATAGCCTTGACTAGACGGACCTTTGTTGGCAAAGTAATGTCTCTGCTTTTCAACGTGCTATCTAGGTTGGTCATAACTTTCCTTCCAAGGACTAAGCGTCTTTTAATTTCATGGCTGCAGTCACCATCTGCAGTGATTTTGGATTCCAAAAAATAAAGTCTGACACTGTTTCCACTGTTTCCCCATCTACTTCCCATGAAGTGATGGGACCAGATGCCATGATCTTCGTTTTCTGAATGTTGAGCTTTAAGCCAACTTTTTCACTTTCCACTTTCACTTTCATCAAAAGGCTTTTTAGTTGCTCTTCACTTTCTGCCATAAGGGTGGTGTCATCTGCATATCTGAAGTTATTGATATTTCTCCCGGCAATCTTGATTCCAGCTTGTGCTTCTTCCAGCCCAGTGTTTCTCATGATGTACTCTGCATATAAGTTAAATAAGCAGGGTGACAATATCCAGCCCTGACGTACTCCTTTTCCTATTTGGAACCAGTCTGTTATTCCATGTCCAGTTCTAACTGTTGCTTCCTGACCTACATATAGGTTTCTCAAGAGGCAGGTCAGGTGATCTGGTATTCCCATCTCTTTCAGAATTTTCCACAGTTTATTGTGATCCACACAGTCAAAGGACATATGTATACCTATGGCTGATTCCTGTTGATGTATGGCAGAAACCAGCATAACACTGTAAAGGAATTATCCTCCAGCTGAAAAGAAGCTTTTAAAAGGTGAAAACAATTTTTAACAAAATACTTAATATCATAAAAGAATGTTATATGAAAAAAAATTAAAATTCACATATGTGCCACGATCCCAATTTGGGGCAAAAAAAATAATTCGCGCTTTCATTATTCGTCTACAAATTGTAGTGGGTATTGACAGTGTGCCTGGTGCTCTGACACGATGGAGAGGGAAGACAGAAAATGTCTCTGCCCTCCGGGGGCTTCCTTCTAGTAGGAGAAACAGAAAACAAAGTACCCATCGAGATAGCCATGTCACAGTGTATAGACAGGCTGGAACGATGAGTTCCAACATTAGCCACTAATTCCCTCACTGAACAAACACCGTGGAGAGACTCTCCACATAGAGGGAGGAGAAAAATACCAGAATGAACACTGCAACAGTTAATTTATCTGACGCAGACTCGTGCCAACTTCTCCAGTGTGGTTCGTACTTGCAAAACCCTGGCGGGGGTGTGGGAGTCTAATCTTACCAAGGAGAGAATGGATATGTTAAGCAAAACAGAGCATATTCACACACTGCACAGCCATTCGAATGAATGAACCGAAGCGCCAAGCTTCCACACAAACACATTTGGGCAACATAATTACTGCATCAGGAGCTGAAGTCCCAACACAAGGCCATAAGGAATGGAAGCTGTCAATCACCTCCCCAACAACACTTTCCCAGTGCACTTGTTTGAAACCATCTTTCCCCCCCCCCCTTTTTTTTAATTGGAGTAGAATGAGTATAGTATAGTTGAATTGGAGTATACTTGAATGCATCTCCTGCATCACCATCTGATCACCAGGGAAGCCCACAGCTGATTATACGAAGCTGTGTGAGTTTCAGGTGTACGGCAAAGTGATTCAGTTCTCTCTATATATTCATATATATTCAGTTATATATAAATTCTCTTGTATACATTCCTTTCTATTATGGTTTATCATAGGATACCGAATATAGTTCTCTGTGCTATGCAAAAAGAAACTTGTTGTTTATTCATTCTACGTAAAAAAGCTTGGGGGCTTCCCTGGTGGCTCTGTGGTAAAGAACCTGCCTGTCGATGCAGGAAACACAGGAGACTCGGGTTCGATCCCCTTAGGAAAGATCCCTTGGAGGAGGAAATGGCAACCCACTCCAGTATTCTTGCCTGGAGAATCCCAAGGACAGAAGAGCCTGGTGGGCTACAGCCCATGGGGTCACAAAGGAGTCAGACACCACTGAGCCACTGAACAACTATACAAAAGCTTTACATCTTCTCTTCTGTTTTAAAAAAATACAGAACGGCTATATCCTATTTCAGATTACTTTTCCTTCTAGGTTATTACTTGTCGTTACCTATTTTGTGTGTTTATGTTAATCTCAGACTCCTAATTTCGCCTTCCGGCCCCCTCTCCCCTTTGGTAACCCAGTAGGCTTGCTTTCTGTGTCCACTTCTGCTTTGTAAACAAGCTCATCCCTATCGCTTTTCAAAGACCCCCCTCTAGGCTGTGCCCCGGGGTATTTGTCTTGCTCTGCCTGGCTGGCTTCCTCAGTGCGATCCTCTGCAGTCGCACCCATCCATCTTCTTTCTCTGCGTGTTTACAGCTCTCCTTACTGTTTTGCCTCCTATCAGCCATAATTCAATTAAAAAGGGCGGTTCAGTGAGTCGACTGTCTGCTGCAACAGATGCCCACTCGCAGGATTGCCGACCCTCCCTGGAGGAATCTAATACTCGAGCAATTAGACGGGCCGTCCGCCTCCTCTGTCAAGAAGCACAGAGACGTGACAGCGACGTGCGGGCCCGTGTTTCTCAAACCCGAGCATGTTTACCGCCGGAGCCTGGAAAATTCCAGCCTCGGAGGCTCCCTCTCCGCCGCTTCCACCGGCTCCCGCCCCTCCCACGCCAGGCGGCAGTTTCCATGGCGACCGATAAGCCTGCCCGCAGCCGCTGCTGGTACCGCAGAGAACAAAGCGGAGCCGCGATAATGACATTGCCTGGCGGGGGATGGGGCCAGGCCGGCCGAGGCCGCCATCCGCGCCCCTCACCCATCCGTTGCACAAGCGAGTCCATGCGGGACCACATTTCTGCATTCCAGAAAACCTTCTGTTTTTTATCTTTGGACTTGAAAACTTCTTTCCATTGAGATAGAACTGAGCTATACCCTTGTATAGGTTTAAGGCAGGCAGCGTCTTGAGCTGATACATTGATGAGTCACAACAGGCTCAACATTGTCCCCTCCGCTAACACCTCTATCACAGCACACAATTATCATTTCTTTCTTTTTTAATTTTAAGAGCAGTTTCTCTTCCATTGAAAACTCCCAGAGAAGCTTAATTTGGAGAATGGGAGTTCTCTGGGGCGACGGGAGGATGGGGAGGCTGGAGGGGTCCATGAAGAGGATGAGGGACGCGTGGCCGACTGGCCGGTGTCTGCACAGTTGAGGGGCAACCCCGGGACCCGCGGCGGCAGCACCTGAGAACTTTGGGGGCGCCTCCTTGGATGTTAACGGGCGCGCCAGGGTGTCTGAGGCTCCCCGGATCTCAAGACCTCGGGGCTGCACTGCTGACGAACACCCACTGGGATGGCTGATATTTCCGCGTTCTTCCGCAGTATTAGGGAAAGACCTGAGTGGAGTTCTCTGCACTGTGTCCGCACTGAGCCCAGGGATGTCCTCCCGCTTGGGCCCACGTCCGCCTACCGACCCTCCAGTTCCTCTCCTGCGAAGCCCCTCGCCCACCCAGACGGCCAGCGGCTGGGCGGAAGCAGCGGAGGTGGGGGTGGGGGTGGGGGAAGGGCTGCTTAGTGGGGTCAGGGTTTCCTTTGGGGGCAAGTGTTTTGCTTCTAGATACGGGTGGTGGTTGTACACCGCTGTGGACGCACCAGATACTGCATGGCTCTCTTTGGAAGGGGACATGTGGCTGGCTTTATTTTGGGGAGCTCCAAAATCACTGCAGATGGTGACTGCAGCCATGAAACTAAAAGACACTTACTCTTCGGAAGGGAAGTTATGACCAACCTAAACAGCATATTAAAAAGCAGAGACATTACTTTGCCAACAAAGGTCCGTCTCGTCAAGGCTATGGTTCTTCCAGTGGTCATGTATGGATGTGAGAATTGGACTATAAAGAAAGCTGAGCGCTGAAGAATTGATGCTTTTGAACTGTGGTGTTGGAGAAGACTCTTGAGAGTCCCTTGGACTTCGAGGAGATCCAACCAGTCCATCCTTAAGGAGATCACTCCTGAATATTCATTGAAAGGACTGATGCTGAAGCTGAAGGTCCGATACTTAGGACACCTGATGCAAAGAGCCGACTCATTGGAAAAGACCCTGATGCTGGGAGGGATTGGGGGTGGGAGGAGAAGGGGACGACAGAGGATGAGATGGATGGATGGCATCACCGACTCGATGGACGTGGGTTTGAGTAAACTCCGAGAGCTGGTGATGGACAGGGAGGCCTGGCGTGCTGCGGTTCATGGGGTCACAAAGAGTTGGACACGACTGAGTGACTGAACTGAGTGACTGTGGCTGATTCAGGTGATATATGGCAGAAACCAACACAATATTGTAAAGCAATTATTCTTCAATTAAAAATTAATAAATTTTTAAAAAATCCTTTTTTTTTTATATAGATATCCACTGGGAAGTTGCTCCATGACGCGGGGACTCAACCCTGTGCTCTGTGAGGACCCACAGCGGTGGGATGGGGTGAGGGGTGGGAGGGGGTTCTAGAGGGAGGGCATACAGTGTACTCATTGCGATTCACACTGCGGTACGGCAGAGACCAACATGACACTGGAAAGCAATTACCCTTCAATTAAAAATAAATTAAGGAGAAGTATCAAAAGACATCCTTATATGTGGAATCTAAAAAGAAATCATACAAATGAACTTAGAAAACAGAAAGAGACTCACAGACTTCGAAAATGAACTTATGTTTGCAGGGTAGAAGGGATAGGGAGTATGGGACGGTCATGTACACACTGCTGTATTTAAAATGGAGAACCAACAAGGACCCACTGTAGAGCACAGGGAACTCTGTTCAGGGTTCTGTGGCAGCCTGGATGGGAGGGGGGTTTGGGGAGAATGGATACATGTAGATGTACGGCTGAGTCCCTGTTGTTCACCTCAAACTATCACAACATTGTTAATGTTACACCCCAAAACAAAATGAAAAGTTTAAAGTTTGAAAAAAAATTTTAATTAAAAATAAAAATTCTTAATTTTTCAATTAAAAATTTTTTACTGCTAATTTTTACTGGAGTATAATTTATAATGTTGCATTAGTTTCTGCTGTACAGCACAGTGAATCAGCTATACGTTTCATATATCTTCTCTTTTTTGGGTTTCCGTTTCATCTAGGTCAGCACACAGCATTGAATGGAGTTCCCTGTGCTATACAGTAAGTGCTCATTAGTTATCTATTTTATATGGTTCTCTTGAAAATAGTTAATTTTATGGCATGGGAATTCCACCTCCATAAACCTATAAAGCAAAACTTCAAATTCCACATTTCAAACCTGGGGGCATTGTTTACAAGAAACCTCGATAATCAGAAAGTCAGAGAGAGCATGGCTCTCCCTAGGACAGTGCCGTGCAACAGAAATAGAATGCAAGCCGTGTAAGTACGTGAACATTTTCTAGAAGCCGTGACTTCAGAAGAGAAAACAAAGAAAGCTAAAATGACTGCGAGTCATGTATTTTATCTCACTCACCATACCTGAAAACAGAAAAACCAGAACAGCAATGCTAGCTCCCTGTTTTCACAGCCCTGTGGCTGACGGCTCCCCAGACCTTGAGGGTTCTGCCTCGGAAGGAGGGTTTGGCGGCCTCCCTGGTGGTCTGGTGGCTACGGCTCCCCGTGCAGGGGGCACAGATTTGATCCCTGGTCCGGGAACTAGACCCCACGTGCTGCAGCTAAAACCTGGCACAGCCAAATAAATAAATTTTAAAGAAAGAAATCGGGTTTTCCCCAGCCCACCCTGTTTACCTGTTGTCCAACTGACTGCAAAAACCACCCTCACTATTGTTCCTTCTCTAAGGAAAATCTGGCCAAACCACCATCTGCTGGGCCTTTCAGCCACTTCTTGTTCTTAGGATAAATTCCACCCTCTTCAAAACAGTCCACAGGGGTTTCCCAGGGGCTTAGCAGTAACGGATCCACCTGCCAAGGCAGGAGATCCAGGTTCAGTCCGTGGGTCGGGAAGATCCTGTGGAGCAAGCCGCTCCAGTGTTCTCGCCTGGGAAATCCCATGGACACGGAAGCTGCAGTCCCCAGGGTCACAAAGAGTCAGACGCGAGCGAGCCCCGGAACAGCAACAGAGCAGGCCACAAGCTGTAGGGGCCCCAGACCTTCTCTTCAGAGGAATGTGGGGGCGCCAGCCACGCTGGAAGGAGCTCTGTTTGAATCTTCCTCAAAGCTGGGTCCACATGAAGTTCTGAACCACTAGACACATGGGCCGAGCTGAGGTCTTCCCGCAAGGTGTCCCAGAGTAAATACTTGAGGCTTCGGAGGTGATGTGGTCTGTGACTCAACTACCATTCAGTTCTGCCTTTGGGGCATGAAAGCGGCCATGAGAAAAGTGAAAAGTACAAGTGTTAGTCACTCAGTTGTGTCCGATTTTGCCCACCAGGCTCCCCTGTCCTTCACGGTCTCCCAGAGTTTGCTTAAAGTCATGCCCATTGAGTCAGTGATGCCATCTAACCATCTCGTTCTCCGTCGCCCCCTTTGCCTTTTGCCTTCAACAAGATGAAGTTGTGTCATTAAATAATAATAATAAAACTGGAGGGTCAAATGTCAAGAAAACCAAGAGATGTGTCAAGGGAAGATAGGGTCACAGCTGAGCTGAGAACACATCAGGAGTTGACATCGCTCTTTGAATGCACACCCAGCTCTTTATGAGGAGCTACAAGCAGAGCGAACTCTGGAATTTCCACACGGAAGGGCATTGAGGGGGGCAGGCTTGGAGGTTGGGGGGTTCAGGGATGTGCCTGGTAGAAGTGTTTGCAGCATAGTGGTCACTGTTACATGAGACAGCCCACTGGAAAGAAAGCAAACAACCCCTTGAATGCATGTATTTAGGGATTTATAAAGTCAGGGATGGAGGAACGGGAGCAGAAAGGGACTCACTGTCAAGTTATTATCCCCGTGTTTATGTGACTTAGCTCGACAAACACACCTGGAAGGAGACGGCCGTTGTGCGTCGGCATTTAAAACCTTCGTATGTGAGGCAAACAGTGGACTACGCACACACGGAACACACATTCAACTCATCTCCAAGCAAGGACACGAGACGTCTCACCCCAGAAATCCAGAGAAAACCCAGCTGTGTGTGCGGCTCAGGGGTCCAATCTGTAAACAGGCAGCTGATGTTAAACCTCTTTATGGTTTAGAAGTGGACGTGGCCAGAATACTGGGCATTTGTGCCTTTTCTGGGAAAGCCGTTCCCTTCCTGAGCCGGGTGTCGATGCATACGGAGCTTGGACCTGAGCCTGGCCTCCGTAGGCCATTAATCAGGGGAAATTCCACGGTGGGTGTCTGCCCTGGCGTTTTGTTTGGCAGCTGGGTCCGAGCTGTCATCCTCATGGTTAGTTTTCAGAGGCGGCTCGTCTCTTCTGAGAAACAACCGCCTTCAGCGGGACCCTGGCTTGTGCCCGTGTTTGGTCCAGGTCTTGCGCTGGTGCCCGACTGCTACAGGATGCTTCGTGTGCGTCTGCGCGGGGCTGGGGGAAGTGTCTGGAGCAGGCAGGATGCTCCTTTGCTCACCTCACCAGGAGACAGTGCAGGTGAAGATGCACTTTCACAGTCGTGGGATGGGGCAAGGGCCCAGGAAACCAAGCAAAGGAGCTGGTGAGTGTAAAGGAAAACACTGAGACGTCTGCCTCCACAAACTGGAAAAACGAGAGACAGGGAAACCCCGTCATGACTTAGCCTTAATGAACAACCGAGTGAAAACGTCACAAAACGTATATTCAAAGCGTGTCTACACAGGCACAGGAGCCCAGACCATGTAGAGGTGAAAGAGGGGGAAAAAACTCAAGATAAAAATATAGGATATTGCCAGGGGTTGCGGGGGCGGGGGGGGGGGGGTCAAATGTTGAAAGCCATCACCTTACTTGGGACCCAAAAACTGGACATCGAAACCAAAATGAGAGGCTGCTTACTCCCATGAGACTGACAAGTTATATCTGAGATGTGTTGTCTTCTCAGGACTCTGAAAGCCATTTGTAATAATTTTTTAAATACATTGATTTACTTGGCTGTGCCGGGTGGTGGGTGCAGCACTTGAGATCCTCAGTTGCGGCATGTGAACTCTGTCTCATCATGCAGGATCTAGTTCCCTGACAAGGGATTGAACCTGGGCCCCCTGCATTGGGAACACGGAGTCTCAGCTACAGGACCACCAGGGAAGTCCCTGTAATCATTCTAATGTCACTGATGCATGCTACATACTTATTAAATATTCTTCTCCTTGCTTCCTAAGTTGTATAAATATACTACTATTAAAAAAAAAAAACTGAGAAAGATGAAAAAAGCAACAAAACCCAGGGCTGTCAAAGATATGGAGAAAGGGCCAAAGCCCTAAGCTAATTGCGTGTGGTTGGCACAGTCTTTGTGGAGAACACAGGAAACAGGTCTCAGAGTTAAGGACAGACATAGCTTAACACATGCAAGCCCACTTCTGGACTGTGAGGATATTCACAGCACGACACGCCCACAGGGCATCATCGCAACATGAGGTCAAGGGAACTGGGGGCAGGGCGGAGAAAATGCAAGGCCTACACAAGAACATCAAGTGTGACGACGAGGCAGCGTTTTGCTGTCAGAGAAAAACAAGTGTCATATATTAACACACATACATGGAGTCTAAACAGATGGCAGTGACGAACCCCACGCAGGGCAGCGGCGAGGATGCAGACCCACAGAGCAGGCTTGTGGGCACAGCGGCGGAGGGAGACGCTGGGGAACCCACACGCAGGGCAGCGGTGAGGATGCAGACCCACAGAGCAGGCTTGTGGGCACAGCGGCGGAGGGAGACGCTGGGGCAAGTGAGGCAGGGCAGCGGTGAGGATGCAGACCCACAGAGCAGGCTTGTGGACACAGCGGCGGAGGGAGACGCTGGGGAACCCACACGCAGGGCAGCGGTGAGGATGCAGACCCACAGAGCAGGCTTGTGGACACAGCGGCGGAGGGAGAGGCTGGGGCAAGTGAGCGCCTAGCCTAGAAACAGCATGTACATCAGACAGCTGGGGGGAACCTGCTGTCGGATGCAGGGAGCTCAGCCTGGTGCTCCGTGCTGACCTAGAGGGCTGGGGGGACTGGGGCCGGGAGGCAGCTTCAAGGGGAGGGGACACGTGTATACCTACGGCTGATTCCTACTGACGGGGAGCAGAAACTAACACAACACTGTAGAGCAATTAACCTCCAATTAAAACTAAATTAATTTATAAAAATTTGTTTTTGAAGGACACTTAGTATCATGTTATATTTGAAGTGAGATGGAAGTGAAGTGGAAGTTGCTCAGTCGACTCTTTGCGACCCCGTGGCATTCTCCAGGCCAGAAGAGTGGGTGGCCTTTCCCTTCCCAGGGGATCTCCCAACCCAGGGATCGAACCCAGGTCTCCCACATTGCAGGCAGATTCTCTACTGTGGAGCCACTGGGGAAGCCCAAGAATACTGGAGTGGATAGCCTATCCTTTCTCCAGCGGATCTTCCTGACTCAGGAATCGTACAGGGATCTCCTGCATTTCAGGCGGATTCTTTACCAACTGAGCTATCAAGGAAATCCCTCATAAAATATTTAATGGGCGAAAAAGCAGGATATAAGCCTTTATGCAGGGGCTCCCCATGTGGCTCAGTGGTAAAGAATCCAGGAGAGCCGGGTTCCATTCCTGGGTGGGGAAGATCTCCTGCAGAAGGAAATGGCAAGCCACTCCAGTATTCTTGCCGGAGAATCCCATGGACAGAGGAGTCTGGCGGGGTACAGTCCATGGGGTCACAAAGAGTCCGAACAACTAAAGCAGGACTTAGTACGCAGGTGCTAAGTGCTGGGAAGGCGGACCCAGCAGATAACCAGAGTGGGGATCTTTTTTCACTTGGATGATTATAGGACAATGGAGAGGCACTGATTTCAGTGGAGCCAAAGCCGGAAAGATGACAGAGGGCCAGTTCTGTTAGACATGCACACAGTGGGGCTGGGCACAGGCAAGGGCAGGTTCAGGGGCTGACGGCCGCCTGTGGGCTGGGGCAGTCCAGGCGAGCAGAGGGCGGAGGTGAGACTGCAGAGACCATCAGAAGCCACCGCGTCGAGAGGCCCTGGGCTCCTGCGGAGGTTGTTTTTTTATCTCCAGAGTGATGGAAAGCCACTGAGAGCTTTCAGCCAGAGGAATAGCTTGGTCAAAGATGCAGATAAAGAACTTCCCTGGGGGCCCGGTGGTTAGGAATCCACCTGCCAATGCAGGGGACACAGGTTCAATCCCTGGTCTGGGAAGAGTCCACATACTGCGGGGCAACTAAGCTGAGCGCCACAACTACTGAGCCCGCGCTCGAGAGTCCATGCTCCACAGTCGGAGAAGACCCTGCACCGCAGCGGACAGCAGCTCCTCGTCACCGCAGCCAGAGGAAGCCCGCACAGAGCCGTGAAGGCCCAGTGCAGCCAAAAACGGATGGATGGACAGACAGTGATGCAGAGGAACGCAGGGCGGATATAAAATAAAACAATTAAAACAGAGAGAGACAGACACCTTAATATGAGCTATTCAGAGGGAGACAGGGAAGCCGTGGCCCTGATTTTAGAGCTTCACTTGTGTCTTAAAGTTCTCAATGGTTTGAGACTCAGAATAATCCACATGCCAAGAAAGCATGTTTGTGGGGAGCATATTCTAGCCCCCTCAAGAGCCACATAGGCGTTGTGTTGGTTAGATGCCATACCTGGCAGGCTGCAGTCCTGTAATCAATACTTGGTTTTGTTTTTGGCCAATCACATCGCTTGTGAGCTCTTAATTCCCTGACCAGGGATTGAACCCTCAGCAGTGAAAGCAGGGAGTCCTAACCACTGGAGTTCCAGGAAGCTCCCAATCAATACTTTTTAAATGAAGAAATTAACCAAGTATTTAGAGCAAAAACAAGCTTTTGAGGTATTCATAAGAAAAATAAAAATCAAAACAAACTGAAACAACACAGCAAAACACTCAGCTATGTGTCCGTTTAGGCAAACCAGGGTTGGAGTCCCCACTCTGCTGTATATTAGCTGTGTGACTGGGTGAGTCATTTCATGTCTCAGAATCTCAGCTTCCTCATCTATGGAAGGAGAGCCAATCTTGCTCCAGGATATCATTTTTTCTGAAGAATAAATTTAAAAATGCCTGTTAGCGCTCTGCACAGTGCCTGGTTTTCAACAGTCACTTGGTAAATCTCAGCAGTTACTCTCTCTCTGAGAGGGCACAAATGAAAAACGGGAAAGGAGCACTGAACACGGGAAACTCATGCTGGACCGATAGCGATTATTTATTAAAAAGGAAAATTCTTACCAGTTTTGATCCACATAAGATGAGTTTCCCTGCTGGCTCAGATGGTAAAGAATCCGCCTGCAACGCAGGAGACCCAGGGTTTGATCCCTGGGTCAGAAGATCCTTTGGAGAAGGGAATGACTACCTACCCCAGTACTCTTGCCTGGAGAATTCCATGGACAGACCACGGGGTTGCAAAGAGTCGGACACAACTGAGTGACTAACACACTTAGATTAGGTGTCAGCGATGAAAGCAAGGGATTAGAATAAAGGTGATCATAAAATTGGGCTGGTGTACTAATCTACGGGGAGAAGAAGCAAATGCAAACCATTTTTCATACTGTTACACTGTGGGGTGGCGGTGGAGGAGTCAGGGATACTCTGTTGGTTTTCAGAGATCTCTATCTTGCTGTTCTGTTACACCAAGCTCGAGTTTATTCTGAATGAAAAGTGGAAGGACAAAAGTCTAGAATAAATATATTTGCACACAGAGACTCTTGAAAGTTGATTGGACTGCAAGGAGATCAAACCAGTCAATCCTAAAGGAAATCAAACCCTGAATATTCACTGGAAGGACTGATGCTGAAGTTCCAATACTTTGTCCACCTGATGTGAAGAGGCAACTAGTTGGAAAAGACCCTGATGCTGGGAAAGATTGAAGGCAGGAGAAGGGGACAACAGAGGATGAGATGGTTGGATGGCATCACTGACTCGATGGACACAAATGTGAGCAAACTTCATGGAGACAGTGAAGGAGAGGAGCCTGCTGTGCTGCAGTCCACAGGGTTGCAAAGAGCTGGACACGACTTAGTGACTGAACAATAACACACAGAGCCAACTGCCTTTGAACAAAAAAGGCTGAGCTGTTTTCTTCTGGTGTTTTCCCCATAACCTCATTTGGGATTTGCTAGTGCAATTCATGGGGGCCCCATGGCACAAACAAGGGAGTCTTGAAAGTTCGTCCTATTTTCAGACAAAAAGAATAAGTCCCCAAATAGCTGAAAGCCAAAAATTAAGAAGATACACACACACACATATATATGCACATACACATATACATTTAAATTTTTAAAGAATATTTTCTTGCCACGTTGCATGACATGTGAGATCTTAGTTCCCTGACCGAACCCACAGCGCTTGCATTGGAAGAGTGGAGTCTTAACCACTGGGAAAGTCCCAAGGAAATACATATAAAAGACTGAGTATCCAGTGATTTTCTATTTATCAGATTTTAAGAATCAATAATCACATTCTACTAGCTCTTGTGTATAAGCTGCCTTTTTTTTTTCCAGGGGTCCAGACAAAACACCTCCCTATGAAAGAATAAAGTGAAATTCTGTCTAGAAAGCTCTTAACCTCTGTGACAGAGACCGGAAGAAACAAAATGCGATGCTTTTCCTTTTAGGAACACACAAGGGTCTACGAGTTAACTTGAGAACCCCTGCAGCTTGCTCGAGAGTCAACAAAAACAAATACAAGTCTCTGGGTTTTAAAAAAAAGAAAAGAAAAGGTATTCTGAATATGAAAAAGTAAAAAGAAAAGTTAAAAGGGAAAAAAGGAGGTGGCACAGCCGGTGTGGGCAGAGGGATGGCGTTTAAGTCTGTTCTGCAGGCCTAGGGTGCAGGAACCTCACCCCTGGGCTCAGCTCCCACCACACCGTGTGCGTTGCTGGAATGGAAGCGCGCTTGTGGGCTGGGGCAGGATTCCACGGCTGCAGACGGCGTCTGGTGATGAGACCATTTTTAAAAATTATTATTATTTAATTCTCAATGGCTTTGTTTCGATGGCCACCAGTTTCATCCCAAACAAGTTGAAATAAAATCCCATTTCTGTTCCTTCTGGCCCGTGGGAATGTCTCCCCTTATCTCTCTGTGAAATATGTCACACGTAGAGAAGAATGCATGAGGAGATGCAACTGGAACTTTCATAAAGACACTTGTGAAACCCAAGCCCAGCTACGGGCCGGGCCGTGTTTTCCAACTGCCAGATCTCAGCTTTCAGATTCGCTGAGAATCAGTTGTTCCGATGACGGCTTTGGCTGCATGGCTAATTCCCCTGAAGTGGACACATGTATCAACTTTATCTACGCAACAGCAGCAAGTAAAAGTGTGTTCCTCTGAGCTCTTTCGGATGGTGACAGCAACCACATCTGGAAGAGAGCTTTTGAGTGATTTGAGGTTTTAGTTTCATTTCTACGGGAGCGGAGTGCGAGTTCAGATTTACGCTGGCTAACAGCTGTCCTGTCACGACCAAACTGGAATTTAGGGCACTCTAAGGATTTTTAATCTCTTAAAATGAAGAACCTTTGGGTGGTTCGACCAAGAGTATTCCGTGGGTCTGGGATGTCAAGGGTGTTGTAAATGAGAGAACAGGATTCCAGCACCCAACCTGTTTTTGTGACTGTCTTTGTTGTTTGAAATTCTCTGAGTGCACAGATGTTTGAATGGCACGCCACGTATCTTTCTGACGTGTTTTAAACATCGGAGAGGAGCTTCATGCCTCTGGTGAGGATCCTACCCGCATCTGATGGGTGATAGAGCTGGGTCTGCAAATCAAGACAATCCTGCCCAAATGAAACAAAAACTAGGGCAAAACTGAAAACTGAAATGCGTTTTGGCCCAAGGGAAACTGAAACAGCAAAGGAAAGAAAAAACCAACTCCCCTTGCAGTCCACGTGGTCTCTGCAGTCCAGGCACGTCCAGCGTTAAGCCTGTGCCCACGACTCTCTGCACTGGCTCAGCAGTGCCCCCCTCATCCTAACCCAGGGCCAACTCTGACCTGAAACTCAGCACATGACCTTATCTGCAAACAGGGTCTCTGCAGATGTGCACGTCCTGGAGTCGGGGGAGCCCCTAGTTCCAGTAACGAGTGTCCCTGTAGAAAAGGGGAGGACACCGGGACATACGGAGATGAGGAGCATGTGACGGCTGCGGCGGGGGCTCGGGTGGGTGGAAGGACCGGGGCCAACGCCAGAGGCCAGGAGGCAGGTGGAGGCAGGTGTCCACAAGGGCCCCTGCCCACACCGCGACTCAGGGCTCTGGCCTCAGAACCGCCAGAAAATGAATTCCTGTTGTTTCAAAGCCGTCAGGTTTGTGGTAACCTCTTACAACAACCCCAGGAAATGAATACACTCACAAACTTGACTCCTTCCTTTCTTTTTTTAACAATTTAATTTAGGGATTCATTTAATTTCGGAGACTCTACAGGTCAGGATAGACTCTCCTATTTGCCCAAAAGTATATGCAAAAAAAGATTTTAAATGATCTATTTTAGAGCTTCCTATTGTGCATTTAAAATATTTTAACAGTATCAAATACAATATTTTAAAATTTTTAAAGTTTTTAATTTTTTAAAATAATTTTTATTGGATTGGAGTTGCTTTATACTGCTGTGTTAGTTTCTGCTGTACAGCAAAGTGAACCAGCTCCACGTATACACGCACCCCGTCTTGCTGGATCTCCTCCCCACGTAGGTGACCACAGAGCACTCAGTAGTTCCCTGGGCGATACAGCAGGTGCTCACTGGTTACCTGTTCTGTGTGCTGAGCTCAGTGCCTCAGTCGTGTCTGACTCTGTGACCCCATGGACTGCAGCCTGCCAGGCTCCTCTGTCCATGGGATCCTCCAGGCAAGAGTACTGGGTAAGGTTGCCATTTCCCTCTCCATGGATCTGCCCGAGCCAGGGATGGAACCTTCATCTCTTGCATTGAAAGGCGGCCACAATTTAGTGACTGAACAACGACAACAACATACTATGTTATTTTATGCTGTTATACAATGTATTATGTTATACTGTGTTGCTATGTTATGTTATGTTTTATTATGCTATGTCATAACTAAGTTAATTTTGGGAGGCACTGCTTTCCCCCAAAGAAGCGTTTCAAGAAGAGTTCTGGCTGGGGTGCTGAGTTATAATAGACATCAGATGCTGATGTGAGTTGCAATCCAGTCTGCCCTGTGGACACCTCCGAGTGGGTGAACGAGGACGAAGTGGATTCGGCAAGTCAGGACTGACAGGGTTGGGGGTGTGTAGTCGCCCAGAAGCGTAGGAAGCGCTGGCCTGCAGCGCAGGAGGCACGTTCTGGAAGTGCCCGACCCACTGCCCTTGGGGTGGCAGTCTCCAGGTCCGTCCACGCTGCTGCAGTGCTGTCACTCTGCTCTCGGACAGCAGAAATTAACATGACGCTGTGAATCAACTACACTTCAGTAAAACAGATTTCAGAACATTAAATGGATTAAAAAAAAAAAACAGATCGTCTGATAGTCTGAATGAAGAGGGTTGACAGAAACCTGCTTATGGCTGCCTGTGAAATGATGCAGGCTCCTAACACCAGGTAGAGACCTGCAAGGGGTGTGTGAAACAGAGAGGATGTGGAGTAGTGTTAAGTAAATAATTAGGAAAACCACACTGGGCCAGGACGCAGCTGCAGAGACAGAGAGAGAGATGGAGAAAAACACACAGGAAGTCTCTTAACGTTGCCTCAGAATATGAAAAGGGAATTCCTTTTCTTTGCACAGAAAACATATAGTACTTTTGTTTGATGTATAAGTGATTTATACTGCTGTGTTAATTTCCACTGTACAGCAAAGTGGCTCAGGTAAACATACGTATGCACTCTTTTTTATATTCTTTCCCATGATGGTTTTTCACAGGATACTGAATATAGTTCCCTGTGCTATATAGTAGGTCTTCGCTGTTTACCTAATACTTCTATAATCAAAGATAAAAACAAGAAAAGAGAGACTTTTAAAAACATCCACTTTCTGAGTTTTAGAAAGCTGCTGTGAACGGCATCCCAAGACAGAGCTAATTTATTCCATCCTCAGAGGGGATTTGTGAGCACACACCAGAGAGGTCACAGTGCCGACAAGGACAGGCTTCAGCACCCGAGACTCTCTGCCCCAGAGCGGGGACAGAACCTGCAAAAGGCAATAACAGACACGACCATAAATGCCCCCCCCCACCTCCAAGAATTTGCCCAAGGCACTTTCTGATGTCCTAAGAAGCAATATAATTGTTTTCTTTCGGCCAAGCCAGGAAGCTATGGAATCTTAGTTCCCTGATCAGGGGTCAAATCCTTCTACCCAGCACAGGATGTGCAGGGTGTTAACCACTGGACTGCCAGGGAAGTCCCGAAGTTAACAGACCTTTGAGGCCACATGATCCCATTTTCACTCATCTCCTATCACTTTTATTTCCCATGCCTATCTATCAAAAAAAAAAAAATCACCTTAATTGGGTATTTGCCCTGTAGTCTGTGGAACACACTCCTGGGCTTCCCAGTGGCACAGTGGTAAAGGAGTCACAGGCTAACGAAGGAGATGCAAGAGACACAGGTTCGATCCCTGAGTCGGGAAGATCTCCTGGACCAGGAAATGGCAACCCACTCCAGTATTCTTGCCTGCGAAATCCCATGGACAGAGGAGCCTGGCAGGTTACAGTTCATGAGGTCACAAAGAGTCCAGCACGAATGATCACGCACACACATATTATTGGGAATGGGTAATTTTCAGTTTTCAAGAAGAAAGCTTATTATTTTAATTTTAAAAGGTAATAAAGTGATATTAAATTGACATAATGTTAAAAAAAATTTTTTTTAAACTACCTTCTCTCAGTTTGAGGACAAAGCTGAATACTAACTCTGTAAATTCTTAATCATTGTGAATGTTGACAAAACAGACCAGAAAGATGGCTTGCTTTTTACTTTCATGGAACAAATGATGGTATGTAAATGAAAAGAATCTAACCTGGCACATGGGGGGAAAAAAAGCAAATACTGGTTTACATCAGTTAAAAAAAAAAAAGAAAAAGGAGAGAAAAAGAAAACAAGGTTGTCAGAACCTGCAAAGGAGAGAAACTGACTAAAAACAGGTCCAGGGGAATAACTGCGAAACAGATGGTGCACTTAAGTCTGTTTACTGCCAGGAAGTCGATGTGGCCCAAACGCCGATCACACGGCACCCAGGCTCCAAGAACACGGCTTCCTTGCTTAATTACACTGCAATGTATGTATTTCTTGGAATCCAACCTGGCGTTCCAGCCTGGAGGAAAATCCCATGGCAGGCTGACGAGCTGAACTTGCCTCTGGAAACCAGGCCATGTGTTACAAATCAGACCGCGCTGTCTCAGTCTTTGCACCCCCTTTCGAATCCATCCGTCCTCAGCTCAAGTCCCCTCTCCTCTGCTCAGGAGTCCTGTGACCCTGAGGTTGGCTCCCCTGGGTGTTCTCCGAGCCGTGGCCATTGGGGAAGGGGGAAGGACTCAGGCAAACGCAGTAAGAGACCAACGGGAGGTTTGATATAAACCAGCAGGGACCCTGTGCCTGGCAGCGGGCTTGCAGCATCAAAGGTGGCCATCCAAGGGATGGCGGGCCGTCAAGCAGCCTGAGCCCCATCCCCAGCCCCACAACATGCCAGCTGTGAGCTCTTCCCACAACCACCAGCTCTGGGCCAGGGGTCACGGGCAGTCAGCACCAGCCGTGGCCCTGCTGTCCTCCTGGGATCTAATCCCAGTGTCGGGATGGCTGGCAAGCAACTGCTTGTTCAAGCAAACTAAGTGTCCAGTCCCTTGGACTACAAGGAAATCCAACCAGTCCATCCTAAAGGAAATCAACCCTGAATATTCATTGGAAGGACTGATGCTCAAGCTGAAGCTCCAATCCTTTGGCCACCTGATGCGAAGAGCTGTGAGTCACTGGAAAAGACCCTGATGCTGGGAAAGATTGAAGGCGGGAGGAGAAGGGGACAACAGAGGATGAGATGGTTGGATGGCATCACCAACTCTATGGGCATGAGTTTGAGCAAGCTCTGGGAGATAGTGAAGGACAGAGAATCCTGGCGTGCTGCAGTCCATGGGGTCGCAGGATTTAGCCACAACCCACAGAAAAGAAACATGAACATCCCATGAAGACTGTGGCTTCAGCCATGGTACAAGAGACCCAGAATAACACCTCCACATACCACCAGTTGCTCACCAGTTTGGAGAAGAAAAATACTTGATCCAATACTGTGTAGGCCAAAGTGTGGGGAAGTCAGCCGCTCTCCTCCATGCATATATGCTCAGTCGTGTCCGGTTCTTTGCAACCCCAGCTCACCAGCCAAGGGATTTTCCAGGCAAGAATACTGGAGTGGGTTGCCATTCCCTCCTCCAGGGGATCTTCCCCACCCAGGGACTGAATCTGAATCTCCTTCATTGGTAGGTGAATTCTTTACCACTGAGCCAACGGGGAAGCCCCAATGTCATGAGTGAGTGAGTGAAAGTTGCTCAGTCGTGTCTGACTCTTTGTGACCCCACGAGCTATACTGTCCATGGAATTCTCCAGGCCAGAATACTGGAGCAGGCAGCCATTTCCTTCTGCAGGCGATCTTCCCAACCCAGGGACTGAACCCAGGTCTGCCACATTGCACGTGGCTTCTTTACCAGCTGAGCCACAAGGGAAGCAATCCCTGTCCTAAGTGGCACTAAACAGCCTGCTCAAAAGACACCCCCTTACAGCATAGAACCTGAAATGAGAAGGCAGAACTTCCCGCAGGATGACAAAGTTTTCACCACTCTGCACACATCTGGGAAAACTCAGCGAATGTTGATTTGGGGGTTATTACACATTTTAGGGAGTAGACGAATCTAAACACAGAATCTGCAAATAACACAGAAGGACTGTGAGTTAACACGGGTTGTCTCCAGGAAAGAAGACTAGGTGAGTGAGACACAGGGATGGAAGGGAGAATTCACTCTTGAGCTAGTCTTTGCTACTTTGGGGATCTTTGTAACAAGTATGTTTATTATGTATCCACAAAAATAAATGAAAACTTTCAAGACACTGCACCAATGAGGAGACTTGGCTGACTTGTGTGAGACAGAAGACACGCTTTTGCTATAGGCAAAAAGAGGGTGACAGGGTCAACATCAGCGGGTGGGGACTTCCCTGGTGGTCTGGAGGTTAAGACTCTGGGCTCCCGAGGCAGGGGGTCCCTGGTCACGGAATTGGACCCCAAAGACCACAACTAAGAGTTCATGGGCCGCAACTGAAGTTGCAGATCCCACGTGTTACAACTAAGACCCGACACAGTGAAATAAACCAAGATGTACAAACTCACTGGGTGGTGGGAAGGCGCTAAGAGCTGTTAGGAAAAGGGTTTGGGGCGGATGTCTGGCCTGTAACAAGCACTGGATAAAGAGGAAAGGTGCTGTGATTGATTCCCTTTCCCTCTCTCCTCCTGACCCTGACTCCTGAGGGGGAAAAGTCTGCAGCCCTCCTCCTGGAGACACCTTTGCTTCTATGACCCTGTTCACACCCCGTTCTTTGCTAACTTCTCTCCCCTCTTCATCAAGGACTATGCCAAGCACTCAGGTTGCTTGTTGTTGTTCAGTCACTAAGTCGTGTCTGACCTCTGCGACCCCATTGACTGCAGCATGCCAGGCTTCCCTATCCTTCACTAACTCCCAGAGTTTGCTCAAACTCATGTCCATTGATGTGAATCATCTCATCCTCTGCTGTCCTCTTCTCCTTCAGTCCTCAATCTTTCCCAGCATCAGGGTCTTTTCCAACGAGTCACCTCTTCACTCTATATCCATTCTGCTCTTTAATAAATAAATAAATAACAAACCCTGATTTTGTTCCAGATGGCAATGGGTTCAGTTACAAGTACCTTTCACCCCAGAACTCCCCTGCAGCTGCATGAATGGAGCAGGCAAGCCAGTTCTGGCCAATGAGACAAGGGCAAAAATCGTCTTGGCATTCCTTCTTGAATAAAAAGCAGAGCTTCATTAGGAGGAGGCACTTGGCCTTCCCTTCTACTTCCTGCCTGGAACATGGGTGTGAGGCCTGGAAGTGCAATAGCCATCTTGTGACCACGAGGAAGACAGCCTTCCACTATGAAAGGAGAAGAAGAAAGAACAGAGGAACTCAGGGCTTTGGTGAAGTTACTGAGCCATGAGAGTCCATCACAAGTTAGAGAAGACAAAATTAAGCCCTGAGTCACTTAGGCAGGAAAAACTGTGGTAGGTTTTCTCATGTGTGCAATTGAGACACGACTAAATTGACATTGCTCCCAGCAGAACTCAAGCACAGAGGACGTGGAGGGCCTTCATCCGCCTTCCTCACTAACTTTCCTCCCCAGAAAAGTCAGCTCAGGTCACAGTCCAGCCACCACCAGTGTGTTCCAACTTCGGCCCCAATCTCAATCCCCAGACCCAGCTCCCAAATGCCGCTGCCTGAGGCTCCCAGACCTCTTGTGCTCAGGTCACCGCCTGTTTCTCTCTGCCCACAAACAGACTTCTGCTCCTGATCCCTATTCGGGGTCCTGGTTACCATCCAACCACCCCATAAAACAGGGTCGGCCTCATAGGCCACTTTGATCTGCCCTTCGCAGCTCTGAGCCTCAAATCCCGCATCTCTAAACTGAAATGATTACAAGACATGTTTCTCATGGGGTGTGGTGAGAGTTACATCACACCACTGGGCCTCCAGCCGCTTTCCCGGGAAGAGAATGTGCTGACCGAGTGAACGCACAGATCCAGGGGGGCTTAGCAGTTAATCATGACCTTGGACACAGCTGCCTGGATTACACGTGTGTGCACATGGCTTTTGGCAGATTTCGGTTGTTCTTAGTTTAAAACGACTGGCCGCCTCTGTGGGCCTTGGAGAAGCGAGAGGAAGCGGCGCTGAGATGGAATTGACACAGTATTTGCATTCGGGTTACGTGCCAAATGGTGTTCTGAGGACTGGGGGGTAAAACAGTGAACACGTGGTCAAAACCCCTAACACTATTATTTTTTTTGGTGGAGAGAAAAGTCCACTATATTTCAGAGATGGTGGTTGTTACTGTTGTTGTTGTTCAGTCGCTCGGTCATGTTCGACTCTTTGAGACCCCATGGACTGCAGCACATCAGGCTCCCCTGTCCTTCACCATCTCCTGGTGTTTGCGCAAACTCATGTCCACTGAGTTGGTGATGTGATCCAACCATCTCCTCCTCTGTGGCCCCCTTCTCCTCCTGCCTTCAATCTTTCCCAGAATCAGGGTCTTTTCCAATGAGCCAGCTCTTCGCATCAGGTGGCCAAAGTATTGGAGCTTCAGCTTCAGCATCAGTCCTTCCAATGAATATTGAGGGTTGATTTCCTTTAGGGTTGACTGGTTTGAATCTCCTTGCTGTCCAAGGGACTCTGAAGAGTCTTCTCCAACACCATAGTTCAAAAGCATCAATTCTTCAGCGCTCAGCTTTCTTTACAGTCCAACTCTCACATCCATACATGACCACTGGAAAAACCATAGCTTTGGAGAAGGTGAATTCATGTCCAAATGCTGACTCCTCCACTGATGACCATGGAGCAAACAGGGGGAGTTTCAGGGGTGCAGAGGTGGAGGGAGAGGCCACATGCAGGTGCAGCACAGTCAGCCTTGACAGCCATCTTTCTTCTTTAACCTCTTATTTTCTACTGGAGGAGAGCTGATGAACAGCGTTGTGACAGTTTCAGGTGAACAGCGAAGGGACTCAGCCCTACACGTAGACAGATCCATTCTCCCCCAAACTCCCCTGCCATCCAGGCTGCCACGTAACACTCAACAGAGTTCCCTGTGCTCTACAGTAGGTCCTTGTTGGTTTTCCATATCCCACACTCTCTAACTCTCCCGTTCCCCCATCCTTCCCCCTTGGCAACCGTAAGTTCATTCTCTGAGTTGTATAGAAAATCTTGAGAGGGAAAAAACAAGAAAATGTCAGAAGCTATTGACCCTATGGAAGTGGAAAGGACTATTACAGCTTTTCTTTCTACATTTCTGATATAGTTTGAGGTTTATCAACAATTGCATATTATATTTTTAATTTTAAAAATTCTTAAAAAACAACTTTAAGAAACTATTGTAATCATACCACCCTTATATAAGTAATTTTAGCAATTTATACATGAATCTCTCTGTCTTTACACACACACACCAATGATATATATAAGAATTTAAATAAGAAATTTATAATAAATGTTATTACATATTAAGCTTTATGTATTGTATGTGCATATATACACATACATACATCTGTGTGTGTGTATATATATAATGTCTGATAGAGATACACATGTGTATAATATTGGATAGATGGATGTACATCTATAAAATACTAATATTGGACCTAGAGATTGCCATACTGAGTGAAATAAGTCAGAGAAAGAGAACTATCATACGGCATCACATAAAGGTGGAATGTAAAAAAAAATTGTACAAATAAACTTATTTACAAAACAAAAGCAGAGTCAAAGATGTAAAAATCAAACCAATGGCTACCAGAGGGGAGGAGGGGAGGGATAAATTGGGAGGCGAGGATACACTCTGTTGCTGTTCAGTCGCTCAGTTGTATCAAACTCTTTGCGACCCCATGGGCTGTAGCCCACCAGGCTCCTCTGTCCGTGGGATTCTCCAGGCAAGAATCCTGGAGTGGGTTGCCATGCCCTTCTACAGGGGACCTTCCCCGCCCAGGGACCGGACCTCGGCCCCTGCGTCTCTGGCAGGTCACTCACCACTGAGCCCCCTGGGAGGCCGGCGTCTGGTAGTGTGTTCCTGCTAGCCCAGACTCCTCATTTGGCCCTCCCCGGCTCCAGGCTATCCCCCACAGCGTACACAAAAGAAGCTAACACAACAGTGTAAAGCAATTTTACTCCAATTAAAAAAATAAAATAGCGGTTAAGGGGTTCCCTGATGGCTCAGTGGTTAAAAAAAAAAAAAAAAATCCGCCTGTCAATGCAGGAGACACGGGTTTGATCCCTGGTCTGGGAAGATCCCACAGGCTGCGGAGCAACTAAGCCCATGCGTCACAGCCACTAAGCCTGTGCACCAGAGCCCGGCAGCTGCAGCTACTGAAGCCTGAGCGCCCGGGAGCCCATGCTCAGCAGCAGAAGTGCCCATAATGAGAAGGCCCTGCACCGCAGCTAGAGAGCAGCCCCGCTCACCACAGCTAGGGAAAGCCCCGGTGCAGCAGTGGAGCCGGCACAGCCGAAATAAAACAAACACAATTTACAAACTCAAACCACCCCAACTCCTCCCTGTCCTCCATCCGCCATACTCAGAGCTGTCATGTCTCGTACGCCTAACTGTGGCTCCCACGTCCCCCACGCTTGCCGTTTTCTCACACACGTTTTCCGTCTCTCCCACTGAGACACCGCCTGTGTCACAGAACGCGAGTCCACCCCACCCTCAGTTCTCTCCATCCACCCCGACCCCCATCTCAAGGACACGCTCCTGAAATGCACATCTGACTCGGCCATACACAGGCTTAGAAACGTTTCTTCAGTGATGAGACACAGAGATGCTAACTGCCAATGCTAAGACAAAAGAATGAACAAAAACAAAAGTTTTCTCGTATATTAATGTGTAAATGTGGGGAATCTAGAAAAATGATACTGATGATCCTATCTGCAAGGCAGAAATAGAGACAAAGAGGAAGCGAAGAAGCATCCGGACACCAAGGGGAAGCGGGGTTGGGATGAGCTGGGAGACTGGACTGACACGTGTCCACTATTGACTCCGCATATAAAACAGGTAACTAAGGAGAACTGACTGTAGAGCTCAGGGACCTCTACTCAGTGCTCTGTGGTGACCCAAACGGGAAGGAAGTCCAAAAAAGGGACATCTGTACACGTGTGGCTGACTTCACTGTGCTGCACAGCAGAGACTAACACAACACTGTAAAGCAACGAGAGTTCAATACAATTAACTTTTCACACAGCTGCTGACTCAGGACTGAAGAGCACAGGGGTCTCTGGCTCCAGGCACGGGTGCACCCAGGTCCCAGCGATCCATCTCTCCCATCTCTGGCCTTCCTTCCCCAGCAGGAGTCATCCCCAATCCCTTCCACAAACACCCCAGGGCTGGGCCTCCTTTCCCAGCTGGAGTCACGTGTCCATCCTGGAGACAGTTACAGTGGTTTCAACTGACCGGTTAGAAGCCAAACGACTGGAGCTTCGGCTTCAGCATCAGTCCTTCCAGTGAACACCCAGGACTGATCTCCTTTAGGATGGACTGGCTGGATCTCGTTGCAGTCCAAGGGACTCTCAAGAGTCTTCTCCAACACCACAGTTCAGAAGCATCAATTCTTTGCTCTGCTTACTGGAGCCAGGAAACTCCCTGTCTTGGACTGAACATGCCTGAGTTGTTTTTGTCTCCCAAGCCCTCCCAGGCCAGCTGTGCCCTGCCTGTCTACAGAGCCCCCAGGGGTGCTGACTAAAAACCTCATCTGGGGGGAGGGCTCGAGGTGAAGCGAAGCAGGGGTCTTTCTCCTGCAACCAGGGGTGTCCTGCGCGACCACCCCGAAGGAGCTGCTTTCAGAGCAACGCACCTTCATTGTTTGGTCGCTCAGCTGTGTCCGCCTTTTGCAATCCCATGGACCGCAGCCCGCCAGGCTCCTCTGTCCATGAGATTCTCCAGGCAAGAATACTGGAGTGGGTTGCTGTTCCCTTCTTCAGCGGTTTTTCCCGACTCAGGGATCAAACCCCAGTCTCCTGCACTGCAGACAGATTCTGTACTACTGAGCCACCAGGGAAACCCTTTCATTTACACTTAACAGACCCATCTTTACTTTTTACACACCATTGCTTCCACTTCACACAATCCTTTATTGTTTTATTGAAGCACAGTTGATATACAAGATTACACTAGCTTCAGGAGCGCAGTAAAGTAATTCAAAATTCTATAGATTATAGGCCAAAGTTACTACAAGATAATGGAGATCAATGTTATGCCAGCTGATGTGAAGAACTAACTCAATGGAAAAGGCCCTGATGCTGGGAAAGACTGAGGGCAAGAGGAGAAGGGGATGACAGAGGATGAGATGGTTGGATGGCATCATCAACTCAATGGACATGAGTTTGAGGAAACTCTAGGAGACAGTGGAGGACAGAGAAGCCTGGCGTGCTGCAGTCCATGGGGCGGCCAAGAGTCAGACACGAGTTAGTGATAGAACAACAACAGGATAACATATAATTAAATACAAAATAGAATGCTGGGACTTACCTGGAGGTCCAGTGGCTAAGGGTTCCCAGGTGGCTCAGTGGTAAAGAACCCGCCTGCCAATGCAAAAGACTTGGGTTTGATCCCCTGGGTCAGAAAGATCCCCTGGAGAAAGGAAGAGCAACCCAGGGAAACAGATGGGGAAACAGTGGAAACGGTGTCAGACTTTATTTTTTGGGGCTCCAAAATCACTGCAGATGGTGATTGCAGCCATGAAATGAAAAGACACTTACTCCTTGGAAGGAAAGTTATGACCAACCTAGATAGCATATTAAAAGCAGAGACATCACTTTGCTAACAAAGCTCTGTCTAGTCAAGGTTATGGTTTTTCCAGTGGCCATGTATGGAGGTGAGAGTCGGACTGTGAAGAAAGCTGAGCGCCAAAGAATTGATGCTTTTCAACTGTGGTGTTGGAGAAGACTCTTGAGAGTCCCTTGGACTGCAAGGAGATCCAGCCAGTCCATTCTGAAGGAGATCAGCCCTGGGTGTTCATTGGAAGGACTGATGCCAAAGGTGAAACTTCAATACTTTGGCCACCTCATGGGAAGAGGTGACTCATTGGAAAAGACTCTGATGCTGGGAGGGACTGTGGGCAGGAGGAGAAGGGGAAGGGGATGACAGAGGATGAGATGGCTGGATGGCATCACCGACTCGATGGACATGAGTTTGAATAAACTCCGGGAGTTGGTGATAGACAGGGAGGCCTGGCATGCCGCGATTCATGGGGTCACAAAGAGCTGGACACGACTGAGCGACTGAACTAAACTGAGAGTATTCTTACCTGGAGAATCCCATGGACAGAGAAGCTAGCAGGCTACAGTCCACGGGGTTGCAAAAGAGTCACACAGCTTAGCAACTGAACAACAAACAGTGGCTAAGGCTCTGCGCTGCCAGTGCACGGGGTTGGGGTTCGATCTCTGATCGAGGAGCTACATCCCTCACACTGCAATTGAGAGTTCATATGCCACACCACATGCTGCAACTGGGATCCAGTGCAGCCAAAGAAATAAACAAATATCAGAAAAGAGTACAGTGCTACATGTAACAACCATATATATTATGGTATATGAATGTTATGTTCACTTAACCATATATGTGAACAAGGCCTGAGCATACAGCTATGTAATCATCCATGCTAAGAACACAGAATAATCTCACCACTGAGCGCCCATCATCCTTCCTGGAGAATCTGCATTTCAGCTGACCCCGTGGAACAGCACTTGGTGGGAAGAAGCTGGCGGGGAGACGATTATCAGGCAACTGAAGATTTATTTGGAGTCTGGAATCTGGGGCTGCAGCATGTCAACATCTTCCAGCAAAAGCTAGTGGAAGCTCGTCTCCTGCGTGCCCGGGTGACTGTCCAGGGGAGAGGAAGACCCTGCATTATTCCCAGTCATTCTTTTGTGTGCGTCTGTGCTAAACCGTATCTGACTCTCTGCGGCCCCAAGGACTGCAGCCCGCCAGGCTCCTCTGTCCCATGGAGTTCTCCAGGCAAGAACACTGGAGTGGGTTGTCATGCCCTTCTCCAGAGGATCTGCCCTACCCAGGGACGGAACCCGCATCTCCTGCATTGCAGGCGGATTCTTTACCACTGAGGCACCAGGGAAGCCCAATAAATTCATTTAACTTGACACATTAGGCCTAATTCTGGCATTTTCCACTTCCCGCTGCCTTAAACAGTATTTTGAATGGTCTCTCAGTGTGGGGATCCCCGCCCCTGCCAAGGGCTTTCCTAACCCCAGGAGGATGCGCCTTGGTGACAGTAGGGTGGGAATGGGGAGAGGTGTGCTGTTTAATTGCAAAGTGGTCGAAGGGTCACAGTGAAATGGGAACCCCGGGCGCCTCTCTGGGAAACGGCCTGTCTCCGGCAGTTCACCTCTCTTCAGCCCTTCTCCCCCGCGTGGAGGGTGTGCACGCCTCCGGGGTCACAAGGAACCTAATTGGAAGGCCAGGGCTCTGCTGACCTTCGGGTCTCCGGTTCCTCTGGGAGCCTCCAGCCCTCTGGCCCCTCTGCTCTCTCGGGACACTCCCCGGCGGCGGCCGCAGACTGCGGGGCGCCAGGAGCCTGCTCTCCTTAATCCTCCAGCTGGGGCTGGAGGCCCGTGGAGGGGCCGGAGGAGGACCCGTCCCGCCCCGCGCCACGCCGTCCCCACCGAGGGGCACTGCCCCAGCACTGACATCCCAGGGCACGACTTCTCTGCTTTCTTCCGGGTTTCAACTTTTTAAACAAGTTTTTATAGTTGCTTTACTATGTTGTGTTAGTTTCTGCTGCGCAGCAAAGTGAATCAGTTATACGTATACTTGTATCCACTCTTTTTTGGATTTCCTTCCCATTTAGGTCACCACAGAGACATCAAGAACCTCAGATATGCAGATGATACCCCTCTAATGGCACAAAGTAAAGAGGAACTAAAGACTCTCTGGATGAGGGTGAAAGAGGAGAGTGGAAAAGCTGGCTTAAAACTCAACATTCAGAAAACTAAGCTCATGGCATCACTTCATGGCAAATAGATGGGGGAAAAGCGGAAGCAGTGACAGGTTTTCTTTTCTTGGGCTCCAAAATCACTGCAGATGGGGGCTGCAGCCATGACGTTAAAAAATGCTTGTTCCTTGGAAGAGAAGCTTTGCTAAACCTAGACACCACTTTGCCAACAAAGGCGCTTACGAAGTGTGCTGCTGGAGGAGACTCTTCAGAGTCCCTTGGGCTGCAAGGAGATCAAGCCAGTCAACTCTAAAGGGAATCAGTCATGAACATTCAGTGGAAGGACTGATGCTCAAGCTGAAGCTCCAATACTTTGGCCACCTGATTCGAAGAGCTGACTCACTGGAAAAGACTCTGGTGCTCAGAAAGATTGAGGGCAGGAGGAGGAAGGGGCGGCAGAGGATGAGATGGTTGGATGGCATCACTGACTTGATGGACCTGAGTTTGAGCAAGCTCCGGGAGTTGGTGATGGACAGGGAGGCCTGGTGTGCTGCAGTCCATGGGGGTCCACGGAGTCGGAGATGATTTATCAACTGAACAACAAGTTGCTTTACAATGTTGTGTTAGTTTCCGCTGTACAGCAGAGTGAACCAGCCGTATGTACACATATCTCCCCTCTCTCTTGGATTTCCTTCCCACCCAGGTCACCGCAGAGCACTGAGTAGGGTTCCCTGAGCTCTACAGTCGGTTCTCATCAGCTATTTTACACACGTATCAATAGTGCACATGTGTCAATCCCAGCTCATCCCACCCCCGCTTCCCCCTTGGTGTCAGAACATTTCTTCGCTTCCTCTGTGTTTCTATTTCTGCTTAGCAAATAGGTTCTTCTGTGCCATTTTTCTAGATTCAACATATATGTGTGATTTTTCTCTTTCTGACTTACTTCACTCTGTATAACGGTCTCTAGGCCTACCCACAGCTCTGCAAATGTGTATATACAATGGAGTATCACTCAGCCAAAGGACAGAATGTCTATACCAGTGAGGGTCTGGGAGGTGTAGCCTGGTGAGGGAGGGAAAGACAGTGTCACTCTTTCCATGTCCAGGAGTGGAGGATCCCTGACCCTAGGAATGCTTCCTCACTCAGGAAGGAGTGAGCACAAGCCCTGTGAAGTGTTTCCCCATCCAGGAAAGCTAGGGCCTCTGCCTCTGCTCCTGTCCCCTTCTGGGGCCCAAGACCCAGTAAAGTTTGTCCCCCGGGCCACTGGGGCTTCCCTGGTGGCTCAGACGTAAAGAATCCGCCTGCCAGTGCAGGAGACCCGGGTTTGATCCCTGGGTTGGAAAGATCCTCTGGAGGAAGGAACGGCCACCCGATGCAGTATCTTTGCCTGGAGAATCCCACAGACAGAGGAGCCTGGCAGGTACAGTCCATTGGGCTGTAGAGTGGGACACGACCGAGTGACTCACACTTTCACTCTCTGCATTTGACCACAGGCCATGAGAAGGATCAGGCCGGAGCAGGCACTTCCCCCAGCCTCCCTGCCGTCCCGCCGCACACAGCCTCAGCTTCCACTGCCCTCCTGCAAACTGGGGAAGGGGAGCAGTGAGCCGGCTGGGTCAGGAGTGTCTCACCTGGCTCACCCTGCATATCAGAGGGCAAGAAGGCTCCCGGGTTCCAGCCCTGGCACAGAGCCCTCTGGGGCCCACGTATTAAGACAGAGATGGGCAGGGGCCCCCAGAAGCCCCGCTCTCCCTCTGTGGTGCTCACCGGAGGGATTCAGAGACCCTACCCGAGACAGCCAGGTGTGAACTATAAATGACATTCTAACTGACATCAACAAGGGAGCATGCACGCCTCCAACAAAGACCCAACCTGCCTTGGCCCCGGGCACTGAGCCGAATCCTGGGGAGTCTTGGGAGCCGAATCCTGGAGGGTCTCGGGAGTTTGTGCAGAGGTGTTCCTTTCCCCCTGGGGCGGGGGTGGAGGAAGGAGTAGGGACTCTGACTAAGGCAAGATCATTCTTTAAGTGAATGGAGAGAGGCAACTGTGGTCTGAAAAGTGAGTGAAAGTGTGGGTCGCTCCACCACGTCCGACTCTTTGTGACCCAAGGACTGCAGCCCGCCAGGGTCCTCTGTCCATGGAACTCTCCAGGCAAGAATACTGGAGTGGACTGTCATGCCCTCCTCCAGGGGATCTTCCCAACCCAGGGACTGAACCTGGCTCTGCTGCATTGCAGGTGGATGCTTTACCATCTGAGAGGACGGGTTCATGGACAGGATGCCAAAACCACAGGCAACAAAGGCAAAAGGAGACAAAGCAGGACCACAGCCAAACAGAGGCAGACACGAGACGTAAACGGACGCACACCAAAGGGGACAGACGGGGTGGGAGGAGTCGGGGGCCGGGGCTGACACACACCGACTACTGACGCTGTGCACAGAAGAGGTGACCAACGAGAACCTGCCGCACAGCACGGGGAGCTCTACCCAGCGCTCTGTGCGACCTGAACGGGAAGGACATCCACAAAAGAGGGGACATGCGTATATGGATGGCTGATGCATTTTGCCTTACAGCATCCTAAAACAACTACACTCCCATAAAAATTAATTAAGAACTTGCCTTCCAATGCAGAGGACACGAGTTTGATCTCTGGTCCAGGAAGGCCCTTAGTGGCACAGCAACTACGTCGGGAGGCCACCACTCCCGAAGCCCATGAACCTAGAGCCTGTGCTCTGCAACAACAGAAGCCGCTGCAATAAGAGGCCCTGGCACTGCAACCAGGGAGCAGCCCCCAGCACCACAACTAGAGAAAGCCCGTGCGCAGCAAGGAAGACCCAGTGCAGCCAAAAATAAACAAAATGAACAGGTGGTGGGTGGCGTGGGAGAGAATGGATCCATGTATATGTACGGCTGAGTCCCTGTGCTGTTCACCTGAAACTATCAAACTCTGTTAATCAGCTATACCCCAATACAAAATAAAAAATTAGAAGTTTAGACAAAATTTTAAAAATGAAAATAAAAAGATCGAATGTGATTAATTTTAAAAATTATCCATCATCAGGCAACATAGAGATAATGACTCTTAAGGTTTGGGGATATTTATTCCATTATTGTTTTCTATGCATACTTATCTGTCTGTCTGTCTACCTACCTACTCTGACTTTGTCATCAGAAACCACACCGTGCCTGAAATCACATATCAGATCGCTGTTGCTCTCAACGCTGGCCCTGGTCTCCTTAGGTCTTCCCGCCCCCCCGCCCCCCATACAATTCTGTGACTTATTGGCACATTCAGTTCACAGCACCTGACCACAGCTCCTCCTGATCTAATTTAAATTCCATGGTCCATTCTGACAATAACTGTTAGTGTTCATCGCTCTGGAACAAATTACTACAAACTTGGAGTCTGGAAACGATGCCCACAGATCACCTGACCGTTGTTGTATAGGTCAGAAGTCCAGGCAGCCTCCACCGGGTCTCACAAGGCTGAAGTCAAGGTGGGGCTGGGCTGGGTTCCCCTGCGGAGGCTTCGGGAAAGAACCCACTGCCATACTCTTCCTTCACTGTTACTGGGTTTTACTGGTTGTGGTGGCCATTCCCTGTCCCAGAGGTGGATCTCCCCACTAGTCAAGGCTTCAGATGACTGGAAACAACCCGACATCTTTGTTTTTTCTTTAAAAAAAAAAAACTGCTAAAATACACATAACATTAAATTAACCATCTTAACATTTTTGTTTTTGGCCACATACGACGGCATGTGGGATCTTAGTTTCCTGAGCAGGGATCAAACCTGGGCCACCTGTAGTGGAAGACGAACTCTCAACTCCTGGACCACCAGGGAGGTCCCTAGTTTAACCATTTTTAAGTGTACAGGTCAGCAGTGTTTAATACGCTCATAATGTGGTATAACTGTCACTACCATCCATCTCCACAACTCTTTTCATCTTGCAAACTGAAACTGTCCCCATTAAACACCAACTCCCCACCCTCCCTCTCTGAGGCCCTGCAAACCACCACTGCACCTTCCATCTCAAGGAATTTACAACTCCAGAGACCGCAGATACTCGGACGACACCACTCTAATGGCAGAAAGCGAAGAGGGACTAAGAGCCTCGAGAGAGGAGCGTGAAAAAGCTTGCTTAACACTCAACATTCAGAAAACTAAGATCATGGCATCCGGTCCCATCACTTCATGGCAAATAGATGGGGAAACAGTGGAAACAGTGACAGGTTTTCTTTTCTTGGGCTCCAAAATCACTGCAGATGATGACTGCAGCCATGAAAGTAAAAGACACTTGCTCCTTCGAAGGAAAGCTATAACAAATCTAGACAGCGTATTAAAAAGCAGAGACATCACTTTGCTGACAAAGGTCCATGTAGTCAAAGCTTATGGTTTTTCCAGTAGTCATGTACAGATGTGAGAGTTGGACAATAAAGAAGAATGAGCACCGAAGAATTGATGCTTTTGAACTGTGGTGTTGGAGAAGGCTCCTGAGAGTCCCTTGGACTGCAAGGAGATCCAACCAGTCCATCCTAAAGGAAATCAGTCCTGAATATTCATTGTAAGGACTGATGCTGAAGCTGAAGCTCCAATACTTTGGCCACCTGATGCAAAGAACTAACTCCTTTGCAAAGAACCTGATGCTGGGAAAGATTGAAGGCAGGAGGAGAAGGGGATGACAGAGGATGAGATGGTTGGATGGCATCACTGACTCAATGGACACGAGTTTCAGCAAACTCCAGGAGATGAGGAAGGACAGGGAGGCCTGGTGTGCCGCAGTCCATGGGGTTGCAGAGTGAGACACAATTTAGGGACTGAACAACAACATGCAATGAGTTATAGTGTAACATATTTACAAATAGTGACTATCTTTAGAAAACTGTACAAACGCAGCTGCAGCTTCAGGCGAAGTCAAACTGCCTCCTGTCACTCCACTCCAGGTAACTGAATTGTTCTCCTCGGCCCTCCATGGTGGAGACTCTGAAGCTTCCACTGTTTATAAGCCTCCATTTATTTATTTTTTAATAACTTTAGTAAGTTTTAATGACTTTACATGTTTACTTATTTAGCTTTGCCAGGTCTGGCTTGCAACATGTGGCTCAGCAGCCCTGTGGCATGAGGGATCTCAGTGTCCCGAGCAGGGATGGAACCTGCGTCCCTCGCACTGCAAGGCAGATTCTAACCTGCTGGACCAACAGGGAAATCCTCCTAATTCCTTCTTTAAAAGGGGCTTCAGAGGTTACATTTGTGGTGCTACTTGTTAAAAAACAAAGAGCATATACACATCTTTTGAAGTGTTGAAAGGAAAATAGTACTTTATATTTTTTATTATGTTTTATAAGTGCTGAATGTATTTGTTCACTTTGTTCTGTTTTGTAGACTTAAGAAGTGTTGCAAACATATCTGCAAGTATGTCAGTAAATGCCCTACAGGGTGTGATGCTGCATTATATATAAAATATGTATGTACATATATTAATTTTTGTCTCTTGAAAAAACTAAAGTTAAAATAGGAGCGTAAATTTTTTTTCCCCTACTAGCAATGAGGAGGCACCAGTTGGTTTGATGTAAGGATGGTAATATCTTTTTTTTTTTTCTTTTAATGTGGACTATTTTTAAAACCTTTATTGAATTTGTTACAAAATTGCTTCTGTTTCATGTTTTGGCTTTTTTGCCCAAGAGGCGTGTGGGATCTTACTCCCTGACTGGGGATGAGACCTGCACCCTTGCATCGGAAGGCAAAGTCCTAACCACTGGGCCACCGGGGAAGTACCAGGAATGGTAAAATCTCAATTATGTGGGGCATTGACCGGAGGGTGGGAGGGCAGGAACGGGAGTGGGGGTGCCCTCAGGAGACCAGGGGCGTAAGCCAGGGGGAAGATGAGGGTGGGGCAGCCAAGGAGGGGACTGGGAGGAGGCCTGCAGATGGAGGGGGCGTGACCCGCAGACCCTGCGGCCTGTGCTGTCTGGAGACTGTCCACGGGAGAGGCTTGTGCTTCTGCCTCATGACCGCGAGAGGCACTTCCACCCGCAAAGAGAAGGATCTGGGCGGCCTGGGCTCCCAGATACTTTGCAGGTTAATGACTAGCCAAGGCCTTGCTCCCTGAGAATGAGAGGTCAACTCCTTCCAAGGAAGGGTCGCCAGCCCGGCTGGAACCAGCCTGGGAGAGGCTCAGAGGCGTTTCTGCTCCTCTCCTCCCCCAGCTCCCCTCCTAAGAAAGGACTGGGGGCCCTGGAGGCAGATTTGGCCAAAGATTGGAGATGGGCAGGAACAGGTCCCTCCAGCAGGCCCCATTCACTGTACCACCTGCGGCTATCCTAAAGCAGGCCTCAGATGCTGCAAATCCCAACAGGAGTCCTTCATCGCTGACTGCTTTGCATTCATTGTGATTTTTTTTTAATGTATTGTTAAAATATTATATATTTGGGGGCTTTCCTGGTGGTCTAGTGGTTGAGAATCCACCTGCCAATGCAGGGGTCACAGGTTCGATCCCTGCTCCGGGAAGACCCCATATGCCTCAGGGCTACCAAGTCTGTGCACCACAGCACTCAGCCCGAGCACCCTTGAGCCTGTTCTCCGAAGCAAGAGGAGCCCCTGCAGTGAGAAGGCCGAGCGCTGCGACTGCAGGGTAGCCCCGCTCGCTGCAGCCAGACAACGCCTGCACCGCGGCGGAGACAGCACGGCCACAAGTCAATCTTTTAAAAAATATTACACATTTAGGACTTCTGCATGGTGCCAGTGGTAAAGAACCTGCCTGCCAGTGCGGGAGACGTAAGAGACGTGGGTTTGATGTCTGGGTCAGGAAGATGCCCCAGAGGAGGGCATGGCAACCCACTCCAGTATTCCTGCCTGGAGGATCCCACGGATAGAGGAGCCGGCTGCAGTCCACAGGGCCACAAATAGTGGGACATGACTGGAGTGACTTAGCAGGCATGCACTGGCAGTCATGAGGTGAGGAGCTCGCCATCCAATGCAGGGGGCGAGGGTTCGATCCCTGGTCGAGGAGCTAAGACCCCCACGTGCCTCGTGGCCCAAAAACCCCAAAACATAAACAGACGCAATACTGTAACAAATTCAAATTCAATGAAGACTTTAGGAATGGTCCACATTTTAAAAAATATTTAAAAAAAAAATAAAGGAAAAACATTACACGTCTTGATGACTGAGTTTTCTACTGCCTCCCTAGACTTTGGGAGTCTAGAGTTTTCTACTGCCTCCCTACTCACCCCAACCCGGGCCCCTAAATGCATGAGATGTGCTGGGCGCTTGCTGATTCCAGTCCTGTGAGATTCGCCACGTGGGTCGTTCCTTTCCAACTGGGAGCACAGGGATGTGTGGCGAGAAATGACCCCAGCTTCCCGGCGCTAATTAACACCCAGAGGCAGAGGCTGGAGTGTGGCCGAGTATCTCCAGTGGAGTGGAACTCTGGATTCCCTGAGTGAGGCAGACTGGGTGGGAGGGGTGGGGGTGCGGGCAGGGGGCATTCCAGGAGGGAGAGGACTTGTGCGCACTCGGAGAACTCATGGCCTGTGTCCAAAACCCAGGGCCAAGAAGGGCTTCGTGTGTCCCAGCGGAAGAAAGAGACACGCCTGGGAGAGCACAGAGAGCTTGGGAAGGCAGAAGCCACCTGTTCCCAAGCATGTGGCTGTGCACTGCCTCTGTCAAAACATGGGGAGGCCTGGATGGGCGTGGGACTCGGTGGGAGAGCGGATACGTGGACGTGGGTGGCTGAGCCCCTTCACTGCTCACCTGAGACTATCACAACACTGTTTGTTGACTGGCTCTACCCTAGTACAAAAGAAATATTTAAAGAAAGAAAGAAAAAACACACACACACACACAGTGCGGGGACTTCCTTGGCAGTCCAGTGGTTAAGACCTCACCTTACGATGCAGGGAGTGAGAGTTTGATCCCAGGGTGGGAAACTGAGATCCCACATGACTCACGGCCCCAAAAACCAAAACATAAAACAGAAGCAAAACTGTAACAAACTCAATAAAGATTTTAACAGTGGTGGTTGAGTCTCTCAGTTGTTTCTGGCTGTTGCAACGCCCAGGCTCCTCTGCCCACAGCATTTCCCAGCCCAGAATACTGGAGTGGGTTGCCATTCCTCTCTTCAGGGAATCTTCCTGATCCAAGGATTGAACTCAACGTCTCCTGCACTGCAGGCAGATTCTTTACCACTGAGCCACCAGGGAAGACCAATGGTCCACATCAAAAAATCTTTAAAAAGAAATAATACAAAACAAAAATAGCCAAGAGAGACTACTACGCTGTTATGAGCTGAACTCTATGCCCTCTAAATTCATTCACTGAAGTCCTGATCCCTCGAGGCCCCCCAGAAGCTCAGATTGTGCCTGAGCTTGGAAATAGGCTTCTCAGTCTTCAGATAGTCTAGATTTAGTCTTTTCAGTCTGCAGATAGTTAAAGTAAGGTGCAGTCATTAGGGCGGGCCCTAATCCAACCATCAGCACCCTCATAAGAGGACAGAGTCTGGACACGCGCGGTGAAGACCGTGCGAGGTTACTGGGAGAAGGTGGCCGTCTGACGCCACAGAGAGGGGCCGCGGGAGAGACCTGCACCCCCGACACCCTCATTCCAGATTTCTGGTCTCCAGGGTCGTGAGACAACACACTGCTCTTGTTTCAGCCCCCCTGGCCTGTGCTGCCCTGTTACGGCGGTACTAGCAGACTCACACGACTTAACACCCCAAATAAAAGCACAGCGCTTCCCCAATGTTCACTGCAGCACTGTTTACAATAGCTGAGACGTGGAAGCAACCTACATGTCCACTGACAGAGGATAGATAAAGAAGATGCGGCACATATATACAGTGGAATATTACCCAGCCGTTAAAAAGAAGGAAATAATGCAACAACACGCATGGACCTAGAGAGTGCCGTACTGAGTGAGGTCAGACAGAGAAGGCGAAACGCCATGCAACACCCCTTACATGTGGAGCCTAAAAGAAAGGGTGCAAGTACACTTATTACAAAACAGAAAGAGACTCACAGACTTTGAGAATGAACTTACCGTTGCAAGGGGAAGGGACAGTTAGGGAGTTTGGGATGGATATGTACACACGGCTATATTTCAAATAGATAAGCAACAAGGACCTGCTCTACAGCACACGGAACTCTGCTCAGGGTTATGTGGCAGCCTGGATGGCAGGGGAGTTTGGGGGACAGTGGGTCCATATGTATGTATGGCTGAGTCCCTTTGCTATCCACTTGAAATTATCACAGCATTGTTAAGCAGCTACACCCAATACAAAACAAAAAGGTAAAAAAATAAATAAAAGGACAGTGCCAGATTTATTTTTTCCCCTAAGGAGGGAGAGCTCTGCTAGTCAGGCAGTCTCTCTGTCCTGGGTGGACTGATCTCATGCAGGATTTGGCGTTGGGAGGGTGGCAGACCTTTGGAGGCATCAACAGCTTCATGCCATCTGTAGGACTGTGGTCTCTCAAGTGAGATCCCTGCTGACTGGCTGGCACCCGGAGGCGTGTTTACCAGAGTGAGTCCACCCTTGATGGGCTCTTTCACTGGCTGAGTTTGCAGGGTAGAGCGCTGACATGGATTGTTTGGCTTGCAAAAGCAAGTTCGCTGAGGCAAGCCACTGCGGAGCGGCTGAACGGGTTTCTAACGGATGCTGGTTGGCGGCCTGCTTCTCTGGCTGTCTTTTCCAAAGCTTGTGGGAACTCTCCAACACTCCACTTGCAGCATGGTGGTGGTCCCCAAAACTGTCGGCTCCATAAGAAAAGGAGGATGATCTGAATTGCTCATAAAGGGGGCTGAGCACCAAAGAGTTGATGCTTTTGAACTGTGGTGTTGGAGAAGACTCTTGAGAGTCCCTTGGACTATAGGGAGATAAAATCAGTCAATCCTAAAGGAAATCAACCCTGAATATTCACTGGAAGCACTGATGCTGAAATTGAAGCTCCAGTACTTTGACTACCTGATGCGAAGAACCAAGTTATTGGAAAAGGCTCTGATGCTGGGAAAGATTGAGAGCAGGAGTAGAAGGGGACAACAGAGGATGAGATGCTTGGATGGGCATCACCAACTCAAGGGAAATGAATCTGAGCAAGCTCCAAGAGATAGTGAAAGACAGGGAAGCCTGGTGTACTGCAGTGTGGGGGAGCTTCCCAGATCAGGGACTGAACTCCTGACGCCTGCATTGGCAGGCGGGTTCTCTACCACTGAGCCACCACGGAAGCCCAAGCTTCAGTGTGATTGATTGATTGTCACCTCACTATGTCTATCCTCACACGCGCACATTGGTGCATGCACACACCCTCCAAAACATAAGTATATATTGAGGAACACTGGTTTTTTGAATAGTAATATGATGTAGTCATTTATACAGTGATACAAGTGGAGCTTCCAGACATATTCAGCCACATCCTGCGTTCACCTATTTTTAAGCCAAATGCCACCCCATGGACCTTCCAAAAAGAACCTGGAGTCTCCACTCCATTAAAGCCTTGGTGAGGAGCCGGGGCTTCAGCAAAAAAGCTGTAGGACTCTTTTTGAGGATTTCAGGTAGAGGAAGGCAGTCAGATTTTCATTTTAATGCAAAACAGTCATGCACATAAACTGTAGCAGTATTTTCTTAGATCAGTCTCCCGAGGTGAAAGAAATAGAAGCAAAAATAAACAAATAGGCCCTCATCAAACTTCAAAGCTTTTGCACAGCAAAGGAAACCATAAACAGAACAAGAAGACAACTTACAGAATGGGAGAAGATACCTGCAACTGATGCAACTGATATGGGCTTACTTTTCAAAGCAGACAAACAGCTTACAACTCAATCATCAAAAAACAACAACAACAAACAAATCAAAAAATGCGCAGAAGACCTAGACATTTCCCCCAAAGGAGATATATATATGGCCAACAGGCACGTGAAGAGACATTCAGTAACACTAATTATTAGAGAAATGCAAGTCAAAAGTACAACGCAGTACCACCTGACACAGGTCAGAATGGCCATAATCAAGACGTCCACAAACAATAAATGCTGGAGGGGTTGTGGAGAGAAAGGAACCCTCCTAAACTGTTTGTGGGAATGTAATTTGGTGCAGCCATGATTGAGAACAGTATGGCGATCCCTTAAAAAACTAAAAACAGCTACCATTCGATCCAGCAATCCTACCCCTGGGCGTATACCTGGAAAAGACAAAAACCCTAATTTGAAAAGATCCATGCACCCCAACGTTCACAGAGGCGCTACTCTAACAGCCAAGACATGGAGGCCATCTAAGTGCCCACTGACAGACGCATGGTTGAGGGTGTGGTGCATATATACAACGGAATATTACTCTGCCACTAAAAGAAGAAATGGTGCCATTTGTAGCAACATGGATGGACCTAGAGATGATCAGTCACATCAAGCAGAGTAGTCAGAGAGAGACAAGTATTCCATGATAGCACGTACGCATGGAGGGGAAAATGGAAACAGTGGCACATTTTATGTTCTTGGGCTCCAAAATCACTGCTGACAGTGACTACAGCCATGAATTAAGAGACGCTTCCTTCTTGGAAGAAAAGCTATGATAAACCTAGGCAGTGTATTAAAAAGCAGAGACATCACTTTGCCAGCAAAGGTGCACATAGTCAGAGCTATGGTTTTTCCAGCAGTCATATATGAGTGTGAAAACTGGACCATAAAGAAGGCTGAGCACCAAAGAATTCACGCTCTTGAACTGTGGTGCTGGAGAAGACGGTTGAGAGTCCCTTGGACAGCAAGGAGATCAAACCAGTCCATGTTAAAGGAAATCAATCATGAATATTCATTGGCAGGACTGATGCTGAAGCTCCAATACCTTGGCCACCTGATGTGAAGAGCTGACTCACTGGAAAAGACCCTGATGCTGGGAATGACTGAGGGCAGGAAGAGAAGGGGGTGGCAGAGGATGAGATGGTTAAATGGAATCACTGACTCAATGGACATGAGTCTGAGCAAACTCTGGGAGATAGTGAAGGACAGGGAAGTATTGTGTGCTGCAGTCCATGGGGTCGCAGAGTCAGACATGACTTAGAGACTGAACAACAACAGGCACTCCAAGAAACCTGATTTACTTTATTTTGAAGTGGTCTACAAACTCATGAGCTTCCGGTCCCTTCAAAGACTTTCTTCTCACTGTCCCTTTGTAACTCACCCTCAACACTAGCTGACAGTTGCTGACAGCCCACTTTGTGCTAAGTCCATTACATACCTTATCCCCTCTACATATTAGAAGAGGCAGTGGGAGGCTCTGACTCTTGCTTTTGTCCCTAACAGGCAGACAGGACCAGTTTAGCATCCTAGCAAAGAGCTATCATTCCAGGAGTATCTCTGAATGCCTCACCTGGAGTCACATGCTCATTCCTGAACCAATCACGGTGGGCACAGCAAGAGAACAGAGTGTCTGACAAGGCTTGGGTCAAACCCTCACCAGATCTCCATAGAAAATGAAGGCTTCTGTGGCAAGAAACAGGGGGAGGGAATACTGGGCAGAAAAACCACAGAGATTTGCAAGAATAATAGAAATCATGTTTCTAAATAGAGGAGACCACCTATATCTCTGGCATGTTCAATTAGTTAGGCCAACAAATTCTCCTTTTTATTTAAGTCAATTTGAGTTGAATATTTTGTATGTTGTAACTGTTCTTGTTGTTGCTGCTGTTTAGTCACTAAGTCACATCCAGCTCTTTGCAACTCCATGGACTATAGCCTGTCAGGGTCCTCTGTCCCTGGATTTTCTCCAGGCAAGAATACAGGGGTGGGCTGCCATTTTCCTTCTCTAATGCTGTAAATGAAAGACACTAAATGATTCATTTACATGTATTTCTTCTCTTTGCACCATAATGTAAACTCCATGAGAACAGATACAAAGTCTATTTTGTTCATTGCTACAGTCCCTTTGTCTGAAATAGTGCCTGGCACCACAGTAGGTACTTAGTAAATATGTGCCATCCTTGTGATTATCTGTTTAATACCTGACCTCAAACCTATCAGGCTCATTTCCATGCAGCACAGCATTTTGTTTTACTTTTCAAACTTTCTCCCAGACTCTAATATGTCTCACACATAATGGGCTCTCAGAATATAGTGATGAATAAATAAATAATAACAAAATAGCAAAAGGAACAAATAAATAACAAAACAACACAAACAAATGTTGGTAAGGATATGGGAAAAGGGAACTCTGTACACTGTTGGTGGGAATGTAAATTGGTACAGGTACTACGGGAAATAGTACAGAGGTTTCTCAAAAAAAACTAAAAACAGAACTACCATCTGACTAAGCAAAAAACTCCACTCCTGGGTACATATCTGGAAAAAAAAATGAAAACACTAATTTGAAAAGGTACATGTACCTCAATGTTCAGAGCAGCACTATTTATAATAGCCAAGATATGGAAACAACCTAAGTGTCCATCAGCAGAGGAATGGATAAAGACGATGTGCTACATATATACAATGGGACTCTACTGGCCATTAGAAAGAATGAAAGTTTGCCATTTGCAACAACATGGATGGACGTGGAAGGGACTATGCTAAGTGAGATGTCAGACAGAGAAAGACTAATACTCTATAATACTGCTTATATGTGGAATCTAAAAAGTATAACAAACTAGTGAATACAACAAATGACCAGACTTGTAGAGAAAGAACTGGTGTTACCAAAGGACAGAGGGAAGCAGGGAAGGGAAAAACAGGGGTAGGGGATTAAGAGGTACAGACTATTAGGTATAAACTAACCTACAAGGATACACTGTATAACACAGTGAATATAGTCAATATTTTATAATAACTATAAATGGAATATAACTATTAAAAATTCTGAATAACTAGATCATATACTTGTAACATAATATTGTATATCAAAGATGCGTCAATTAAAAAATCATAAAAAATAAACAAATAAATAAGTATCTCTCCTGCAGGACTCTAAGGAACAGGGCAGTAGAGACTGCTGCTGCTACCGCTGCTAAGTCGCTTCAGTCGTGTCCGACTCTGTGCGACCCCACAGACAGCAGCCCACCAGGCTCCGCCGTCCCTGGGACTCTCCAGGCAAGAACACTGGAGTGGGTTGCCATTTCCTTCCCCAACGCATGAAGGTGAAAAGTGAAGTCGCTCAGTCATGTCCAACTCTCCGCAACCCCATGGACTGCAGCCCACCAGGCTCCACCGTGCATGGGATTCTCCAGGCAAGAGACTGGAGTGGGGTGCCGTTGCGTCTCCAGCAGTAGAGACCGTAAGTGTATTAACAGCAGTAGTACCTTTAGCATTCAGCACACATAGGAAGTCAGCTTTCTTCAGATCATTACTGACTGAGTGATAGACTAAATGAATTAATAAGTATTAAGCATGCAAAATGTTAATATCACTGGTGCTCGCAGCAGCTTATGAACCGACAGTCTGTGACTCCATGGAGTCTACAGAGGTTCACACGGTCAACTTTTTATTCTTTTGCAGACACCCCATCCAAAGACAGATTTTAACACATACAGGCATCTAGCACAAACCACTGAAAGAGGCAGCTTTAGGGCTCCAGGCACTCCTCCCATTCCTTACGCGGGGTACACTAACGTCACTGGTTCCTCTTGCTCCCCTTCAGGAGCTCTCAGCTCTAGTTAGCAACAGAGGCAGAGTAGGGTTGGTTACCATGGAAACAACAGCTGGCGTGGGTAAGGAGAAGGTGCCTAAGCAGTGAGCAGAGAACTAAAATTTTCAAGTTCAGGAGGCAGCCTGTGTGTGGAATAAAAATACCAGAGCAGCACACTAAAATATTCTCAGTAACTATTTTTGGGGTGACTGAATGAAAATATGGCAACTTGGGCAAGCCACCTCCTATCTCTGAGCCTCTTTCTTCATTTGTAAAATAAAAATAATAATTATCCTACTGCAGAGGACATTTCAATTATGATAATGTAAATACCATCCTTAGCACAGGGCTAGGTGGACTTTAAATCAAAGTTTCTCAAGCACAGTCTTAGGTCTGCTTCATAATTGGAGGCATTTATTTATAAATTTCAGGTGTCTTTTTTTTTTCTTCTCCAGTTTTCTTTCTAGGAGGAATGAAATCATCTTCCCTCTCCACCTTAACATATTGCCTTCTCGCCTTCTCACTAGGGCGCCAGATAAAATATAGAAAATCCAGTATGGGACAATACTAACGCTAAAAAACTGTCATTTAAAACTCAAATTTAACTGGGTTATCCTGTAATTTTACTTGCCATATCATGCAACCCTACTTCGCACACTAGACTACTTTTTAACAAATGATTTTGGTTTTATCAGCCAAGCTAGTGCTTGGTTCACTTACCAAGAACTCTTAACTTTTGGTGCAGCATGCCCTTTTAAGAGCTTCCCAGGTGGCTCAGTTTGCCAATGCAGGAGTCGCGTGTTCAATCCCTGGGGAGGGAAGATGCCGTGGAGAAGGAAAACCCTACTCCAGTATTCTTGCCTGGGAAATCCCATGGACAGAGGAGCCTGGCGGGCTACAGTCCACGGGGTTTCAAGAGTCAGACACGACTTAGTGACTAAAACCACAAAAACGCTCTTTTACAGACTTCAGCGATCTGAAAACTATTCATTGAGCATTCATTCTGTGCCAGGTACCCTTTAGGTGCAGTGGGTACTTGGACAGACAAGTGCCTGCCCTCTTAGCGTTTTCATTCTGGTCACGGAATCTCTTCCCCAGAACATAGTGAATATTCAAAATGTAACCTCATAGAATTCTAAAATTGAAACTCACTGACAAAAGATGAACTCATTGTCTAGAACATGATATAAAACTACTCTGTCTGAAAACACATTTCCCCAACTCGACAACGGACGGTTTGGGTAGAGCTAACGGATACCTACGTTGGCCTGTCGCTTTCTCTCTGCTCCTGGTTCCTGTGAGAGCTCCTTGAGGGCAAGGCCCTACTCGCTTGCCGGGCGGTTTCCCAGGCGCCCTTGCGCTGAGTCCCGCACGGCGCGCCTGCGCACTAAGTACCGACTCGTTGACCAGGGAAACGCCTGTTCCCGGGCCGCTTGCCGGTTCTCTTCAGGGACACGCGCTAGGCTTAGAGACCTGCGACTCTAAAGCCGCAGTAAATGGAGGGCGTGATTCTTCTGTCCGTTCTTTACCGAGGGATGGGGCGACTAGTCCACACCGGAGGGAGAACAGCGGAAAGTCCGACGCCCCTGCGTGGGCCCAATGGCAAAGACTGTCCAGGGCGCAGGCGCGCGGGCCCTCAGGGTCCGGGCACCATCTTGAGCCGTCGCGGGAGGCGATCCATCCCCATCCTGGCCGTTCGGGGCTACGAGGTCGGTGGGCTCGGGTCGTGGAGCCCCTCGGGACGTCGGTTTTCCCTCCCTTGTGGAGACTCTCCGGGCGTCCTCGTCAGGCCTCGCGCTGGACTCAGGCCGTCGGGAATGACGCGTTCCGCGGTTCCCGCAGAACCTCAGTTCCTTTTGCTTCTCCGCGCTGCGGGGCTGCTTCTTGGCCGGGCCCACCGAAGACCTCCAGCCTCTCCGCCAGGTTTCTTAAAACAGCGAGAAACCTTCCAGGAAGAGCTCCTCAAGTCCGGGGCCCGCTCCCTACCTCTGTTCCACCCCGTGTTTTCTCTGAATTTGGGCTTTCCCGTGACTACCACTGACTTGAATAGAGGAAGCTTTGAGTCTAGGAAACTGCCTTCGGTTAGGAATCGGTTGTCGGAAGAGCCAGCCTCTTGTCTTTTAAACAGCTTTTTTGAGACATAAATTTACGTACCTTAAAACTTACCCACTGTAAGTGTTCAACTCAACTTTTTTTCTTTTATTTTAAAGCACAATTAAGGAGTTGTGCCGGGCTTCCCTGGTGGCTCAGCTGGTAAAGAAGCCGCCTGCAAAGCAGGAGACCTGGTCGATCGCTGTTGGGAAGATTCCCTGGAGAAAGGAACGGCTACCCCCTCCAGTATTCTGGCCTGGAGAATTCCATGGACTGTATAATCCATGGAGTCGCAAAGAGTTGGACACAACTGAGCGACTTTCACCTCTCTAAGGAGTTGCGCAGGCCCCGCTGCAAGCTTTAGAACATTTCCATCATCCCTCAAAATTCGGTCCCGCCCATTTGCAGTCAGTGGTGGCTCCTACCACCGAGGAACCATGAGTTTACTTTGTCTCTTTAGATTTCCCTTTTCTGGACGTTTCATAAAAATGAAATGGTACAGTATGTGGTATTTTGCGGCTGGCGTCTTAAACTTACCGTAAGGCGTTTGAAGTCTCTTTATCCAGAGTTGGGAAGTCAGATGGTTTTGGTTCAGAACTGCTCTGCTGGGAGTTTAGATAATTTGTGAGGACAGCTGACTGGGCACTATAGGAATGCCGTTGCCCCCACAACCCCTGCCATAAGTTTGGCTCAGTTTTTCCAATTTCTGTTTTCCCTGGGTCGAACATGTTTGATTAGGATTTTGAGATTTATTACCATGGAATGGTAGGGAATCTGTTGAGGATGCTGACTGTTTGCTGCCTGACTTGGCTTTGGGGCCAGCTCTTCTAACTTGTTAGTTGTGAGACTTTGAGTCTCTGTGGTTCTCAGTTTGCAGGAAACAGTCTTTCCTAGGTTAGATGAATTACTGCATAGAAAGTCTTAGAATAGTGAGTGCCCTGACACACAGTCCAGCTGAAAACGTTAACTCTCCTTATCTTACAGGGATTCCTTTCGAGGGGAGAGAGGGTGGTGAGTCAACAGATGGGTGCTATTGCAACCTGCTCGGCTAGGGTATAACATTGGTTGAGAAGCCTTTTCTTTTTTTTAACTTTTTATTTTCTATTGGAGTATAGTTGGTTAACAATGTTGTGTTAGTTTTAGGTGTACAGCAGAGTGTTCAGTTATACAGACACATGTACCTATTCTTTTTCAAAGTCTTTTCCCATTTAGGTTGTTCCATGATATTAAGCAGAGTTCCCTATGCTATGCAGTAGGTCCTTGTTGATTATCCATTTTAGACATAGTAATGTGTAAATGTTAATCCCAAACTCCCTAACTATCCCTGACCCCCCACACTTCCCTGCTGATAACCATAAGTTCCTTCTCTGTGTCTTGTTTTGTAGATAAGTTTGTTTGTAATTTTATTTTATTTTTTAGATTCCACATACAAGCGATAGATGATATTTCTCCTTCTCTGAGTTACTTTCCTCAGTATGACAATCTCTAGGTCCATCCATTTGTTGCAAATGACATTATTTTATTTTGTTAATGGCTCAGTGATGTTCCATTGTATACATGCACCACATTTTCTTCATCTGTTCATTTCTGGGTGGACATTTAGGTTTCTTCCATGTCTTGGCTGTTGTAAATAGTGCTGCAGTGAAAGTTGTGGGTGCTGGGGGTGCATGTATCCTTTTGGACCATGTGTTTTCTCCAGATATATGCTGAGGAGTATGATTGTAGGATCATATGGTAGCTCTGTGTTTAATTTTTAAAGAAATCTCTATGCTGTTCTCCTTAGTGGCTGCACCAATTTACATTCCTACTAACAGTGTAGGAGGGCTCCCTTCTCTCCACACCCTCAAATCAATTTGTGGCACATAATTATTTGTTCTCTGGGAGTCAGTAGAGGTAGTGAAAGTCAGTCAGTTGTGGCTGACTCTGCAACCCCATAGATTGTAGCCTGCCAGATCTTCTGTCCGTGGAATTCTCCAGGCAAGAATGCTGAAGTGGATTGCCATGCCCTTCTCCAGAGGATCTTCCTGACCCAGGGATCGAACCCTGGTCTCCTGCATTGCAGGCGGATTCTTTACCGTACAGGTCACCAGGAAGCCCTGGGAGTCGGTAGGAAGCTTCTATATACTCTCCCTCCAACCAAGATTATTTTCGTAGTTTTGGTACTTTTTATTTTCTCAGGAAAGTGTGCATTTCCTCAATATTTGCAGACCAGGTTAAAATTAAATGGTGTCTTGTTAAGAGTGTAGTCTCTGAAGACAGAAGCAAGGGTTAGAGGCCTGAGCTCTTATCAACTTTAGCACCATGGGCAATGTGCTTAACCTCCTGAGTCTCCAATTCATCCACAGAATTGGAAAACAATGGTACCCTGCTTTCCCTGGTTGAGGATTACATGGAAATCTTGTATTTAGCAAAGCACCTGGAGTCGTAGGGAAAGTTCTGTAACTGTCAGCTGTGTTATTTTCATTATGCAGAGTTCTTTCCAATTAAAACAGCTTAGGGATTGTAAACCTTTATGAACCAGTCATTAAAAGGAACTGGGACGTCCTCCACTGTTTTTGAGGCCTTGGAACACGTTATGGAACATAGAAATTTGTTCCTTGAAAGTTTGGAAGGAAGTTTTCATTCCTACTCCAGTCACCCTTTAAAGGAATGCTTTTTCTTCCTTTGAGGGAGTACTTTTTATATATTCCCCCTCCATTTTTCACTAAGAGTTTTAATACCAAAAAGAATGAGGGTCCATAAATCTTTTCTGTTAAGGGCCAAACAGTAAATATTCCAGGCTTTGTGGGATATGTGGTATCTTTCAGAATTACTTAGCTGAGCCACTGCAGTGTGAGAGCAGCCACGGAGAGTGTGTCAACGTGATGTGTCTGTGTCCAATAAAACTGTTTATGAACACTGAAATTTGGATTGCATACCATTTTCATGTGTCACAAAGTATTATTTTTATTTTTTTCCAATCAATTAACTACTTCATTCAACTAGTTTGTGTCCAAATTTGGCCTGACGTAATGAATAGTGGTACGATACGGAGTAAGAAAGACTTGGTTCTGATTTGTATTAACTGGATATATTTGGGCAAGCTAACCAGCACTCTAAGCCTCGTGTTCCTCATCTTGCAAATAGGTATTCTGCTAACATATGTGCCTCTTCAAGTTGTTAGGCTGATACAATACATACTGTATTATGCATAATGCTGGGCATCTAACGAATCACATACTAGCTCTATCAGCTAGTATGAATCCGTCAAATGGAATATGTGCTAGAGGGTGGAGCTAGATGACCTGGGTTTCAATCCTGGCTGTTTATTAGCTGTGTGACTTTGCGCTGGTCACCCAACCTCTGTGCCTCTCTTAACTAATCCCTAAGATAGGGATTATAATAGTACCCACTGCAGACAATTGTCTTGAATATTAAGTAAGCTAACACTTAATGAAACACTTAGAGAAATTTCTGACACATATAAATTCTCAATTAATATTAGCTGTTACTATTTCACAATAAGATGTATTTGGGGTTAAAAACTCCCGTGCTGTGTTGTTAAAATGAAAGACTTTTGCCTCTTTCCCCTGAAATGGTACAATTTATAAAACATAGGATTTGTTCCTTGGAAGTGAGAAGAAAGTTGCTGGAAAATGGCAAGGGCTTAGGGCACTTTGTGAAGAAAGCGCTCCCTTGATATTTGCCAAGTTTTTATTATCTGTCTTCCTCTCAAGAATGATCCATTTCATTATAGCTTTCAAATTTCATAGCACAGAAGTGTATTCGGTGGTGAGAGCTTGGGTGTCTCAAAGATCTGCATTTGATTCCTGACTCCCATCTACTAGCATGTGACCTGGGACAAGCTACCCACCTCCCGTAACTCACTTCTGGTCTATGAAACTTGGATAATAATAGTATCTATTTCACAGAGTTGCTGTAAAGATTAAACATACTAATGCATATAAAGTGCTTGGTGCCAGGCCTTGCCTGTTGTAAAAGTTTAATAAATGACAGCTATTACTTTTGTTGTCCTCCAGGGCACTCTTATTAAAGTCAGACCTATTTGAGATGGAAAACCACTTGCTAGGTTTTTTAATGGGCAGCCTTCTCTCTCACTCTAGGTTTGGAATGTTTAATAGTATTGTAGGAATTTTTTGTTCTTAGAAGATGGCCCTTGTGAACCTGTTAGCCATGAGTTTATGTTTCTCAACAAGGGGGCCATTTCTTGAAGATTCTCACTTAATTTGCATAGAATTGTGTTGTGAAGTAGAAAGCACTGTAGGCAGAAAGACCTAGGTTTGAGTCTTGACTCTCTCAACCAGATTATGAACTTGAATAAATGTCATCCTCTCTGAGCTGCAGATTTCCCATCTATAAAACAAGTATATTAGTTCTAGTTTCATTAAGATTATTTGGAGCACTCACCCAGATGCATATTTTTAAATAACAGTTTCATCTAGATGTAATTAATTCACTACCATAAAGTTCACCCACTTTACTGGTGTTTAATACATTCAGAATTGTGCAACCATAATCAAAATCAATTTTAACACATTTTCATTACCCTAAAAAGAAACCCTCACTCTTCATTCCCCTCTGCCCTAGACCTAGGCAACTGTTAATCTACTTTCTGTCTGTCTGTGCCTATTCTGGACATTTCATATAAATGGAATCATACGATATTGTGGGCCTTTATGACTGTTTCCTTTCATTTAGCATAATGTTTTCAAAGTTCATCAATGCTGTAGCATGTATCAGTACTTCATTTTTTATTGCCAAATACTCTGTTGTATGGATATACCACCTTTTATTTATCCATTTATCAAACAGTGGGTCCATCAAATGATGGGCAGTTATTTCCACTTTTTGAATTGGAAACTTCAGTATCACTCTTGTGATACTGCTGCTGTGGACATTCATGTACAAGTTTTTATGTGAATATATGTTTTCATTTCACCCAGAAAAGGAATTTCTGGGTCTTATGGTAACTGACCGTTTAAGGAACTGCCAGACTGTTTCCCAAGCAGCACCCAGATCATTTTTAAAGAACTTGACTCCTAAAACTTGACATAGAGCAAATGCCTCATATAAGATAGCCATTTTATTGTAAAAAATTTGTTCTTGGAGGCCACTCTTCTAATTTAGTTGAATAAACTGGCAAGCCTTCTGTCTTTTTAAATGCTCTGGAACAATGTGTACAAACTAAAAATAATTTGCTCCTTGAGCATTTGAAGGACAGGTCCAGTTAAACTGAGATTTCAAATAATTTCTGCTTCCCTAGAAAGTGATGCATTCCTTTAAGGTTTTCCAATTTGTTAGCATAAAATTATATTAGCACAAGTGGTTGAAGTCTGACTCTGCAGTCATTTGCTGGCTTTGGAAGTTGGAGTAAGACTCCATGACCTTCACTTTGCTCACATGTAAAACAGGTCATGAGGTCACCTATATCTCAATAAGGAGGAGCTACAAATACATACAATGTTTTATGCTGTATCCTGCATACAGGAAGTGCTAAATAAATATTAGTTTTTAATCTCATAGAGACTGTGAGGTTGCAAATCGTTGTGCTAGGCTATTAAAATGTTGTAGAGAGTCTTGTTCAGTCGCTCAGTCATGTCCGACTCTTTCCGACGCCATGGATTATACACCACGCCAGGCTTCCCTGTCCTTCACTATCTCCCAGAGTTTGCTCAGGTTCATGTCCATTGAGTTGGTGATGCCATCTAACTATCTCATCCTCTGCCACCCCTTCTCGTTTTGCCTTTAGTCTTTCCCAGCATCAGGGTCTTTTCCAATGAGTCAGCTCTTTGCATAGAAATTATGAAGTAGAGAGTCTTAGCACATAGGAATTCTTTGTAAGAAGATTTCTCCTAATTTTTTTCCTATTCCTTTGGTAGTCAGTTTTAGTAATTCTTATTTTCCTTGACTGGAGAAGGAAATGGCAAACCACTCCAGTATTCTTGCCTAGAGAATCCCGTGGACAGAGGAGCCTGGTGGGCTGCTGTCCATAGCGTCGCACAGACTCGGACACTACTGAAGTGACTTAGCATGCATGCATGCGTTGGAGAAGGAAAATGGCAACCCACTCCAGTATTCTCGCCTAGAGACTCCCATGGACAGAGGAGCGTGGTGGGCTGCCGTCTATGGGGTCGCACAGAGTTAGACACAACTGGAGCGACTTAGCAGCAGCAGCAGCATTTTCCTTGACAATGTTCATTTTCATTAAAATTTACATATCATTTGTCTAAAACCTTGGTTAATATTAACATGTTTGCTTTAACTTTTAATATGTAATTTATTTGTGTGGCCCAAAATTCAAAAAGGAAAAAGGGTACACAGTGAACATTTCCTTCCCACACCCCTCTCTCAGCACCAGCTTCCCTCCCTGTAGATAACCATGTCACTAGTTCTGTGTATTTTCCTTCCAGAGTTATTTCATGTATATTGAAGCAAATATATATATACACATATATTGTTTGCCTCTTTGTTTAACAAAAGAAGCATACTGTATTCAGTGTTCAGCACCTTGACTTTTACTTAACAGTGTATCTTAGAGATCATTCCATAAGGTATTTCTCATCCTTTTTTTTAATGGCTATGGAAGTTTCTATTATGTGAAATATGTAGAATTTATAAAATGTTTCTCTAATCTCCAGATGTTTTTCTGCTTTCTGATTCATGTTTTACTTTTATGTCAATGATGGTCTTTTTCCTGTTCTCCTCAGATTTATTTTGGTGGGCCTTTGGCAAAATGAACCAGATAAGAGTGTGTGTTCTCTCCTGGCCTGACAGTCTGCATTGCAGAAGCCAGATCACCTCTCCATACCATTCTCATCACATCCTGAGGTGTTGACATGTGAGTATGAGTGGAAATCATGCCACTTTTTGGGAGACTTGAGTGAGATCCGAGTGCTGGCTGGTCACCCTGGGGGGAATTTTTGTGGTAAGCTAGAGATTGTGATCGTCAGGGATCTCCAGTCCTTAAGTGGCCTCCAAGGCCTTGCAGGGTCCGACTGCTCTCCCCCTCCTCTGTCCTAAGCCAGTCTGTATTCTAGCTGCATGGCTCTCCGTACTCCTCTCTGCCTCCTAACCTTCGTACATGCTGTTTATTAGACATGCGGTGTTCTTCCTCAGCACCTCAGACTCCCTCACACACATGCTTAGGCACAGTGTGTTGCCGTCACATGTACTACTTCCCGTTCATCTTATTTATGTGGCTGTTTATAATTGTTTGGTGTCATCTGTGAACCATACACCCCTGTGAAAGCAGAAACTGCATCTCCTTTATCATTTTATCCCTAGTGTCTGGATGTCTTTGATAATACCTGTTTATTGAATGGTTGAATAAATGAGTGTCTGCCATTTTGCAGTTCAGGATTAGAGCTTTCTGCCTGGCAAACCAGTATGAGAAAAAAGTATGTGAATAACCTTGTATTTTTTAAATAAGTATTTTGTTTGGCATGTGATAACTTGACTCTGAGTGCTTCTGCTTCCTGTGAGAGAAGGCTCCTGGTGCCCTCTTGGACAGGGGTGTGTGAGCAGAACTGTGGGTAGGCGATCCTTCCTGGCCTACAGAAACTCTTATAGTTCTGAATCTTAATACCATCAGCCAGATTTGACACTGAATTTTTCTCTGTTAACATCAGATTTGTGACAGCGTTCTCCTTTGCCTGTCTTTAATCTTATGTGTAATTAACTGTTTAATATTTGAATTTAGAAGCAGTTTTTGTGATAGAGTTGGTTGCCTGTATGTGAACATTTGGTTTTCTGTTGTCTTGAAATTCCTAGAGGGGGTTAAACAATTAAGTTCACTCTCAAAGAAAATTGGTTAGATTTGCATTACTGAGGAACTGTATACAAATTTGTATACTAAGATAATTACCTATCCAGCTCTGAATATGCAAGAGTACTAAATACTGAAGAACACATTTTTGAATTTATTTTTGTAGAGTACAGTGTTCACTTCACAGCTCTGTGTGGAAAACTTCCAGAGTCAGAGCTCTAGCAGACCTCTCCAGAGTACCTAACTCAACATCTCCACTTGCTTGAGGGTAAGCATTTCAAATGTAACACATCAAAAAGAGAGCTCTGGATTTTCTGTTCTTCCCCTCCCCAAACCTGTGACTCAAGGACTCACTAAATAACACTTCCATCTACCCAGCCGCTCAAACCAAAAATACAGGAATCATTTGTGATGCCTTTTTCCTTTGCCACAAATACACAGATTATCAGCAGGTTTGTCTATTTTGTCTCCAAAACACCTGTTGAATTTGTCCACTTCTTATCGCCACTGCCATCCTGCCGGTTCAGAGCACTCTCATCCTGCCTAGACAGCTGCCTCCTAACCGGTCTACGGGCCTCCTCTGTTTTCAACCTCTAGTCCCCTAGTTCTCCACACAGCAACATGAATCGTCTTTCAGTGGATTATGTCAGACCTTATTTAAACATCTTTAATGACTCCATATCACCTTTGAATCAAATTCAAGATCTTTATCTTGGCCTCCAGCTCCTAAAGAACTGGCTTTTGCACACCTGTAAAACCTCATTTTACTCCCCTCTACTCCATTCTTGCTATCCTCCAGGCATTCTGATGTCTGTTCTATTTTTTTTTTTTTCCTTTTTAGTCTTTGTATATTGCTATTTTATCTGTCTAGAATATTCTCCCCTTGCTCTTCCCAGGGCTAGCTCTTTCTCACAGTTTACTTTTAGCTTCTCTTCCATACAGAAGCCTTCCCTGACTGCTCTATTTAACCGCCATACAAACACCTATCCCCCTCTCCACCTCATTGCAGCTGCCTGTTTTTTTCTTCAGACTCCTCACTGCAATTTTTAAAGGTTTATTTTTTCAACTTTATGTATCTTGCCAGCTAGACTGAAGCTTAAAGACATACTTATCAAATAAATGACTTAGGGCAGGGGCTATTTTGAATTTAATTGCAGTGAGCCAGAACCGGGCCTACCACTGGTCCTTATGTGTATATATAGAGAGAGAGAGAGAGAGAGAGAAAGCACTCAAATATCTGTTAACGAATAGATGAGTAAGCATTCATTGAGAGACTTAACCATGTACTAAACTCTATGCAAATTCATGGGATCATAATACCCAGATCGCCCAATCTGTTAAAGATTTATTGTAGACCAGGGGTTGTCAAACTTTTTTTTTCTCAAGACCCATTTACACTCTTGAAAATGATTAAGGACTCTAAAGAATTTTTGTTTATGTGGATTATACCTATCAATATATATAGTTGTAGAAATTAAAATTTTAAATGTATATTAATTAATTTAAAATAGGTAGTAAGTTTATTACATGTTAATATACACAACCTTGTTTTAAATTTCATGTGAATAATTCCCAAAGCAAAAGACTACTGAGAAGAGTGGCACTGTTTTACATCTTTACAAATCTCTTTAACAACTGGCTTGAATGAAAACAGCTAGATTCTCAACTGCTTCAGCATTCACTCGGTCGAGATACCACATGTCATACAGCCTCAGGAAAACCCCATTGTACACTTGGGAAAGAAGTGAGAACTGCTGTAGATAATTTAGAAAATAGTATTTTGGAGATTTCCCTGGCAGTTTAGTGGTTAAGACTTTGCATTTCCAATGCAAAGGGTGTGGGTTCAATCTCTGGTTGGGGAACTAAGATCCCACCTGCCAGGCAGTGTGCCTGCCCCCACCTAAAAAAAGGATAATATTTTTGATTGAGATGGTGCTGTGAGTGCTGCATTCACATTTCAACCTGTTTTTAATATAACTTTCAGTGATCTAGAAATGTATGGATAAAAAACTGAACAGAAAAACTAGGATCTGTGGGGTTGAAGAGCTGAACCTGTTGGACTTCTGATCTTTAAATACAGGTGGTTAACAGTTTGACTGCTAGGGAGTAACAAGGTCCAGAAGCACTCCATGCATATTGAGGTCCCAGGCTCATTGTGTCAAACAGGGGCTGGGGTGAGATTCTCCTGACATGAAATGAGACTGAAAAAAAGCCAGTAATAGTTACTCAGGGCTTCAACTTACATTAAGAGCAGTGGCAGGAGTGAAAACATCACCATGTAGAGCACACCCAGCCTGAGCTTAAATTTTGCTCAGTGACTAACATACTCCTTTATCTCATGGCACAGAGCCCCCATTTAACTTGTCTCAAGACTAACTTTCTACAGCAAAGAAGACACAACCAAAAAAAGGAAAAAAGCTAGATATGGAGGGAAGGGATAGGTGGGGTCAGGGGTGATAGCCAAGTGTTCTAACAAACACTTAGAAATTAAAATTACAAAGCACTGAGTTAAACATAGGAAAACTTAACAATAAGCAAGACAACAAAATGAGCTGTCAGGATAAATTCATTCCTGATAAAAATGCAATTCTAATAATTTCAGTGTAACTTTAAGATTCTTGAAAGATAAAGAATAGTATTCATACAATGTTCATCCATTTGAGAAAGGTAGATATAAAAAAGCACTGATTAAAAATCTTACACATGAAAAAAAAAAAAAGGCCACTGTAAAACACGTCAAGGTAAACATTATATTGGATGCAGTTCAAAAAAGGAGTTACTCAGAAAGCAGCTCAGAAAAGTACATGAAAAATAGAGAATGTAAACAAAGGACAGACTAAGAAGGCCAAATATACTCTAGGAGGTTGAGAAGAGAATAAAGTTGAAATGGCAGAAAAGCTATATTGGCCAAGGTAGACTGGCCAAGAATTCTGCAGAATGGCAGAAAGACCTTCATTGGTCACACAGTCCTGAGCAGGAGAAACAAAAATAAATCCATATATAACACCTTTTGAAAAGCCACAGAGGAAAAAACCAATGCTATTAGGAACATTTATATCATAGCAAACCTCATCAGCAATGTTAGATGTTGAAGACAATAGAATAATATCTTCAAAATAAGAGAAGAGAAGGGTCACTTTACAATTCCATACCTAAGTAAACTGTCATTCAAAAAATATCTTAAAGCCATTTTTAGAAACACAAATACAGAGACTGCCCCCTACACTAAAAGGCTTATTTAAGGATTTATTATAATGAGGGGGGAAAAAAGAACCTAAAGAGGAGTAAAATTCAAGAAACGAGAATAAATTATCAGTAAACGTAATTAATCATTGACTGCAAAAATTGTGCTTTGGGTTTGTTTTAAAAATATGTAGCTAAAATTCTAGACAATAACCAGGAAAGTGGGAATAAGAAATTCAATGAATTGCTAAGGTATGGCAGGTTCCTTTATTATTTTACACTCTGTTTAAAAAATAAGTACTTGTATATAATTAAGAATTTAAAGACAGACGATAAAATAACATTTAATTGAAAGCTTTCAAATTAGCAAAGAGAAAAAAAAGTAAACTTGATCAAGTCAGTAGAAGGCAGGAAAGGAAAAAATAAGGAGCAAAGGAAAAGGCACATTTAACAAGCAAGTATATCAGAAACATAAAATGTGAACAGATTAACTCCCCTATTGAAGGCAGACTTCAAGATTAATTTCTTTGATATCTGATTTACAGGAAATCATGAGCTTGTTCCTACCTAAAACCATGGCCTTGAAATACATAAAGCAAAAACTAAAAAGAATTACCAGGAGCAGTGAATGAAGCCATAGGCTAATGGGAGTTTTTTTTTTAAATAATTATTTAGAATTGATATATCAAGCAGACAGAAAACTAATAAGAATACTGAAAATGTAAACACAGAACTTGATCCTATGGACATAAATAGAAATTGGTACCTGATAATTACAGAATGCTTATTCTTTTCTAATACACTGAACAATTAAAAATTGATTACATCCTAAGATCACAAAAGAAATTTTAACAAATATCAAATAATAACATATAGACCATATCATTTGGCTATAATATAGTTAAATTGGAAATCTATAATCAAAAGACTTTTAAAGAACTTGAAAACCTAAATACATTCCTTAGTGTGACTAAGAGGAAATCTATTTGCAGCAATGGAATATAGTACCAAACAACAGTGAAATGTATGGAATGCGGTTCAAGTGGTACTTGAAAGGAATGTAATAGCCTTAAATGTACCTGTTAAAAATTAAGAAAGATTAAAGGTAAATGAGTTAAATGTGCAACTCAAGATGCTAGGAAAAGAAACTCAAATAAAGAGAAAAAAGGAAATAATAAAATAGAGAACAGACATTAAATGTAAAAGAAGAGTAAGTAAAGAGGACAATTTTGTTAGAAAATATAAATGACCTAAATTGACTCAAGATAAAGCAGAAATATAGTACAAAACTAAGGAAACCAAGTAAAAAATATTTCATGCAAAAAGACCTCAGATTTAATTTTATAGTGAGTTATGTTAAACTTTCAAAAATGAGAAACTCTATTTTTTATGATCTGTTGTAGAGAATATAAGCAGGAAGAAAATCTAAATAATTTTATAAGTCTAGTATAGCCATGATACCAAAATGAAACTAGTAGAATAAGAACTTAGGTGCAAAAACCAAAAGTAAAATATAACTCAGTAGTATCCTGCTGCATGTGTATATAAATCAGACCCTCATTATCATGATCAAGTAGGGGTTACAAATGCCACATTTCAACATCAGAAAATTTGCCTTAACTCTCCACATTAACAGATTATATAACATAAGCTTCCCAAAAGATAACAGAAAAGTCATTACATAAAAATTAAATGTATTCATGAAAAAATTTTTAGAAAACTAGAACTAAAGGGAATTTCCTTAATCCCCAACAAAGAGGCTTTGCAAACAAACTTACTGTGGACATTTTTACTTGATAATAAAAGATACATATCCCCTTTCAAGTCTAGAACAAGATTTATTCCATATTTCCCCAGAGGTCCTAGAGGATGCATTATGATAGAAATGAGATATAATTGTCAATAAAAATCTAAAAATTGTCATAAACCAGTTAACATTTTCAAAGCGTCCAGGAAAATCTGAGAGAAACTATTAGAACTAACAAGGACAGGTCAGCAAATTCACTGGATTAAAAAAAAAAAATCAACATATAAAAAGCAATAGCAGATAATTCTCAAAAACCATAATCCAAGACAAATCATGAGAAACTGTTAGACAAACTCAAATTGAGACTTTCTAGAAAATACTTGACCACTATTCCTCAAAACTGCTAAAGTCATTAAAAACAAGGAGATACGGAGGATCTGTCACAGCCTAGAGTTGTCTGTTGCTGCTGCTGCTGCTAAGTCGCTTCACTCGTGTCCGACTCTGTGCGACCCCAGAGACAGCAGCCCACCAGGCTCCCCCGTCCCTGGGATTCTCTAGGCAAGAACACTGAAGTGTGTTGCCATTTCCTTCTCCAATGCATGAAAGTGAAAAAATAAAGTGAAGTCGCTCAGTCGTGTCCGACCCCTAGCGACCCCATGAACTGCAGCCCACCAGGCCCCTCCGTCCATGGGATTTTCCAGGCAACAGTACTAGAGTTGGGTGCCATTGCCTTCTCCGAGAGTTGTCTAAGGACACATAACTAAATGTAATGTGGTGTTCTGGATGGGATCCTGGGACAGAAGGAAAACATTTATGGCAAATCTGTAGTATAATTACTAGCTTTGTACTAGTGGTAATTTCTTCATTTGACCACGTACCAAAGTTAGGTAAGATGTTAACATCAGGGGAGACTGAGTAAGGAATGTTTACATTATCTTTGCAACTTTTCTGTAAGTATGAAATAATTTTTTAAAAGCTTTATCACTGTTTTAACTCAAAAATAACCTGTTAGGTAAGTAATGGGAAAAAAGACCTCCGAAAGTCAACCAAGATCTTTATGGGAAAAAATTACAATGTACTGTTGTTGGCTGTAGAAGACATGAATAAACAGGTAGCACAGATCATAGGCAAAGATGAGATGTCATGATAAAATGTTTTGGGTTCTCTTTAAATTTTTTTGTGGTTTCAGTAAATTGTTGAGGGCTAAGAATAGCCAAAGACACTTTTGAAAAACAAGGTAGGGCAATTGTCCTTTAAGATATCAAGATATTGTAAAGCTCCAATAATTAATGCACGCAAGTAAACAGATGGACCTATGGGACAGACTAGAGTTTAGGAATGGGTCCACTCATACAGAAACATATATGTCAGGATAAAAAAATAGATCCATACCACAGAACATATATAAAACTAAACCTGAAAAAACTAAAACTTAAGGGTATTGTATCTTTATGATTTCAGCATGGAGAGGGATTTCTTAAGGTATAAAAAAGCAGAAATCTGAAGGAAAAGATTATTAAATTTTACAGCACAAATATTTAACATTCTTCCGTGACAAAAGATATTGATGCCTTTTCTTTTAACTTTGTTCATGGTGTGGATTTTAGACATATTGAAGTGTGATTGGGGTCAAGAATAGGAGGTAATTCAAGCTGCAACATGATGTCTTATTTACAGTTAAAGAAGATGCTGTCTAGAAAATACTAGAGGGAAGGGTTTGAAGTCAAAGCAGGTAGTCAAGTGAGTAGGCTAATACCTAGGGGGTAATGATTAGTACTATCATGCAGAGCAAAAAGGGGACAAATTTGGAGTGTATCTTGGATGTAGAGCCAGCAGGACCTGCTGATGAATTGAATGTTGTTGGTAAAGGAACCAGGAATCCAGAACAATTGCAAGATTTTTGGCTACTGCAACTGGTGCTGTTTATAGAAATAGGGAAAAGGGAAATTACTGTTTGTTTTCAGTGTTTTGAGTTGCCCATTAGACATCCTGGTAGAGCACTCAGCTGTTAAGCAGCTAGTTGGGTATATGAGACTGGGCTTCTGTAGAGACTTCTGTGCCAGAGGGAGCTGTTGGCATGCAGGTGGCATTTAAACCATCCGGCTAGGTTAGACTGCTGCCTAGGGAGTAGATGTTGAGGGAGAAGGCTAGTGACTTGAGTTCTGAGCATTGGGAGCTTGAAGGGAACAGAAGCCAACTAAGAGAACAGAAGGGGAAAACCAGGGCAGTGTAGTGTCTCTGAAAATAAGATGGTGTGAGTTTTTATTATCATTGTTTTAATGAGGATGTTGAATGTTACTGAAAGATCAAGTGAGATTAAGAACAAGTTTCTTAGCCACATAGAGAACTGCTGAAATTGCCAAGTAGTTTCAGGAGTGTGGAAAGGGGGAAGCCCCCAGTGTGGCATGGTAAGGGGAGAGAATGTGCGGTAAAGCTGTTGAGTCCGTGACAGAGACCACTCCATCAAGAAGGCTTTATTGGCTGGTGCCAGAAGGGAGTGCTGAGAAAGGGGAGACCCTCTGAGAACATGTGCTATCTGATGGGAATGAATGATGCGGGATCCAGAGAAAAACCTGTGTTGCAGATAGAGGTTTTGAGGAGAGAGGGGATGGAGGGGTCCCTTGAATGTGTTAAATCACCTTCCAGACCCTAGCCAGACTTTAAATTCCCCTCCGGGGTTCGGAAAAAACACCTCTGTGGGACGCTGGGCACCTGCAGCGTCCAACAGCTCCCCCAGCGGCTCCTGACGTGTGTGGCCAGATTTGGAAACCTCTGCGCTACGCTTAGGACCGCATTCACTCTCAGTGGTCCCTCTAGAATCTCTGTGGGTGCTCATGGGGAGTATTCAAGGGTGCAGAGCAAAGGCGTTTTCATTCAGATTTTCTGTTTATGTGGCACTGCTGGCTGGCCGGAGACTGTTGAAGGCTTGGGGGGTTTCAAACACCGCCCCCCCGCCCCAGGTCAGCAGCTGCCCAGTATCCCCAGGAACCACTGATTTATAAATATTTATACTTACGAAGTGTAAATGTAAAAATTCATTTTGGATATCCTATTCTTTATGCTCTTGGGTAATGTACATTCTGTAATTAATTATATCTCATGAATCTTTTCCTTTAAAATTCAAGTCTTACATTTTAGCTGGCCACATAAAATCGCATGGTATGGCTTTGCCCGGGTACAGTTTGGTGCTTCCACAGAGTGCCTGTTTTTCACAAAAAGTGACGCTCGCCAAGCACGCCTGCATGGGCTCGCTCGCACCTCTCCGCTTTATTCCTGGAGAGGGGCGGCCGGATCACCCGCGCGTCGGGGGCTCGCTGAGACTCCCCGCGCCTACCGCACGGCAGAACGCGTGTTTCTGGAGGGGGAGTCCGGCAGAATGGACTGGAGACGGGCAGGAGCCCGCCTCCGTCTTCCTTCCCCTCTCTCCCGTGGCCCCTGAGGTGACCGGCTGACAATTTCTTGCATGCTTCCGCAGAGGTTTAACCGCGTGTGTGTTCACCCTTAACAAACGAACAAGTGGGACTGCTTACCGGGTCGTGGCTGCACGCTTCGGCCTGACCGACGGTGTGACTGACAACCGAGTCCTCGATGGTCGTCTGTCCCGCGCGGTGCCACCGCGTTTCCCGCCGCACAGGTCCTCAGGCGGCGATGCGCCCCGCACATCAACCGTCCGGCTGGACGGCGGTGGACCGGCCCGGCGGCGGCACGCGCGGCCGCGTGAGGAGAGCGGCCGCTGAAGCGCGCGAGTCGCGCTCTCGGTTTTTCGGTCTTTGGAAGTCGGGTCATGAGTTCTGTCCCGCAGGTCTGTCGGCCATTTGTGCTTTTCTGTGAATTGCCAGTGTCCTCCCTTTTTGCCCATTTTTCAGGCGCGATTTGGTCTGTACGGTATCGGTTTCCAAGAATTCTTCGTTTATTAGGGAAGTTAGCCCCGGGTCTTTCGTGTGTCCCAGGCAGAAAAGCCTCGTCTCCCACTTTCTCATTTGTCTTTAACTTCAACATACATATTTTTGCCCGCCAGCTTTTCACTTTCTTAGACAAATGTACGGGTTTGTTTGTTTGTTTGTTTGGTCTCTTCAGAGGATTTGCATTTGGGAGTCGTTGGTAAGGCTCTCTCCGTGTGACCCCCCTTCTTTGTTTGGGGGTCGAACACACCCCCACCCCCCAGACCCTTCCTCAGGGCCCCTCGCGTTGGCTCTGTTGACGTCAACCTCCTGCCTTCGCGCCAAGCAGTCGCCACGGCAACCGCGGCCCGATGGGCAGGGCCGAGGGTGTGGCGAGGGGCCCTGGGCGCAGGGGGCAGCCGTTGATTGGCCAGTGCCCGGCCCCGCCTCTGCGGAGAAGCAGACAAGGAGCCGCGGGGCCGGGGCTCGGTGCAGACGCCGTGAGCCGCGGGAGGAAGAAGTTGGAGCAGAGGATCGGACATGTCCACCCTTGGCTGCTGGCGCTCCCGAGCGCCTGGGGCCGTGTGGGGGCACTAGAGCTTGCACAGGCTGCGCAGTGGTCGAGCTGTCAGCCCGGGCAGGGCGGTGCCTTGAGGTCCGGTGAGGTGAGTCCGGCTGCCCCGGTCCGCACCACCGCATCTGGATGGTGCGCCGGGATGGATGCCGCAGAGCCGGGACCCTGGTCAGTGGGCGAGAGCTGCCGCGCTTGCCACAGCCGCACCATGTTGCGCGGCCAGCTGGAGTCTGGGATCAGGGCTCCCGTGCCACCTGTCCTGGGCATAGCGGGTACAGGGACGGCTGATCATCCGGGGCAGGGGGTGGGACGGCCACAGGCTCCGGGCTCCGCAGTCCGCTGGGGTGGGTGCTGGAGCAGTGGCGGCGGTCCCTGATGAGCATGGGAAGTCACAGGGTGCCCCCGTTTCCCCGGCTCGGTCTGGGGGCTGCAAAGGGCACCCCCATTCCCCGGGGTCCTCGACTAGCCAGGTTCCCTCCGGCCACCCCTGCATCCTTGCCGGTGTCTGGGGCGGGGCTTGCTTGCCGCAGTGGCGGCGGGAGGAGCTATAGGCGGGGCCGAGGGTGGCAATGCCTGCGGGGTGTGTTCTCAGGGCAGTGACGAGCTGCGGCCCACCCACCCTGGCGCTGTCTTTGAAGCGGCGGCGGTGATGGGCTGCGAGGACGCTGTTCTGATTGGCTGGGGAGGGGCTGAGGGCTGTGACAGCGGGTCTCAGAAGAGACCGTCCAGTCCAACCCGCCGCCGCGGCGCCATCTTTGATGGGGGCGGCAGAGGCTTGGCCGGCGCGGTCTGGCTGGCCAGCCGCGGGGGCGGGGCCGCGGGTCTGTGCTGGAGTCTGTGCTGTGATTGAAGGCTGTGGGGGTCCTCTGTCTCACCCCTTTTTTGCTGGTCTCGAGTCGGCCGTGGACACTTGCCGCGGACGCTTGCCGCAGAGGCTTGCCGCGATGCGTCACACCTGACGGGCGTGCCGTCTGGTGACCGGAGGGGGGCTTCTTTTTGATCAGCAGGGGCCACACTGTTGTCACTAAGGAGCTGTTTGTCTTGAGGGACAGGGTCACGGGCTGTCATTGTGCCCGCTGCCTCTCTTGGCTGCTCTGGGGTTGCAGAGCATGACTCCCTTCTGGACTGCTTTCACCCTGGGATGTTTCTGGCTCCATGTTTTGGTTGGCGCCGTGGAGACTGGGCGGCGGGTGCAGCCTAGCTGCGTTTCACAGGTGCCCTGTTGGCTGGGCCGAGGGCGTGGGACCGCGGGCCGTCTGGGGGGACTGAGCGCTGCAGAGTGCTGTGAAGCCCTGCCCTCTGTGACACTGTGTGTGGTGGCCAACAGGTGGCGCCGAGGCTCATTGCGCAGGAACCATTGTGAATGACGGCGGAGCTGCAGGGGTCGGGCCGAGGGAGGGGCTGCGGAGCCCTGCCCTTCCCACTGCAGTTTGTTGACAGACAGGCTGAGGCTTATTGTGCAGGCGCTGCCTTAAATAACAGCGAGGCGGGTCTCGGGGCGGGCAGAGGGAGAGGCTGTAGCAACCTGCCCACTCGAGCGCTGTTTGTTGACTGACAGGTGGCACCAAGTCTTACTGCGCAGGCGCCATCTTGAATGACAGTGGGGCTGGCAGCAGTGGGCGGGCTGAGGGAGGGGCTGCAGAGCCCTGCCCTCTCCAGCGCTGTTTGTTGACTGACAGGTGGCGGCCGAGGCTTACTGCGCAGGCGCCATCTTGAATGGCAGCGGAGCTGCTCTCAGGGGGCGGGTCGAAGGCGGGGCTGCATAGCCCTGCCCACTCTAGCACTGTTGACTGACAGGTGGCGCCGAGACTTATTGCGCAGGCGCCATCGTGAATATCCGAGGGTCTGACCACAGGGGCGGGTCGAGGGCGGGGAGGCAGAGTCCTGCCCACTCCAGCGCTGTTTGTTGACTGACAGGTGGCGGCCGAGGCTTACTGCGCAGGCGCCATCTTGAATGACGGTGGTTCTGCAGGGGCAGCCCGAGGGAGGGACTGCAGACCCCTACCCACTTGTGCTCCGGTGGCCGACAGGGGGCGCCGAGGCTTACTGCGCAGGCGCCATCTTGAATGACCGTGGGGCTGGCTTCAGTGGGCGGGCCGGGGGAGGGGCTGCAGAGCTCTGCTCACCTAGAGCTCCGCCGACCGACAGGTGGCGGTGAGGCTTACTGCGCAGGCGCCATCTTGAATGGCAGGGGGTGGGCTTTGCTTGCTGCGCATGCACCATCGTGAGTGCCAGCGGGGCTGGATTAGTGGGCCACCGCCTCTGGTGTCCAGGGAGACCGAGCCCGCCCCGTGTTCTCCGCTGTGCAGGCACCAGGTGGACCGCTGCTTGCCTCTGCACCACGTCTCAGTGGCCGCGCGATGGCGCCATATTCCCTGGAGAGGGTGGGGGCTGTGGGACAAGGTTCAAAATGTGCACATCTGGGGGTCACGTGGGAAACAGAATCTTAATAGATTTGGGGGAGGGTGGGTTCCTAAGTGAGAGGGTGGAGGAGGCTGTGCATATGAGATTTGAGGGTGGGAGGCTGTTGAGGGTGGTAGGAGGTGCTTGAAGGAAAAAAAGCTCGTAGATGGCCTGGAGCATGTACAGTGGCAGAAGGCTATGAGGGAGGCACTGCGTGGGGCCTGGTGGGGTGGAGGCGGTGCTGGCAGGTGGGCGGGACTGGGGGGCGGGGCGGGGCGGGGCGGGGGTGGCCCCAGCCGGGAGGGGCGGTGTGAGGGGGGCGTTGCCAAGTGTGTGGTGGGTGGAACCTAATTATAAATCTGCTGGCAACTGATAGCGTTAATAAAAGCCAGCGGCACAGTCCTGAAGGGGCTTCTACGGGCCACTGATTGAACACATGCTCTGAGTCACAGTGGGACTTGAAACGTGTAGTGTCGTCCAAAGGGATCTTGGTAACCTCTAAATGTTGTGTAAGGTTAAGTAATGATGCCGTTATCTCATAGTAATGATGATTATTATTAAGGTCCTAATATAAGCTAGTGTCTTCATGCTGCGTAGGTGTGCAGCACAGTAACACTTCTGGTATTGCGTCACTGGTTATCAATCACATGGCAAGACTAGAATTTCAGCTCATCTTTCTAAGTGGTGTCTATATCATTGTTCCACAATGTTTCCATAGAAAATATCTGTAGATGTACTGTTTTCCAAAATGACATTCGTTGATCTGTAATTGCCATGAACTCTGAGGTTGAGTTCTCTGCTTCATTTTTGTAAAATATGTAGAAAATTAATAATGTGAGAATTAACAGAGATGCTGAAAGTAAGCTGCCAAGCACTATAGGAGGCACATAATTAGCAATAAATAGTACTATTTTCTTAGCCATTACTATTTTCTTTCTCCCTCCAGTTTCTATCTGCAATGTGTATACCTTGACTTTAGAAGGGTGGCCGGTGCAACAGAGCTAATAAGTGGGAAATTGGGGTCTTGAATTTTTCAGCCCCAAGTCCTGTGTTTTTACTATTTTGCTCTGCATATTAGAGAAGGTTGTGACACACACACTTAGAGTTGGTTGCACACCCATTGACATGACCTCACTGGGTGAAGGCTGTGATTACAGCCCACAGTACAACGTACACCCCAGGGGGCGAGACTGATGAGCTGTCCACCCTGTGGGAGGTAAAGATGAAACTGTGTGGGGTCATTTCCAGCCTGGGAATTCCAGTATTTGGAAAATAAATTTGAGGTCTCACGTTTTCTTTTCCTTCCCCAGCTCTGCTCTTCTCTTCTCCGAGGTGATCGGCAGGAGGCAGAGGGACTAGGTCCAAACGTCAGGTGTCTGTGTCCAGGTGAGCTGAAGTCCCTCCTCACAGTGCCACGCCATCCTTGGGGTGAGCACGTGCTTCCTGAACCTGACACCTCCCTGCTGCACACGTGTTCCATCTGACCGTGAGCACGTTCGTGCTCGCTGAGAATGTGCAGACTCTTCCGGTGGACCGTGTGTTCACCGGATTCTCCTTGGTCTCACGCCATCCTTTGTGGTGTCCAACAACCATCCTTTGTTGGTCTTTTTCCAATATTGAGCTACTCCTTCAGGCCTCCCCTTTCTTTCTTATTGGGTGATTAAGGAAGCATGAAAAATTCATCGAGTCTTCTATCAGCCGTGACCCTGAGTGGGAAAGGAAGTGATTCCTTGGAGCTCATAATCTTTTGGGTAATGAAAGCCATTGAAAAAAGTAAAGCTGTGTGCAGAGACAGGCAGGAGAAGACAGCGTGCCGCCTGCTGCCCCTGAAACGAAGGCAGTAACTTCTCAATTCCAGCCCCTCTGATAAGGTAGGGAGCAGGAGATGGGGCTGGGTCTCAGAGCTCTGTAACAAGGCCCCAAAGTGAGCAAACGGGACCAGGCTTGGAGACCACACCCCGGAGCTGCTGTCACTCCTGGTGGGATGTGGGGAGCCTGGGGTCCCATGGGGGCCACGGACTTTCTTACTTCTCCTCCCACGGCCCAGCCACCGGTCCAGCCCCCAGTAGTCGAGTTCCTCCCCGTGCAGTTGGAACAGTTGACCCACTGATCTTTGATTGAGGCCAAAGACCTCCACCCCCACCCCTGACTTGCGGCAGGAACACCTGATGAGTTCCAGCTTGGTTTAAGGTACATTAACTGTGAGGCCTTGCTTTCGTTTTCTATGCATTTTTATGAAGTAGAAGTAAAAGACTTTAAGATGTTCAAAGAGCGACCCAAATGCCCCACATGGACCACAGGGGCAGCCCTGTTGGCCTGCGGGCAGCCCCGCTGCGCTGCGGTGGGACAGCCCAGCTCAGCGCTGAGCTCCATCTGCGCACAGTGCTCACGGCGCACCCACTTTGCGCTCATTGTCCAGTGTGTTTGAGGACAGCTGAGCTGGAGCCCCGTAAACCCCTCTGCCTGGTTAGCTGGTGATACCTCGTCCTGACCGGCTGCCTCGTTCATCTCCTGTCCTCCCCACCAGCAGAGCTGATGCCCCTCCTTGGCCCTACGACCAGAGTTGGGCTGAGTCCCAACTCTGTGTGCCCCCACACTCGCCCTCATCCTCTGAATGTGGTCAGACCTTGGCTTTTAAAATCCTACCCTTGACCACACTGCTTGACTCACACTGGGATTCCTGCTCCAAAGAGAGTGCGGACGGGGAGGTGGGGGCCTGCTAACTAGGGTACCTGAGAGCCCACCTCCAGGCCAGGAAACCACACTGATGGCTTCCCTCAGGGCCAGAGTTCAGTGAGGCAGGGGGGACGGTAGGTGGCGACATCCGGGTCTAGGCATGGAGCCCCAACAGTGCTGTTCTGCCCTGAAGGGTATGTGTGTTGGGGGGGGGTTGCTCTGTGGGAGCACTGCCGGTGGGAGAGGGAGGGAGCCACAGGAGGAGGGGCTACTGATGGGCACTGGCCAACAGAAAGGAGAGGAAAGCCCCACAGCTGCTGAGCTTCAAATTTAGATTCAAATTTTTTTCTGATTGTGAACTTCAAATAACATTCTAAATTGGAATGTATAATGTGTCTTTTATCAATCATTTCCTTTTTCAGGTTACCTCACTTTACTACGTTCCTTATACAAGTTTTATTTATGTATTGTTTGGCCCACTGTGTGGCATGCAGGATCTGTTCCCCAACCAGGGGTCCAGCCTGTGCCCCCTTCCCTGGAAGCACAGAGTCTTAACGAGGGGACCACCAGGGAAGGCCCCAGTTTGTATGGAGATTTGCTTCTACCTTGGTTTGTGCACACTTCCACACATTTAAGTATCTATGTAGCTTTTTTGGTTTTAGTAAGACTATGCCCAATTCATTAAGGCTTCAGACTCAGGCCACCAGAGTGAAGCATAAGTGGGATGTTAGGCAACATTTGGTTGTGGGGGGGTGTGATGTGAAAGCTGGGACCTTGTATCCATCACGTTTATGTGGGTGTGTTTCTGTGTATAGACATGACTTAGTGCAGCTCTTCAGCAATGGCCATAAGAATTTCAGTATAAACACGCCTCCATCTATAGCTTTGCTTTCTAAAACTGCATTTTATTCCGTGTGCAGACATCCTCATCATTTTCTGTGTACATATAATGACTATGTTTGCAGTAAGAATGCCACATATGCTATATACCATTTCATACCCTAGTATTTTCATTTAATGCTTTAAACAGTTTTTATATTAGTCATTTCCATCAAGTGCGAATTGACTGTATCCATGGAAAGGAAGACTGTGTGGCCTTTAGAAACAATGACGTAAATCTGTATGTACTGATTGGAAAGATGTCTATCAAAAATTACTGCGTTTAAAAATACACACACAGAGAGAGCCCCTGGTGTGATCTCATTTTGTTAGAAACGATGTAATATGTATGGAGACTGTAAAAAGTTTAATGTAGGAACAAATAGGGTCGGGGAGCGCGGCTTGCCGTCTCAGGGGGTGTGGCTTGCAGTTTCAGGGGGTGTGGCTTGCCGTCTCAGGGGGTGTGGCTTGCAGTTTCAGGGGGTGTGGCTCAGCAGTCCTAGTAATGTGTGTCTGCTTCAGAAGCGAGTTTGGTCTACCGTTCCGGAGCTCTCTGTCTTAGATTTCTTAAATCATTCAGATTTCATAGCAGAAACTCAAAAGCTTTCTACCTCCTGTCTGGTTGGTTTATAAGATGTGGGAGTGGGCCTTTTCTTGAAGACGATACGTAAGGCCTTGCCCACAGCACGGTATCAGTCCACAGCCACATGAAGAATGAATTCTCTGACACTCTTGACACTTCTTCTGTGTTGATTAGTCCATGTATTTCTTTCTTTAAAATGTCTGCAGGTCCCTGGCATTTTGACTGTTCCTGTGGATAGCTACTTGTTCAGAAGTTCCGGAAGGGACCCTGTTCCCACCAGGTGATTTACATACCCAGGGGTGTCCCGTGGCCTCTTGAGAGGTGGGGCCGTGGCCGTCTAGGGGAGCAAGTTCTCTGAATCGGAGGCCACGGAGAGATCGGGGTCGCTTCCCTGTCCCCCGCGGGCTCTGAGGGCCCTGCTCTGGCCAGGCAGTCCCTCTTAGCCATGCTCTGGGTCAGCTCACAGCAGCTCTCCAGAGCCGGGGGGCTTGCCCAGCAGGCTGTCACCTGGTGCCCTGTCTGCTGTGGAGGAGAGGGGGGCAGGGCAGGCAGAGTGGGAGTGGCAGAGGCAAGAGTCTGCCCAGCTGGCGGGCAGGACGCTGCAAAGAGAGTGGGGGTGTGTGCGCGGGGCAGAGCGGAGCACACCGCAGAGAGGCTCTCAGGCCCCGGGCAGGAAGGCTGCTGTGAGACGAAATAATTGAAACCCCTTTTGTTTTCTCTTTAGAGATTAAAAACAATTTTTTTTTAACTTACTGGCTTTTCTTTTAAAACAAAAAAGAATTTTTGCTGCATGTGGTTTTGTCCTTCTCTGGAAGTAAAGTCAGAAGTACAAAACTGTCAGGTAAGTTACTGCACCCTGACCTGGACTTCTTTGCTGTGCCGCCTGCTTTCTGCTCCAGCGTGGCTGACCACTGAGGACAGGGCAGGGCCGGAGAGCTCGTGGGCCGCTGAGCGGCTCAGGTGAAGGGGGGCGAGGAGCCTTAGCTGATGACACCAGAGCAAGAGGAGGACGGGGAGTCAGCTTTTACACTCAGCCTGAGAAGTTCTCTTAGCAGGGTGAGGGCAGACCCTATAATAGAGATGCAGCGACGGGAGGGTGAACGGAGTAGCACGCTGGTTTCTCTGGAGACCCCTGGATCTTGGACGAGGCTGGCCAGAGCAGGAGGTGTGGGGCGTGCAGAAGCCTGCTGCGCTTGGGCATGTCATCACCACTGATGTGAGTGCTAGATGTGGGGCTCCCGCGGACTCAGCGGTGCTCCATCTGACCTTCTGCTGGCTCATTGAGCTGGGGGCCGGCATCCAAGCTCCACGGAACGCCAACGGGGCTGATGTTGACCCCTGACCTTCCCAGTGAGGGAAGCATCTGTCTCTGATCCCTTCACAGTGGGGCCTAGGCCAGTTAGCTCAGATATTTAAGACTAAATTTGAGAGGTGCCCGGAACACCAGTAGATTGACCTCTGTTCAGGCACCAGAGGCAGTGGTGCAGACAGGAGCCTAGGGCTGCCCTCAGGGTGCACGCCGTGGAGAAGGCATGCCTGCTGCCTGCAGACGCAGACACAGGGCAGCCACCCGGCCGGAGCAGTGGGGACGTGGCTAGTGTGCAGAGGAGCTGAGCTGCTGGTTTCAGGGGCCGTTCGCTTGGTCAGCATGTGTTGCACATGCAGAGCACAGGCGCAGAGACGTTGCCCAGAGCACCTGAAGCCCAGGACCCGCACCGTCACGTGTGTGTGTGGCCTTCCTGTGCTGCCCACCTGGAGGCACGGCCGCGGAAGGCGCGCGGGCCGCCCTGGGTCTGCCAAGAAGGGGCGGACTGCAGGACTCGGGCTCCGAGGCCCAGGGTCGCAGAGGCCGTCAGGAGCAGAGCGTGGTCCTCCCGAGGCAGGCGTGCTGCTTGCGACTCCTCGCATGTGTCTGTGTGTTGGGGGTGTGGTGCGGCGCCCCCCTGGGCCTGTCCTCCCACCGGGCAGTCCTCAACCCCTGGGACATGTGTGTCTCCTTACGATCCGCAGGTCCCTGAGCACTGACTGCCCCCGCTGCTGCGTCTGCCCTGTTGGCGCATGTTGGGTTCCTCCAGTGAAACTTTTCCTTAGAGACATGCTGCCTCCCAAGTCCTTGTCCGCCACCAAACCCAAGAAGTGGGCCCCAAACCTGTATGAGCTAGACAGTGACTTGTCTGAGCCGGACGCAGTCCCAGGAGAAGGCGCCACTGACTCTGAGTTCTTTCATCAGAGGTTTCGGAACTTCCTCTACGTGGAATTCATTGGCCCTCGGAAGACCCTTCTCAAACTCCGAAACCTCTGCCTCGATTGGTTGCAGCCGGAGATTCGCACCAAGGAGGAGATTATCGAGGTCTTGGTCCTGGAGCAGTACCTGTCCATCCTTCCGGAAAGGATCAAGCCTTGGGTGTACGCAAGAAAGCCGGAGACCTGCGAGAAGCTCGTTGCTCTCCTGGAAGATTACGAGGCGATGTACGAGCCGGAAGGTGAGCCAAGGGGAAGGCGCACCCCTGCTGCTCCGGTGGGACCGTTCTGGGGGGCTGGGGCGGGCGCGGGGTGCGGTATAGGTGACAGCCCGGCCTTTCTGCCTGCAAGGAGCCGGAGCCCTCCCCACCCCAGCTTTGACGTCTAACCGGGGGCTGGGGGCGGCGGGGAGGGGCGTGGCGGGCGCCCTCGGGGGCTAAGCTAACGGGCGAGCGTGGCTGAGCCCCTGAGCCGTGTCTGGTGTCCCCTCAGACGACAACAGCAGCGACACCCACAGCGAAGGCGGCATGAGCCGGAGGGCCGCGGAGTCCCCACCGCCGCGCCCCGCCCTCCCCTGCTGCAGTGAGTAGCTGCCCACCGCCGCTGGGTCTGCGCACAACCCTTCTCTGGGGACCTGCTGCTGCTGCTCGGGAATCTGGGGCGGGGGATTCCGGGATGGCGGAATGAGACGTTTTCATCAAAGCAGACACATCCGTGGAGTGAAATACAACTTTTTATTATTCAGTGATGAGGGAAAACATTTAAAATTTTGAAGCTATTTGGAATTTGCCATAGGTTGTTTCAGGCTGTGTCTACTGCCTCCGGGGGGTAAAGTTCATCACCACTTTGCCCGCACAGCTGTTCATTTGTTCAAGGTTCTCCAGAGAACTTTCTGGAGCAGCAGTGCTCCGGGGACGGTGCTTTGTCTCTCTGTAGTCAAGTGGGGAGCACATTAAGACAGGCCAGGGTTGGCCAGGCTGTGGAGGGTTGGCAGATGGCCTCCTCCTTAAGGCGGAGACCGCAGGATCCGGGACACCGGGAGAGCCTGAAGCGGGAAGGGCCCCTCGAGGGCGGTGGCCCGAGCAAGGCCAGGCCAGCCTGCGCGAGGCCGCAGAAGCGGTTCCAGGCCCCGGAAGCGGTTCCAGGCCCCGGTGTATGGGGCATCTGCCCCTCGACTGGGACCCAGCTCCCAGGGGAGAGCAGGCATAGCGTTCGGGTGTGGAGGGGTGTGCAGAGCCCACGGCCAGCTCCACACGCCCGTGTCCGCAGGTGACCGGGAGCGAGACCGGGACTGGGACCAGGACTGGGAGCGAGACCGGGAGCGAGGCCGGGCGCGGGAGCGGGAGCGCCGCCGTGGCCGGAGCCGGGACATGGAGTCACGGGACCGCTGGCCGTCCGTCCGGAGCCCCAGGAGCAGTACGTGTCCCCAAGAACCCCCCCCTTTCCCCCCCAACTCGCCTGCCGGCTGACTGCACCGCATCCATTCACGCGGCCTCTCCCTTCCCAGGGTTTCACCAGCGGGATCTCGCCCTTCCTCTGGCGGAGAGAGCCAAGGAAAGAGAGCACAGACGCAGGGACTCCCTGCTGGATTTGGATGCCAGATCTGAGGTGCGCCCAGGTTTCCTCTCGTTCTGGGAGGGCCGTCTTCACTCCGTGCTGGAGGTGCCTTTCTTTCTCGGGAGGCTGAGTTATCTGCCACCTAGAAGCCCACCAGGGTTGGGGAGAGAGCCCAGGGGTGACCAGTGGCCGCAGTGACTGCCGCCTGCTTTCTGGCTTGTCAACGGGGTCAGCACTCGTGTCCCCTGGAGGTCGCCTGCCCTGTGCACAGAGCGGAGGGAGAGGGCGCTCAGGTCCCGGAGCCGAGAAGAGCTGAGTCTGCAGCCTGGCTCTGCCACCTGCCAGCCCACTAGCTGCACCAAGCCTCAGTTTCCTCATCTGTGAAATGGGTGTGATGACAGCCTCACCAGGGCTGTTGTGAGGGATGCGTGAGTCACACATAGATATGCAGTGTGCAGTGTGCGGCCTGGCACGCAGTGGGCACACTGTCACTGCCAGTTCTTGTGCACTAAGGACAGGGGCATGGGCAAGGAGGGGCTCGGGCAAGAGGGTCGTGTGTGATGTGGCGGCGTGGAGGAGGGCGCCTGTGCAGCCGTGTGAGAAGGCAGCGTCTGAGAGACAGCAGACGCAGCTCAGGGCTGCCCACTCGTCGGGTCAGCTCAAGCGTTCTCTTTCCTGGAAACAGTGTAGTCCAGAACGTAATGCACGTTTATGTCACTCAGATTCGACCAACAGGAGGTGTGAAAAGTGCCCCTTTCCTTTTGCCATTGCCTGTTGGGGTCTGTTAGCACCAGGGGTGGTGCCCTGTGGCACCCTCAGCCCCCCGAATTCTTGATCTCATCTGCTCTCTGCCAGCCCCGAGCTAGGAGCCGCGGTTTCCTCCTGTCCCACCGCAGACACAGCTGTGCTCCCCAGCCCGAGGCTTCACCTGCACTGTGATAACCCGGGGAGGCCTCAGGAGGGGGCATTGTCAGCCCTGAGTGCCTCGCAGTGCCCGCTCCGGGGAGCTGCCCACCATGGAGGGGCCCCCTACCCCCAGAAAGGGAGCGTCTAGCTCTCGTTGGCCAGCACCAGCAGTCCGGTGGTGCCTGCTGCTTCTGCAGCTTCTTGTCCTGGACTCCACAGCCCTGCCCTGGCAAGGGGTTCATTTTTGAAGCTGTGCTTCATCTTGCCAGGGGTTTTGTTTCTAATTGCTGAACAGTGGCAACTGTATAAAGGAGGTTTTCATTCTCTTAAATCCCAATGCCTGTGCCTGTTTATTTTTCTCAGTAGGAGCTGCACCTAATTGTGCCCACATCGTTTTTGTTTTCTTTGCTACACTTCCACATGGCTGTCATGTCATACGCCACTTCCCAGAACTAAAGCAAATTTAATATCAAAATGTCTTTATATAATAGTTCAGTAGTGACAACAACTTATGTTTTATTTACATAATTTTCTTTTTTTACTTTCTGGCCGGGCCACATGGTGTGTGGGGTCTCAGTTCCCTGACCAGGGAGTGAACCCACATGCCCTGCAGTGGAAGCCCAGGGTCTTAACTGCTGGCCCGCCAAGGGAGTCCCACCCAGTCTTCCTGCACACGTAGCCCCACGTGCAGCAGACCACGCGGCAGGACACGCACACACAGTGTTAGCTCCTCTGTACTTCGCCCAGGTCAGCGGCCCAGCTGGCAGGACCCCCACAGCCTGAGGGGGGCAGGTGGACACCTTCCTCTCCATTTCACAGATGAGGACGCTGAGGTTTGGGAGGACTTCTGTTCCCAGCTTGCTCGGTCGTTAAGGTGCTTGAGCTCCTCTGACCCTGGAGTTCCTCTGGCTGCGCCGCTGGGGGCCCCTCAGGCTCCGTGCCCCTCCTGGGGCCTCAGCAGCGCTTGCGGCCCCGCCCACACCTGTGGGTCTTGCTCACGCCCCCCAGCCCACCCTGAGCTGCCCCTGCCACGCCTGCTTAGCGCCGACTCTCTGCACCCCACTTTGTTGTTTACTGTTCTCTGATTGTTTCTCTCCAACCAAATGATAAGCTGCATGAGGGCAAGGAATATGTGCCCTCCGTCTTTGGGAGCTTCCTCAGAGTGTAGCGCCAAGGTAGGTACGACGTAGGTCCCTAGTAGAGCCTGACCAGATCACTCGGAACCCCCGGCGCTGTGAGCACTTGCTGCACACTGTGTGCGTGTGTGTGTGTGGCTCCCGCGCTGCTGGCGCGGTCCTGGCCGCGGTCGCCCGGGCAGACCCCGCTGAGGGCACATCTGCTGTTGCAGGAGGCGGTGTTGTACCAGGATATGGTGGCCCTCACTGAGGATCGCAAGCCCCAGAACCCGATTCAGGACAACATGGAGAACTACCGGAAGCTGCTCTCACTGGGTGAGCGCTCGAAGCAGGGTCAGAACAGCTTCCGGTGGAGCGGGAGCGGGAGGGAGTGGTCCTGTGACCTGCTCCGACGGGGCCGCGCCCACATGGCTCTCACCCCAGAGTGCCACCCTGCGACTCCAGTCTGCTCTGAGGCAGGTCCGGGGTCCTGGATGGCTTCCCTGGGGGACACGTGGTTGAGTTTGAGGCAGCAGTCGCCCCGCGAGGGGTCGTGTGGGCCGTGACAGGTGGGGAAATGGGCGGAGCCTGAGAGCCAGCAAGGATGCCCTGGGTTTAGGGGTGCTCGAGGCCTCTGCGCAAGCTTGTCAGCAGAGTCCAGAGAAGTAACCAAGACAAACTGGGCAAGGGGCCAAGGAATGGACAGTGAGGAGAGGGAGCGAGACACAGGCCGTCCAGGGCACGCTCAGTGCCCGAGCCAGCCCGTCGTCCGTGGTGACATGTCTCATGCCGTGTTCTTCCTTCGGACAGGGGTTCAGCTTGCCGAGGACGATGGCCACTCACACATGACCCAGGGCCACTCGGCAAGGTCAAAGAGAAGTGCCTACCCGAGCACCAGCAGAGGTGAGCGCGAGGCCCTGCTGCAGGAGCGGGCGCTGGGCGCACGAGCAGACATGCCTTGGGGGGGCTGTGCACAGACACGGTGGTGTACACACACTGACACGCGGTGGGGGGTGTGCACAGACACGGCGGTGTACACACACTGACACGCGGTGGGGGGTGTGCACAGACATGGCGGTGTACACACACTGACACGCGGTGGGGGGTGTGCACAGACAGTGGTGTACACACACTGACATGCAGCAGCATGCACTGATAGGGTGGCATGTGCACACACGCAGCAGCACACACAGTCACGTGGGGCGTGCACATGGATACAAGGCGAAGTGCAGTGACACTTGGGGGCACGTGGTCAGGGCACAGGGTACAGACGTTCATCCCAGGGCCCCAGGGAGTGAGTGTTCATACGGGGCTTCTTCCAGGTCTGAAGACGGCGCCTGAGACCAAGAAGTCAGCCCACCGGCGGGGCATCTGCGAGGCCGAGTCCTCCCATGGGGTGATCATGGAGAAGTTCATCAAGGACGTGGCCCGCAGCTCCAGGTCCGGGCGGGCACGGGAGTCAAGTGAGCGGCCGCACCGGCTCTCCCGGAGGGCGGGCGGCGACTGGAAAGAAGCATCGTTCAGCAGGAGGGAGGCGGGAGCCTCAGAGAGGGGCCCAGAGGGGGGCGCCTTTGGGGGAGGAGGCTTCAGCTGTGGCTCAGACCTGGTTTCCAAAAAGCGTGCTCTGGAGAGAAAAAGGCGCTACCACTTCGACGCGGAAGGGCAGGGCCCAGTGCACGATCCCAGGGGCGGGGCAAGGAAACGGCCCTTCGAGTGCGGAGGCGAGGCCCGCAGGGCCGCCAAGGCGGCGGGTGCCAGCAGCCTGAGCGCTCCGCCCGCGGCCCCGTCACAGCCGCTCGACTTCGGGGCCATGCCCTACGTGTGCGATGAGTGCGGGAGGTCCTTCGCGGTCATTTCTGAGTTTGTGGAGCACCAGATCGTGCACACCCGGGAGAGCCTGTACGAGTATGGGGAGTCCTTCATCCACAGTGCAGCCGTCAGTGAGGCCCAGAGCAGGCCCGAGGGTGCCAGGCGCTCTGAGGGTGCGCAGGCCGCTGGCCTGGCCGAGCATCGGGGGGGCCAGGCCCAAGAGCACCTCCGGGGCAGTGGGGACGAGGAGCAGGACGAGCCCTTCCTGCCCAGCCCCACCTTCAGTGAGCTTCAGAAGATGTACGGCAAGGACAAGTTCTACGAGTGCAAGGTGTGCAAGGAGACCTTCTTGCACAGCTCGGCCCTGATTGAGCACCAGAAGATCCACAGCCACGAGGACAGGGAGAAGGAGCGTAGTACGGGCGCCGTGAGGCGCACCCCCATGCTCGGAGAGTTGCAGAGGGCCTGCGGGAAGGAGAAACGCTACGAGTGCAAAGTCTGTGGGGAGACCTTCCACCACAGTGCAGCCCTGCGGGAGCACCAGAAGACCCACGGCCGAGGGAGCCCGTCTGAGGGCAGGGCCAGAGCCTTCGAGGAGACCTTCATTCCTGGCCAGTCCCTGAAGAGGCGCCAGAAGACCTACTCTAAAGAGAAGCTCTACGACTTTAGAGAGGGCGGGGATGCCTTTGGGCGGAGCTCAGACTTCATGGAGCACCAGAAAATTCATTCTCGGAAGAGCTACTTCGACAGCCGGGGGTATGAGAAGCCGCTGCTCCACAGCATGTCCATGCCCAGCTCTCAGAAGAGTCACACGATCACCAGGCCGCCCGAGGATGAGGACGAAGAGAAGGCATTCACTGCCAGTAGCAGCCCCGAAGACGGCCAGGAGGCCCGGGGCTACGAGAGGAGCGCCTACGAGAGGGCCATCCTCCACAGCCTGGCCGCCTTCCGGCCTCCCCGTGGCCTCAGGGAGGACGGGGAGCCCTCCACATACCTCTCAGGCCTTCGTGACCCGCCACAGAAGACCCCAGCCTGGGAGAGCCCTTATGCTGGAGGCAGGCACAGCTTTTTCAGGAGCTCAGTCTTCTACCGCGCATCGCGCCCTGCTCCTCTGGACCACCTTGCTGGGGAAGGCCCCAGCGGGTGGCAGAGAGACGGCGAAGCCTCCGGCCCCAGCTCAGATGGCCGCCAGCACCAGAAGGCACGTGCGAAGAAGAAGAACATCGAGCGCAAGAATTACGACGCCTCCATGATGCACTCCCTGCATTTTGGTGAGTCTCAAACATTTCGCCCGAGAGAGAGATTTTACGAATGTCTAGAATGTGGAGAGTTCTTTGTCCGTAGCTCTGAGCTGGCTGAACACCAGAAGATCCACAACAGGAAGAAGCTTTCTGGAAGTAAAAACTACCTACGGTCTGTCCTTCGCAGCCTGTCCTCCACTGACCCTCAGACCAGCTACCAAGGCCAGTCAGTGCAGATGAGTTATCCCCAGGAAGCAGCTCAGACCAGTTATGCTGAGCTAGCAGCTCAGACCAGTTATGCTGAAGAGCCAGCTCAGACCAGTTACGCCGTAGAGCCAGCTCAGACCAGTTACGCTGAAGAACCAGCTCAGACCAGTTACACTGAGGCACCAGCTGAGGCTAGTTATACTGAGGAACCAGCTCAGACCAGTTGTATTGAGGAACCAGCTCAGACCAGTTACACCAACCCAGCAGCTGAGACCAGTTACACTGAAGAACCAGCTCAGACCAGTTACACTGAGGCACCAGCTGAGGCTAGTTATACTGAGGAACCAGTTCAGACCAGTTGTATTGAGGAACGAGCTCAGACCAGTTATACTGACCCAGCAGCTGAGACCAGTTACACTGAAGAACCAGCTCAGACCAATTACACTGAGGAACCAGCTGAGGCCAGTGGTATTGAAGAACCAGCTCAGACCAGTTGTATTGAAGAACCAGCTCAGACCAGTTGTATTGAAGAACCAGCTCAGACCAGTTACACTGACCCAGCAGCTGAGACCAGTTACACTGAAGAACCAGCTCAGACCAATTACACAGAGGAATCAGCTGAGGCCAGTTATACTGAGGAACCATCTCAGACCAGCTGTATTGAAGAACCAGCTCAGACCAGTTACACTGACCCAGCAGCTGAGACCAGTTACACCGAAGAACCAGCTCAGACCAGTTACACCAAGGAGCCAGCTGAGGCCAGTTATACTGAGGAACCAGCTCAGACCAGTTGTATTGAGGAACCAGCTCAGACCAATTACACCAAGGAATCAGCTAAGGCCAGTTATACTGAGGAACCAGCTCAGACCAGTTGTATTGAGGAACCAGCTCAGACCAGTTACACTGACCCAGCAGCTGAGACCAGTTACACTGAAGAACCAGCTCAGACCAATTACACCGTGGAATCCGCTGAAGCCAGTTATACTGAGGAACCATCTCAGACCAGCTGTATTGAAGAACCAGCTCAGACCAGTTACACTGACTCAGCAGCTGATACCAGTTACACCGAAGAACCAGCTCAGACCAATTGCACCGAAGAACCAGCTCAGACCAGTTACACCCAAGAACCAGCTCAGACCAGTTGCACCGAAGAACCAGCTCAGACCAGTTGCACCGAAGAACCAGCTCAGACCAGTTGCACCGAAGAACCAGCTCAGACCAGTTGCACCGAAGAACCAGCTCAGACCAGTTGCACCGAAGAACCAGCTCAGACCAGTTACGCCCAAGAACCAGCTCAGACCAGTTACACCGAGGAACCAGCTCAGACCAGTTACACCGAAGAACCAGCTCAGACCAGTTACGCCCAAGAACCAGCTCAGACCAGTTACGCCGAGGAACCAGCTCAGACCAGTTACGCCGAAGAACCAGCTCAGACCAGTTACGCCGAAGAACCAGCTCAGACCAGTTACACCCAAGAACCGGCTCAGACCAATTACACCGAGGAGCCGGCTGAGGCCAGTTACACCGAGGAACCGGCTCAGACCAGTTACGCCGAGGAACCGGCTCAGACCAGTTATCCCGAGGAACCGGCTCAGACCAGTTACGCCGAGGAACCGGCTCAGACCAGTTACGCCGAGGAACCGGCTCAGACCAGTTATCCTGAGGAACCGGCTCAGACCAGTTACGCCGAGGAACCGGCTCAGACCAGTTACGCCGAGGAACCGGCTCAGACCAGTTATCCTGAGGAACCGGCTCAGACCAGTTATGCCGAGGAACCGGCTCAGACCAGTTATGCCGAGGAACCGGCTCAGACCAGTTATAGTGAGGAACCAGCTCAGACCAGATACACTGGGGAACCAGCTCAGATCAGATATGCGGAAGAACCAGCTCAGACCAGATATGCCGAGGAACCAGCTCAGACCAGTTATGCCGAGGAACCAGCCCAGACCAGTTATTCTGAGGAACCAGCTCAGACCAGATATGCCGAGGAACCAGCCCAGACCAGTTATTCTGAGGAACCAGCTCAGACCAGATATGCCGAGGAACCAGCCCAGACCAGTTATTCTGAGGAACCAGCTCAGACCAGATATGCCAGGGAACCAGCTCAGACCAGATATGCTGAGGAACCCCCAGCTGAGACTAGTTATGCTGAACTAGTAGCTCAGATTAGTTATGCTGAACTAGTAACTCCGACTAGTTACGCTGAACTAGCAGCTGAGACCGGTTACTTTGAACCACCAGCTCAGACTAGTTATACTGAACCAGCTGAGACCAATTATGCTGACCCAGCAGCTCAGGTCAGTTTTGATGAACCACCAGCTGAGGCTAGTTATGCTGATCTAGCAGCTGAGATCAGTTATGCTGAACTAGCAGCTGAGACAAGCTATGCTGACCTAGCAGCTCAGATCAGCTATGATGAACCACCAGCTGAGACTAGTTATGCTGAGCTAGCAGCTCAGATCAGTTATTCTGAACCAGCAGATCAGACTAGTTATGCTGAGCTAGCAGCTCAGACCAGTTACTCTGAACCACTAGCTCAGACCAGCTATGCTGAGCTAACAAGTGAGACTAGTTACTGCGAGCAGCCAGTCCTCAATGAATGTAAGGAGTGTGGGGAATGCTTTGCCACCGTTGAAGACCTTGGCAGACATCAGAAGATCTATGCCCGAGAGAAATTCCATGATGGGAAGCTGTTTGGAGAGCCTGTGATGCAGGACCTGGGCCTGGATGGGTCTCCGGAGGAAGAGCTGGAAGAGCAGGAGGAGCCCGAGGAGCCCGAAGACTCCATCTATGGCTGTAAGGACTGTGGGCTGGGCTTCGCTGACCGCGCGGACCTCCGGGACCACCAGAAGGTCCACGGCCGGGAGTACCTGGTGGACAGCCGTGAGTACACGCACCCCGCGGTGCACATGCCGCCTGTCAGCGAGTACCAGAAAGATTGCCTCGGAGAGCAGCTGTACGAGTGCCCGGCCTGCGGGGAGTCGTTCGTGCACAGCTCGTTCCTCTTTGAGCACCAAAAGGTCCACGAGCAGGACCAGTTCTACGGCCACAGGCGGTACGAGCCCTTCATGCAGCCCCTGATTGTCAGCCCGCGGCGGCCACAGGCCCCGCAGAAGAGCGCCCCGGCCGGGGTGGGCCCGCAGTGCCAGGTATGCGGGCAGGACTTCATCCATGCCTCGGTCCTCAGCGAGCACGCCCGGGGCCATGCCGGCGAGGGGCTGCCGGATCAGGGCCAGGGGGGCGCGGGCGCGGCGGGGCCCGGCCCGGCACCCACGGAGCCGCAGCAAGACCCGGGCGAGGAGCAGCGCTACGAGTGTGAGACCTGCGGCGAGTCCTTCCCCAGCCAGGCCGATCTCCAGGAGCACATGCGTGTGCACGAGAAGGGCGAGCCCTACGACTACGGGGCCGCCTTCGTGCACACGTCTTTCCTCACGGAGCCGCCCAAGAGGGACTGGCCCTTCTATGAGTGCAAGGACTGCGGCAAGTCCTTCATCCACAGCACCATCCTCACCAAGCACCAGAAGCTGCACCTGCAGGAGGAGGGCGCGGCCGCCGCGGCCGCCGCCACGGCCCAGGAGGCAGAGGCCAACGTCCTCGTCCCCCGGGAAGTCCTGCGCATCCAGGGCTCCAACGTGGAGGCGGCTGAGCCCGAGGTGGAGGCGGCCGAGCCCGAGGTGGAGGCGGCCGAGCCCGAGGTGGAGGCGGCCGAACCCCTCGGGGAGGCCGAGGGCCCGGAGTGGGAGGCCGCGGAGCCGAGCGGCGAGGCGGAGCAGCCCCACGCCGAGGCCGAGCAGCCCGACATGGACGCCGACGAGCCGGACGGCGCGGGCATCGAGGACCCGGAGGAGCGCGCCGAAGAACCCGAGGGCGACGACGACGAGCCGGATGGCGCGGGCATCGAGGACCCCGAGGAGGAGGGCGAGGAGCAAGAGATCCAGGTGGAGGAGCCCTACTACGACTGCGGCGAGTGCGGGGAGACCTTCCCCTCGGGCGCCGCCTACGCCGAGCACCTGACGGCGCACGCCAGCCTCGTCATCCTGGAGCCCGCCGGCCTCTACGGCGAGGGCGCCGGTGGCCCAGAGGGCGGCCGGCCCGACGACGAGCTCTTCAAGTGCGACGTGTGCGGGCAGCTCTTCAGCGACCGCCTGTCCCTGGCCAGGCACCAGAACACCCACACCGGCTGAGGCCCGGGGGCGCCCTGGGACCCGACCCTCCTCACCCACACTCACCAGACCCACTGCGACCGCCCGGACTGCACTCACCCGACCTGGACTTCAGACACCCGGCCCGGACACAGCCCCACGCCAGCTGAGGCTCGGCGGGCCGGGGCCTCCACTGGGACCCGGCCGGCCCCCTCACCCACACACAACCGGACCCACCGAGCTGGCCTGCACTGCACCCAGCGGCCTGGATTCAGACTCTCGGCCCCAAGGTGCAGATGCTTGCAGCTCCCTTGTCCAGCACAGCAGGTACCTGCGGGACAGCAGGGCACTCGGCCGCCCGCCGCCGGGGCCTTCGCGGCTGCAGAGAGCGCCCGTCTGTGACAGCCCGGGACCTCCGCGCACTGCCTCCCGAGCTGTGCACAGAACAGCCCAGCACAGTGAACTGGACTGAGTGTGCCGCTCACTGGCCGCTTACCTGCAGACGCACCTCACCTGGTACTCTGGTTTTGCTTTTTCTTTTTTTTTGGAGGAGGAAGAGAGCAACAAATTACAATATATTTGTAAGCATCTTAGAGCTTTAGAAAGATCTATTGTGAGCTGTTTGAACCCTATCAGTATCTTTTTGACTAACGGACTGGTTCCTCACTTTCTACATAACCCCCTCACGGTGTAGGCGTGAAAGGCAGAGCGTCTTGCCCGCTTCGCCGTGTGAAGGGGAGTCCTGTCTGCTCCCCTTTCAGGCGCCTCGTCTACACCGACACTTGTGAAGCCTCGTGCTGTGTCAGCCTTTCCTGTACGTGGATTGGCCTTTTGTAACCTCTGTGGTTGGTTGCCACCTTGTAACCTTGCAGTGGGTCTCATGCAAAAAACACTACAAGTTTTTGTTATTTTTATTTTTTAACCCACCTTGATGTCTCTTCGATAGTGAATTTTACAAAAGCCGAAGCTTTTCCCTGTGAGTCTTACATCCTTGCCTTTAAAGAGTGGGTTGTAACCATCACTAGATCACGCGTGCCTAATGAAGGTTGAGAACCACGGGGGAGGGGGGCTCTCCTGGTGTAAATACGGTTGAGGGCCTACGACTTCATTACTTCCCTTTGCGCGCTTCCTGCCTTAAGTGACCAGTAGCAACGTGGCTTGGCCCCTCCGTGCCGCCACGTGGCACGTCTGCACCCTGGGTGCCCAGGAGCTAGCATCCTTAGAGCTTTCCAGCCTGAGACTTCATCCTCCTCTCCACCTGTCTGACCCTCAACCAACCCCATGTCTAACTTGCATTTAAAAAAAAAATAGAAAAAAGCTTTCTTTACAGCCAACTCGAGCTCGACACGGACTCAGGTTCCCCGGCAGCCTTAATTTGCTTCGTTGCCATCTGTCCCCCTCTCAGGTCGCGCCTTCCTGACAAGCACCCCCGCTGCCCTCAGAGCGGCCCCTGTCCCGCCGCCCCAGTCTCCTGTGCTGCCGTCCCAAGCTGACCTCGCCGCTCTGGGGTCTCCTGCGTTCTGCCTTGTGCCCTCCCTTTGCTTCCCCGCCCCCTCTTCGAATAATGACTATTATGAAATTTCTTGGCTTTGAGTTGGCTGGCAAAAAAATTTAAAAATTTTTTTTTAAAACTTAAAAAAAAAAAAGAGGATCTTGTAGCTGCAGTGAGCAGAAGCTAAGAGCAGATTGTTTGGGAGAGCAGAGTGAGATCTGCTCGGGAGCCGCGTCTGGACCCCCCTCTCCTAGGTCCCTGCCATGAGGGCTGGGGAAAGCGTGTCAGAGCTGGAGGGAACGCCAAAGTCAGGGAGAGCCAAAGAAGGGGGTCCTGACGCCTTACCAGACCTGGGAGGGCAGGGTCTGACAGAAGGAACATCAGAAGCAGGGACTGGAAGGCCCCAATGGGGGAGGTTGAATGAATGAGCAGGGTGTCCTGGCAGTTAGGAGAAGGGGCCGCTTGGTGGCCTGGTGTCGATGAGGGCAGCTGCATCACAAGACCCAACATTGGAGCGGACGCCCCGGAGCCCCAAGGGGCTGCGAGCTGGGAGCCAGCCTGCGTGGCGTAGGGGTGAACCTGGCGTTCATCGCTGTCGGCGGCACCAACTGGTAGAGTGTTTTCAGAGAGCCGCCTGCCCAGCGTCCGTTCCAACCGTCCTTTGGTCAGTGAGCGATCAGGAACAACTGACAAATGCCAAAAATAGGAGGAAGGTGAACGGAGTGTGTCCGCGCACTCTGAACGCAGCTGTCTAGAAAGGATAATCATGGAGAGTTACGTAGTGACGTGGAGATATATTTACGGAATACCAAGTGGAAAAAGCAGGACACAGAATTATATTTATACTACAATTATAGCTGTTTAAAAATGTATGCTTATAGTCAAAAGCTGTGGTGGTGGTGCTGTGGTAGGCTTATAGTTGAGCATTATTTTCTTAAATTCCTTGAATGTTTATGGTAGTGTTACTCAAAAGCTTATAATCACGTCTCCATTGTGAACATAATTTGAGCTCATTATTCAGGCACTCAGAGAATACAGAAAAGTGGAGGGAAAAAAATCCATATACCCACCATCCAAAGATGACAGATATGCTCCTCACTACATTGTTTATTCTTCTTTCTGTGCACAGGCTTATAACTGTGTCCCAAACGTGTACTCAGATTAAGTGTTAGCTTTGTGGAATTATGGTTAAACGCTTTCATCCTAATGTTTTCAGATGGCCCTTAAAATAGTTTCCTGATAACAAAGTTTATTCTGCTTGCTTCAATTAGCAAGCATAATACACACCCAGAGGAATAATTGGAAAATACAAAATAAATGAGAAAAGAACAAAAAAAGTCGCCCATATTCCCAACGCCCAACGACTACTGTTAACATCTTGTTTCCTCCATCTCGTATCAGTGCACAAGCTTGTGATTTATGACCGTGGTGAATATGTGTGCATACAGTCTAAAATGAAAAAAAATCACAGAAAATAATTAAAGTAGTGTTGTCATTGTGGGATTATGGTTAACTATCTTGTCTCAAATTTCTTGAATGATCTTTGGTGTTTTGAGTATTAAATCTTATGTATGTTTTTCCATTAAAATTCTTAATACATACTCATGGCATACCTTGGGGGAGATTTAGTAAAGCAAAAGAAATTCACGCATATTCCTGACACCCAACAATCATTGCTGTTAAACCTTGATCTGTGCACAGTCAGGACGGGGGTGTCTGTGGTGAGAATGCAGAGGGTTGAAGAGGAGAAGAAAGCAGTGAAGGAACGGTCGTGTGGTCTTTGCCGGCGTTAAGGCTGTGGGGTTCGCTTTCCTGGGAGGCCTGTCTCGTTGTGTCCCGGTCACCGACCTTTTATGACGGGTGCCTCCATTGTAACTGCAGTGTCTGCTCACTGTAGAAACCCGGCACTTACAGAAGTGTGGAAGAGAGGCGTGCCCCTGTCGCCATCACCCAAAGACCACGGTTAACATCTGGACACGTTTTCTTCATCTTGTCTCTGTGCACAGGTTTTTGGTTTGTTAGTATGGTTGTGGTCGTTCTATCTGTAATCGTGTCACCAATAAAAATAAAGTTGAAAATAAGATAGCTCTCAGCCTCTTCTTTTGTCCATTTGAAGTGTTCGGGGTGTTTAAAAAATATGAGCACTTAGTGTCCCCCTTAGGCCCTACAAATCTCCTCCCTTTTTAAATTATTGTGTATTTCAACAGCACACTTCTAAGGGATCTCTCAGTACTACACAAAGCCACATTTGTAACTGCACTAATAAAATTAAAAGATGATACATATCAATAGTGTTTTTAAACTTGACATTAAGCGTTAGGTAAGTTTTACTTACTTTGAGTCTGCATTTAAAATTTTAATCTCATCTAAATACAATACTCCCTCAAACACAAACAAGAATGATCCCCGTAACATAAAAAGAATGTTAATACTGTGATTTGGAATCCCTTTGTATTCAGTCGTGTCTGACTGTGACCCCAGGGTCTGCAGCCCACCTGGCTCCTGTGTCCATGGAGTTCTTCAGGCAAGAATACTGGGGTGGGTTGCCATTTCCTCCTCCAGGGGATCTTCCCAACCCGTCTCCTGCACTGTAGGCAGCTTCTTTACCATCTGAGCCGCCAGAAGACCTATTACATAAAGTGTGTGTCCCTAACTCCCCTGAAGCTGAATGGATCTGTCTGAAGGTGCCTGACCAGCTCTCGAGTCACAGCTTCAGTAATCCTTCCGGGGTGTCCAAGATCGTCAGGGCAAGGGGTCAGTTCTCTTTTAAGGCTGACTTCCTGCAGAGTTCATCACTAACAGACAACCTGTAGGAAGGGAAAAGGTGAGGGTCGCTGGGGCTTGCCTGGCCAGCGCTTGCCCTCTCAGACAGCTCCCCGGTGCCCCTGCCACACGCTTATTCCCCGAGCCAGACCCCTCCCTGGCCTCAGCTGACTACGCTCCTGGGTCCCCGCGGTCCCGTCAGACCCAGACCAGGGGCCGGCCGGTGCGCCAGGGAGGCTGGGCGCCCGGCGCCTGGGGCTCTTGGTGGCACTGCCCTGTGCTCTCCCTAAGAACGCCTCTCCCACGAGCTGACTTTGTCACCCAGTTCTTGGTGTTTTCCCTGGCCCCGAATCCTTTTCCCTTCCCTGGGAACTGGCAAGTCTGCTGAGAAGGATCAATTCCCGGCCCCTCCCCGTCTCAAGGTCGGCGCTGACCACGCATCAGTGCCCCCCATTCTTTCTCTGAGCACACTGTCCCGGCAGGCTTCTCCCTCCCTCTACTTGGCCAAAGTTGGTCATTTGTAGCCCCAAAGAGCCCTAAGGGAGACACAGAGTGGGCTGGACATCATAAACCCTGAGGGAAACTGGGATACTCTGAAAAACTCAGGATCGGGCCCCGGGACAGGGATGGGGACCGTGAAGACTGAGGCACGTGGCAGTAAGATCCCTACGTACCACCCGGACGTCAGTCCTCTGGCTCCTCTGCTTGGGGGGGGGGGCGGGGACAGGGGAGGGCTTGACAGCAACTGTCACAAACCCCGAGACTGCGAAGGATGTCCAGGTGAAAGCCACAGGTGGGTTTAAGGCAGGAAACAGGACGCTGCGGGTCCTCTCTGACTGTGCTCGGCCGCGTCCATAGCCCTGCCCTGTCTCCAGCGACAACAGCTTAGGCAGCCCCGGGAGAAATGGAATCCTGGCGATCAGAAAGGTGGCGTCTGGAAGACTTCGGACCCCTCTGAAGCTCCAAGCCCTTGAAAACACTCCTCATCCATCACCTCCCTCTTGCAGGATGGGAAGCAGGGGGCGCTGCCTGTGGGAGCGGCAGCTGTCGAAACGCTCTCTGATGTCCTTTGGGATGGGCTGAACCCCTGTACTGAAACGGAGGAAGCATACGCAGACTCAGAGAACAAGCTTATGGTTGTGGGGGAAAGGATGGAGGGGGATGGTTAGGGAGCTTGGGATGCACATGTGCACACACGGCTAGATTCAAAATGCAGACCCAACAGGGACCTATTAGAGCACAGGGAACTCTGCTCAGGGTTAAGCGGCAGCCTGGATGGGAGGGGAGTTTGGGGGGAAATGGGTGCATGTGTATATATGTGGCTGAGTCCCTTTGCTGTTCACCTAAACTATCACAGCTACACCCCAATACAAAATAAGTTTAAAAAAGAAGTATGGCTGGTGTAGTCAGATCCTGCAGTGGGCGCGGTGGCCCCTCAAAGGACCGCCCGCAGCGAGAGACTCCCAAACCACAACTAGAGGGCTGGCCCTGCTCTCAGCAACTAGAGAAGGCCGGAGTCGAGGCAAAAACCCAGTGCAGCCAAAAAATGAATTAATTTAAAATATACCAGTAGTCTGGTGTTCACCTTTAATATTAAAAAGCTTTATCTATTTAAGGTTTACAATGTAATGTTTTGATTCCATATATATTGTATAATAATTATCGCAATCAAAATAAGTAACATATCCATCACCTCACATGGTTATCTTTTGGGGGGCAGCAAGAAGAGAGATCTACTCTTTTGGCAAATTTCAAGTATATAATACAGTAGTATTAACTAAAGTCACCAAGCTGTACATTAGAACTCCAGAACTTATTCATCCAGCATAACTAAACCTTTATACATTTTGGGCCACACCCCTTCATCCACCGCACTTCCCAGACACTGGCAACGACTATTCTAAGAGCTTGACTGTCTTAAATCCCACATATAAGTGAGATCATGCAGTATTTATACCACACTATTTTCCATAGTAGCTGTATCAGCTTGTATTTCCTCCAAAAGTATGCGAGTTCTCTTTTCTCCACATCCTTAACATTAGTTATCTTTCGTCTTTTTGGATAATAGCCATCCTGACACGTATGCGGTGCTATCTCTCGTGTGTGTTTTTGGCTACGAGGCAGGTGGGATTTTAGCTTCTCAACCAGGGCTCGAACCTGTGCCCCCTGAACAGGAAGCTCAGAGTCTTTAACCACCGGACTGCCAGGAAAGACCCTCTTATTCTTTTAGTTTGCATTTCCCTCGAATACAGACTTAAATTGAAGAGAGTAGGGAAAACCACTAGACGATTCAGGTATGACTAAATCAAATCCCTTCTGATTATACAGTGGAAGTGAGAAACAGATTCAAGGGATTAGATCTGATAGAGTGCCTGAAGAACTATGGATGGAGGTTTGTGACATTGTACAGGAGGTAGTGATGAAGACCATCCCCAAGAAAAGAAATGCAAAAAAAGCAAAATGGCTGTCTGAGGAAGCCTTATAAATAGCTGTGAAAAGAGAAGTGAAAAGCAAAGGAGAAAAGGAAACATATACCCATTTGAATGCAGCGTTCCAAAGAATAGCAAGGAGAGATAAGAAAACCTTCCTCGGTGATCAGTGCAAAGAAACAGAGGAAAACAAAGAATGGGAAAGACTAGAGATCTCTTCAAGAAAACTAGAGATACCAAGGGAACTTTCCACACAAAGATGGACACAATAAAGGACAGAAATGGTATAGACCTAACAGAAGCAGAAGATACGAAGAAGAGGTGGCAAGAATACACAGAAGAACTGTACAAAAAAGATCTTCATGACTCAGATAATCACGATGGTATGATCACTCACCTAGAGCCAGACATCCTGGAATGCAAAGTCAAGTGGGCCTTAGAAAGCATCACTACAAACAAAGCTACTGGAGGTGATGGGATTCCAGTTGAGCTATTTCAAACCCTAAAAGATGATGCTGTGAATGCACTGCACTCAATATGCCAGCATTTTTGGAAAACTCAGCAATGGCCACAGGACTGGAAAAGGTCAGTTTTCATTCCAATCCCAAAGAAAAGCAATGCCAAAGAGTGTTCAAACTACTGCACAATTGCACTCATCTCACATGCTAATAAAGTAGTGCTCAAAATTCTCTAAGCCAGGCTTCAACAGTACATGAACTGTGAACTTCCAGATGTTCAAGCTGGATTTAGAAAAGGCAGAGGAACCAGAGATCAAATTGTCAACATCTGCTGGATCATTGAAAAAGCAAGAGAGTTCCAGAAAAACATCTATTTCTGCTTTATTGACTGTGCCAAAGCCTTTTACTGTGTGGATCACCATAAACTGTGGAAAATTCTTCAAAAGATGGGAATACCAGACCACCTGACCTGCCTCTTAAGAAACCTGTATGCAGGTCAGGAAGCAACAGTTAGAACTGGACATGGAACAACAGACTGGTTCCAAATAGGAAAAGGAGTACATCAAGGCTGTATATTGTCACCCTGCTTATTTAACTTATATGCAGAGTACATCATGAGAAACACTGGGCTGGAGGAAGCACAGGCTGGAATCAAGATTGCTAGGAGAAATATCAATAACCTCAGATATGCAGATGACACCACCCTTATGGCAGAAAGTGAAGAACTAAAGAGCCTCTTGATGAAAGTGAAAGAGGAGAGTGAAAAAGCTGACTTAAAGCTCAACATTCAGAAAACTAAGATCATGGCATCTGGTCCCATCACTTCATGGCAAATAGATGGAGAAACAGTGGAAACAGTGGCTGACTTTATTTTGGGGGGCTCCAAAATCACTGCAGATGGTGACTGCAGCCATGAAATTAAAAGTTGCTTACTACTTGGAAGGAAAGTTATGATCAACCTAGACAGCATATTAAAAAGCAGAGACATTACTTTGCCAGCAAAGGTCCATCTAGTCAAGGCTATGGTTTTTCCAGTGGTCATGTATGGATGTGAGAGTTGGACTACAAAGAAAGCTGAGTGCCAAAAAATTGATGCTTTTGAACTATGGTGCTGGAGAAGACTCTTGAGAGTCCCTTGGACTACAAGGAGGTCCAACCAGTCCATTGTGAAGGAGATCGGCCCTGGGTGTTCATTGGAAGGACTGATGTTGAAGCTGAAACTCCAATACTTTGGCCACCTGATGCAAAGAGCAGACTCATTTGAAAAGACCCTGATGCTGGGAAAGATTGAAGGCAGGAGGAGAAGGGGACGACAGAGGATAAGATGGTTGGATGGCATCACCGACTCGATGGACATGGGTTTGGGTGGACTCCGGGAGTTGGTGATGGACACAGAGGCCTGGCGTGCTGCAGTTCATGGGGTCGCAAAGAGTCGGACACAACTGGGCGACTGAACTGAACTTTGTGCCCCACTGTGTGTTCTTAGCAACTTTATTGAAGATCTGAAGATGAATGCCCTTATTTCTGACTATTCTGTTCCATTGCTCTATGTCTGTTTCAATGCTGGTTCCATACCATTGTTACTGCTGTAGATTTACAAGGTTTTTTTCTTTTTTCATCAAGAAATGTGATAGTTCCAAAATTGTCTTTTCTTGCTCAAGATTGTATGGGCTAGTCAGGTCTTTTGTAGTTTCATCTGAATTTCAGGATTTATTTTCTATTTCTGTTAAAATGCTATGGAATTTTGATAGGGATTGCATTGAATTTGAAGATTGCTTTGGATAGAATAGAAATTTAAACAGTATTAATTCTTCCAATCAATGAACATGGTGTATTGTCCCATTTATGTCTGTCTAGGAAATGGCACCCCACTCCAGTACTCTTGCCTGGAAAATTCCATGGACAGAGGAGCCTTGTAGGCTACAGTCCATGGGGTCGCAAAGACTCGGACACGACTGAGTGACTTCACTCACTCACTCACTTGATTCCTTTCTGCAGTGTTTTATATTTTCCAGTGCACAGAGCTTTCACCTCTTTGGTAAATTTATTCTTAAGTATTTTCTCTTTTTGATGGTTTTAGAAATAGGATTGTTTCTTAATTTCTTTTTCAGATAGTTTGTTTTTAGTATATGGAAGTGCTACTGATTTTTGAGTGTTGATGTTTACCCTGCAACTTTATTGAATTTGTGTGTTAGTTCTAACAGATTTTTGGTGGAGTATTTAGGATTTTCATTTAAATATCTATTTTACTTCTTACTTTCTGATTTAAATGCCTTTTGTTTCTTTTTTCTTGCCTAATTGCTCTGGCTAGTGCTTCTAGTATTATGTAGAATAGGATTGGTAAGAATAAGCTGCTGCTGCTGCTAAGTTGCTTCAGTTGTGTCCGACTCTGTCAGGCTCCCCCATCCCTGGGATTCTCCAGGCAAGAACACTGGAGTGGGTTGCCACTGCCTTCTCCAATGCATGCAAGTGAAAAGTGAAAGTGAAGACATTCAGTCGTATCCGACTCTTAGCGACCCCATGGACTGCAGCCTACCAGGGTTCTCCATCCATGGGATTTTCCAGGCAAGAGTACTGGAGTGGGTTGCCATCGCCTTCTAAGAATAAGCATTCATGTCTTATTTCAGATCTTACAGGAAAAACTTTCAGCCATTCACCACTTATGTGATGTTAGCTGTTGGCTTGTTATAAATGGCTTTTATTAAGTTAAGGTTCACTCCTTCTATACCCAGTGTATTGGGACTTCTTATCGTGAAAGGGTATTAAATTTTGTCCAGTGCTTTTTTTCCATCTACTGAGATGATAATATGATCTTTATCTTTGTCTCTTAATGTTGTATCATTTATTGATTTGCAGGTGTTAAGCCATCCTCGAATCCCAGTACATATTCACCAGACAACTCTTTTTAAAAAACTATTCCCAATACCACTATTACACTTAAAATAATTTCTTAATATTGCCAGATAGCCAGTGTTCAAATGTCTACATCAGACACGACCATCTATTTTTAAGGTACTGTTTGAAATCTATGTTTAAATTACTCTCATACAAAATCTGCATAAACTTGTGATATTGTTGAATGCAGTGTTTTGCCTTTTATTGAGTACACACTGCTCTTGGCGGTGCAAGGCTGCTCAGGGGTGCTGGAAGTTTTGAGGCAGGGTCTCTAGGGACCTCTATGCTACTTTGGTCATTGTTGTTCAGTCGCTCAGTCGTGTCTGACTCTTTGCGATCCCGTGGACTGTATGTAGCATGCCAAGCTTGCCTGTCCTTCACCATCTCACGGATTCTGTTCAAACTCATGTCCATTGAGTCCGTGATGCTACTTTACCCTCTGGTAAGCGGATGAGGTGCTGAGCATGAAGTTCCCCCCCACTCGCCCTTCATACCTACAGATGAGGTAAACCTCTCTCCAGCTGCAGGAACCCAGGGCTAGGGTGAAAGGAGGCAAACCACGTGGTACCCCTCCCCACCACCTCCACCACGCCTTCGGTTTCAGGACTACATTTCCCAGCGGTCCTGGCGCGCCACCCTACCTCGGGCTCCTTAGCAGACACAGGGAGGCTGGCGTCGGCGAGGCGCGGTGCCTTCTGGGACTTGTAGTTCGGTGGGCGGCGCTGGGTGCACTTAGGTCCAGGTTTGAATTCCGCCCACCCGCATTCGGCTCAGAGACGAGGCAGACAGTGCGGGCGAGCGGTGAGTTTGCGGCAGGAGAGGATGGGAGGTGGGCTGGTGCGGGGGGAGGGCAAAGGGAGAGAGAGTGCGTGTTTTGGGGTGCTTTGTCTCTGTCCGTGGAGCGTGGGGAGAGGGTCGGAGGAAGCGGGGTGGCTCAGCTGCGCGCTCTGGGGGGTGACAGCGGCTGGGTCCTGGGCCACCCCTCCCTGACCTGTTGTGTCTCCGAGGGTGAAGGGTCTGGGGTGGTGGGTGTGAGTGAGTGAGCGTGTCAGGGTGCGAGGTGAGCCTGTCATGGGGGGAGGGGGCCATGTGGATGCCCGGGGTGCGTGGTACTGACTCGGAGTGTGTGGCCTTGTCTGCGCGTCCCAGGGCGGGAGACTTCGTGGGATTCCACACTGTAAGGATTCTGACTTTGCGAGGCGTCTGTGAGAGTCCGCACCTGCTCTGACAGGTGCAGTCTGAGGGCGCCTAGGGGGTGTGGGCGTGCGCGTGGAACCGAGTCTGACTGTGTGTCTGAATTCGAGCAGCTCACTCTGTGAAGGGCGTGCTAATCTGATGGCGGTGGCAGGCGGTATTGGGGGCCTCCCGGACGCTGGATGGGTGCATTGAGAGTTAAGAGGGCCAGTGATGAACTTGGCTGGATGGGGCAAGTATAAACGACTTGCAGGGAACACCTGAGGCAGTTTGTAGAGGGCGTTGGGGCTGCAGAGAGGCCTCAGGAGGCACCTGAGTGTTCCCCAGAGTGGGTGTGAAGTTTGGGGTTTTAGAAGGGTTTTTGAGCTTGCAGTGGGTATGAGCAGGATGCTGGGCTGAGGGTGGGGGCTGGGAGCATGGCTGGTGCACACGTGTGAGAGGGGCAGCCCTGGGTGCTAAGTCTTCATTCCCCCGTGTCTGAGGTGTTTATCTGAAAAATGTGTGTGTCTACAAGTGTGTGTGTACGTGTCCATGTGGGTTACCTACAGATTGGAGTTGTATGAATCTGAATCTACATATTTGCATGTGGGGGAGCGAGGGCCTTTTACTGTTTTGAAAGGCCTGGAGGCTGAGAGGGTGACTGGTTTTCCAGGTATGTGTGTGTCTGCAGGCCCGGATTTCTGTGGATGGATTTCTGCATATCTGTCTGATTTGATTTCCTCGTAGGTTTCAATTTTTTCCAAGCCTATACTCCCAAAGGAGTGATTCTGAGGTTTAAAGAAAACCATCTGGAGAGAGTGTAAAGGAGAGTGATGGGGTCTGAGAGGGGGAGGCCTCTGGGGGTGGGTCCCCAGGTGAGACATAGGGTGGACCCTGGGGTGTCAGACAGAGGTGGTCTGGGTGTCCCCTAGGGTGTCCTTTGAGATCTAAGTGTGCAAAGGTGTGTGTCCTCCGTGTGTGTGCCTGGAAGTGCCCAGTATTTGAAGCTGTATCTGCACATCTGTGTGTGTGTGTATGCGTGTGCCTGAGCTTCCCCGAACCTCAGGATGTTACTGCCCATCTGCGTGTGTTTCAGGATCTACAAGTGTGTCTTCATTTGCGCACGTGGGGCTCTGGGGCCAGGGGTGTGTCTGGGAGTTGCTGAGAGTGTCCTCCTGTGAGTCCCGAGCAGGGGGTCAGCTCCCGAGAGGGAGTCACTGTGTGTCTGTGATCCTGCAGGACCCACCCCCACCCCCGAGGGGTCCCCAGCGCCCCCCAGCCCTGGGTCTCTGAAGCCGGAGCCTCTGTGCCTTTCCCAGGAAGGCCTGGCCTGGACAGTGGGGGAGGGGCGCTGGGGGGAGGGCTGTGCGCTGAGGTCCAGCAGGGACACCTCAGAAGAGGGACAGTGATGCTGGCAGGCTGGGGGTCTTCCTGGAGGAAGAGGCCCGGGACCCTCCCCACGAATAATGAAATTGCGGTGAACAATCCGACGCCTGTGCGGGTGTCAGAGACTGTGTTAACCACCTGACTTGTGTTTAGGGGCGGGGGTGGGGGTTTATGCGTGTCTGTGAGCGACTCAGCCGCGTTCATTCACGCGAGTTTGTCCACGGCATCCCTTCGCATCTCCAGAGCCAGCGTGGCTCCAGCGCCAAGGACACGCGCTGAGCAAGCCCGCCCGCCCCTGCCCAGCGGCCGGGACAGAGTCTGGGTACCCTGGGTCCGGAGGTCAGTCCCGTGGCCGAAGCTCCAAGGGGTCTGCGCCGCGCGGGGCGAGGGGGTCCCCGCGGGGGGCGAGCGCCCCGGGAGGAGGTGCGGGCGCGCTCTGGGCTGCTGCCTGGGGGCCCCCGAGACGCCGGGGCGCGGGCGGTGCGGGCCCTGCAGGAACCCCGGCTCCCCTGAGGGCGGGGGGCGTCCTCAGACCCTCGTGAGCCGCGGGGCGGCTCGAGTCCGAGGGAGGAGGGGAGCCTGGAGGGGACACAGGAGGCTGGGGTGTCCGGAGGCGGGGGTCCCTCCAGGGCAGGCGGGGGGAGCCCGGGTCGTGCCCCCCGAGGTTCTAGGGGGCGGGGGGCGGGGGGCGCGGACCCGGGACTCTGCTGTTTGCGGAGGAGGCGGGAGGGATGCGCGGAGGGTGCTGTGAGAGCCAGGCGGTCACGGGGCCTCAGAGAGCGGGGTCAGCGCGGGCCGCGGAGAGCGCCGGGTGCGCGGGGCGGCCGGGGCTTGGGCGCGCCGGCGAGCTTCCGCGCGCTTCCCGCCCCCGCGGCCCTGCGCGCACCTGCCGCGCGCGGGGAGCGCCTCTCAGAGCGCCCGGGCCGGCGGGGCGGCGTGTCCGCAGGCGGCTCTCGGTTCTTTAGAATAAACCTCTGGGCGCCCCTGGTGCCCCAGACGCCTGGAGCGCGTCCTGGAGAGCCGGAGCGCGGGAGAGGCCCCGAGGGTCACCGCGTTCCTGGGGTGTCGTCCCAGCTCTGAGGGCCCCGGAGGGCCGGCCCAGTTCTGAAGCCCACCTGACCTGGTGACCCGCCCCTTGTCCCTGTGCCTCAGCAGCTCAGTGACCCGGGGGGCTTCTCCCTCTTGCAGGGTTCCTCTCCCCCGGACGACCTGACCCAAAAGGAGGCCCTGGACTGGTGGGGAGGGGCACTGGGGAGGTCAGAGGTCAGGCTGGAGGGTCCCAGCATCAGAGACAGTGATTCAGGGAAGGTGGGTGGGAGCCGGTGGGGGGAGGCCCCCTGACCGCCCCAACAGCGATAGAGTTGGAGCCGACACAGGACTGCCTTGGTCTGGGTCAGACTGTGTTCTCAACACTTGACATGCATTGAATCCTATTTAATCCTCACATTTCATCATTCTGCTCATTTTGTGGAGGGGAAAGCTGACAGCACAAGAGGTTAAATACTCCCAAAGTGGGGGTATTTAATCGAATACTTACATTCGATTTTCAACAAATAATAAATTACCTTTTAGCATAAGTACATCCCAATATTTCATGGGATTTGCCTATACTTAAAAGTAATATACTGAAATAAATTTTTTTAAATGAAGTTTTGAAATGTAGACATGTCCCATGCAGTGTTGGAGATATTTATACTAAAAATTGATTTATGTGTCTGAAAGTCAAATGTCAGTTTGCTGCGTATTTGTTACAACGTTAAATCTGGCAAACTTGATCCTTGAGATCTCCCAGCTAGTGACTGGGAGGCTTGAATCTCCCCAGCTCACAGTCACAAGACACACTGGCCATATCCTGCCCAGGGTGATGCTGGGGCGGAGGTGAGGAGCCCACACTGAGCCTGTGCCCAGCCCCCTCCCTGCAGGGCTGGCCCAGCCCCAGGACTGTGCTGGCGGGTCTGGGGCCCAGCCCCTCCCCTCACCCCGCTCCTGAGGGCGGGACTGATGCCTCCTGTACCTGGAGGGGCCCAGGACAGGAGGGGAGGGCCTGTCTGAACCCCTTGGGCAGGCTGCCTGGGAGCCCTGGGACGGAGCTGAAAGACAGCACTGAGACTGCTCCACGAGTGCACTTACTGAGTGCCTGCTGTATGCCAGACTCCAGAGGCCCTTTGGATACCCAGTTAGCCGAGCTGCAGCTTCCTGGTCCCAGCACTTCGTGCCACAGTTGTTCTAGTTTTAAAGGGGGGTGAGCCCCAGGTACCACGAGCCCTGCCCTTGTTCTTGCCAGGCGCCATGACAACCGCTCTCCCCAGATCACACCCTGGGCCTTGGAGGAAACCAGCAGGAGCCATTGCCAGCCAGTCCCCTTGGATGCTGGGGACCCGGAGACGTGGGAGGGGATGGAGCTGTCTGAGTCCACCCGAGCTCTGAGAGCCACACCCGGGCCCCCCGGCTCCACCGCCCAGGCACTAACTGCTCTGTGTCCTGTCCGCAGGGAGCACCTGTGGTGCCATGATGCTGCCTCTGAGCACCATCGAGGGCCAGGAGACTGAGGAGGTGCAGACCAGGCCTCCGGAGAAAGGAGGTGAGACCCGCGTGGGGCAGAAACTGTGGCAGGCGGGAGTGGGGAGGTGTCCGGGCCGTGGGTCTCCAGCCCCAAATATCTGCCCCTGGCTCCTCTAAAGGAGGGAGGTCCCTGAGCAGTGCCTGGGAGGAACCGCCAGACACTACCTCCTGTAGTAGGTTCCATGACTCCCCTGCTTGTAAAATGCTGAAAAGCATGCCTGGCACATGACAAGTGCTCAACACGGGTGAGTTTCATCACTGGTTTCATGATAAAGACCTTGTTACTGAGTTTCTCAAGCCTCAGAGGGCACAATGGCCTCACGCCTCTTTCTTCCCCACTCAGTCCTGCCTTCTGAGAACCCTGATGATCTGCTAAACAAAGAGGAGGGGAAGATGTCAGCCAAGTTCCTGCCCATCTGTCCCTTGGTAAGCCTGCTTCTTTCGTCACTTTTACCGGAGCCCCCTTGGTTCTGAGAAGAAAGGCGCATACATCACCCTCTCTGCCCAGGAGAACCTGTGGGTGGCTAGGCATCCCTTGTATACCCTTGAGGATGTGGCCCCAATCCTCTGGCGGGTGGTTTTCTTGGAGATGCTGCCCTCTTTCCTGCCTCCTCTCTTTCCTAATTCCAACTTCTGCTCCAATGTCACCTCCTTCATGAAGCCTCCCTTACACTCTTCCTCTGGATCTGGCTCTAAGCCTCTGCCTTACTGAATTTTCATCAGTGTTATTATTGCTACCTGAGAACATACCTTGTATCTGTGTGTTCATCATCTGTCTTCCCTCCTAGAGTAGTTCTTTGGGGGCAGGACCCTCCTCCATTGTTCAGTGACATATCCCCCTCTGCCTAGCACAGATGTAACCCGTGTCCGGCACTCTATACACTCGGGCTGATTAAAGGAAGGAATGAATTAGGGAACGCTCCCTCCTGTGGAGGCAGGTGTGGCCTTATCCACCTAGGTAGCAGTCCTCCTCCTACTAACCCCCTTGACTTTTCTGGGGGGACCACCTGTCTCCATGCACTTTGAATGGATATGATCCCATCCTCAGAGCAGTTCCAGGTACGCCCCTAACGAATCAGAGCCGGCAATGCTAAGGTTCCTGGTGATTGGTCCTTGGCTGGCACATGACTCACACTTGGCCAGTGAGGCGTCTGCTTAAGAGGCAGGAGGGGAGCCTGGAGGGACCCTGGTGAGAGTGGTGAGGGGAGGCAGAGGGTCAGATGTCTGCAAGAAAGTCTTTCCTGTTAGTGCCTGCAACAGTCCCAGGAAGGACTCATTAGAAATCTTATTAGAAAAGAACGTGAGAGTCACAGGTTTTGCAAAAATGGTATAAAGTTCATCCAAATTCACCAACTGTTAATATTTTATTTGCTTGTTCTATCTAATAAATATATTTATACATGCGTTCCTCAGTCTTTATGACCTTAGATATAGAATATACTCTTGCATAAGTGTGGGCTGTTTTAACATTCCGGCTTTTCACCTTGAGACACACCTTCATCTAATCTCTGTCCATATTCCTGTTTCGTGAATTAGCTACATGCTGCCTTGTTTTCATTCTTTCCCCCAGATCACAGGGTCCATTCTGGGCCAGATATTGTGCTTAGTAATGTATCTTCTTGTTAAAGTGTGAAAATGTTAGTTGCTCAGTTGTGTCCGACTCTTTGCGACCCCATGGACTGTAGCCCACCAGGCTCCTCTGTCCATGGGATTCTCTAGACAAGAATACTGGAGTGGGTAGGCATTCCCTTCTCCAGGGGATCTTCCTGACCCAGGCATGCAACCCAGGGATCGAACCTGGGTCTCCTGCATTGCATGTGGACTCTTTATCACTGAGCCACCAGGGAACCCTACAGGTAGAGGCCAGAGATATCTCTCAACACCCTGCAATGCCCAGCATGGCCCCCTGACCCCCACTGCAAAGGATGATCTGGACCCAAAATATCCTTAGTGTGGAGGCTGAGACTCCTGGGAAGAGAGGCAGGATGGTTTTGCCAAGATGAGGGCACTGGGTAGGCGCAAAACCCTCTCTCACTAAGCATCAGACATTAACCATCCTTTTCTTGGATTATCCTGTTCAGTCCTCACCCGGCCCTGAGGGAGTAGTTAGTTTTATTTCATTAAATAGAATTATAAACGGAAGTGGGGGAAGGTCAGGTCATTTGCCCCGGAGCCCCCAGCTGTTTGTAAGCAACTTGGAATCCAGCCCCCAGTGGTCGCCCTTGGGTGCCAGGGCTCAGCTCCCACACTAAGGGTGAGTGGACGCCCCCGGCGTAACATTCCCCTCTTGCTTCTCTGTTCTCTCTCCTTCCAGCCGAGTGTCTGCTTCGCTTACTACCTGGAAACGGATGACTCTGACTCTGATTCCCAGTCTGACCCCGACACCTCGAAACCCGGCTTGAGCTGCACCTCCCCCTCCAAGCCTGGCGTGGACCACGAGGAGATCCAGGCGTGGGAGTGTCCCCTGTGCTGTCTCAGCATCCTCTGCCTCTCCTAGATCCCGAGGGTACCCTGTGCCCCCCACCCCCTCACCCCCACCCCCCTGCTCCAGAGCACCTGAGCTCTCCACCCCCCCCCCGGCCCTGCTCCATAGCACCTGCAGTCCCCCCCCACCCCGCTCCAGAGCACCTGTGCTCTCCCCCCCCACCCCTGCCCCTGCTCCAGAGCACCTGCACCCTCCCCAGAGGCGCGTGCTGGACTACTGTGATGTGAGACCGCCGATACAGCAGCCTCAATAAACCCAGCTTGCCATGTCTCTCGTGTGGGTGGTTTGTGTGTTAACCTCTCAGGGGCCAAGGTGTGGCCACCCTGTGGAGCTGGGTGGCCAGGGTCCTTTGACCTGGGGGCTCTGTGGCTGGAGAGGGCTCACCCCCCCACACCAAGCCCACGTTCTGGGTTAGGGGGAAGGGGGACGATGAGGGGAAGGGAAGACACACTTTAGACCCTCAAAGGGAAACTCCTCCAAGATGCCCAGACCACTTTTCCTTAAACCTCATTGGCCAGAGCCTAGTCACATGACCATAAGTAGCTGCAAGAGAAGCTGAGCAATCTTGTGTCAGCTAATAGCTCCTATTGTTATAGCAAAGGAGAATGGCCATTATGTCCACTGCTGACCGGGTCTGGTATGTTCATTTACCCCCAGCACTAGCCTGTGATGAACACATGAGTGAAAAAAATTTACTCTTCAATTCTGTATCTCTCTCCCACTGATGAGGATCTCCTGCCTTTAAGCAAATATTTACAATAATGAACATTTCTTTGGACTTCTTCCAGTGGTTAAAACTCTGAAATTCCAATGCAGGAGCTGTGGGTTGGATCCCTACACATACAACATCTTACACACACACACACACACACACACACTGAAATACTACTCAGTCATAAAAAAAAGAATGAAATTCTGCCATTTGCAACAATGTGGATGGACACAGAAGGTATTCAGTTCAGTTCAGTTCAGTTTAGTCGCTCAGTCGTGTCCGAGTCTTTGCGACCCCATGAGTCGCAGCACGCCAGGCCTCCATGTCCATCACCAACTCCCGGAGTTCACTCAGACTCACGTCCATCGAGTCAGTGATGCCATCCAGCCATCTCATCCTCTGTCGTCCCCTTCTCCTCCTGCCCCCAATCCCTCCCAGCATCAGGGTCTTTTCCAATGAGTCAACTCTTCGCATGAGATGGCCAAAGTATTAGGCTTAGTGAAATAAGTCAGACAGAGAAAGATAAATACTCTCTATATTATTACTTACATGTGGCATCCAAACAATAAAACAGACAAATGAATATAACAAAATAGAAACACACTGAAGGCTTCCCTGGTGGCCCAGATGATAAAGAATCTGCCTGCAGTGTGTGAGACCTGGGTTCAATCCCTCGGTCAGGAAGATCCCCTGGGGAAGGGAATGGCAACCCACTCCAGTATTCTTGCCTGGAGGATCCCGTGGACAGAGGAGCCTGGCGGGCTACAGCCCATGGGGACCCAAAGAGTTGGACATAACTGCATGACTAACACACAGTCACGGATGTAGAGAATAAACTAGTGGTCACTCGGGAGGGGAGGAGGGCCAAGAGACGGGTATCTGATTAAGAGGCACACACTACTATCTATAAGGCAAATAAGCAACAAGGGTGTATTATACACACAGGGATATATAGCCATTATTTTGCAGTGAGTTTAATAACTTTAAATCATATAAATAATCTACTGTAAATAATAAAATAATCTATAAAAATATTAAATCACTGTGCTGTTCACCCAAAACTAATATAAACCAACTATACTTCAGTTTAAAAAACGGCCCCAGCAGAATATTTCTTTCTTCTAGAATAAGTTTCTTAAGGCCCATCCAATGAGAGCGTTGGTGAAGAGAAATCCACCAAACTAAGCCAGTAGTCCTCCACGTAGGTAACTGACCGTAAGCCCAACCGCTGGAATAGTTTCTAAACTCTGCATATGATTCTGCTTATCATAGAAAAACATTTCATTCACATGCAAAAGTCCTCACCAAAAAAAAAAATGATAAAGAGTCATATGGGTCAGGTCTGGGCTTCCCTGGTGGCTCAGGTGGTAAAGAATCTGCCTCTGATGCAGGAGACCCAGGTTTGAATTCTGTGGTGGGGAAGACTCCCCTAGAGAAGGAAATGGCAACCCACTCCAGTATTCTTGCCTGGAGAATTCCATGGACAGAGGAGCCTGGCGGGCTACAGTCCATGGGGTCGCAGACAGTCAGACACGACTGAGTGACTAACATTTCCAGCTCACATGGGTCAGGTCTGGCCTCTTGGGATAGCTGTCTACCTCTGATGCCATTTCCTTTTTTCCTGGTCTGAGAATAATCTCTCCTGCGCTTGAGCATGGATGTGAGAAGATTGGAGGCCAGCAGTCCTCTCCATAGATGAGTCAGATATCATAGCAGAATCTACAGATTTGGGGAGTTTCCTGTCTTCTCAAGGAAGGCTTTAATGTAAGTTGAGATTCCTGCATCTGCCAGGAGCTGTCCTTCCTTATTTACCTGGCAGTGCTACTAGGAACTCTGAAGCAAGGTACCAGGCTATTTTTCCCAGGAGCTTTGTAACTCCTTAAAGTTCACCTAAGCTCTTTAAAGCTGTCTGGTTATAGTCTGTGCATATTCTCAACAATGTTTCCATTTATACCCCATTAAAAGAAGAGATTCTTATTGAATTTATGCAGGTAACTACACTGCCATAAAAAAAGAATACTTGCTAAGAGTTTCCAAATTCTGGAAGGATCAGGTAGAGAGACAATATAAACGTTTCACTTCAGCTTACAAAGGTATAATTTGCCAAACTGTTGTCATAATTAAATGAGAGCGAAATGTTTCCTTATGTCTAGAAAAACAAAGATTAAAAGCCAGCATTTCAGACAAAGGGCCGTAAAAATGGAAAGTATCTTCAACCCTTCACTCAGTCCTGTGTAATGAATCCTTGTTGATCTTAAACTTCTGTTGGCAGCTTATGAAGCCATCGGCTTCTCCGTTAGGATTCTTCAATTCCTTATTCAGTGCAGTGGTATGAGCTGGAGGTTATCAGAAGCCTGTGATTGTCGAAAAAAGACATTTCAATGTAAATGAATTAAACATTGAGTTCAAAACAGTTTCTCAGCCCCACCAGCTACATTTCAGTGGCCAGATGTGGCCAGTGGCTACCACACTGAACACATTTCAGATACAGAACATTTCCATGGTCACTGGAGGGTCTATGTCAGGACTGGCTTAGATCACTTAGGTTTTCAGAATTATTACACTAGAGCCCCTAGGGCTTCCCTGATAGCTCAGGTGGTAAAGAATCCGCGTGCAGTGCAGGAGATCCCGGTTCGATTCCTGGGTCAGGAAGATCCCCTGGAGAAAGGGATAGGCTATCCACTCCAGTGTTCTTGGGCTTCCCTGGTGGCTCAGCTGGTAAAGAATCCGCCTGCAATGTGGGAGACCTGGGTTTGATCCCTGAGTTGGGAAGATCCCCTGGAGAAGGGAAAGGCTACCCACTCCAGCATTCTGGCCTAGAGAACTCCATGGACTGTATGGTCCATGGGGTCGCAAAGAGTTGGACACTACTGAGCAACTTTCATTTTCACTATAGGCCCTAGAAAACGAGGATTTGGGCTGAGCACCGTGAGATCCCGAAAGAGCACAGTCTTACAGAGCATCCTATCAGTGGTTCTTGGGGACTCTTGGTTCCACGCGGGCCCTCTGGGCACTTCAAGTCTCAGCTTGGCCGGTGCCCAGCCCACAGGACACGTCCTCCGCCTGGGCCAGGTTGACCAGTCTGTTCCTGCTGACGTTCGGTAAATGGTGACATTCCCCAGGCACTTCCTCCTGTCATTCATGGTGCTGAGCACTGTACGTAGACAAGCTCATGTAACCGTCAGCAGATCCCTAGGAAATAGGAGCTAATATGACCCCAGTTTATATGGGAGAAACCCGAGGCTTGTGAGACCTGTTTTTAAAGATTATTATTTCAGTTTCTGAATCTAAACCAGGACTCTCTGGCTACTCTTTATACTTTTTCAGCCTCATGGAATTCAAATTTTCACAAAATATATCTTTAAAGAAATAAAATATAGCGGTTTACATTTCTGCCAAAACTGCCCTTCCACCAGCCAGCAGCTTGGCTTTGTCTGCTGCAGGAGCTGGCAGAGAAAGCTCTCTAGGTCAGAGGTGGGCAGACTGCGGCCGTCCAGCCCACAGCCTGTTTGTGCAAATAAGGACTTTTTGGCACAGTCACGTCTGGACTGCTTTAATGCAAAGTCCTTTAGCTGCGACAGAGACTTATTGGCCCAGAAAGGCTAAAAATCTTGCCATGAGACCCTTGAAAAGAAAGGTGACTGATCGCTGCTTCTGTATAGCTTCAGGATTCAAAGATAAAAGGTTGAGCCAAAGGGTGTCCTAGGGATTGGATGTGGAAGACCAAGGGGGAGGTGAGCATCTTGGATAGCTTCATGGATTCTGGCTTGAGCCACCGGAGGTGCTAGGTTCCAAGGTGGGAATGATTTGGGAGACACACCAGTGGGTTTATAAGGGTTCGTTTAATTTAGGATGTGTTAAATTGAATTAGAGCCAAGTAAGCCTTAGCAAGTGCAAGGAGTGTGTGTTTAAACCTGCAAATATTTTTTTAAGCTGCCTTCATATACACCCATTACCTCGTGTCCAGGAATGTAGCTCTGCCCATGATTTCTGATTTGCAGATCAAGCTTAGAAATTGATGGCGATTAAGTTATTCATTCATGTATTCAAAAATATTTTACCAACACCATAAAGAAAGTCAATGTATGAATAAGAAACTTATCAAAGGTAATTTCAGTACACATTACATAGACGAGATCAATATCCTTAATATGTAAAGAACTCTTATAGATAGATAAGACAAAGACCACCCAATCAGAAGTGGGGACAGAGGAAACAGTAATTAACAGTGAAGAAATGAAACTGTTTCTAATGGTGTTTTGACCCAGCTTTCAGTAAAGATTTTAAAATGTGTTCCTATATACGGACGTGGCCTGTCCACATGCACTGTTGGTCAGAGTCTCCTCTGGTCCTCTTTATGAAGGGCAATTTGGAAAGAGCTGCTCCCAAATTTGAAATGTACATATACTCTGATGCAGTACCTTCCGTTCTAAAACCTGTGCTGATAAGCTTCCAATTATGTGCAATGACACACTTTGAAAGAAGGTTATTCCAGTCATGTTGGTAGTAAGAAAAGACCAGAAGCCACCTAAATGTCCAGCCTTTGGACACTGGTTATACAAATCATGGTAAAGTCACTCAGTGGAATAGTCTACTGCTATTAAAAAGAATGAGGCAGTACTGTATGGATGGATATGACAAAATTTCTAAAATATATTCATTTGTTAGCTAAAAAAAAAACAAAAGCAGGAGTGTTTATGGTAGGATATCGTTCACGTTAAAGAAAGAAACAGAGGGATAGGGGCAGATGAAACGTACTTCTGTTTATTTAAATACACACATGCATATACATGCATCAGTTCAGTTCAGTCGCTCAGTCGTGCCCAACTCTTTGCAGCCCCATGAATCTCAGCACACCAGACCTCCCTGTCCATCACCAACTCCCGGAGTTCACCCAAACTCATGTCCATTGAGTTGGTGATGCCATCCATCCATCTCATTCTCTGTCGTCCCCTTCTCCTCCTGCCCCCAATCCCTCCCAGCATCAGAGTCTTTTCCAATGAGTCAACTCTTCGCATGAGGTGGCCAAAGTACTGGAGTTTCAGCTTTAGCATCATTCCTTCCAAAGAAATCCCAGGGCTGATCTCCTTCAGAATGGACTGGTTGGATCTCCTTGCATTCCAAGGGACTCTCAAGAGTCTTCTCCAACACCACAGTTCAAAAGCATCAATTCTTCAGCACTCAGCTTTCTTCACAGTCCAACTCTCACATCCATACATGACCACTGGAAAAACCATAGCATTGACTAGATGGACCTTTGTTGGCAAAGTAATGTCTCTGCTTTTCAATATGCTATCTAGGTTGGTCATAACTTTCCTTCCAAGGAGTAAGCGTCTTGTAATTTCATGGCTGCAGTCACCATCTGCAGTGATTTTGGAGCCCAGAAAAATAAAGTCTCACACTGTTTCCACTGTTTTCCCATCTATTTCCCATGAAGTGATGGGACCAGATGCCATGATCTTTGTTTTCTGAATGTTGAGTTTTAAGCCAACTTTTTCACTCTCCTCTTTCACTTTCATCAAGAGGCTCTTTAGTTCCTCTTCACTTTCTGTCATAAGGGTGGTGTCATCTGCATATCTGAGGTTATTGATATTTCTCCTGGCAATCTTGATTCCAGCCTGTGCTTCCTCCAGCCCAGTGTTTCTCATGATGTACTCTGCATATAAGTTAAATAAGCAGGGTGACAATATACAGCCTTGACGTACTCCTTTTCCTATTTGGAACCAGTCTGTTGTTCCATGTCCAGTTCTAACTGTTGCTTCCTGACCTGCATACAGGTTTCTTAAGAGACAGGTCAGGTGGTCTGGTATTCCCATCTCTTTCAGAATTTTCCACAGTTTATGGTGATCCACACAGTCAAAGGCTTTGGCATAGTCAGTAAAGCAGAAATAGATGTTTTTCTAGAACTCTCTTGCTTTTTTGATGATCCAGCGGATGTTGGCAATTTGATCTCTGGTTCCTCTGCCTTTTCTAAAACCAGCTTGAACATCAGGAAGTTCACGGTTCACATATTGCTGAAGCCTGGCTTGGAGAATTTTGAGCATTACTTTACTAGCGTGTGAGATGAGTGCAATTGTGCGGTAGTTTGAGCATTCTTTGGCATTGCCTTTCTTTGGGATTGGAATGAAAGTGACCTTTTCCAGTCCTGTGGCCACTGCTGAGTTTTCCAAATTTGCTGGCATATTGAGTGCAGCACTTTCACAGCATCATCTTTCAGGATTTGGAATAGCTCAACTGGAATTCCATCACCTCCACTAGCTTTGTTCGTAGTGATGCTTTCTAAGGCCCACTTGACTTCACATTCCAGGATGTCTGGCTCTAGGTGAGTAATAATTAAGCATACAAATAAATGAATACATATTTATCTCTGATGGCATGGATAGGAAATTGGCTAATGCTAGTGGAGGTTACCTTCAGTAGGAAACATGGCCGGGAGAGCTGGAGGGGAAGGAGATGTACTCCTTTCTGTATAATATTTTATCCTGTTGGAAGGTTTCACTACTGTTGCTGAAAGCAAGTCTCCCCTCGATCCATTCCCCCTTTCTTCCAGGACATGAAAGCCCTGAATCTCAGCTGGAATCCTGCTCCCTGAAGGCAAGACAGCATTTCTCACTTCTTGTCCCAGGAGTCCATTTGATTAAGGTCTGGCCAGTGAGCATCCCTGGGCTTCCCAGTTTCTCAGTGGTGAAGACTTTGCCTGCCAGTGAAGGAGATGTGGGTTCCCCTGAGTCGGGAAGATCCGGTGGAGGAGGAAATGGCCACCCAGTCCAGTATGCTTGCCTGGAGAATCCCATGGACAGAGGAGCCTGGCGGGCTACAGTCCATGGGGTTCCAAGAGTTGACCATGACGGCGCCTGCGCTCAGGGACCATCCATAACAGACAGCCCGGGCAAGGTGTGTTTCCTCACGTGTGTGCCCATCCATAGGAGGGTCTCAATTGTCACCAGCAGGCCTGAGAAGTTGAGGGGACATCTTGGGGGTTTGAGAGTAGGCCATTGTGAGCAGCAGTGAGTGTGTGGGTATTTGGGAGAGGGGTCACCGCGTGCCTGGGGGTCACTGTATCTGAAGATGGTGCAGGGCGGGCCCCCAGACCCCAGTGCCACCCCCGCCCCGGGCATCCAGGCCCTTGGGTCTCCGTGGCTCGGCAGTGAAACACGGTTCTTCCCTGTGAACCCCACGTCCCGTCTCCTGAAGACCTGGGCCCGGGCGGGGACCAGGTGGGGGAGGGGCGCTGGGGGGCCCAGGTGGAACCCCCGCCAGGGAGACAGTGATGCCGGGACGCTGGCTCACAGAGGGGGTGTGAGGCCAGAATTCCCAGCGCTCCAACCCTGAGACGACAAAAGCGGAGCCAGCACGAGCCCCTGCTGCACTTTGTTGCGGGCGCGGCTGGAACCACTCGGTCTGCGTCCCCGTGGGCCGGGGCGGGGCCGGTGGTCGCCGGCCGCCCCCTCCGCGCTTTTGTGCCGGGGTCCCCAGGCGCGTGTGCAGGGAAGCCCCGCCGCGCGACGCCGGGAGCCGCCGGGCCCGCCCGCCCGCCCCGACTCAGCCCTGGGCAGCCCGGGGCCGAGCCGCCGCCGCGCGTCCGAGGGTCTGCGCCATCCGGGCGAGTGCGCAGTGCGGGCGGGGGGCGGCGGGCGGCGGGCGGGCGCTGCGGGGTCGCCGCGGGAGGCGGAGGCGCCCCGCGGGCGGTGCGGTGCGTGCCGGCGGCGGGGCGCGGGCGCGCGCCGGGGAGACCCCGAGGAGCCCGCGGCTCCCCGAGGGCGCCGCAGTCCTCAGACCCTTCTGAGCGCCAGGCGGGCGACTCGTGGTCCGAGGGCTCCTCGGGCCGCCGGCGAGCGAGCAGGCTGGAGGGCAGCGAGGAGGACTGGGCCGTGCGGGTGAGGGCCTGGCTGGGCCTCCTCCCCGGGCAGGTGCAGGAGGAGCAGGCGCCCGGCCCGGAGCCGCCCGGAGGTACGAGGGCCGGTCTGCGCGCCGCGCGGCTCCCATGGCGGCCGGGCGCTCCGGGGAGGCGGCGGGGCCGGGGCTCCCTCCGGAGCGGCCGGAGGGAGCCCAGCAGGCTGGCTTGGGGAGCCTCGAGGGGAGCCTGGGGGTGCGGGGGGCCGGGAGCCCCTCCGGAGCCTTTCGGGGCACCGGAGCAAGCTGGCGAGAAGCGCGCCTGCCGAAGCGTCCTGGAGCCTCGGGTGTCCGCGCCCGCGCCTGCGGCCGGCGGGGCCCGGGAGCGCGCCGGAGCGCGCCTCTGAGGGGGGCGGCCTCCGGGGGCGACCGAGGGTCTGCCCCGGGGGGGCCCGAGGGGATCCTGTGTCTGGGGGCCGATTGCGGCTTTGCAAACGTCTGTGCCTTCCTGCCCCGTGTCCAAAGTATCTGTTTGGAAATCGGTGTTTCTGCAAGTTCATACGTGCATGTGTCTGTCTGTGACTGTCTGGATTGTCTGCTCTTTCAAGCTCCGTGAACCTGCATCTGCACGTTTGTGTGTGTGGATTTGTCAGCGGGTCTTAGCGTTTCCAAAAGGCCCGTGAGCTGAGAGGGTGTCTCTGATTTTCCAGGAATGTCTGTGACTGCAGTGTGGGTGTGGATATGTGTGTGTCTGTGTGCACGCCTGGGTGTCTCTGAGGGTGTCTGAGAGAGACACGCCAGGGTGTCTCTCTGCATATCTGTCTGATTTGATTTCCTCGTAGGTTTCAATTTTTTCCAAGCCTATACTCCCAAAGGAGTGATTCTGAGGTTTAAAGAAAACCATCTGGAGAGAGTGTAAAGGGGAGTGACAGGGGTCTGAGAGGGGGAGGCCTCTGGGGGTGAGTCCCCAGGTGAGACATAGGGTGGACCCTGGGGTGTCAGACAGAGGTGGTCTGGGTGTCCCCTAGGGTGTCCTTTGAGATCTAAGTGTGCAAAGGTGTGTGTCCTCCGTGTGTGTGCCTGGAAGTGCCCAGTATTTGAAGCTGTATTTGCACATCTGTGTGTGTGTGTGTGTGTGCGTGTGCCTGAGCTTCCCCGAACCTCAGGATGTTACTGCCCATCTGCGTGTGTTTCAGGATCTATAAGTGCGTCTTCATTTGCACACGTGGGGCTCTGGGGCCAGGGGTGTGTCTGGGAGTTGCTGAGAGTGTCCTCCTGTGAGTCCCGGGCAGGGGGTCAGCTCCCGAGAGGGAGTCACTGTGTGTCTGTGATCCTGCAGGACCCACCCCCACCCTCGAGGGGTCCCCAGCGCCCCCCAGCCCTGGGTCTCTGAAGCCCGAGCCTCTGTGCCTTTCCCAGGAAGGCCTGGCCTGGACAGTGGGGGAGGGGCGCTGGGGGGAGGGCTGTGCGCTGAGGTCCAGCAGGGACACCTCAGAAGAGGGACAGTGATGCTGGCAGGCTGGGGGTCTTCCTGGAGGAAGAGGCCCGGGACCCTCCCCACGAATAATGAAATTGCGGTGAACAATCCGACGCCTGTGCGGGTGTCAGAGACTGTGTTAACCACCTGACTTGCTGTTTGGGGTTTGGGGGGGGCTTGTGTCTCCGAGCAACCGAGCCGCGTTCATTCTCTTGGGTTTGTCCACAGGCTCCACAGGCATCCCCAGAGCCAGCCCTGTCCGGGCGTCAAGGAAAAGCACTGGGCCCCCCATCCCGCTTGTGCCCAGGGTCGAAGAGAGACCCGGGTCGCGATGTCAGTCTCGAGGTCAGTTCTGCGGCCGCAGTCCTGAAGGGTCTCCGCCTTTCGGCCAGGATGGCGCTGCAGGGGTCTCCGTGGGGAGCACAGGGAGGCACCCAGGGAGGATGTGCGGGGGCCTCCTGGGTGGTGGGTCCCAGGGGCGTGGGCTGGGGGCCACAGAGACCCGATGGGGCGGGCAGTGGGGCCCCTTGAGGAACCAAGTCTCCCTGAGGGCAGCCTCACCTTCTGAGCTTCCCGACCCCTCCCAAGTCTGAGGGTTTCTGGGGTCACCAGGAGGAACAAAGACTGCAGCGGGCAGGGGAGGCTGGGGTGTCTGCAAGAGGAGGTGGTGGGGACCCCCTCCTGGTCCCCAGGTTTTCAGTTCAGTCGCTCAGTCGTGTCCGACTCTTTGCGACCCCATGGACTGCAGCACACCAAGCTTCCCTGTCCATCACCAACTCCCGGAGCTTACTCAAATTCATGTCCATCGAGTTGGTCATGCCATCCAACCATCTCATCCTCTGTCGTCCCCTTCTCCTGCTGCCCTCAGTCTTTCCCAGCATCAAGGTCTTTTTCAATGAGTCAGCTCTTCTCATCAGGTGGCCAAAGTATTGGAGTTTCAGCTTCAGCATCAGTCCTTCCAATGAATACTCAGGACTGATCTCCTTTAGGATGGACTGGTTGGATCTCCTTGCAGTCCAAGGGCCTCTCAAGAGTCTTCTCCAACCCCACAGCTCATTTTAGGGAGCACAGGGGCAGACCTGTGGACTTCTGAGTTTGTGGGAGGAGGCAGGACTTTGGGGAGGGGGGCGCTGTAGGACCCAGGAGAGGTCAGGTGTGGATCGTGGTCCAGGCACAGCCCTGACCAAAGAGGACATCCAGAAATTATTTCTGGGGGGCAGTCCAGAGGGGAGTCTGGGGCAGGGGAACTTCTGAAGGCGTTTGGAGGTCCTCTGAGGACGCCTGTGATGATGCGCTGCTGAGGAAGGCCTTGGAAATGGGCTTGTCGACCTCCAGGGATTCTGGGGGGTCATGTCTGGTTGGAGGGGGGGGCGCCTCCCAGAGGGGCAGCCTCTGGGGAGGTGCCGTGGGGAGCGCCTCTCAGAGCGCCCGGGCCTGGTGGGGACGGCGGGCGCACGGGCGGCGTGTCTTCACTCTGGGGCGGCGGGGCGGCGTGTCCGCAGGCGGCTCTCGGTTCTTTAGAATAAACCTCTGGGCGCCCCTGGTGCCCCAGCCGCCTGGAGAGCGTCCTGGAGAGCCGGAGCGCGGGAGAGGCCCCGAGGGTCACCGCGTTCCTGGGGGGTCGTCCCAGCTCTGAGGGCCCCGGAGGGCTGGCCCAGTTCTGAAGCCCACCTGACCTGGTGACCCGCCCCTTGTCCCTGTGCCTCAGCAGCTCAGTGACCCGGGGGGCTTCTCCCTCTTGCAGGGTTCCTCTCTCCCGGACGACCTGACCCAAAAGGAGGCCCTGGACTGGTGGGGAGGGGCACTGGGGAGGTCAGAGGTCAGGCTGGAGGGTCCCAGCATCAGAGACAGTGATTCAGGGAAGGTGGGTGGGAGCCGGTGGGGGGAGGCCCCCTGACCTCCTCCCCCAACAGCGATAGAGTTGGAGCCGACACAGGACTGCCTTGGTCTGGGTCAGACTGTGTTCTCAACACTTGACATGCATTGAATCCTATTTAATCCTCACATTTCATCATACTGCTCATTTTGTGGAGGGGAAAGCTGACAGCACAAGAGGTTAAATACCCCCAAACTGGGGCTTTCCAGGTAAAATATATGATAAATACTTAAATGGAAATTTCAGATAAATAATGAATTACCTTTTCGTATAGTAAGTGAGTGAAGTCGCTCAGTCGTGTCCGACTCTTTGCGACCCCATGGACTGTAGCCTACCAGGCTCCTCTGTCCATAGTACTGGAGTGGATTGCCATTTCCTTCTCCACCTTTTAGTATAAGTACGTCCCACATATTCCATGGGACTTGCCAATACTGAAACAAAATTTAGAAGAATAAATACAAAATGAATTTTTATGTCATTAGTGACATGAGCCATGCAGTGTTTGCAGATACTTATGCTAAAAAGTGATGTGTGCGTCTGAAACGCAAATCTCAGGGTGCTGTCTTTCTTGTTGCTGTTGTTAAATCTTGAGATCTCCAGCTAGTGACTGGCAGGTTGGAATCCCCCAGTTCTCACCCCAGACATATGGCCCACGTCCTGCCCGGGGTGATTCTGGGGCCGAAGTGATGCTGGGGCGGAGCCCCTTCCCTGCAGGGCCGGCCCCGCCCCAGGGCTAGGGCCCGGCCCCTCCCCTCACCGCGGTCCTGAGGGCAGGACTGAAGCCTCCTGTACCTGGACCCGGGAGGGCCTGTCTGAACCCCTTGGGCAGGCTGCCTGGTAGCCTTGGGACGGAGCTGAAACAGCACTGGGATGGCTCCACGAGTGCACTTACTGAGTGCCTGCTGTATGCCAGCCTCCAGAGGCCCTTCTGATACCCAGTTAGCCAAGCTGCAGCTTCCTGGTCCCAGCACTTTGTGTCACAGTTGTTCTAGTTTTAAAGGGGGGTGAGCCCCAGGTACCACGAGCCCTGCCCTTGTCCTTTCCAGGCGCCATGACAACCGCTCTCCCCAGATCACACCCTGGGCCTTGGAGGAAACCAGCAGGAAACCCAAATGGGTGCATTGCAAGCACGTCCGTCCCCTTGGATGCTGGGGACCTGGAGACGTGGGAGGGGATGGAGCTGTCTGAGTCCACCCGAGCTCTGAGAGCCACACCCAGGCCCCCCGGCTCCACCGTCCAGGCACTAACTGTCTCCTGTCCGCAGGGAGCACCTGTGGTGCCATGATGCTGCCTCTGAGCACCATCGGGGGCCAGGGAAGGGAGGAGGTGCAGACCAGACCTCCGCAGAGAAGAGGTGAGACCCACGTGGGGCGGAATCTGTGGTCAGGCGGGAGTGGGGAGGTCTCCAGGGCACAGGCGATGGGGAAGCAATGACCCTGAAGACTGGCCCCAAGCCCGAGTGTCTGCCGCTGCTCTCTGAAGGAGGGGGCCCTGAGGGGCGCCCAGCTGTTGTAGCTGACGTGACGATGGTACAACAGATACTGGTCCAGTCCACCGTGTCTTCCCCCACGTATTTTATCAAATCTGTAGCAGCTTATAACCATCACACAAAACACAGACATGCCTCTCCGTCGCTCAGCTTTGTAGTTCCTTCCCCAGACAGCTACTTCCCAGCTCCTTGTCCAGTCTTCCAGAATGTTCTATGCTCACTCATGGAGACAAGGATGTGCATGTATCTGTTACTGTGTATTTATGTCTGATATACGGGTGTGTACTGCACATGCAACTTCCTTCAGTGTTTGGTTTCATTTATTTCTGCTCTGACACAGAATCTTCCAGTCACAGTCCCAAGGCTTTCCACACATCCAGTCACGCAAGCTTCACAATGAGGGAGGGACAGGAATTACCTCGTTTTCCAGATGGGAAATCTGAAGGGTGAAAGTGAATAAACAGCTCACGATGGGATCTGAATCCCTCTGGCCTGGGGGTCTTTGACCTTAAGCACCGTGCCCCCTGTCCATCTCTAGGACCCTCCCCCACAAGACGCCCAGTTTGTGTTCCAGCTGCCTGGGATTCCACGTCTCTCTGTGCTATATGTGTGCTAAGTTGCTTCGGTCGTGTCTGACTCTTTGCGACCCTACAGATTGTAACCCTGCCTGGCTCTTCTGTCCATGGAATTTTCCAGGCCAGAATACTGGAGTGGGTTGCCATTTCCTTCTCCAGGGGATCTTCCCGACTCAGGGATTGAACCCAGGTCTCCTGTGTCTCTTGCACTGGCAGGTGGATTCTTTACCACTGAGCCTTCAGGGAAGCTTGACCAGGTTCCTGCAGGTGGCCATTTGGGTTATTCCCAGTCTTTGACGATGACAATAAATGCAGATGGAAATAGGACTATACTTGGGTCACATTGCACCAGGGGAGTGGATCCAGGACTACATGTTTAAAAAGGGAGGTGGCAGCGTCCGAGGGGACGTTTGCACAGGTGGCCTGGATGGTCCTCCAGAGAGGCCGGCTTCCATTCTCAGGAGTGGAGGAGTCTGTAAGCAAATAGATGGATTTGTGGGCAGCTTTCAAATAGCAGGGACTTTCACTCCAAATCGACATGTCTGTCTTCTTCAGGGAATCCCAAGTGTTTTCTGGAGAGACGTGCCCACTGGCACCTGCGTATCAGCTGTGCCTTCCTCCTGGGCACGGGTGCCCCAGGGCGTCATATCTCCAGAGCCCCCGTTGTCTAACTCCAGCCTCTCCACTCGCTGACATTCCCTGTCTGTTCCTGTGGACCTTCAGGATGCAACTTCATGCATCTCTGCAGGGACTGCTGTGCAACCTCCCACAAGTGTCCTAACCTCTCCGTTTCCTTCTCTCTAAAGTTGGATGAATATAGTGCCCATCTCAGAGAGTTATCATGAACAACCAAACAAGCTAATACCTGCAAAATACTTAAAATTGTGCCTGACACACAGCAGGTCCTCCACATGTATTAGCCATCGTCACTGGTTTCATGATGAACATTTTATTATTATCGAGTTTCGCAAGCCTCAGCAGGCGAGAGGGCCTCATGCCTCTTTCTTCCTCGCTCAGCCCTGCCTTTTGAGAGAACCACCGGTCAGCGAAGGGAGCCCGCCAGAAAGAATGCAAGAGTGTCAGCCAAACAGGTGCCGACGTGCCCCATGGTGAGTCTGCTTGTTTTCTCCTTTGACCAGAGAACCCTGGGCCTGAGAGGTCAGGCTCATCGCCCACCCTCTCCGCCCAGCAGAGACCCTTGGGTGCCCGGGTGCCCCTTGCCCCTCCCTCGTCCCAGATGTGGCCCCATCCTGTGAAGGGGATGGTTTTCCTTGAGGGTCCTGCCCTCTTTCCTGCCTCCTTCTCTTTGCTAATTCCAACCTCTGCTCCAATGTCACCTCCTTCATGAAGCCTCCCTTGACACTGCATGCCCAACCCCTTGCCTTGCTGAATTTCTTCAGCTTTATTATTGCTGCTTGAGATTATACCATTTATCTATTTGTTCCTAATCTGTCCCCCTTAAGAGAGTAGTTCAGGGGGAGGATGGCAGCGGGAAGCCCCGTGTTGTTCAGTGACATGTCCCCTGTCTAGATCAGATGTAACCCATGTCCAGCACTGTATACACTCGGGCTGATTAAATGAAGGAATGAATTAGGGAACGGTCCCTCCTGCGGAGGCAGCTGTGGCCTTGTCCACCTGGGTACCAGTCCTCCTTCTCCTGCTAACCCCCTTGACTTTTCTGGGGGACCACCGGTCTCCACCCACTTTGGGTGGATCTGATCCCATCCTCTGACTAGCTCCAGGTACGCCCCTGACCAATCAGAGCCGGCAGTGCCAAGGTTCCCGGTGATTGGCCCTGGGCTGGCACGTGACTCGCCCTTGGCCAATGAGGCGTCGGCTCTATCTCTGGGCTTCTTAACAGGCACGAGGGGAGGCTGGAGGGACCCTGGTGAGAGGGGTCAGGGGAGGCCCTGGGTCAGATGCCTTCGAGAACGTCTTTCCTACTAGTGCCTGCAACAGTCGTGGGAGGACTCTTTAGAAATTATATTAGAAAAGAAAATGAGTCACAGACGGTATAAAGATCATCCAAATTCGCCAGTTGCTAACATTTTTTCTATTTACATATTTTCTTTAATAAAAGAATATATATGTATTTATAATATATATGTATATATTATGCATATATGTGTATATTTGTTACAGTATATATACACATAACATACCTAAGTGTGCATCGCCTTAGATACAATATTCTATTATACAGGGTGGGGTTATTGTCACCTTCCTGCATTCAACCCTGATACACGCTGCATCTTATCCCTGTGCTGGTTTTGATATTAACAATATGCTACATACTGTCCATCTGGCATTCTCCCTCCAACACAGGGCCTAGTCTAGGGCAGAGATTGTACTTAGTAACGTATCTGTAGTTTTTTTTAAGCTAGACAGTCTCCTAAGCCTTGTTTGCTTTTTATGGCCCTGACCATTTTGAAGTCCAGAGTCACACCCATCCCATATGTGGTTTATTGGGTATATTTTTTACCATCTCCCTGTGAATGAGACTCAGGATAAGCTATGATCTCTGGAGCACCACCTGTGACGCCGTGTCCTTCTCAGAACATCACATTTCGATGCACATGAGGTCTGTGCGCTATCACTGGTGATGCGAATTTTGATCCATTGGGCCAAGATGCTTGTTCCATTTCTCCACTGAATAATATCTGACTTTCCCATTTCTAATAGGAACTCATTGGAGAGACACTTGAAGCACTAAATAACTTAGAAGCAGAGAGAATCTTATTGGTCCTTCCAGGTCCTTTGCTCACCACTGAACCAATCATCAGCTAACCTAGAAGCAGAGAGCCTTTTGATTGGTCCTTCCAGGTCCTGTGTCTCTCCACTGAACCAATCATCAGCTAATCCAGAAGCAGAGAGCATTCTGATTGGTCCTTACAGGTCCTTTGCTCACCACGGAACCAATCATCAGCTAACCTAGAAGCAGAGAGCATTCTGATTGGTCTTTCCAGGTCCTGTGTCCTCCACGGAACCAATCAGCTGAGGTGACGCAGGACCCTAATGGCCTCAGGCCGGGTCACCTGACCATAGTAATGCGAAGGAAATCAGATCCCTCCCTTTCCCCATACCTGGAGAACACAAGGAAGGGATGAGGCGGTGATTCTCAGCCAGAGGCAGTTTGTCCCTCAGGGGTCGCCTTCAATGTCTGGAAACATTTTTGTTTGTCACAATTGAAGGGGTCGTGCTAATGGCATCCGGTGGCCAGGAATGCTGCTTAGCATTTCTGCAATACTCAGGAGCCCCTGCCCCACCCACCGCAAGAAGGATCTGGACCCCAAATGTCACAAGTGGGAAGGGCTGGTAACCTGGGAATAGGAGAAGGACGGTTCTGCAGAGGTGAGGGCACCGTGTGGGGGGAACACCATCCTGCCCACCCCAAGCTTCCCAGCTGGCATCCCAGCCCTCTGAGGCTAAGGGCCCAAACTCCAGACTCTCAGCGCTGGGTTCAAACCCGGCGTCAGCCACTACTGGCTGTGGGACCCGGGGCCAGTTCTTGAACTCCTCTGTGGCTCAGTTTCCCCATCTGTGAAACAGGGCGGTAGGAACCGCACATGGGGTTGGTTACTAGGAGGAAGAAGTGGGTTCACATCTGTGCTGCGCCTACCTGGGAAAATGGGCTTCCCAGGTGGTGCTAGTGGTAAAGAACTCACCTGTCAGTACAGGAGACACAGGTTTGATCCCTGGGTTGGGAAGATCCCCTGAAGGAGGAGGGCATGGCAACCCACTCCGGTATTCTTGCCTGGAGAATCAAGGTTATGTACTCACTTCTAATCCTGAGTGCTGCATGTTCCCTACCTATACGTCTGATCAAATGCCAGAGTGGGAAAGCTTACCAGTGCCTCCCTACCCCCATTTCCTCATCTGCAGGATGGAAAAATAAGATCAGAGGCCACCTCGTGAGGATTAAATGGGACCTGATATGTCATTCACGCTAAAGCGTCCTAAATGCTCAGAAACCATTGGATAGAAATAGTAGTCCTCTCAGAAATCACTACAGCTTCAATACTGCCAGCACCGTGGGTGATGCTTTCTATTGGGAAGAAGTGTTTAATTTTTTAGGAAAGCAGATGGTTTTAAGAAAACCAGCAAAGCAAACATTGTCACAGCTGACGGGTTTCCAGCTCTCACAAAGCGGCAAACATTGTTACATTTAATGATCCTTTTTTTGGATTACCTTGTTCAGTCCTTACACGCCTCTGTGAGGGAGCAGTTACTTATAGTCCATTATACAGAAATGTAAACTGAGGCCAGGGAAGGGCAGGTTATCTGCCTCAGGATCCCCAGCTGTACTGGGTGAAGAAGGAATTCAACCCTAGGTGGGTCGCCCCTGAAATCCTTGCTCAGCCCCTCCCCCCGGGGCACTAAAGTTCTCCTCTCTTCTCCCTGTTCTTTCCTTCCAGCCGGGTTTTTGCTTCGCTTTCTACATGGATTCGAAAGACTCCGAGTTTGATTCGCAACCTTCTCCTGGAAGTTCGAGAGGTGGCTCCAAGTATACCTCCCCTGCGAAGCCTCGTGCAAAGTATAAGGAGATCCAGGCCTGGGAGTGTCCCCTGTGCTGCCTCAGCGTCCTCTACATCTCCTGAATCCTGAGGACACCCCCGGCCTCCCGCTCCAGGCCACCCGCGCGCCCCCCAAACATGCATGCTGGGCTTCTGTGATGTGAAACCCCCAATATGGCGGCTTCAATAAACCCAACTTGCTGTCTCTCTCAAGGCTGTGGTCTGTGTGTGAAACTCCCAGGACCGGGGCAGTGCAGCTCCGTGCAGTTGGGCAGCCAGGGTCCTTTGACCTCGGAGCTCTGTGCCACGTGGCTGGAGAGGGCTCACCCCCCACACCCAATCCACATTCTGGTTCGGGGCAAGTTGGGGGATGAGAAGGGAAGACACGTTTCAGTCCTTCGAAGGGCGACTTCTACAAGAAGCCCAAATAACTTTTCCTCACAGCTCATTGGCCAGAGCAGGTCACATGGTGACATCTAGTTGCAAGGGATGCTGGGAAGTGTAGTCCCTAGCCGGGCAAGCCTGTGTCACGTAATAGCTGCCATCATTAGAGCAAAGTTGTGTAGTACTTAGTGCAACTCCGCGACCCCGTGGACTGTAGCCCGCCAGGCTCCTCTGTCCATGGGTTTTTTCAGGCAACACTAGTGGAGTGGGTTGCCATTCCCTTCTCCAGGGGATATTCCCGACCCAGGGATTGGACCTGCATCTCCTGTGTCTCCTGCATTAAAGGCAGATCCTTTACTCACTGAGCCATCAGGGAAGCCCTTTTATAGCAAAGGAGAGTGGCTATTGTTTCCATCACTGACGAGATCTTTTATGTTCATTTATCCCCAGCAGCAGGCTGTGGTGATTACACGAGTGAATAAACTTATTCTTCAGTTCTGTATCTCTCTCCCACTGACTAGGCTCTCCTCCCTTTTTACACAAATATTTAGAATGATGAACATTTTAGAGCACCGTCCATGTGGGAGGCACTGAGCTAATGTCTTTACACATTTTGATTCCCTTAATTGCGTTCTATTATTATCCCTCTCTCTGAGATAAGAGAACAGAGAGTCCACATCACTTGCTTCAGGTCACACAGATCAGAAGGAGCCAAGCCAACATTCAAACCCAGGCAGGCTGGCTCCAGAGTCTACGCCCTTAGCCATCATGGTATCCGCCTCACAGAGGTGGACACGGGGAGATTCCCAGACGGCCACACAATTGTGAGTCAAAGAGCCTCTTTCAACACTCAGACCTTCCAACATTCCCTTCACACAACTCTTCAGATGCTGCAGAAATACTTGGAATATGTGTGTAGCATGTATCTATAGCCACAATAGTGCCAGTTAACAACCACCACCACAAAATCCATAGAGGTTGTTCACTGAGGTGAAAACACACAACGTGAGAGCTGTGAGTTTTCATTTTATCTGGGGATTTAGTGGGGATTATAGCCCAGGAGACAGCCTCTTGGAGAGCTGTGAGTGACTGCTCCAAACAGGTAGGTGAGAGGTCAGTTTACATGGGATTTTTGGAAAAGGGGTCCACGCAATCACGTGCACCCCTCATTACAAGGTTCATGTTGGTTATGATGCATGGACATCTCCATTAAAGAATTAAAGACTGTAGTTCTTTTCTAAGTAAAAGGTGCAGGTTGGGCAGAAATGTGAACAGACATGCTTTTTTAAAAAAAATAGTTTATGAACATTTAAATCCTGTGAAGTAAAATATAAAAATAGTAATATATTCTTGACATATGTGCAAAATTTGAAACAACCACCTTTAAAAACAGCTTTCATGAGCCTAGGTATCTTTCCTATAAATTAGGGGTCATTTTCGTTCCTATTTTATAGGACTCTGGTGAAGGTTACTTGAGCTCATCTATGTAAAGTTCTCAGTACCACACCTGACAGATGGAAAGTGCCCAGGAAACCAGTCATGACACAGACCCTTCAGTGACCATGGAATTGCATTTGAGAGGGATCCGGGTTTAGTTTTCTTGCCTCCAGCACAATCACTTCATGTGGATCCTTCAATGTAATGGAATCCAGGACATTTCAGGGGCCCAACATGGTCAGTGGCTACTGCACTGGACGCCACAGATACAGAACGTTTCCATGGTCACCGAAGGATCTGTGTCGGGACTGGCTTAGATCTCTTGTGCTGTGCTGAGTGCTCAGTCCTGTCCAACTCTTTGCCACCCCATAGACTGTAGCCCACCAGGCTCCTCTGTCCATGGAATTTTCCAGGCAAAAATACTGGAGTGGGTTGCCATTTCCTTCCCCAGAGGATCTTCCTGATCCAGGGATTGAACCCGCAACTCCTGCATCTCCTGCACTGCAGGCAGATTCTTCACCAACGAGCCACCAGGGAAACGCTTTAGATCTCTTAGATTATCAGAATGATCATACACTGCAGCCTTCAGAAGTGAGGCTGTGGGCTCGCTGCTGTGAGAGCCTGAAAGACCACAGTCTCATGGAGCAATCTCATCAGTGGATCTTGGGGACTCTTGGCTCTGCACAGCGTCCTCTGGGCACTTTGAATCTCAGGGTGCCCAGTGCCCTGTCCACAGGACACCTCCCCTGCCTGGGCCAGATTAACCGATCGGTTACTGCTGATGTTAGATAAATGGTGACATTTCCCAGTCGCCCCCGCCTGTCACTCATGGTGCTGAGCACTTTACGTAGATGAGCTCATGTAACTGTCACCAGAGCCCTAGGAAATAGGAGCTAATATGATCCCCAATTTATTGGAGAGAAAAGCATGGCTCAGAGGAGCTTTTTAAAAACACCACCATTTTAAATTTTCTGCCAAATTCCACACTATGTGCCTATTTGTATGCTCAGTTCAGTTCAGTCGCTCAGTCGTGTCCGACTCTTTGCGATCCCATGGACTGCAGCACACCAGGCCTCCCTGTCCATCACCAACTCCCAGAGTTCACTCAAACTCACATCTATCGAGTCTGTGATGCTGTCCAGCCATCTCATCCTCTGTCGTCCCCTTCTCCTCCTGCCCCCAGTCCCTCCCAGCATCAGAGTCTTTTCCAATGAGTCAACTCTTCACATCAGGTGGCCAAAGGATTAGAGTTTCAGCTTCATCAGTCATTCCAATGAACACCCAGGACTGATTTCCTTTAGGATGGACTGGTTGGATCTCCTTGCAGTCCAAGGGACTCTCAAGATTCTTCTCCAACACCACAGTTCAAAAGCAATAATTCTTCAGCACTCAGCCTTCTTCACAGTCCAACTCTCACATCCATACATGACCACAGGAAAAACCATAGCCTTGACTAGACATTCAAATTTTCATAAAATATTTCTTTCTTTAAAGCAGTTTATCTGTTCACTTTTCTTCGCAAACTGCCCTTTTGTGAGAGAGCAGCTTGACTTTATGTACTGCAGGAGCTGGTACAGAAAATTCTCCAGGTCAGAGGTGGGCAGACTATGGCCATCCAGCCCCGAGCCTGTTTGTGTAAATAAGGGTGTGTTGATACAGCCACAGTCATCCTTAGGTACCGTCTGGGATGCTTTCATGCAAAAGAGGAGCAGCTGCGACACAGACCTGATGGCCCAGGATTCTAAAATACCTGCCACACACCCTCTGGCCAAGAAAGGTGACTGACCCAGAACTGATGAGGCCAAACTGAAATCAGTATGGGTGAGGGCGTGAGAATGGTTAGAAAAGGAGGGAAACCCGGAACTACCGTGAATTCGATGCACACTGTAAGAGATATTCTGTGTTTGAGCCCAATGCACATGCTATTAACACATACACGCGTTTCTACCTGTGTAGCATCTCTTCCTACTCTAAGCACAAGTTTAGAACCACTACTTACTCTTACTGAGCTGTTACAAATCCTAAAAGATGATGCTGTGAAAGTGCTGCACTCAATATGACAGCAAATTTGGGAAACTCAGCAGTGGCCACAGGACTGCAAAAGGTCAGTTTCCATTCCAATCCCAAAGGAAGCCAAAGTCAAAGAATGTTCAAACTACCACACAATTGCACTCAACTCACACACTAGCAAAGTAATGCTCAAAATTCCCCAAGCTAGGCTTCAACAGTACATGAACTGAGAACTTCCAGATATTCAAGCTGGATTCAGAAAAGGCCAAGGAACCAGAGACCAAATTGCTGACATCTGTTGGATCATAAAAAAAGCAAGAGAATTCCAGAAAAATATCAACTTCTGCTTCATTGACTAGGCTAAAGCCTTTGACTGTGTGGATCACAACAAACTGTGGAAAATTCTTCAAGAGATGGGAATACCAGACCACCTGACATGCCTCCTGAGAAATCTGTATGCAGGTCAAGGAGCAACAGAATCAGATATGGGAAAACGAACTGGTTCAAAACTGGGAAAGAAGTACGTCAAGGCTGTATATTGCCACTCTGCTTCATTAACTTATATGCAGAGTATATCATGTGAAATGCCAGGCTGGATGAAGCACAAGCTGAAATCAAGATTGCTGGGAGAAATATCAGTAACCTCAGATATGCGGATAACACCATCCTTATGGCAGAAAGCGAAGAGGAAGTACAGAGCCTCTTGATAAAAGTGGAAGAAGAGAGTGAAGAAGTTGGCTTAAAACTCAACATTCAGAAAACTAAGATCATGGCATCCAGTCCGATCACTTCATGCAAATAGATGGGGAAACAGTGGAAACAGTGACAGACTTTGCTTTCTTGGGTTCTAAAATCACTGCAGATGGTGACTGCAGCCATGAAATTAAAAGATGCTTACTCCTTGAATGAAAAGCTATGACCAACGTAGACAGCATACTAAAGCAGAGACATTACTTTGCCGACAAAGGTCCATTTAGTCAAAGTTATGGCTTTTCCAGTAGTCATGTATGGATGTGAGAGTTGGACTATAAAGAAAGCTGAGCACCGAAGAATTGATGCTTTTGAACTGCGGTGTTAGAGAAGACTCTTGAGAGTCCCTTGGACTGCAAGGAGATCCAACTAGTTCATCCTGAAGGAGATCAGCCCTGAATATTCATTGGAAGGACTGATGTTGAAGCTGAAGCTCCAATACTTTGGCCACCTGATGCAAAGAGCCGGCTCATTGGAAAGGTGCTGGGAAAGATTGAAGGCAGGAGGAGAAGGGAGCGACAGAGGATGAGATGACTGGATGGCATCACCGACTTGATGGACATGGGTTTGAGCAAGTTCCAGGAGTTGGTGATGGATAGGGAGGCCTGGCGTGCTGCAGTGCACGGGGTCTCAAAGCGTTGGAGACGACTGAGTGACTTAACTGACTTACTCTTATGACCTGCACAAGGTCATTCTCGTCCCCTTAAGACCTGCCCATCACGACCTCCTATGTCGGTTTCACTACCGAACTGAGACACAGAGGCCCCCGACCCTCCCCCCTGATAACCAAGTTGCCGCGAACCTCTGACGCCTGTGCTGGTCTCAGAGGCGGTTTGAACCACCTGACTCGGCCTTGGGGGCGGGCTTGGGGCTTGTGCGTGACGCCGAGCCGCTCAGCGCTGTTCGTTCGCGCGCGTTTGTCCACCGCGTCCCCGAGCGCCTCCGGAGCCGGCTCTGCTCAGGCGCCAAGGACGCGCGCGGAGCCAGCCCGCCTGCCCTGCCCAGCCGCCCAGACCGAAGCGGTCCCGAGGTCAGTCCCGCGGCCGCCGCTCCGCGGGGTCTGCGCCCGCAGGGCGGGGGCGCGGGCCGGGGGTCCCCGCGAGGAGGGCGGGGGCGCCCCGGGAGGAGGTGCGGGAGCGGGGGCTGCCGCCTGGGGGCCCCGAGACCCCGGGGCCCGCGTGGTGGGGGCCCTGCAGGAACCCGAGTCTCCCCTGAGGGCGATCGAGACCCTCGAATCCTCTGAGCCCCTGGGCAACTCCGGGCCCCAGGATTTCTGAGGCCACTGGGAGGAGCGAATCCTGGAGGGGACAGAGGAGTGCCCCCCTCCCGGAGTAGGGTGTCCGGAGGCGGGGATGGCGGGGACCCCCTGCAGGACAGGCCGGGCGGGGGGGCCGGGGCCGGGTCCCCAGGTTTTGGGGGCGGGAGAGGCGGACCCGGGGACTTTGCGGTTTGATGGGGGAGGCGGAGGTCCGGGGGCTGCTCCCAACCTGGGAAGCCAGCGGGGTGTCAGGGGTCAGCGAGCAAATGGGCGAAGCAGAACACGGGAAGTGATGCCATGGGGCTGTTCTGGGGAGTGCGGGGGTTACTTTGAGGGGTAGGGAGCAGGGGCGACCCTCTGGACGTGTTTGCAGGTGCGCTGAGACGCATCAGAGGCTCGCAGATGAGGAGTGCGCGTGGAAAACAGCTTTTGCGCCTCCAGTGGTTCTGTGCGCCTGCGTGGCTGCGGGTGGGGGCTGGGAGCACGTTTGGGGCGCGCGGTTTTGAGGGGCAGCCTCTGGGGGAGGGGCAGGGCGAGGCTGAGGGTGGGCCTGGGGGTCCCCCAGAGGGAAAGTGTGCTGGGGAGGGTTGGGGGGTCGCTCCAGCCTGTGGGTCTGCCTCTGTGCCTGTCTGGAGGGTGTGTGTGTGGGTATGTGTGTGTGAGTGTGTGAGCAGGACTGCCTGTGAGGAGTGTGCTCAGCACTGAGCAGCAGCGTGGTGGGGTCTCTGAATTTCCCTGGGCTCGTCTGCAGGTGTGTTTGTGTCCTTAGGCCCTGGTTCCCGCAGTCTGCATCTCAAAGTGTGCGTTACTAACGATCCTGTGTTTGTGTTAACTGGTCGAGTGTTCCCACTGTTTGACGCACCTTGTATTTGCACGATTAATGTGTGAGGGTCTGTGGTGGGTCAAAGGATTCTTAAAAAGGGTTAAAGGAAGAGGTTTGACTCTAAGTTACCAGAGTGTTCTGAGTATGTGTGTGTAGTTAATTGCATTTAATTTTCATGTTTAATCATTTATAGTCCTCATTTTCATGAGGGGAAAGCTGACAGCCCAAGAGGTTAAATAACCCCTGAATCAGGAGCTGCAGGTAGAATGCAGTGCACATGTTTAAACATGAATGTCAGATAAATAATGAATTATCTTTTGGTATAAGTACACTCCAAATATACCGTGGGACTTGCATATACTTAAACATGATTTAGCCAAATAAATAAAAACTTAGTTTTTAGTAGACATGCCCATATAGTGTTTGGATATGGCTTATACTAAAAAAAAAAATGATCTGTGAGTCTAAAACGCAAATCTCAGGGTTCTGTGTTTTTCTTGCTGCTGTTGTTAAATCTTGAGATCCCCCAGCTAGTGACTGTAGGAGTGAAAGCCCCCAGTTCTCACCCTCAGACACACTGGCCCACGTCCTGCCCAGGGTGATGCTGGGGCTGGTGAGGAGCCCCCTCCCTGCAGGGCTGGCCCCGCCCCAGGGCTGTGCTGGCGGGTCTGGGGCCCAGCCCCATCCCCTCACCCTGGTCCTGAGGGCGGGACTAAAGCCTCCTGTACCTGGAGGGGCCCAGGACAGGAGGGGAGGGCCTGTCTGAACCCCTTGGGCAGGCTGCCTGGGAGCCCTGGGACGGAGCTGAAACATGGTGATGGTAATGCTGACCTTGAGGCGCACTTACTGAGTGCCTGCTGTATGCCAGCCTCCAGAGGCCCTTCGGATACCCAGTTAGCCGAGCTGCAGCTTCCTGGTCCCAGCACTTGGTGTCACAGTTGTTCTAGTTTTAAAGGGGGGTGAGCCCCAGGTGCCACGAGCCCTGCCCTTGTCCTTGCCAGGCGCCATGACAACCGCTCTCCCCAGATCACACCCTGGGCCTTGGAGGAAACCAGCAGGAGCCGTTGCCAGCCCGTCCCCTTGGATGCTGGGGACCTGGAGACCTGGGAAGGGATGGAGCTGTCTGAGTCCACCCGAGCTCTGAGAGCCACACCCAGGCCCCCCGGCTCCACCGCCCAGGCACTAACTGCTGTGTGTCCTGTCTGCAGGGAGCACCTGTGGTGCCATGATGCTGCCTCTGAGCACCATCGAGGGCCAGGAGACCGAGGAGGTGCAGACCAGGCCTCCGGAGAAAGGAGGTGAGACCCGTGTGGGGCGGAAACTGTGGCAGGGGGGAGTGGGGAGGTGTCCAGGCGATGGGGAAGCATGGACCCTGAAGACTGGCCCCATCACCAAATGTCTCCACTGGCTCTTCTGGGCAGGGACACCCAGGATGCGGCCTCCCTGACATCACCTCCCGTCAGCGGGTCCCGTCACGGCCCCGCTCAGAGCCTGCAGGGAGCTCCTTGGAGCTGAGCCCGTTTGGGCCCCTTTTTGTGGCCTGGACACCCCTGTTTTCTTACCCCAGCCCTTCCCCTCCCTCACACTTCCTGTCTGTTCCCTGGGGGCCTTTGGGATACAATTGAATGCAGGTTTCACTCATTCCTGGGTGACCTCCAACAAGTGTCCCTACCTCTCTGTACCTCAGTTCGCTCATCTCTAAAGTGGGTTGATGATGATACCCATCTCAGAGAGTTATTGATTTCCCTGGTGGCTCAGTCAGTAAAGAGTCCGCCCTCAACATGGCAGACCAGGGTTTGATCCCTGGGTCAGGAAGATCCCCTGGAGAAGGAAATGGCAACGCACTTCAGTATTCTTGAGAGTTATTATGAAGAGAGAGTTATTATGAAGAACCACATAAACGAATACGTGTATAATACTTAAAAGCATGTCTGGAACATACTTCAACGTATTAGCTCCTGTTACCGGTTTTGTGATGAAGACTATTATTACCGAGTTTCTCAAGTCTCAGGGTCAGATGGTTTCATGACTCTCCTCTTCCCTCAGTCCTGCTTTCTGTGAAGGCTGATGTTCCACGAAAGAAGTCCAAGAGAATGAAGGGAACGGTGTCCTTCAGAGTCCTGCCGTTCTGCCCTGTGGTAAGCCTGCTTGCTCCCTCCCTTTTCTCCGGAGGCCCCTGGGCTGAGTGATCACGTGGATTGGCCACCCTCTCTGCCCACCAGAGACCCTTGGGTGCCCAGGTGCCCCTTGCCGCTGCCTTGTCCCGGACGTGGCCCCATCCTGTGGGGGCTAGTCTTCCTTGAAGATTTTGCCCGCCTTTCTGCCTCCTTCTCTTTGCTAATTCCAACCTCTGTTCCTGTGTCACCTCCTCCATGAAGCCTCCCTTGCTCACATTCATTCCGTTTCTCGCCAATTCACTGCCTCACTGAACTTTTTTTCACAGTAGTTATTGCTACTTGACAGCATACCTTCTGTCTGTGTGTTCATCATCTGTCTCCCCTACCAGAGTAGTTCTGTGAGGGCAGGGCCCTCCTCTGTTTTTCAATGACTCATTCCGTGCCTAGCACAGATGTAACCAGCGTCCGGCACTGTATACCCTCGGGCTGATTAAATGAAGGAATGAATTAGGGAACGGTCCCTCCTGCCAAGGCAGCTGTGGCCTTGTCCACCTGGGTAACAGTCCTCCTTCTCCTACTAACCCCCTTGACTTTTCTGGGGGGACCACCTGTCTGCACGCACTTTGGATGGCTCTGATCCCATCCTCAGACCAGCTGAGGATTGGGCCCCTGACCAATCAGAGCCGGCAGTGCCAAGGTTCCCGGTGATTGATCCTGGTCTGGCACATGACTCGCACTTGGCCAGTGAGACATCTGCTCTGTCTCTGCGCTTCTTAACAGGCAGGAGGGGAGGCTGGAGGGACCCTGGTGAGAACCAGGGGGGCCTTGGGGAGAGGTCAGGGGAGGCCCTGCGTCAGATGCCTGCGAGAAGGTCTTCCTGTTAGTGCCTGCAGCAATCCTGGGGAGGACGCATTAGAAAATCTTATTAGAAAAGAACACGAGAGTCACAGGTTTACAAAGTATTTCCTGGGCAGCTTCGACCTGTCAGGCGTGGTGTGAGCACTTTACATAGATGAGCTCATGTAACCACACCGAGTCCTATGAAACACGGATTAATATGATCCCTAATACAGGAGAGACACCCCAGTGTCATGAGTGCTGTTTTTAAAGGTTATTTCAAGTTTGTACATAGTGAAGACCCAATGGCTCCTTTCATATTAGACTCTTTCAGTGCTCAGGATTCATATCTTCATAAAGTATTTCTTATTTTTAAAGAAAATCCACAAAGTGTACCCTTTCACATTGCTGCCCTAACTGCCCGTTCACCAGAGAGCACCTTGGCATTGTGTACTCCAGGAACTGGCACAGAAGATTCTCTAGGTCAAGGGGGAGCTGATTAAGGCTACCCAGTCCACGGCCTGTTGAGTAAATAAGAGCTTGTTGACACATTACACCCACGTCTTAGGGAGAGTCTGCGATGCCTTCATGCCAAGTCCAGTGGTTCTGACACAGAGTGGATGCTTCAGGAAGACTAGGCAATTTGCCGTGACACCTTTGACCGCCAAAGTGACCGATCTTGCTTGGAATAGATGCAAACTGAAATTAATGCCGGTGAAGGTGTGAAAATGGTTAGAAAAAGGAGGGAAATCTTGAACTACTGTGAGTGTGAAGCCGGGTGTAAAAGATATTTTGTGTTTGGGCCCAGTGCATATGCTCCACACACGTGTTTCTAGGTGTGTGGGGTGGGTGTTGCCTTATATTCGAGAAAGGCGTTTAAAACCACTCCTTTCCCTTGCTGCCTGCACTGCTGAGTCTCCTCCGCCTCAAAGCCGCCCAGGGCCACCTCTGTATCAGTTTCTCTAAGCAGTGAGGAGGACGAGGCCTGGGACCCTCCCCACAACCCTAGAAGTGAAGCGAACACGCCGTGCTGGCGGCAGGCACCCTGTTGACCTCATGCTCGTGTTGGGGGGACCAAGGCTGGGGGTGCAGGATTGTGCCTGTCACGGAGCCGCTCGGCGCTCTTCATTCCTGCGAGTTCACCCGCAGGTGCCCTGGACTTCTTCGGAGCCAGCCCTGCCCGCGCCGCCAGGACACGCGGTGAGCAAGCCGGCGCGCTCCAGCCCGGACGCCCAGACCGAGCCCGGGGCCGGAGGTCAGTTCCGCGGCCGCAGCTCCGAGGGCTCTGCGCCAGCAGGGCGAGGGGCGCGGGAGGGCGCTGCGGGGTCCCGCGGGGAGCGCGGGAGCGCCCCGGGAGGAGGTGCGGGCGCGCTCTGGGCTGCTGCCTGGGGGCCCCGAGACGCCGGGGCGCGCGCGCGCGGTGCGGGCCCTGCAGGAACCCCGGCTCCCCTGAGGGCGGGGGGCGTCCTCAGACCCTCGTGAGCCGCGGGGCGGCTCGAGTCCGAGGGAGGAGGGGAGCCTGGAGGGGACACAGGAGGCTGGGGTGTCCGGAGGCGGGGGTCCCCTCCAGGGCAGGCAGGGGGGGAGCCCGGGTCCTGGTCCCCAGGTTTTGGGGGGCGGGAGGGCGGACCCGGGACTTCGCAGTTTGCTGGAGGAGGCGGGAGGCACAGGTTTGCTCTGCACACCAGAGAGGGCAGTCGGTATCGGGCTCAGGTAAGGAACTGGCCACACAGAAGATGGGAACATGACTCTGGGGAAGTCCAGAGGGCGGTGTGATGAGTGGGGAGCCGGGGAGACCCTCTGGGTGAGTTTGGGGTTCACTAAGGGCGCAGAGCAAGGTTCACAGATGAGAAGTGCGCGTGGAAAACAGCTTTTGCGCCTCCAGTGGTTCTGTGCGCCTGCGTGGCTGCGGGTGGGGGCTGGGAGCACGTTTGGGGCGCGCGGTTTTGAGGGGCAGCCTCTGGGGGAGGGGCCGGGGGAGGCTGAGGGTGGGCCTGGGGCTCCCCCAGAGGGAAAGTGTACTGGGGAGGGTGAGGTGTATTGATAATTTCAGCTGATGCGTCTGCAGTTGTGTGTGTGTGTGGGGGGGGGGGGCGCGGGGGTGTGCATGACCAGGACTGCCTGTGAGGCCCGTCCTTCAGTTCTGAGAAGCAGGCCTGCCCACCTGAGTCATGGGGGTCATGGGGGTCTCTGGGTTTCCTTGCAGTGTGTCTGCGGGTGTGTTTGTGTGGGTAAGCCCTGCTTTCCACAGTGATCAACAGTTGTGTGTGTTGTAACAATTGTGTGTGTTAGTATATCTGGCCACGTGTTCCCGCTATTTGACGCACGTGTATCTGCACGATTATGTGTCAGGATCTCTGATGGGTCTTAAGCATCTTACGAAGGCTTCCAAGAAGAGGTTTGACTCTAAGTTACCAGATAGTATGTTCTGAGTGTGTGTGTATTTAATCATATTTAATCCTCATGTTTAATCATTTATCTTCCTCATTTTCATGGACGGGAAAGCTGACAGCACAAGAGGTTAAAAAACCCCTGAATCGGGGCTTGCCAGGTAAAATACAGGATGCTTACTTCAATTTGAATTTAAGACAAATAGTGAATTCCCTTTTAGTATAAGTATGTTCCAAATATTTCATGGGGCTTGCCTATAGGCAAACCTATACTTAAACATCATTTAGCAAAATAAATTTAAAAATGAGTTTTTATGTAGACCTGACCCGTATGGTGTTTCAATATGACTTACAGTAAAAACTGATTTCTGTGTCTGAAATTCAGGTCTCGGTTTGCTCTGAATTTGTTGTAATATCATTTTGGGAAATCTGGCAAACTTCATCCTTGAGATCTCCCTGCTAGTGACTGGCAGGCTGGAATCCATCCAATCCACAGTCCCCAGACACACTGACCAGGGCTCTGCCCAGGAAGGGCTAGGGTCAGCCTGTGCCCAGCCCCCTCCCTGCAGGGCTGGCCCCGCCCCAGGGCTGTGCTGGCGGGTCTGGGGCCCAGCCCCTCCCCTCACCCCGCTCTTGAGGGCGGGACTGATGCCTTCTGTACCTGGAGGGGCCCAGGACAGGAGGGGAGGGCCTGTCTGAACCCCTTGGGCAGGCTGCCTGGGAGCCCTGGGACGGAGCTGAAAGACAGCACTGAGACTGCTCCACGAGTGCACTTACTGAGTGCCTGCTGTATGCCAGCCTCCAGAGGCCCTTCTGATACCCAGTTAGCCGAGCTGCAGCTTCCCGGTCCCAGCACTTCGTGCCACAGTTGTTCTAGTTTTAAAGGGGGGTGAGCCCCAGGTACCACGAGCCCTGCCCTTGTTCTTGCCAGGCGCCATGACAACCGCTCTCCCCAGATCACACCCTGGGCCTTGGAGGAAACCAGCAGGAGCCGTTGCCAGCACGTCCCCTTGGATGCTGGGGACCCGGAGACATGGGAGGGGATGGAGCTGTCTGAGTCCACCCGAGCTCTGAGAGCCACACCCGGGCCCCCCGGCTCCACCGCCCAGGCACTAACTGCTGTGTGTCCTGTCCGCAGGGAGCACCTGTGGTGCCATGATGCTGCCTCTGAGCACCATCGAGGGCCAGGAGACTGAGGAGGTGCAGACCAGGCCTCCGGAGAAAGGAGGTGAGACCCACATGGGGCAGGGGGGAGTGGGGAGGTCTCCAGGCTGATGGGGAAGCATGGACCCTGAAGACTGGCCCCAACCTCGCATGTCTGCTGCTGGCTCCTCTTAAGGAGGGAGGGCCCTGAGGGGCGCCTGGAATGGAACCTCCCCAACATCACCCCGTGTCCGTGGGTACATTACTCCCCTGCTCAGAGCCCGCAGGGCTGCATCCTGGGAGCTGGAATCAGTCTGGGCTGCTTTGTATCATGTGGCCACCTGCATGGGCCAGCTGACCCTCCACTCAGTTGCCAGGTCAAGGGGCTGTAGGGTCATTCATCTGAGACGCGATGGAGGCCTGAACCAAGGACTTAGCAGTGGGAAGGAGTGCGGTGGGGGCTTCCCAGGTGGCGCTCGTGGTAAAGAACCCACCTGCCAATGCAGGAGTCACACGTTTCCCTGGGTGGGGAAGATCCCCTGCAGAAGGAAATGGCAACCCGCTCCAGTGTTCTTGCCCAGAGAATCCCATGGACAGAGGAGCCTGGCGGGCTACAGTCCATGGAGTCCCAAAGAGTCGGACACGATTTAGTGACTGAGCACAGAGCTCCTTGCTGGTCCTGTTGGTGGTCTGGCCTCATGAGGGAGGGCTCTTGGGTTTGCTGTGACACTCCCTTTTTTAAAAACTTTTACTTTGTAATAATTTTATATTCACAAGACATTGCCATCATAATTCATCGAAATTCCATGGACCCTTTATCCCATTTCCCCCAGCCATTTGATCTTATTGGATGATAGTCCAGCGTGAAAACTGGCCCGCTGATCCTGGCACAGTCCCATGCGTGTTTTTGCTTCTATTTCCACACATCTGTAGCTACATGTAGCCATCATACAAAATAAGATGCAAGCCCCTTCCTTAGCTACCTACTTTCTTGCCCGAGGTAGCTGCTTCCCAGCTTCTCATCCAGTCTTCCAGAATGTTCTGCGCTCACTCAGACAGACAAGGATGTGCGTGTATCTGCACTGTGCATTTATGTCTGATATGCAGTGTGTACTGTGTATCTCACTTCCGTTTCCTATTTCGTCTTATTTCACTTCATTCTCATCTGGCATGTCATGCCAGGCCCGGTCCCAGTGCTTCCCCTGCGTCCAGTCACCCACACTCCACAACAGCCCTGTGAGATGGTGACACCAATGACCTCATGTTGCAGGTGGGAAATCTGAAGGGTGACAGGTGCGAATCATCAGCTCACGGTGGGATCTGAGCCCGTCTCGCCTGGGGGTCTTTGACCTTAAGCACTGTGTCCCCTGTCCGTCTCGAGGACCCGCCCCCACAAGACGCCCGGTGTGTGTTCCAGCTGCCTGGCTGTGCGCGCTAAGGCGCTCAGTTGTGTCCGACTCTGCCACCCCGTGGACTGCAGCACGCCAAGCCTCCCTGTCCATCACCAACTCCCAGAGCTTGCTCAAACTCATGTCCATCGGGTTGGTGATGCCATCCAACCATCTCATCCTCTGTCGTCCCCTTCTCCTCCTGCCTTCAGCCTCCCCCAGCATCAGGGTCTTTTCCAATGAGGTAGTTCTTCTCATCAGGTGGCCAAAGTATTGTCTTCCTTGGGGAAACCTTCTTTGGGGAAACCTTTGGGGAAACCTAAGTATTTTCTGGAGAGATATGCCTCAGTGGTACCTGTGTATCAGCTGTGCCCCCCTCCTGCACACGGGCACCCCAGGGCGTCACATCTCCACAGCCCCCTGTTGTCTGACTCCAGCCCCTTCGGTCACTGACATTCTGTCTGTTCCCTGGATGCAATTTAATGTGTGATTGCAGGCATTGCTGTGCAACCTCCTGCAAGTGTCCTAACCTCTCTGGGCCTCAGTTTCTTCATCCGTAAAGTTGGATGAAGATAATAACCAAATCAGATATTACAGTATAATGTATGCAAGAGTGCCTGGCTCAGGGCACGCACTCAACACGTTAGTTTTTGTCACTGGTTTCCTGATGGAGATCTTATTATTACTGAGTTTCTCAAACCTCAGAGGGCACGATTGCCTCATGCCTCTTTCCTCCTTCCCCAGCCCTGCTTTCTGAGAACCCTGATGAGCCTCGAAAGAAGCCCAGAGGAATGAAGGGAAGACTGTCTTTCAATGTCCTGCCGTTCTGTCCCATGGTAAGCCTGCTTGTTTCCTCCCTTTGACCAGAGATCCCCTAGGTTATGAGAGGTCAGGCACCTCCACCATCCTCTCTGGCCAGGAGAGACCCTTGGGTGGCTGGGTGTCCCTTGTCCCCCACCCCAGGATGTGCCCCCATCCTCTTGGGGGTGCTGCCGTCTTTCCTGCCTCCTCTCTTTCCTAATTCCAACTTCCAGTATCACCTCCTCCATGAAGCCTCCCTTGCTCACTTTTGCCCCATTTCCCTCAGACCTCTTGCCTTCCTGAATTTTCTTCAGCGTTATTATTGCTACCTGAGAGCATATCTGGCAGCTATCTTTTTAATCATTTGTCTCCCCTACTAGAGTAGTTTTGTGAGAGCCTCCTCTTGTGCAATGACATATCCCCTGTCTAGATCAGATGTAACCCGTGTCCGACACTGTATACCCTCGGGCTGATTAAATGAAGGAATGAATTAGGGAACGGTCCCTCCTGCCAAGGCAGCTGTGGCCTTGTCCACCTGGGTACCAGTCCTCCTTCTCCTACTAACCCCCTTGACTTTTCTGGGGACCACCTGTCTGCACGCACTTTGGATGGATCTGATCCATCCTCAGACCAGCTCCAGGTACGCCCCTGACCAATCAGAGCCGGCAGTGCCAACGTTCCTGGTGATTGGCCCTGGGCTGGCACGTGACTCACACTTTGCCAGTGAGGTGTCTACTCTGTCTCTGGGCTTCTTGACCTGCAAAGCGGGAGGCTGGAGGGACCCTGGTGAGAAGCAGGGGGCCCGTGGGGAGGGGTCAGGGGAGGCAGAGGGTCAGACGCCTGTGAGAACGTCTTTCCTATTAGTGCCTGCAGCAGTCCCGGGGAGGACTCTTTAGAAAATCTTGTTAAGAAATAATGTAATCAAAGATTTTACAAAAACAGTACAAAGATCATCCGAGTTTGCCAGTTGTTATCATTTTTTTCTATTTGCATGTTTCTCATATATGGACTATGTATATATGCTCCTATTCCTCCGTGTGTTTCACTTTAGAAGAAGAATATTCTCTTATATAACTGTGGGCCTGTTGTGACCTTTGAGGTCTTAACCGTGATATGCACTTCCATCTCACCTGCTGTCCATATTCTTGGTTTCTTCACTCACTACATGCAGTCTGTTTGGTGTTCTTTTCCCTCCTACCTGGGGGAAAACTGGGGCCAGCTATTGCACTTGGTGCCACCTGGGATTCCCAGGTGGCACTGGTTGTAAAGAACCCGCCTGCCAGTGCAGGAGATGTAAGAGACATGGGTTCAGTTCCTGGGCTGGGAAGATCCCCTGGAGGAGGAAATGGCAACCCACTCCAGTCTTCTTGCCTGGAGAATCCCATGGACAGAGGCGCCTGCGGGGCTACAGCCCATGGGGTCGCAAAGGGGTGGACAGAACTGAAGCAACTGAGCATGCACACAATATATCTTTAGTTCTCTTTGAGCTAGACAATCTCCTCAGTCTTCCTTTGCCTCTTATGACAGACGATTTTGAACATCCGAGTCACACCTCGCACAATATTGATTGCTTTTTCTGTTTTGTTTCATTTCTACACTTGTTTGATTTTTATGCTCTCCCCCTAATGAGATTCAGGGTAAGCTATGATCTTTGGAGCACCACCTAAGTGATGCCATGTCCTAAATGCACTTGAATTTAGATCCACTCAGTCAAGATGTTTATCACATTTCTCCACGGAATACTTACTGATTTTTCTTTTCTCTATGCAACTAACTAATAAGAAATCAGTGGGGAGATGCTTGGAGATGAGTCAAATAGTCTAGAAAGAGAGCTTTCTGACCAGTTCAGTTTGGGTCCTGTGCCCACCACGGAACCAACCGTCAGCTCATGAGATGAGAACCCTACATCTTGTATCCATGGGCGTGTATGGGGCAGACGGTCCCTGCCTTTCCCTAACCGCTGTAAGGATGGGACGAAGCAGTGATTCTCAACCAGAGGCAATTCACCCCCCAGGGGACACCTTCAGTGTCGGGACACGTTTCTTCTTTGTCACAAGTAAAGGGAGCAAGCTACTAGCGCCTGGTGGGTAGAGGGCAGTGATGGTGTTTAACATCCTGCAATGCACAAGAGGCCCCCCAAACACTCACACTGCACAGAAGGGCCTGAGAGTGCGACACCACCATTCTTGCCCTGCGTCTCTGTTCTCTTTCCTTCCAGCCGAGCGTCTGCTTCACCTATTACGTGGAGCCCGATGACCCTGAGCCCGAGCCCCAGGCGGCTCCTGACGGTTCGAAATCGGACCCGAATTGCACCTTCGTCCCCCTGCCTGTGCTGGAGTTCCGCGAGGTCAAGGTGTGCGAGTGCCCCCTGTGCTGCCTCAGCTTCGTCACTGCTTCCTAAACGCTGAGGGCCCTCCGCTTCCCGCTCCTGACCGCGCGCCCCCGAATCATGCATGCTGGGCTATCGTGATGTGAAATCCCCCAATACAGCGGCTTCAATAAACCCAACTTGCTGTCTCTCTCAAGGCTGTGGTCTGTGTGTGAAACTCCCAGGACCGGGGCGGTGCAGCTCCGTGGAGTTGGGCAGCCAGGGTCCTTTGACCTCGGAGCTCTGTGCCACGTGGCTGGAGAGGGCTCACCCCGACACCCAGTCCACATTCTGGTTCGGGGCAAGTGCGGGGATGAGAGGGGAAGACAAGCTTCAGTCCTTCAAAGGGCGACTCCTACAAGAAGCCCAGATCACTTTTCCTCACAGCTCATTGGCCAGAGACGGTCACATGGTGACATCTAGATGCAAGGGATGCTGGGAACTGTAGTCCTTAGCTGGACAATCCCGTGTCATCTAATAGCTTCTGTTATTATAGCAAAGGAGAATGGATAATGTGTCCGCCTCGGATCAAGTCTATTATGTTAATTTATCCCCAGCACATGTTGTGATGAACACATGAGTGAATAAATGTATTCTTCAGTTTTGTATCTCTCTCCCATTGATTAGGATCCCCTCCGTTTTTAGCAGGATAAATGTTTTTGAGCACTGACCCTGTGTTAGGCACTGAGCTAATGTCTTTACACATTTTGAGCTGCTTAATTTTCACAACCTGTGGCTGGTTCTATTATCCCTCTTTCTGAGATAAGAGAACAAGGCACAGAGAGTCCACGTCACTTGCTTCAGGTCACACAGATCAGAAGGAGCCAAGCCAACATTCAAACCCAGGCAGGCTGGCTCCAGAGTCTACGCCCTTAGCCATCATGGTATCCGCCTCACAGAGGTGGAGACAGGGAGATTCCCAGATGGCCACACACCTGTGAGTCAAAGAGCCTCTTTCAACACTCAGACCTTCCAGTTCCCTTCACATAACTCTTCAGATGCTGCAGAAATACTTGGAATATGTGTGTAGCACGTATCTGTAGCCACAATAGTGCCAGTTAACAACCACCACCACAAAATCCATAGAGGGTGTTCACTGAGGTGAAAATGCACAATGTGAGAGTTTCTGTTTTATCTGGGGGTTTAGTGGGGACTATAGCCCAGGAGACAGTCTCTCGGAGAGCTGTGAGGAGCTGCTCCAAACAGGTAGGTGAGAGGTCAGTTTGCATGTGATTTTGGAAAGGGGGGTCCATGCAATGAAGTACATAACTCAGTACATGGTTCCTGTTGGTCATGATACATGGACATCTCAGTTAATGTGATTAGTGCTTTTCTAAGTAAGGAAGAATCTAAGGCTCTTGCGTCCTATTATTTTCTCCTGAACATATCTCGCATCTGAGGTGTAACTGAGCCCAAGTTTGGCCACCTGGGACTCATAAGTTAATCATTCAAGAGGCAGGTGTCAGCAGATAGGAAAGGTGCTTTTATCAGAAAAGATGACACCTGGGAAGATGGTGGGCTTGTGTCCAGGGACCAACTCAAGACATTCTTCTCAGCCTTTTGTTTTTTCAATTGCTAAATGGTGTCCAACTCTGTGACCCCATGGACTGCAGCACACCAGACTTCCTTATTCTTCACTGTCTCCCAGAGTTTGCTCAAACTCATGCCCATTGAGTTGGTGATGCCATCCAACCATCTCATCCTCTGTTGTCCCCTTCTCCTCCTGCCTTCAATCTTTCCCAGCATCAGGGGCTTTTCAAATGAGTCAGTTCTTCCCATCAGGTGCCCAAAGTATTGGAGCTTCAGCTTCAGCATCAGTCCTTCCAATGAATATTCAGGGTTTATTTCCTTTAAGCTTGACTGGTTTGATCTCCTTGCTGTCCAAGGGATTCTAAAGAGTCTTCTATAGCACTGCAGTTTGAAAGCATCAATTCTTCGGTGCTCAGCCTTCTTTATGGTCCAACTCTCACATTCGTACGTGACTACTGGAAAAACCATAGCTTTGATTATACAGACCTTTGGGAAAATGGAGGAATCTCTGTGAATCGTCAAGGCAGGAGGTTGGGTTCTACACCATTCTCCATTGTATGCAGAACTGGCTGAGGTCTCTTCAGATGTTAGCTTGCCCATTCATTCTGCCTTCTGGATGCTTAGGGGCACTTTGGAGGAAGAGAGCTAGTCACGTTTCTATTTATCCAGGAAAAGTATCAACAGGTTAGACAAGGCATTCAGGAGAGGATATTAGTTCAGTTCAGTCGCTCAGTCGTGTCCGACTCCATGCGACCCCATGGACTGCAGCACACCAAGCTTCCCTGTCCATCACCAACTCCCGGAGCTTACTCAAACTCATGTCCATCGAGTTGGTGATGCCATCCAACCATCTCATCCTCTGTCGTCCCCTTCTCCTCCTGCCTTCAATCTTTCCCAGCATCAGGGTCTTTTCCAATGAGTTTGTTCTCATCAGGTGGCCGAAGTGTTGGAGTTTCAGCTTCAGCATCAGTCCTTCCAATGAATATTCAGGATTGATTTCCTTTATGATGGACTGGTTTGATTTCCTTGCAGTCCAAGGGGCTCTCAAGATTCTTCTCCAACACCACAGTTCAAAAGTGTCAATTCTTCATAAGTCAGGAGTTAATTTCAATTACTTAGTGATCTCATTCCTGTGATTAGTTTATTTTAGAGGTGGGACATAATTGAGCAGACAGGAAACGGACAAAGGACTTGCTTTCAGAGGATTCTTTCTGCCACTTCTCCCAGAACATAAGTGCCTCACCCAGATCTTCACTCTGAATTCCTTTCAGGGTGAACTGTAGGTGGTGGTGTGTGGTGGGGAACATCCTTTAGTTGGCAAACTTCAGGGACAAGACATATGAGGTCAGGGAGGAGGCTGTGGTGCCATTTCTGAGCTCCTCCGGCGCCTGGTGGACACTGGTCCTCAGCTCTCCTAGGCTGGCCTCTCCTGGGGGACTGGGGAGACCTGGCCCTGCTCTCAATGTCTTTTCTCCTCCAACAGGCTGGCTTGGGCAGGTTCATCCTCATGGCACTGGTAGAGGTGCAGGGGAGAAACAAATGTCATTTCACAAGCACTTTTCAACCTTCTGCTGGATCATATTTTGCCAGCCTCCTCTGCCGAGAGCACGTTCCATGGCCAAATGCAAATTCAGAACAAGGGGGCATTGCACACTTAAAGCACAAAGGGGATAGAAAGAAGGCAGGGTGGAAAACAGGCCATGTGTGCAGTCTACTTCAATGCAGAGTTGTGACTACATCCCCAACGTCCATGGGCTTCCACCTGTCACAACACAAGAGGGTTCCCCAGCCTGGCACCTGGGAGGGAAGCCAGGAATGGGGGAGAGCCTTCAGCAGCCAGGTGACCCTTCTCAAGCATCAGAAGAGCCTCTGGGAGGATGCAGGTATCAGTGTGAGAGATGAGGAGGAAAGACTTTCTGTGTAAGTCAAATGTCCAGAGACCTCAGAGCCTGCATGCCACAGAGAAGCCCACAGGAGTCCTGAGTGTGGGGAAGCTTTCACAGAGGGCTCACCCCTTACTCGTCACGGCAAAACCCACACCTCGGGGAAGTTGTGACGATGCACCGAGGATGGGGGGTGGGGGTGGGCTTCGGGCATGTCTCCTCCCTGCTGCTCCACCAGAGAGTTCAAGCTGGAAAAGACAGTAAACTTTCTGAGTGTGGAAAAAACCTATAACTGAAACGCACATGAAAACCATGGAGAACCTCTGGGAATAGAGATTTCTTTCATTTCACCGCCAACATCTTTGGGTAGACCAGAAGTTCTCATGTGGGGTGATACTTCAGCGCCCCCTCCTGGAACTTGTCTGCAATGTTGGCACTATTTCAGGTTGTCCCAAATTGGTGCCCCTCTACTAGGCTCTGATGAAGAAGCAAATGGCAACCCACTCCAGGGTCCTAGCCTGGAGAATCCCATGGACAGAGGAGCCTGGTGGGCTACAGTCCACGGGGTCGCAAGAAGTCAGAGATGACTGAGCAACTAACACACTAGACTCTAGTGGATAGAGACCATTCTAAACACGGTGCGGTGGACCAGGAAGACCCCCTGAACAAAGAACGTTCAGGTCGCAAATGTCAGTGACACTCTGGGGGATGCATTTCAGAAGGAATTAGGTACAATTTTCTGGCTCTCCAACACAGTAATCACTAAGTAACCACATGAAGCTAATCGATGTAAACAAATCAATCTTAAGTAAAATTCAAAACAGAGTTTCTTGGCAGCTCAGGGTAGGATTCAGCCGCCGAATGTGGCCAGAGGCTACCGCCCTGGACGCTGCAGATACACAACATTTCCGTGGTCACTGAAGGGTCTGCGTCAGGACTGGTTTAGATCCCTTAGGTTATCACTTACCGTGGCCCCCAGAAAGCGAGGGTGTGGGCTTGCAGCTATGAGAACGTGAAGGAGCACAGTCTCCTGAAAAAACCTTATCAGTGCATCTTGGGGACTCTTGGCTCCTTGCACGGTCCTCTGGGCACTTTGAGTCTCAGAGTGGCCAGTGCCTGCCCCAAAGGGCACCCCCTCTCCTGGGAGAGATTAACCAAGTGGTTACTGATAGTGTTAGATAAACTCTAACACTTCGCGGGCACTTTCCATCTGTCAGGTCCGGTGCTGAGCACTTTCCACAGATGAGCTCATGTAACCTTCACCAGAATCCTATGAAATAGGAACTAAAATGATCCCCAACGTATAGGGAAGTCACCCAGGCTCACCAGAGCTGTTTTTAAAGGTGGTTGTTTCAAATTTTGCACATATACCAAGACTATATTACTATTTTTATAGTATACTTTACAGGATTTAAATTTCCATAAACTATATATATATATATATATATATATATATATTAAAAACACATATCTGTTCACCTTTCTGTTCAAACTGCACTTTTCACAGCAACTTTTTGGTTTATCTACTCCAGGAGCTGGCACAAAAAAATTCTTTAGGACAAGCATGGGCAGATGATGACCATCCAGCCCACAGACTGTAAATAAGGGCATGTTGACATAACTCCATCCATCCTTAGGACTGTCTAGGACGGGTTCATGCAAAGAGGAGCAGCTGCGACACAGACCTGATGGCTCAGGAGTCTAAAGTACCTGCCACACACCCTGGCCAAGAAAGGTGACTGACCCGGACTTGAATAGCCGCAAACTGCGATCCACACGGGTGAACGTGTGAGAATGATCAGCAAAAGGAGGGAAACTCTTGAACTTCCCGTGCCCGTGATGCCCAACGTTAAAAGATATTTTGTGTTTGAGTCCAGGACACATGCTATTAACACATACGTGTGTTTCGACCTGTGTGGCATCTCTTCTTACTCTAAGCACAAGTTTAGAACCACTGACTTACTCTTAGGACCTGCACAAGGTCATTCTCGTCCCCTTAAGACCTGCCCATCATGACCTCCTATATCGGTTTCTCGAAGCAACGAAAACAAGAGGCCCCCGACCCTCCCCCCTGATAACCAAGTTGCCGCGAACCTCTGACGCCTGCGCTGGTGTCAGAGGCGGTTTGAACCACCTGACTCGGCCTTGGGGGCGGGCTTGGGGGTTGCGCGAGTCGCCGAGCGGCTCAGCCTGTACATAAGCGCGCGTTTGTCCACCGCGTCCCCGAGCGCCTCCGGAGCCGGCTCTGCTCAGGCACCAAGGACGCTCGCGGAGCCAGCCCGCCTGCCCTGCCCAGCCGCCCAGACCGAAGCGGTCCCGAGGTCAGTCCCGCGGCCGCCGCTCCGCGGGGTCTGCGCCCGCAGGGCGGGGGCGCGGGCCGGGGGTCCCCGCGAGCAGGGCGGGGGCGCCCCGGGAGGAGGTGCGGGAGCGGGGGCTGCCGCCTGGGGGCCCCGAGACCCCGGGGCGCGGGCGGTGGGGGCCCTGGAGAAATCCAAGTTTTCCCCTGGAGGCGATGGAGACCCTCGGATCCCTTCCACCTCGGGGAGACTCCAGGTCTAAAGATTTCACTGGTCACTGGGAGAAACGAAAACTGAAGGCGACAGAGGAGGCTGGGGTGTCCGGAGGCGGGGATGGCAGGGGTCCCCTCCAGGGCAGGCAGCGGGGAGCCCGGGTCCTGGTCCCCAGGTTTTGGGGGGCGGGAGGGCGGACCCGGGACTTCGCAGTTTGCTGGAGGAGGCGGGAGGCACAGGTTTGCTCTGCACACCAGAGAGGGCAGTCGGTATCGGGCTCAGGTAAGGAACTGGCCACACAGAAGATGGGAACATGATTCTGGGGGGATCCAGAGGGCGGTGTGATGGGTGGGGAGCCGGGGAGACCCTCTGGGTGAGTTTGGGGTTCACTAAGGGCGCAGAGCAAGGTTCACAGATGAGGAGTGCGCGTGGAAAACAGCTTTTGCGCCTCCAGTGGTTCTGTGCGCCTGCGTGGCTGCGGGTGGGGGCTGGGAGCACGTTTGGGGCGCGCGGTTTTGAGGGGCAGCCTCTGGGGGAGGGGCCGGGGGAGGCTGAGGGTGGGTCTGGGGTCCCCCAGAGGGAAAGTGTACTGGCGAGGGTGGGGGGTCACTCCAGCCTGTGGGTCTGCCTCTGTGCCTGTCTGGAGGGTGTGTGTGTGTGCGTGTGTGTGTGTGTGAGAGTGTGTGAGAGAGATCAGGACTGCCTGTGAGGAGGGTGCTCAGCACTGAGCGGCAGGCCTGCCCGCCTGCGTGGTGGGGTCTCTGAATTTCCCTGGGCTTGTCTGCAGGTGTGTTTGCGTCATTAGGCCCTGGTTCCCGCAGTCTGCATCTGAAAACGTGTGTTTCCACTGACTGTGTGTGTGTGAGCGTGTGCGTATCTGGCCTGCGGGTCCCGCGCTGTTTGACGCACCCTGTATTTGCAGGATTATGCGTGAGGGTCTGCGATGGGTCTCATGCCTCTTCGAAAAAGGCTTAGAGGAAGAGGTTTGACGCTAGGTTACCAGATAATGTGTGCTCAGTATGTTTTTAAGCATATTTGATCCTCATGTTTAATCATTTATAGTCTTAATTTTCATGGAGGGGAAAGCTGACAGCCCAAGAGGTTAAAAAACCCAGAATCCGGGCCTGCGAGGTTAAAATGCAGGCTGCTTTCTTAAATTCAAACTTCAGACAGATACTGAATTACATTTTAGTATAAATGTGTCACAGATATTTCCTGGGAGCCCATCTGTAAAGATAATCTAATACATTTTTAATAATTTTTTTTAAATGTAGATATGACCCACACAGTGTTTAAAGACTACTTAAACTAAAACTTGATTCGTGTATCTGAAATTCAAATCTCCATTTACTGTGTATTTATTATAACATTGCTGTTGTTAAAACGTGGCCAACTTGATCGTTGAGATCCCCAGCTAGTGACTGGCAGGCTGGAATCCCCCAGTTCTCACCCAAGACACACTGGCCACGTCCTGCCCAGGGTGATGCTGGGGCGGAGGTGAGGAGCCCACACTGAGCCTGTGCCGAGCCCCCTCCCTGTAGGCCTGGCCCCACCCCAGGGCTGTGCTGGGGGGTCTGCGGCCGGCCCCTCCCCTCACCGCCGACCTGAGGGTGAGACTGAAGCCTCGTGTACCTGGAGGGGCCGAGGACAGGAGAGGGGGGGCCTGTCTGAACCCCTTGGGCAGGCTGCCTGGGAGCCCTGGGACGGAGCTGAAAGACAGCCCTGGGACTGCTCCACGGGTGCGCTTACTGAGTGCCTGCTGTATGCCAGCCTCCAGAGGCCCTTTCTGTACTAGTTTGCTGAGCTGCACATCCAGGGTCCTGGCACTTCGTGTCATATTTCTTGTGTTTCTTAAAGGATCATAAACCCACGGACCCTGCCCTTTCCCTTGCCAGACACCATGCCACACACTCCCCAAATCACACACTGGACCTTGAAGCAACTCTATGCGGGTGGCATTGCCAACATGTCCGTTCAGCTGTTGGGGACCTGAGGACTTGGGGAGGGGATGGAGCTGTCTGAGTCCACCTGACCTCTGAGAGCCACACCCGGGCCCCCCGGCTCCACCGCCCAGGCACTAACTGCTCTGTCTCCGGTCCGTAGGGAGCACCTGTGGAGTCACCATGCTGCCTCTGAGCACCATCGAGAGCCAGGAGACCGAGCCGGTGAAGACCAAGCCGCCGAAGAAAGGAGGTGAGACCCGGAAAACTGTGGGCAGGCGGGAGTGGGGAGGTCTCCAGGGCAAAGCAATGATCCTGAAGATTGGCCCTGTCACCAAATGTCTCCACTGGCTCTTCCGGGCAGGGACACCCAGGATACAACCTCCCTGACATCACCTCCCGTCAGCGGGTCCCATCACGGCCCGCTGGGAGCTCCTGGGAGCTGAGCCCGTTTGGGCCCCTTTTTGTGGCCTGGACACCCCTGTTTTCTTACCCCAGACCCTTCCCTCCCTGACACTTCCTGTCTGTTCCCTGGGGGCCTTTGGGTTACAACTGAATGAAGGTCTCACTCACTCCTAGGTGACCTCCAACAAGTGTCCCTACCTCTCTGTACCTCAGTCCGCTCATCTCTAAAGTGGGTTGATGATAATACCCATCTCAGAGAGTTATTATGAAGAACCACATAAACGAATGCGTGTACAATACTTAAAAGCACGTTTGGAACACACTCCACACGTATTAGCTCCGTTACGGGTTTCATGATGAAGACTATTATCACCAAGTTTCTCAAGCCTCAGAGGGTCAGATGGTCTCATGACTCTTTCCTCCTCCCTCAGGCTTCTTTTCTAAGAAGCCTGATGTTCTGCCGAAGAAGTCCAAGAAAATGAAGGGAACGGTGTCCTTCAGAGTCCTGCCGTTCTGCCCGGCGGTAAGCCTGTTTGCTCCCTCCCTTTTCACCGGAGGCCCCTGGCTGAGCGATCACACAGATTTGCCACCCTCTCTGCTCACCAGAGACCCTTGGGTGCCCAGGTGGCCCTTGCCCCTGCCTTGTCCTGGATGTGGCCCCAGCCTGTGGGGCGGGATGGTTTTCCTTGAGGGTGCTGCCCTCTTTCCTGCCTCCTCCTTGCTAATTCCAACTTCTGCTCCAATGTCACCTCCTCCATGAGGCCTCCCTTTCTCCCTTTCACCCCGTTCCTCTCCAGCCCCTTGCCTTCCTGAATTTTCTTCAGAGTAATTATTGACAGCATACCTTGTACCTATTTTTCAACCATCTCTCTCCCCTACTAGAGTAGTTTTGTGGGGTCAAGAGCCTCTTCTGTTGTTCAATGACATATCCCCTCTGCCTAGCACAGATGTAACCAGCGCCAGGCACGCAATCTCTCGGGCTGATTAAATGAGGGCATAAGTCAGGGAACGGTCCCTCCTGCGAAGGCAGCTGTGGTCTTGTCCACCTGGCTACCAGTCCTCCTTCTACAACACCCTTGTTTTTCCAGCAGGAGCTAGCACAAAAATTTCCCTAGGTCAACGGTGGGCAGACTACGGTCATTCAGCCCACAGCTTGTTTGTGTGAATAAGGGTTTCTTGGCACATCCACCCCCAACCTTAGGTAGAGTCAGGGCTGTTTTCATGTAAAATCCAGTAGCTGAGACGCAGACTGGATGATCCAGAAAGGCTACGCAATTTGCCATGACACTTTCCACGACAGTGGTGAATGACGGTGCTTCGAATAGATGCAGGCTGGCATCAGTTCAGGAGAAGGTGTGAGAATGCTTAGAAAAAGGAGGGAAACTCTTAAACTCTTGTGACTCTGATGCACGGGGTGGATACTTGCTGTTTGGGTCCAGCACATATGAGACATACATGTTTCTACGTGTGGGGCCTGTGTTTCTTCGTATCTGAGTAACAAGTTGAAGAGCCACTGCTTACCTTGCTACCTGCACAACTGAGTCTCCTCCACCTAAAGCCGCCCAAGGCCACCCTCTGTATCAGTTTCTCTAAGCGGTGAGGAGGAGGAGGCCCGGGACCCTCCCCCCAAAATAAAAGTGAAGCCCGCACGCCCGTGCTGGCGGCAGGCACGCTGTTAACCACCCGCTTGTGTTGGGGGTGGAGGTGGGGCGTCGTGAGTGATGCGGAGCCGCTCGGCGCTCTTCATTCCTGCGAGTTCACCCGCAGGTGCCCTGGACTTCGGATCCAGCCCTGCCCGCGCCCCCAGGACAAGCGGTGAGCAAGCCGGCGCGCTCCAGCCCGGACATCGAGACCGAGCCCGAGGCCGGGGCCGCAGGTCGCTCCCGCGGCCGCAGCTCCGAAGGGTCCGGCCATCAAGGTTGGAGCAGTTCGGGGCGGGGGGCGGCGGGAGGGCGGAGGGGGATCTCCGCGGGGAGGGCGCGGTGGGGGCTCCCCGAGGGCGGCGGGAGGCCTCGGACCCTTCCGAGCCGCGCGGGGACTCCGGGCCCCAGGATTTCTGGGGCCACTGTGGGGAGCGAATCCTGGAGGGGACAGAGGAGTGGGTGCCCCGCGGAGTTGGGTGTCCGGAGGCGGGGATGGCGGGGACCCCCTCCAGGACAGGCGGAGGGGGGCCCGGGTCCTAGTTCCCAGCTTTTGGGGGCGGGAGGGGCGGACGCGGGGACTTTGCCGTTTGATGGGGGAGGCGGAGGTCCGGGGGCTGCTCCCAACCTGGGAGGCCCGCGGGGTGTCAGGGGTCAGCTAGCGAGTGCAGAATGAAACATAGGCTAACGACTTTATGGGGAGTCCAGAGGGCAGTTTGCAGGAGGCAGGAGGCCCTATGGATGTGTTTGGGGTTTCACGGAAGACGCATGAGAAGTTCGCTGATGAGAAGGGCGCGTGGAAAACAGCTTTTGCGCCTCCAGTGGTTCTGTGCGCCTGTGTGGCTGTGGGTGGGGGCTGGGAGCACGTTTGGGGCGCGAGATTTTGAGGGTCAGCCTCTGGGGGAGGGGCCCGGGCGAAGCTGAGGGTGGGCCTGGGAGTCCGCCAGAGAGAGTTCCCCGAAACTGATGCATCTTTTCTTTGCGGGATTATATGTGAGGGTCTCTGATTGCATCTTATGTTTCTTTAAAATGTTTAAAGAAGGTTTAAAGAAGGCAGAGGTGTTGATTTTGTTTCCAGATAATGTGTTCTGAATATGTGTCAATTTAACCATATTTAAGCTTCATGTTTAATAATTAATTTTACTCATTTTTTTCTGGAAGGGAGAATTGACATAACAAGAGTTAATAACCCCTGAATTAGAGCTTATCAGGTAAAACGCAGGATCAGTTTAGTTCAGCTGCTCAGTCCTGTCCGACTCTTTGCGACCCCAAGGACTGCAGCACGCCAGGCCTCCCTGTCCATCACCAACTCCTGGAGCTTGCTCAAAACTCATGTCCATCCAGTGGGTGATGCCATCCAACCATCTCATCCTCTGTCGTCCCCTTCCTTTCCTACTTTCAGTCTTTCCCAGCATCAGGGTCTTTTCTAATGAGTCAGTTCTTCTCATCAGGTGGCCAAATATTGGAGCTTCAGCTTCAGCATCAATCCTTCCAATGAATATTCAGGATTGATTTCCTTTAAGATTGATTGGTTTGATCTCCGTGCCATCCAAAATGTAGGAGGGTTACTTACATTTGAATTTCAGGCAAATAATGAATTACCTTTGGACATAAGTATGTCCCAAGTATTTCCAGGGATATATACGTAAACATAGGTTAGTATATTAAATAAATGATTTTTAGGTAGACACTTACCATGCAGTGTTTGGGACTTGTTATCGTGCAATATGACCCGTGTATATGAAATTCACATCTCAGTTTGCTGTGTATTTGTTGTAATGTAGTTGTTAAATCTGGCAAACTTGATCCTTGAGATCCCCAGTTAGTGACTAGCAGGCTGGAATTCCCCCAAGTCCACTCCCCAGACACACAGCCTAAGTCCTGCCCAGGGTGATGCTGGGGCAGAGGTGGGGTCCCCACACTGAGCCTGTGCCAAGCCCCCTTCCTGCAGGGCTGGCCCCGCCCCAGGGCTGTGCTGGGAGGTCTAGGGCCCGGCCCCTCCCCTCACCATGGTCCTGAGAGCAGGACTGATGCCTCCTGTACCTGGAGGGGCCCAGGACAGGAGGGGAGGGCCTGTTTGAACCGCTTGGGCAGGCTGCCTGGTAGCCCTGGGACGGAGCTGAAAGACAGCACTGAGACTGCTCCACGAGTGCACTTACTGAGTGCCTGCTGTATGCCAGCCTCCAGAGGCCCTTTGGATACCCAGTTAGCCGAGCTGCAGCTTCCCGGTCCCAGCACTTGGTGCCACAGTTGTTCTAGTTTTAAAGGGGGGTGAGCCCCAGGTACCACGAGCCCTGCCCTTGTCCTTGCCAGGCGCCATGACAACCGCTCTCCCCAGATCACACCCTGGGCCTTGGAGGAAACCAGCAGGAGCCGTTGCCAGCACGTCCCCTTGGATGCTGGGGACCTGGAGACCTGGGAAGGGATGGAGCTGTCTGAGTCCACCCGAGCTCTGAGAGCCACACCCAGGCCCCCCGGCTCCACCGCCCAGGCATTAACTGCGCTGTCTCCTGTCTCTAGGGAGGGCCTGCCGCGTCATGATGCTGCCTCTGAGCACCATCGAGGACAAGGAAGCCGAGGAGGTGCAGACCAAGCCTCCGGAGAAAGGAGGTGAGACCCACGTGGGGTGGAAAGTATAGGCAGGTGGGAATGGGAGGGTCTAGGGCAAGGTGATGAGGAGGGGTTGACTCTGGAGACTGGCCCAGTCCCACGCAGGCGTCTCCCCCTGGGGAGGGGGCCCTGAGGACACACAGGTGAAGTCACTGACATCACCTCGTGTCAGGCTGTCTGTCACTCCTCTGCTCAGAGTCTGCAGCCTGCAGCAGGGTCCTCACCTCTCTGCCTCAGTTTCCTCATCTCTAAAGCGGGACAATGATAGTGTCCGTCTCAGAGAGTCATTATGAGCAATCAGTTAAGCTAATACATGTAAAGTACATGAGCGCCTGGACATGGCAAGCACTCAGTACGTGTTAGCTTTTGTCACTGGTTTCATGATGATGAAGATACTGAGTTTCTCAAGCCCCAGCAGGCAAGATGGTCTCACACCTCTTTCCTCCCCCCCACACAGCTCTGCTTTCTGAGAACCCTGATGAGCCTAAGAAGAAGCCCAGAGGAATGAAGGGAAGACTGTCTTTCAAGGTCCTGCCGTTCTGTCCCATAGTAAGCCTGCTTGTTTCCTTTCTTTGACCTGAGATCCCCTAGGTTATGAGAGGTCAGGCACATCTACCACTTCCTCTGTGCAGCAGAGACCCTTGGGTGGCTGGGTGCCCCTTGTCCATGCCCCGCCCCCCCCCCCCCCCAGGATATGGCCACCATCCTCTGGGGGGTGTTGCCCTCTTTCCTGCCTTCCTTCTGTTTCCTAAATTCCAATCTCGGCTCCAATGCCACCTCCTCCACGAAGCCTCCCTTGCTCACTTTTGCACCATTTCTCTCTAACCCCCTGCCATGCTGAATTTTCATCAGATAATTATTGCTACCTAAGAACATACCTTGAATCTGTGTGTTCATCATCTGTCTCCCCTCCTAGAGAAGTTGTTCAGTGACATATCCCCTGTCTAGATCAGATGTAACCAGTGTCAGCCACTGTATACACTCGGGCTGATTAAATGAAGAAATGAATTAGGGAACGGTCCTTCCTGCGGAGGCAAGCATGGCCTTGTCTACCTGGGTACCAGTCCTCCTTCTCCTACTAACCCCCTTGACTTTTCTGGGGGGCGCTCCTGTCCCCACGCACTTTGGATGGATTTGATCCCATCCTCAGACCAGCTCCAGGTACGTCCCTAACCAATCAGAGCCTACGTCCCTGACCAATCAGAGCCGGCAGTGCCAAGATTCCCAGTGATTGGGCCTGGGCTGGGCACGTGACTCACCCTTGGCCAATGAGGCGTCTGCTCTGTCTCTGGGTCTTCTTAACAGGCAGGAGGGGAGGCTGGAGAGACCCTGGTGAGAACCAGGAGGCCCTTGGGGAGAGGTCAGGGGAGGCCCTGGGTCAGATTGCCTGCGAGAATGTCTTACCTACTAGTGCGACTAGTACTACTCTTAAAGAAGTTTTCGTATTAGGAATTAATGTGAGAATCCAAGATTTTTTAAAAAACAGTACAAAGATTATCAAAATTCACCGAGTGTTGCCACATTCTATTTGCATGTTTTTTAAAATATATATTTAGATATAATATTGATGGTACTCAAGATTCTGCAAAGCACAGGATGCCCCCCCACACACACACTCTGCAAGGAATGACAAGACCCCAAAATGTCACTAGTGTGACACTGACATTCCCCTCTTGTTTCTTTGTTCTCTTTCCTTCCAGCCGAGTGTCTGCTTCAGCTACTACCTGGAACCGGATGACGCTGAGCCTGAGCCCGAGCCCGAGCCGGAGCCCGAGCCCGAGCCCCAGGCGGCTCCTGACGGTTCGAAATCGGACCCGAATTGCACCGTCGTTCCTATGCCTGTGCTGGAGTTCCGCGAGGTCAAGGTGTGCGAGTGCCCCCTGTGCTGCCTCAGCTTCGTCACTGCTTCCTAAACGCTGAGGGCCCTCCGCTTTCCGCTCCTGACCGCGCGCCCCCGAATCATGCATGCTGGGCTACCGTAGTGTAAAATCCCCCAATACAGCGGCTTCAATAAACCCAACTTGCTGTCTCTCTCAAGGCTGTGTGTGGTCTGTGTGTGAAACTCCCAGGACCGGGGCGGTGCAGCTCTGTGGAGTTGGGCAGCCAGGGTCCTTTGACCTCGGAGCTCTGTGCCACGTGGCTGGAGAGGGCTCACCCCGACACCCAGTCCACATTCTGGTTCGGGGCAAGTAGGGGGATGAGGAGAGAGGAAGACATGCTTCAGTCCTTCAAAGGGTGACTCCTACAAGAAGCCCAGATCACTTTTCCTCACAGCTCATTGGCCAGAGACGGTCACATGGTGACATCTAGTTGCAAGGGATGCCGGGAACTGTAGTCCTTAGCCGGGCAATCATGTGCCATCCAATAGCTTCTATCACTATAGCAAAGGAGAATGGATAATGTGTTCACCTCCGACTGGGTGTGTTATGTTAATTTATCCCCAGCACGTGTTGTGATGAACACCCAAGTGAATAAATGTATTCTTCAATTCTGTATCTCTCCTCCATTGACCAGAATCTCCTCCCTTTTTATGCAGATAATTAGAATGAGGAACTTTTCTTGGGCATTGACCATGCGGTAGGCCGCAAGCCAGTGTCTTTACACATTTTGATCCCCTTAATGCTCACGACCATGTGGCCAGTTCTGTTATTCTGTCTCTTTCTGAGATAAGAGAACAGAGGCACAGAGTGCCCGTCACTTGCTTCAGGTCACACAGATCATCCAAGCCAGGATTCAAATCCAGGGAGGCTGACTCCAGAGTCTGTGTCAACAGGACTCAGCAGCTAAACAACAACAACCATCCTTTGTATCAGACTCCTTCGGTGGCAAGCAACAAAAACCCTGACTCCGGGCCTTTGCCCTGGCTGTTTACTCCCCTGCAGTGCGCTTCTTCCAGGGCTTTTCTGTTGTTGACTCAATCCGAATCTTTTCCAGTTCCTCATTCTATGCAGGTATTGGTGACTTTATGGCTTATGAGATATTTATGACAGTTCTTTGGTGCTGGCTCGTTTTAAGATTATCACCAGTTTCCAGCCCTCTGTTATATAGGAAAGTACCCACTCATTTCTGAGAAGTAAAATGATCACCCATGAGCTTCAGCACCTCAACAATTTAGAAGACTATAGAGTGAGTTTTCTCTGTAAGATAATACATGCATTTCACAAGAATCCCAAGTCATAACAAGGTGGATTCATTAAAACAAAAAAAGTCTCTCTCTTTCTCTATCTTCTATTTTTTGCAGTTTTAATTTGCTGATATTTATAATCTATTCAGCTTGAGAAATGTCTTTCAAAAGTTTTGCTTTCAAAAACCAGATTTCAGGGGTACAAGCACATATCCCTCAGACTGACTAAAGGAAAAACATGAGGGTTGGTGAGGCAGTGAAACTCCTAGAACTCTCACACATTGTTGCGGAAGTGTAGATTGGTGCTGCTCTTTAGAAGAGAAAACTGGTGGCCGGCATAACTGCACATATGCATGTCCGACCCCAACAACCCCGTTCTTGGGTATATTCCCAATAGAAATGCATATTAAGCTAACAGAGGGTGTGTACAAAAATGTTTCATGGCACCTCCTACACTATTGGTGGGAATATAAACTGGTGCAGCCACTCTAGAGAACAGTGTGGAGGTTCCTTACAAACTAAAAATAAAGCTATCATATGATCCAGCAATCTCACTCCCAGGCATATATCTGAAGAAAACGCTACTTGGAAAAGATACATGCACCCCTATGTTCAGAGCAGCACTGTTTACAATAGCAAGACATGGAAGCAACTGAAGTGCCCATCAGCAGATGAATGGATGAAGAAGATGCGGTGCATACATACAACAGAATATTACTCAGCCATCAAAAAGAATGAAATTATGCCATTTGCAGCCACACGGATGGATCTAGAGATGATCATATTGAGTGAAGTCAGAGAAAGACAAATACCTTATGATATAACTTATAGATGGAATTTCATACAAATGAACTTAGGAAACAGAAACAGATGCACAGACATAGAAAACAAACTTATAATTACCAAAAGGGAAAGGGGTTGGGGAAGGGATAAATTAAGCATTCTGTATTAGGAGATACAAACTGCTATATACAAAAATACATAAGGTCCTGTGGCATAGCCCAGGGAGCTCTATCTAATATCCTGTAATGAAAAATCATATATATTTCTATCTGAATCACTTTGCTGTGCACCAGAAACTAATACATCATAAATCCACTATACTTCCATAAAACAAAAACAAAAATTAACTCATATATATGTGCGCTGCTGCTTCAGTAGTGTCTGCTCTTTGCGACCCTATGGACTGCAGCCTGCCAGTATATATAGGCTTCCCTTGTGTTTCAGACAGTAAAGAATTTGCCTGCAAAAATAGAGGTTAACTCATATATATATATCAGTTCAGTTCAGTTCAGTTCAGTCGCGTCTGACTCTTCGCGACCCTACGGACTGCAGCACACCGGGCCTCCCTGTCCACCACCAACTCCCAGAGTTTACTCAAACTCATGTCCATGGAGTCGGTCCATCCAACCATCTCATCCTCTGTCATCCCCTTCTCCTACCGCCTTCAATCTTTCCCGGCATCAGAGTCTTTTCAAATGAGTCAGTTCTTCATATCAGGGGGCCAAAGTATTGGACTTTCAGCTTCAGCATCAGTGTTTCCAATGAATCATATATATACATATATGTATGTATATATAAACTTTACACATATACATGCATATGTATAAAGAATGTTCATAACAGGCCCGTTCATAATAGTCCCAAAGGGCCAGCTACCCAAATGCTTACATTATTTCTCATCTTTTGTGCTGGGAGTCCATTTAATTAAGGTCTGACCAGAGACCATCCTTAAGGGTAAGGACCATGCTTAACAGACAGGCCAGGCGGGGTGTGTTTCGACAACTGTGTGCCCATCTCAAGAGCGTCTCAGTTGCCACCATCTTGGGGGTTTGAGAGTAGGCCATTGTGAGCAGCAGTGAGTGTGTGGGTATTTGGGAGAGGGGTCACCGCGTGCCTGGGGGGTCTCTGTGTATCTGAAGATTGTGCGGGGTGGGCCCCCAGACCCCAGTGCCACCCCCGCCCCGGGCATCCAGGCCCCTGGGTCTTCGTGGCTCTGAAATATAACACGGTTCTTCCCTGTGAACCCCACTTGCCATCTCCTGGAAGACCTGGGCCCGGGGCGGGGGCGGGGCGGTGGGCCAGATGGGGAAAGGGCACTGGCGGGGCCCAGGTGGAACCCCCGCCAGGGAAACAGTGATGCCGGAAGGCTGGCTCACAAAGTGGGTGTGAGGCCAGAATTTCCAGTCCTCCAACCCTGAGAACAACAAATTTGTTTCAGCCACTGTTTTAACCGCTCGATCCGAGTACCCGTGTGGACCCGGGTTGGGTGCGGGGGTCGTGAGCCGCAACCGCTCGATCCGAGTACCCGTGTGGACCCGGGTTGGGTGCGGGGGTCGTGAGCCGCTCCTTCTGCGCTTTTGTCCTGGTGGTCCCCAGGCACGTTTTTAGGACCCCCGCCCCACGCGGGATGCCAGGGCCAGCACTGCGCCAACCGCCCCCCCTCCCCGACTCCGTGCCCCTGGGCACCAGCGCCGGGTCTCAGCCGGGTTGGGGGGGCGGGGTCAGTCCCCCGCTGCGGTTCTGAAGGGTGGGGGGCGGAGGGGGCCGGGGCTGCAGGGGGTGGCGCTGCAGGCGCAGAGGGAAGGCGAGGGGGCGCCCTGGGAGCGGGTGTGCGGGTGCGGGGTGGTCTCGAGGGGGCGCTGCCCGGGAGCCTGGGAGGGGCCGACCGGCTGGGCGGGCGCGCGGGGTGGTCTCCCGGGAAGGCCCGCGGTTCTCGGCCGGGCCGGGCGCACGGGCGGCCTGGGCTCCCGCGGAGGCCTGCTGCCACCTAGCGGGCCGGCGCCGAGGGGCCCTCGCGGCTGCGTCTTCCCGGCTGGCGGGCAGCGCGGGGCTCACGGCCGGGGCCACAGCAGGGGATCTGAGACCCGCCCCCCCCGGAGAGCGGGTGGCGGGAGAGGTCTTCTGACCCTCACCGGCTAAGAACAATAAAATTGTCGTTTAGTCGCTCAGTCCTGTCCCACTCTGTGCGACCCCGTGGACAGTAGCCCGCCAGGCTCCTCTGTCCGTGGGATTCTCCAGGCACGAATACTGGAGCGGGTTGCCACGCCCGCCTCCAGGGGATCTCCCCCACCCGGGGATCGAACCCGCGTCTCCTGCAATAGCGAGCATATTTACCCCTGCGCCACAGGCGAAGCCCGAGTGACACGTACGCAGTAAGAATTTTTCACTTTTGCAAGTATGTATAAAAGAAGCAGAGGCTCCTCTGACATGCCCCCGGGGGCTTGCAGCGGGGGGTGGGGGAGAGGTGCAGGTGTGTGTGTGCAGCTCCCCGCTGTTTCTGTTCCCAAGCCGGGAAGGGGCAGGAAAGGGATTGAAGGGGAAGGAACTGAGGCTGGTTTCTAACTCCTGCTGGAGATTTTCCAGTTGCAGTCACCCAAAGCGAGACCCTGAATCCTTGAGCTGAACCCCCTGAGGGGCAGAGAACAGGATGGGGGAGGGGAAGGGGTGCAAACCCTCCATCAGGCATCGGCTGCCAAGTGTGTATTTTTAAAATAATAAACGTGGACTTCTGGTTTCAGAAATGCCATCCGGTACACAGTGGTACTCAGTCCAGGGTTTAAAGTCACCTAGAGGCACGGCCTCCTGAGATGAATGTAAAGTCACGACTGGGGAAATCCTCGAGGGCTTTTGGAAATGATGTCGCTCTGCTTTCGGGAGTAATGAGGCGAGAAGGGGAGATGAGCGCCGTGCTCGAAGGTCTCCATCCTGCCGGACCTGCCCGGCTCCTCTCCCCCGGGGGGCCGGGAAGTGACTCCTTTCACAGCCCCCTGGGAACCTGTGTTTGCTGTGTCCCCGTGAGGGAAAAATGAACTCATGTTTGCCACCTTTTTGCCAGGTATCAAAATGGCCTTTCTGAGAGCGGATTCGTATATCTGTCTGACTGAGTCCCTTCGCTGTACACCTGAAGCTGATACACAGCACAGACCTGTGCAACAGTCTCCAGCCTCCCCAGCCAGCGGGAGAGATTCTTTAATGTCTCAGCCAGCAGAAAGCCCACAAGTTAGGTACGTAGACTGCAAATTCTGACCCCTCTTTGAGTCACTCATCTCTGGGTGCTTCCGTGTGTCTCACACTCTACAAGACACATGCTAATAAGTCTTTGTGGGTTTCGCTCTCATTCACCTGCCTTGTCCCAGTTTCTGTCACAGAATTTGGGGTCTATATACCTAACTTGGTGGGGGGTACACAAGACTGCCCTCTCTTTAGACACCAGACAAGTGTTCTGCGGGTTCCCAGGCTGCCCACTCTTCTGATCATTTGGCCACAAATTTGGGATTCCTCAATTCCCTCGAGTTCTGTTATTCACTAGAGGGGCTCACAGAATTCAGGAAAGCGCCGTGCTCACAGTGTGATGTTATATATGTGGATATATACATTAATAGCTATTTTTATTCATTTAGCTGTGCCTGGCCTAAGTTGCAGCAGGCAAACTCTTAGTTGCAGCATGTGGGATCTAGTTCCTTGACCGGGGATGGAACCGGGGCCCCCTGCACTGGGAGCGGGGAGGCCCAGCCCTGGCACCACCAGGGAAGTCGCTGTGATGCTCAAATGCAGAGATGCACTGGGCTTTGGGGTCCTCGGGGCGCCTCCCCTTCCTGCACATCCAGGAGTGTCCCCAGGGAGGCTCATTCAAGCATTGAGGGTCCCAGGTCTTTGTTAGTGTTTCATCATGGGGGTCCCGGGTCTTTGTTAGCGTTCCATCATGCAGGCTGGGTTGATTTCATCATTTGCCACATGATTGAATTCCATCTCCTGTGCCTCCTCCTCCCTGGAGGTCAGGGTGATGTTTATCGTCCGCTCAACATTCTCCATCACTCGGCTCACGGCCCTTCAGATGTGGTGCATGTTTGCGTCTGTGCTCGGGCTCATAAATGTTCAAAGATATGCAGGAGATAGATCACACTGTACAAAAACACATTCTTCACATCACTCTGGCCACTGTTTCTCATCTGGGAGTGGTTGCCTGTCCCCAGAGGGTGCCTGGCAGCATTTTATCACAGTTTGAGGACAGGGGATTAGTGGGTAGAGGCGGAAGACGCTGCTTCCAACAGCCTGTGATGCACAGGATGGCCCCCCAGTCATCCAGGCTCTAGTGAGCAATGCTCTGAGGTTAAGGAGCCCTGAATGTTGTAGGCTGAATGTTATAAAATTCACTTGAACTTTCAGCTTTTTTATGGATGTGGGTATTTATTAGATCTTTAGTTCAGTTCAGTTGCTCAGCCGTGTCTGACTCTTTGTGACGTCATGAGCCACAGCACGCCAGGCCTCCCTGTCCATCACCAACTCCCAGAGTTTACCCAAACTCATGTCCATTGAGTCGGTGATGCCATCCAACCATCTCATCCTCTGTCGTCCCCTTCTCCTCCCGCCTTCAGTCTTTCCCAGCATCAGGGTCTTTTCAAATAAGTCAGCTCTTCACATCAGGTGGCCAAAGGATTGGAGTTTCAGCTTCATCAGTCCTTCCAATGAACACCCAGGAATGATTTCCTTTAGGATGGACTGGTTGGACCTCCTTGCAGTCCAGGGGACTCTCAAGAGTCTTCAAGACCACAATTCATAAGAATCAATTTTTCAGCACTCAGCCTTCTTTATAGTCCAACTCTCACATCCATACATGAGTACTGGAAAAAACCATAGCCTTGACTAGACGGACCTTTGTTGGCAAAATAATGTCTCTGCTTTTTAATATGCTGTCTAGGTTGGGTGTAACTTTTCTTCCAAAGAGTAGGCATCTTTTAATTTCATGGCTGCAGTCACCATCTGCAGTGATTCTGGAGCCCCAAAAATAAAGTCAGCCACTGTTTCCACTGTTTCTCCATCTATTTGCCATGAAGTGATGGGACCGGATGCCATGATCTTTGTTTTCTGAACGTTGAGCTTTAAGCCAACTTTTTACTCTCCTCTTTCACTTTCATCAAGAGGCTCTTTAGTTCTTCTTCACTTTCTGCCATAAGGGTGGTGTCATCTGAGGTTATTGATATTTCTCCCAGCAATCTTGATTCCAGCTTGTGCTTCATCTGGCCCGGCATTTCTTATGATGTACTCTTATTAGATCTTAGGGATACTCATGGGTAAATATATATATGGCTGAGTCCCTTCACTGTTTACCTGAAACTATCACAGCATTGTTAACTGGTTATACCTCAATACAAAACAAAAAGTTTTTTTTTTTTTTTTAGTTGTATAAAGATACGATGACTAAATAAAGTATTTGCATGGCAGCAAGAACCACGGGGGTAATATCATGTTCAGGGGGGATGATTTTTCCTTTTTGTCTTAATAATATTCTCTTTCAGCAAATAAAAATCAAGAGTAAAATGTGCATACATTGTTTTTAGGTGATTCCATATTGTGACATCTTAAATATGTATGAACACATATCCTTGTATCTACTCTTGCTGCTCTGATTTTAACATAAGGAGTTAGAAAACCATTAAGGACAGTGTAACCTCCTAGTTATGATCTTTTAAGAGGTGCTGCTAATATATTGAACACAAACTTTTTAACTTTTTATTTTATATTGGAGTATAGCCAATTAACAATGCTGAGATAGTTTCAGGTGGACAGCAAAGGGACTCAGCCATAGATACACATTTTTCCGTTCTCCCCGAAACTCCCCTCGCATCCAGGCTGCCACTTACCACTGGGCAGAATTCCTCATGCTTACAGTAGGTCCTTGTTCGTTCTCCATTTTAAATACAGCAGTGTGCACATGTCTGTCCCAAACTCCCTAACCATCCCTTTCCCCCATCCTTCCCCTCAGCAACCGTAAGTTGAACATACAGCTTTTTAACGCTGATTCTGTGTCGTGCCCCTGGCAGGCACCCTGGACAAGACCCCCATGCATAAGAAAATGTTCGTGAGTTATCTTCAGCCTAGAAAATAAGAAAAAGTGAGAAAAACAAGATCCAGAACAAGATACGAACTTCCAAGAAGTTGACGTGCACTTAAGACAAGTGTGTGACTTAGAAGTGGGAGTCTCCTGACCTCTGGATGTTTCATGTGGCTGCTGCTGCTGCTAAGTCGCTTCAGTCGTGTCCGACTCTGTGCGACCCCATAGACGGCAGCCCACCAGGCTCCCTCGTCCCTGGGATTCTCCAGGCAGGAACACTGGAGTGAGTTGCCATTTCCTTCTCCAGTGCATGAAAGTGAAAAGTGAAAGCGAAGTCACTCAGTCATGTCCAACTCTTAGCGACCCCATGGACTGCAGCCTACCAGGCTCCTCCGTCCATGGGATTTTCCAGGCGAGAGTACTGGAATGGGTTGCCATTGCCTTCTCTGGTTTCAAGTGGATTCTGAGAAAAATGTCTGCTTCTTTAATTAGATGGAAATGTACACAACAGAGAGCTTTGCATCAGGTCTGGCATTTAGTGCGTGATTCCCGGGGACATTCCAAGCTGGGTTGTTGACCTATTTTTCCTCTGGACCCCAAGCTGTGTTAACTCTTTGATGACTTCTAATCAGGAATCAACGATCCCTGTTAGAAATGCCCATCTTGCTGCCCCCTTATCTCCCTTCCTTCCTCAACCACTGTTATTTCTTACTTTTTGTGTTGCTGTTATTGTTCCGTCACTAAGTCATGTCCGATTCTTTGAGACCCCATGGACCGCAGCACGCTGGGCTTCCCTCTCCTTCATCATCTCCCAAAGTTTGCTCAAACCCTTGTCCATTGAGTCAGTGATGCCATCCAACCGTCTCATCCTCTGTCATCCCCTTCTCCTGCCTTCAGTCTTTCCCAGCATCAGGGTCTTTCCCAAGGAGTCGACTCTTCGCATCAGGTGGCCAAAGTATCGGAGCTTCAGCTTCAATGTCAGTCCCTCCGATGAAGGATTGACTGGTTTGATCTTGCAGTCTAAGGGACTCTCAAGAGTCTTCTAATAAAATTGTAGTCAACATATAAACTGCCTGTATAGATCTCAGACACCACTTTAATCATTTGACATATGATGGGGTTCAGAATACCTCACCCCAAAATATGACACCTGGCATATTGAAGGTGAAGCAGTTTGAGAAAACAGCAGAAGCAGGAAGTTCACTCTCACTTCCCCTTCCCCCTTCTTCCGTAAAGCAAGTCATAATTCCCTAATGGGAGAGGTACCCTCCCTATACCAGGAGCAAAGGAGCATTCTTATCTGTACAGGCTGAGGAACACTTCCAAGAAGAAGACTAACACACGGGCCTTGCTAAGTTTCTGCCAGCTTATTACACTTAGCTCTTATTCCTTAATCTATCATATTCTTCCACAACTGTCCATGCCTCATCAAACCTAGTTTGAAATACTCAAGTCGGTTTCTTTAGGTCTTCATTTCCTTAGGAAGGCTCCTGTGTCAGTTAAAACATATCAAAATAAGTTGTAAGCTTTTTTCCTGTTAATCTGTCTTTGTTGGTTAATTTTCAGACCCACCCAGCGACCCTCAGCAGATGGAAGAAAAGATTTTCCACCTCTACGAATTTTAATCCTTACATTTACTTGCTGTCCTTTTATTTTAGAAGGACAAAATGAGGCTCAGAGAGCTTAAATGACCTCCAAATTGTAGGTTTTCAGATAAAATACATAGGAGAGCCCTTCTGGGGAATCCCCCACACCAGGGGTTTGTGAACTGCATGTGTATACCTAAAAAGTCATCACCAAATCTCAGGTTATAGGTTTTCTCTTATGTTCTCTTCCTGGAGTTTTCTAGTTTTGGTTTTACATTTGGGTGTGTGATCCATTTTGAGTTAATTTTTGTCACAGGTATAAGGTCAGTGATAAGAATACTAACCATTATGTCATCATCATCATAATCAACATCACAATGCATAAAATAATTATTGCACGTTTCACTGTACTTTCCCTACATATCTTGAGGCCCTGATAAATGTTCTTTAGTTAAATACAAATGGCTCCTCAACACAGAAAAATATTCTACCTTGCTCATGAAAAATTTCTCAACCCTAGTTTTGGAAAAACTGAAAAAGCATCCTATTATCCTGAGAATGCAGGTTTGCTCACACAGGCTGGTGGGGGTCTGAGATGCAAGTGTCTATGGAAGGCAGCTTAGAAATCTCTATCAAAATGACACACACATTTGCACCGTGGCTCAGCAATTCCACTCCAGGGAATTTAATCTTCCCAGAAGGTGTACACACCAGCAGAACTGCTGAAGCTCATAGTTTTCCATAAATACTGGTAGCAAAGGGATGAAAACAACTCAACCACCCAGTAGTCAGGAACGGGTTAAATAAATCAAGTCACAACAACAGGACAACAGAATTCAAACAGCTGTTCAAAAACAGTAGGCAAATTCTCTTTGTACTGATGTAAAAAGCTCTCCGAGATAAGAAAAGAATTAAGGCATAGAACAATGTGTACAGTCTGCCACCTTTTGTATAAAACAGGTAGGAAATGAGACTATGAGTATTTTTGCAAACATAAAAATATATGTATTATATTTGTACAAATATATAATTATATATAATATGAATCTGTGTGTCATCATGATGTATGTATTATAGTCGGTCAGTCGTATCTGGCTCTTTGAGACCCCATGGACTCTACAGTCCATGACATTCTCCAGGCGAGAATACTGGGTAGCCATTAGCCAATGCTGAATAGTAAGTGGGTAGCCGTTCCCTTCTCCAGGGGATCTTCCCAACCCAGGGATTGAACCCAGGGCTCCTTCACTGCCGGCGGATTCTTTACCAGCTGAGCTACAAGGGAAGCCCAAGAATACTGGAGAGGGTAGCCTATCCCTTCTCCAGCGGATCTTCCTGACTCAGGAATCGAACCAGCGTTTCCTGCATTGCAGGAGGATTCTTTACCAACTGAGCTTCCAGGGAAGCCTTATATTACTGTCAAGGAAGTACTTATATGACTTAAGTATAAATTTTAAGCTACAGTATATACCACATTGTGTCACATTATAGATTGTGTTATATCATCACATTTCTTATTTAGAAAATATATTTTATATTTTAAAATATTTATATCTATTACAGATATATATGTGCCGAGTTTATAGTATATATATTTATATCAATAATAATCACATGTATGTGTGTATAATGCACATATGTATATACATATATCTCTATTTACATATAAACAAAGACACTGTGGAAGGACACTGAAAACATGTTCAAGCTTTCATAATTATTCAATATAATTATTCATAAATATTCAAATAATTACACCTGTCACCTGAGTGTTACGTTGTTTATAGCATGAAAATTTGGTCGGTGGCACATTTTCACTTTTCACTTTCATGCATTGGAGAGGGAAATGGCAACCCACTCCAGCGTTCTTGCCTGGAGAATTCCAGGGACGGGGGAGACTGGTGGGCTGCCGTCTATGGGGTTGCACAGAGTCGGACACGACTGAAGCGACTTAGCAGCAACAGCAGCAGCACACCCACAGTGAGAAGGCTTTTCACTGCATACTGTTTATTTAAAAAAAATTTTAAACCACGTGCTAACTACTGAAAAAATTAGTAAAGCACCTAGAAGAAGTAGTTCCCCGGCCCCTCCCAGCGCTCTCTGTGCAGCGCGGTCCTCGTGCGCCCCCCGGCGGAGCTGGCCGGAAGCTGCCTGCGTTTTCCGAGCGGCGCTGCGGCCGTCCCGCCGTGCACACGCGCAGACCGCGCTGCGCATGCGTCGCGGGTTTGCGCGGCAAGTCTGAGGAGGCGAGGTTCGGTCAGGCGAGGGTGTCCGTGTGCGAGGTGAGCGCGCGGCGACCCGGGCCCGGACGCGACGGAGGGGACCTGGGGGCGAGCGGCCGGCTCGCGGGCAGGGAGGCGCGGGCGTCCCTGAGAGGACGCCGGGGCAGACGCGCCCCTTCGCGGGGAAGTCGATGGGGAGGGAGGCGCGAAGTCGCGGCCCTGCGGGGAAGGGGTGCGGGAGGCCGCGCGGGCGAAGTCGGCTCTGAGGAGGACGCGGCGGCCTCCCTGCTGCTCACGCCCTCTCTCCAATGCTGCCTCGGCCTGAAGGCCTTCCGGAAGGAGGGGTACGTCCGTCCTGGTCCTCCCACGTCGAGCACCTTGCTCCCCACAGCCAGGACCCCGCAGACCCCCCCTTTTCAGGGCCCCTCCGCTCTCCCCTCCAAGAACGCGCTCCTTGGTCCTTGAGGACCCTCCCCGAGGACCCCACGGGCCTTCCCCTTCAGAGACACCTGTTGGCCTCCTCAAGGACGCCTGCCCTAGAAAACCCTCCTTCCCCCTTGAGGACTCCGCCCTTCCCTTCCCTTCCCGCCGCCCCCCCCGTTTCGAAGATCCCCCCCGTTTTCCCCCTCAGAGACCCCCTGCCTTCCCCTCAGGACACCCTCCTTCCCCCTTTAGGACCTCCGCCCTCCGTTTCGAGGGTGCCTCTCAGCCCTCTCTCTAGGACCCCACTCTCGCTCTCCCCGACCAGAAGCACCCGTGTTCCTCTCCAAACCCCCTGTCCCTTTCCCCCAGCCTCCCCCACATTCAGACCCCCCCCCCTTTTCCTTAGGCTCTCCCTTCAAGATAGCGCCCTCAGCCTTGGCCCGGCCTTCCTCCCTCCCCTCTGTCCTGCTCCTGCCTCTCTCCAGGCTCCCGTTTATCTACCTCAGAGGCTCTCCTCCATTCAGCTCCCGCTTTACCTCCTGTCCCACCTTCATCTGCGTTTTCCTCTGGCCCACCTCTGCTCTCCCAGCCCTTACCTCCTCTCAGCCTTCCTGCCGTCCCCTACTTCCGCCTGGGCCCTGGTCCGTCCTTCCCGCTCCTTCCTGTGCCTCTTCGCTCAGCCCTCCTCCTCCACCTCTCGCACCTCTCCTCTCTCTATTCTTTCCCTCAGTCCTGACCCCCTTCCTCTCCTTAGTTCTGCCTCTCCTTTCTGCTCCTCCTCTACCTCAGCCCCACCCCTTCTCTCTGGGTGCCTACTCCCTGGACACCTCTCCTAGCCCAGATTGGTTCTTCCTATCTACCTTGCCCCCTCCTCCTCCTCTGCTCCAGCTCTGCATTCTGCCTGGCCTTGCTTTACTCCTTCCTCCATACCTCAGCACTTCTCTTTTGGTGGCTCCCTTCAGTCCCTGCTTCCTCCTGCCACAGCCTCTGCCCACCTGGAATCTCTTGGTCTTCACTCCCTTCTCCCAACTCTCTTCCCCTTTTCTCTGGAATTTCTTCCTTACTCTGAAATCAAGGAACCTACCACCACTCATATGTTTTTTAGGGACTCTCTGGCTTTTTTTTTTCCCCCCCAAGTATTTAACATTAGCTGCTTTTATCCCTACTTTTCCCTCTCTGGGTGAGGAGAAAGGATTGTGACTCTTGCTGTAGCTTGGGACCTGGCTAGCTTAGGGAGGCAGGCTGCCAGGATTTCACAGTCATTTCTGCTACTCCTTTCTCAGAATCTTATACTGCAGCCTGTAGAGATAGAAATTCAGTTCAGTGGGGGTATCATACATCCAAAAAAAGGAAGTAATAACAAATTTAAAATTGATGGTAGGCAGAAAAGTATTTAGAAAAAATTACAGTCCTGTCATATGTTATCCCACACTAACTTCTAGCTAAAGAATTAAAATGTGTAAAGAAAATATATTTCAATATTTAACTGATTGCTGCCTTTTTCTTACAGATTTGTATGATTTTTTTATATGTTTTGCATAGGAATCCAGTCCTTTGTAGGATGAATGTAACGATCTTTCCTCATTTTGTATTAACTCATTTTTAAAATGATATTCTTACGTGGTTCATCAGTTAGTTCAGTTCATTGTGGTTTGGAGTTCAAATCTGTTCTCTTCAGTGCCATTTCTGAGATTTTTCTAGCCCGTGTCTGTGGATCTTCTAGACCTGATATTGTGACTGAGGCAACAACCTGTCTGTAGATGTACAAATCTGTGAATATTCATTTAGGCATTTGTGTGAAACGAGGTAACTTCCTTTGATTCACATAACCTCTACTGTCCAGTTAAACTGTGCAAACCATTTGTGAGTCTCGCTGTGTAATTTCTGCAGATCCTAAGGTTTCTGACTCTTTTCTTCATCTTCCACATCTTCCAGCCCACCATCTTCCACAACAGTGTGCTTTGAAGCAGCCTGCCTTTTAGAGTATCTCCATCCTTTGAAGGGTCAAGCTGTAAAAATGCTCCACATGAAAGAGGTTTTGGATGACATCTTGAGGAATCCCCAGCTCATTCATCTACATGATCAAGAAGAAAATCCAGAAACCACCCCCATAAGAAACCCAGAGGTTCTGAGAGTTTCTCATCAGAACTTTAGGTATTTTCAATCCCTGTCGGTGACAGGGCCTCACCAAGCTGTGAGCCAAATCCAGGAGCTCTGCTGGCGGTGGCTGCAGCCAGAGATCCACACCAAGGAGCAGATTATGGAGCAGCTGGTGCTGGAGCAGTTTCTGAACATCTTGCCAGAGAAAGTTCAGATATGGGTGAGGTCAAAACAGCCCAAGAGCAGCAAGGAAGCAGGAGACCTGGTGGCAGACTTGATCCAAGTATGTGAGGAGGAAGGTGAGAGGAGGGACTTGCTGAACATTTGCTGTATGCCTGGCATGTAAGAGGGAGCTAAATAAAAACTTGTTAAATGAATGAATGAATGAATTTTATAATCTCCAGTCTAATCTGCCTAATCTTACGTGAAATGAAAGAAACTTGAAGTTTGGTTTTTGCTTTTAATGCTATTTTCTGAGAGTATGCCTTCTCTCTGCTTTGTTCCCTGCCCTTCCACATTTCATTTTGAGCCTAAACTTTAGTGTCAACACAAAACAATACACAGTGGAAAAAAAAAAAAAAAGAGGGCATGCAATGTGGGAGATATGAGGCCTGAAATTTAAATTCTGTCAAAATTTGACTGGTCTCTTAGAAACTCAGAGTTACTAGACTGGAACTAAGGGCATTTCAATGATGATAGAAGAAAGCCATTCACTCCTAATAGCCCTTTGAATGAGATTGATACTAAAAACAAAGCTGAATGAAATTGATACTAAAAACAAAGCAATGTTTATATATATATATATATATATATATATATATATATATAGACAAGGAGAGAAAGGCAAGGGAAAAAGACTGGGATGTGGACCATTGGGATGGGTTGATTACATTGAAAAATATAAACAAGTAAATTTGAAATAAACATGAGGGTCTTGTATGGCTGAATGCTGATGTATCAAGGATTATGATTAGTCCAATTGTGTGCACCTGCATTCATTAAAAGAATTGTGAAGATGGTAATAGTAAACATATTGGACACTTAAAATGTACTGCATTCTAAATATTTTATAATAGTGCTTTACTTCTCTTAATAGTTCTTGAGATAGGTATTACCCTCCTTCCTCAAATGAGAAGACAGGCACAGGGACGTTGAATAACTTACCTGTGAAAGTGTTAGTCGTTCAGTTGTGTCTGACTTTTTGACCCCATAGCCTGCCAGGCTCCTCGCCAATGGAATTCTCCATGCAAAAAGACTGGAGTGGGTTGTCATTTCTTTTTCCAAGGGATTACGTCTGAGCCACCAGGGAAGCCCAACTTGCCTGTGGTCCACAATTATTAATAGTAATTGGCAGTCAGGATTCAGACCTGTGGCTGCCTCCAGTCTGTCCTCTTATTAATCATGGCTGTTATACTGCCTCCAGTGGACATAGGGCATATTGTCCCACAGAATTTTTAAACTTGGTCAAAGGCACCGCCTTTGATGGAGCTGGAATTCAAGGGAAGGGAAAGAGCTTGCTAGGGTATGAGAAAGAAACTATAGAATAGTGAAAGATACTCTTGGAAAGAGACCACAAGCAAGAAAGGACTTCAGGTTTCGTAAGGGAAGTGGTGGTCGTCTTCTAGATCCCTGAGTGAAAAAGATGTAATAAGAGTTGTTGTGTTGTTGTTTTTTTTTTTTTTAATGCCTGTTTTGTGCTTCACATATGTAATGTTTAATCCTTACAGGAGCCCATAGAATTAGAGATATTATCATAATTTTCATGTTACAATTGAGAAACTGAGGTTCCCTGGTGACTAAATGGATGGTGAAGCTAGGACCGTTGATACGAATAAAGAGGGAACTTCTGTTTTATTTGGAAGGCGCTGAAAATCAATGGAAGCATTTAGGGGTGGGAGATAACCAAACCTCTTCTCTGGAATTGCCACACTGAGCTGAGAAATGTTTTTTCGGTCTTGTCATAGGAAGTGCTGCTTCCGCCCATGGCAGGTGAGGGATTGGCAGGCTACTCTCTCTGTGGGTGCTGCCAGACTGGACTCAATGCTATGGTCATTCCTTTCCCTTCTAGGTTTCTCTCTTCAGAACTTTGTTCTTGCCGAAAAGAGAAATACCAATGAACACCAAAAGGAGGACACAGAGATGTCTGACAGTAAACCATTTGTTACATCTCAGGTGAGTCAGGTTTTCTTCTGACTTAGTTCTCCAGTATGAGGAGCTCCCCCTTCTGATTTCCAGACCTCCCCTATCTAATTAAACTTCCTCATTTCCTTAAAGTCTTTATATAAACTTTACCTAACTGAGCCTTTCCCTGGTTTCTGTATCAGAATTTTCTTCTGACTCTTTGTATTTGCTTTCCTGCTTTATCTCACACTTACTGCCACCCCTACATACCATATCTTTAATGTTTTCTCTCTTTTCTTATCTCAGGAATAAATTTTTCATTGTTTATTATTCCATTTTATCTCCACTTTTGACTTAATCAAAGCAACCCTCGTGTGATTTGTACTATTATTATGCTCCTTTTTATATATGAAATAACTGTTGTGAATTTTTTAAAATTTGCTCCTTAATGTTCTTGTTAAATCATGTTTTGAAACCTAGAAGAAGCTGACATGTTGTGCTTCCTTTAGAAAAAAATTGATGTGTGGGGGAAGGCGTTTGACAATTAGGAAAACAAAGTGTTTAAATATGCTCCTTGAGGGAGAGATAAGGGGAAAAGGATTGAGAAACGTTCTAGATGATCTGTTCCTGAGAATAGCCCTCTGTCCCTACAGTGTTCATGTCAAGGATCCCAAGTGAAGATGCCCACAGAGACTGCTGAGGTAATATAAAAGAGCTTGTAAGTGGGTGGATTATGACAAACTGGGAGGCACCTGCCCCATCAAAGGGGCAGCTGTGACTCAGCTTCAGCTAATGGTGCCATGTGAGAATGTGAACCCAGATCTCTAGATCTTCTGATTTTTTAAAAAGAAGTAAAAATATCCAAATAATATGAATTACACCAATATTTTGGTGTTGGCAAATTTTGAAGAAAGAATAAAAAACACATGTGAGCCAAATAAACCCCTCTATAGAAGCTGGGCAGTCAGTACATGCTCTCTAGTTCATTGATCTGCATAATGTTTCCATGAAAACACAAAATATGTATATTAGTGAAATGGGTATCATAGTCTTATGTAGTCTTCCAATACCTGCTTTTTACATTCACCCTTCTGTTACCAAGAATGTTGCATGTAATTGTAATTAGTTTGTTATTACTGGATGATTATTATTATTCTGTGGTGTGATTATATGTGTGTTAGTCACTCAGTGATGATGGCATCTGGTCCCATCACTTCATGGCAAATAGATGGGGAAACAGTGGAAACAGTGGCTGACTTTATTTTTTTGGGCTCCAAAATCACTGCAGATGGTGACTACAGCCATGAAATTAAAAGACGCTTACTCCTTAGAAGAAAAGCCAAATAAATAAATTTTAAAAAAAAGAAAGAAATAGGGTTTTCACCAGCCCACCCTGTTTACCCGTTGTTCAACTGACTGCAAAAACAACCCTCACTATTGTTCCTTCTCTAAGAAAAATCTGGCCAAATCACCATCTGCTGGGTTTGGGTAAACTCCAGGAGCTGGTGATGGACAGGGAGGCCTGGCGTGCTGTGGTTCACGGGGTCGCAAAGAGTCAGACATGACTGAGTGTCTGAACTGAACGCTCAGTTGTGTCTGACTCTTTGCAACTGCAGGGACTGTAGCCTGCCAGTCTCCTCTGTCCATGGAATTCTCCAGGCAAGAATACTAGAGTGGGTTGCCATTCCTTTCTCCAGGGGATCTTCTCGGCTCAGGAATTGAACCCGGGTCTCCTGTGTTACAGGCAGATTCTTTACCATCTGAGCCACTGGGGAGCCCCAAAATCATAATACATTTATCTCTTCTACCGTAAATGAATGTTTGGGTCTGTCTTAGATTTTGGAGGTTATAAGGCAGTACACACGAGCAGATGTACCTAGGAATAGGTATATTTCTGGACCCAAAGTGGTTTACCAATTTATATTTCCCTGGTGGCTCAGACATAAAGCATCTGCCTGCAATGTGGGAGAACTGGGTTCAATCCCTGAATCGAGAAGATCCCCTGGAGAACGAAATGGCAACCCTCTCCGGTACTTTTGTCTGGAAAATTCCATGGATGGAGGAGCCTGGTAGGCTACAGTCCACAGGATCACAAAGAGTCACACACAACTGAGCAGCTTCACTTTTAGCATCTTTTAAGAGGTCTCAAAAGTCCACATTCTAAGATTTTCCTTGGTGGCTCAGTCAGTAAAGAATCTGCCTGCAATGCAGGAGTTGGAGGTTTAATCCTTGGTCAGAAAGATTCCCTGGAAAAGAAATGGGAACCCGCTCTCTAGTATTCTTGCCTTGGAAATCCCATGGACAAAAGAGCTTGCCTACAGTGGATGGGTCTCAAAGAGTCAGACATGACTGAGCAACTACACCACCACCACCAAGAGTCCACATTCTAGACAGTATTTGGTATTGTCGGACTTCTTAATTTTTGTCAGTTGAATGGGTATAAAGTCATACTTTGTCATTTTGAAATGCATTTTCTTGTTATAATAAGATTGGCTATCTCTTCATATTTATGAGCTGTTTGTGTTTTATGGATGAGTCACTGAGGCTTAACCTATCCACACTCACAGAACTTAAACCCAGAACTTAAACTCAATTGTCTCTTAGACAATTGTCTCTTAAACTTAGAGCCAGAACTTTAACCCAGTTGTCTCTTTTTCCTGAAATTGAGGTATACTGCTCAGCTTTTATTTGCATTTTCTCTCTTTATAAAGGAACTTAAAAGGATCTTTCTCCTCCAACACAAATCTCTAAAAATTAGCAGCAGGAGCTCTCTCAGAAATGCTCCTACTTCTCTCAGACTTCAAGACCAAAGAAAGATATACTTCTTTTTTCTCTTTCTTTTTTTATGTTTTAAATTATGAAAGTATGATAACACATTTACAGGAGTCTTGGAGAGTCCAGAACAAAGTTACATATAGTTCCACTATGTGGTGGTTGGTGGTTTAGTCGCTAAGTCGTGTCCAATTCTTGTGACCGCATGGACACATGGCCTGCCAGGGTACTCTGTCCATGGGATTCTCCAGGCAAGAATACTGGAGTAGGTTGCCATTTCCTTCTCCAGGGGTCTTCCTGACCCAGGAATCAAACCCAAGTCGCCTGCATTGCAGGCAGATTCTTTACCAACTGAGCTATGAGGGAAGTTCCACTATAAATTACAATTATTTTTAAGTAGATAAATTAAGATTTTTAGTTGGACTTTCAATATCAAACTCAAAATTAATAGAATGAATAAAAGTAGGAGGATATAGTAGATCTGAAGAGCACTGTGAACCAGTTCAACAGAATTCAGATTTATGTAGTTTTCACACAACAAGAGAATTCAAATTCTATTCAAGTTCCCATAGACTATAAACTAGGAGACACTAGAACATATCCAGGGACATAAAACAAAGTGCAAAAATTTCATGGTCTGAAGGTATTGAAATCATATACAGTCTGTTCTCTTATCACTGTGGAATTATGTTAGAAATTAATACCAAAAGATATTGGAAAAAGTGTGACATTTCCCAAGGGAGATCTTTGACTTAGCCATTGAAAGTCTCTATAAAGTTAGAAGACTGAAAAAAAAACAGAGGATGATTGCAGAGAAGAAAGCATTTTAATGAGAAAGACTTAAACGAAAGATACACTTCTAAGTCCCTGAAACCTTTGGATTAGAGTCTTTCTGCTTGTCTGAATGTCTGCTTCATGGTCAGTCCCCTCTTATCAGGCACTTTTCCCCTCTTTGGGATAATTCCGGATTTCAATCATTTAGGAGTATGTCTGGCATTTCAGGAGTTGGTGACTTTCGAGGATGTGGCTGTGCACTTCAGTCCAGAGGAATTACCCTATCTCAGTGCTTCTCAGAGGAACCTCTACCGGGACGTGATGCTGGAAAATTACAGGAACCTGGTCTCCCTCGGTAAGCTGTGATGACCAGAATTGTTTCCAGACATTGGCATATGTCCCTAGTGGCCAAAATCTTTGGAAACAGGCTTTATTGTTCTTGTGTGTAAATTTGCACTTTCCCTATTATCTCAGAGTCTTTAGAAACCAGGCTGGGAGTGGAGTTCCTGGGGGTACAGGACAGAACCCCCAAGTTATAAGTCTCCTTCTTCAACAGGGTACCAGTTCCCTAAACCTGACATTATCTCACAGCTGGAAGAGGAGGAGTCACATGCTAGGGAGGAAGACGGGAGTACAGTGACATGTCAAGGTGAGCAGTGAGACCGGAATCTTGGGGAGACAACCCTGCTCAGTGAGCAGGGGCTGGGAGCTGGTCCTCAAAGCCCACTCAGCTTAGAGAGAAGGCTGGTAGGTGCTTTTATGTGAGGGGCACATGTGGCCTCACCGCATCATTCTCACTCAGTACTTCTTTTATCTCCTCTCCGCAGCTCATCTCTTCTCTCCTGCTCAGTTCCAGGGAGGCCAGTTTCCCTATCCTCTAGTGTTCAAGCCCCCACATTCATTTGTGCCTTTCCCCTGACAGCTAGAAATCAGAGGTCTTTCGTCTCTCACTGAGACAAGCAAAAACCTTGGTGTGATACCACTGCTCTTTCCAGCCCCACTCAGGGAGTTGACTTTATAAAGCACAAACTTTGGATCAGGTTCTTAACCACTCTCAAAAGAAAATCCAGACTTCTAGCAAAACATTTAAGTCCGTCCCAGTCTGGCCTAAAAGTCACATCCAGCTTCATCTCTCATAGATACTCCTAACAGAACCCTGTATTACTGCTCCCCAGGACTCAACTTTTCATAGTTCAGTGTCTGCTCAGAATAAGCTTGCCACCCACTTAACTGCTTGCTGAGCCCTAATGCCTTCCCCTCCCTGATCTTTTTCTGTTCCCAAAAGAAATTAATTCCCCAAACTCTCCTTTTGTACATTTATAGCCTGATTAGAGTCTTTATACAGACTTAGGAACATCCATTTGGATAACACTTTGCTCAAAATCGACGTTTAATAAATGTTAAGTTGAATGGGTAAAACGAGAGATTGAGAGCCAAGAAAAGAGTTGGAATTCTCTTGCTTTATTCTGAGTGAGAGATTGTTGACCGGTGTACTCCACTGTTTCTTCAGTAGTCCTACAGAATTATGATAATAGGGGTTCTTTAAAAAAAAAAAGAAAAAAGTGTTCCCTAACAAGATTAATTAGAGAAATGCTACCTCTTATATCTCCCCTTTTGAGATCTGAGACGCTGGTTAAGGGATCTGAAGAGTCCTACAGGAGTGAAAGCTGACTTGCATCATACAGTATTGCCCAGATTGACCTGACAATAGAATCCCTTTATGGCCACAGTTATATTAGTTCCTCCAAAGAGTAGTGGTGTACCAAGCATGGTCTGGAAGTTTCAGCCAAGCCCCAGTCCCACCTCTTCTCTGGTTTCCTTCTCATTCTCCTGTCGGTGACTCTGGCATCTTCGTCAGTGTTCAGTCCTCCTAGGTGGTCTCTTCTGCCTCACCCTCACCTGTCCTTACTTACTCTCTTCTCCATCCTTCTCCCACTCTCTCCTTAGGTTCCCAGAAAACTCAAACCTCTGTACTCTTCTGTAATTTTTGGTCTTTTTCTTCTGTTTCTACTATAATGATGTTTCTCTCTGAGTAAAAATAGTAGAGGGCCTTTTACATTTCTTTTAGATTGGGAGGAGCAATCAGAAACCAAAGATCTAACTCCAGAGCAAAGCCTGCCTGTAGAAAAATCATCTTCGGGGGCAGGAATAGAGGATTTGGAGGCAGGTGATTCCTGGTATACCCACACAGGAGAGTCTTCTGATGATCCCCTGGAGTCGCAACAGGTCAAGCCAGCGGAAGTTTTGAGTCCTACAGAAATGAGTGACCCGAAGACCCTTAATCAGGAAGGAAGCCACGAGGGTGATCAACTAGAGAAAAGCTTGGAACTTAAACCATCGGAGAGTCTTCCTGGAAAGGATCCCCAGGAGCGCACTACTCCTGAAGTCTGCACCAGGTCCCAGCTGGCCCACAACTTATTTTTCCTCCAAGAGAACAAACACTACAGATGTGAATTTTTCGACAGAAATTTTAGTACCCGACCAGGCCGGGAGAAACACCAGCAGATCCATACGGGGAAGAAGCCGTTTGTATGTAAACAGTGTGGGGAAGCCTTCTACCTCATGCTACACCTCACCAGACATCAGAAGACTCACTCAGATGGGAAGTCCTTGACCCAGCGTGCAGATGTCTACGGCCGCGTGAGAATTCAGAGTCAGGACTACCACGAGTGTTTCCAATGCGGCAAGGCTTTTATCCAGGCTGTGCATCTTTTCCAGCATCTCAAAGCCCACGAAGTAGCAGTGGCCCTGCCGCTTGAGTTGCCCCGAAACAAGATGTATTTGATTCGATATAAGCGACAGCACGACTACATTGGAGAAAGAGCCTATCAGTGTTGCGACTGCGGCAGAAGGTTCCGTCAGAGTTCACACCTCATCCAGCACTACAGGATTCACGCTCAGGAGAGGCCTTACCAGTGCCAGCTGTGTGGGAAGTGTTTCAGCCAACCATCCTACCTCACTCAACATTACCAGCTCCATTCCCAAGAGAAGCCCCTTGAGTGCCGTCACTGTTGAAAACCCTGCCGTCAGAACATTTCTCAGCATCTTAGGCTTTCTCCTGGAGAGAGACCCCTCAAGTGCTCTGAATGTAAGAGGGTCTTTCACCAGCCCGCCCACCTTGTTAACAACTTGAAAATGTGTCACGGTGTAGTCAGAACACAGCAAGAGGTTGCAAGGGGATAGGACAATCTTTTTGCAGACGGACAGCACATGTGTCAGTCACTGAGGCAGAAAACCTTACAGAGTACTTTTGTTGCATGGGAAAGAAGCCGATAGATTTTACCCTTCTCTGGTGGTGTCCACAGAATGGAGAACCTCGATTTTGACATCCTGGCAAAAAATTTGTGACTGGCAGGTGGGCTCCAGACAGGAACTCTGTTGCCTGAATTTTTACAGGAGTGCTCACATACAATATCTTTACCACATGGGATGTATCAGCAGAGGGCATCGTAAAAAGGTTTTTGAGGTGTACCTATAGTGATCAATCCACAAAGCTGAAGCAATCGGTAATGTGTTTACATAGTAGTTCATAATTTTGAAAACATTGTCATATGTATTATTTGATCTTTTAAGGAGTGCTGCACTGCACCTAGTTTGACGATACTTATTTCATATTTACAGATGGAGCAAACTTGAAACTCCAGGTTGTCATTTGATTTGACCTGGGTTTTAAGTGATGAGACAAGAACTGAACCCCAGCTTGGTTTGGTTCAATTATTTGGTTTTTGAGAGTCCATGAGATACTTATTTTAAATCTTGATGCTCAACCCAGGTTTGTTTTATTCCTGCCACATCCTCTCTGAGGAAAAGTAACAGCTGTACTGACTGAAGCCACCTTCCTTTTTAGTAATTTCAGTGTTATTTCATGTTAAATCAGATGGGAACACTTGTAGTATTAGGGGATCAAAAAGATTTTTAAAGTGAAGTTCTGATAGCCATTGCTTTTACAATTTAGGATTAGATGAATTTTGGGGACACTGATCAGTGAAGTATATTTTTGCTAAACACTTTCTTATAATTGGTCTTGTAGATCGTAAATCTGCTTCTGATCAAATAGAATTTTTTGTAATTTTATATTTGAGGGTTTGGGGTTTTGTATTTTTGAAAAAGGAAGGAGTATTTGAAAGCTGTTTCTGTTCTTGGACTCTGGCATCGTCAGCACAGCCAGCTTCACATAAAGTCCTATTTCTACGCTGGGCATACTTCACTCAAAAGTATGAGCCACGGATTGCACTAAAAATCCCTCTCATACCATACTGTTCTAATGTCAAGGTTTTGCATCACCGACTTGAATGATGGTCAGACGCAAAGACACGGGAACCAAGTGGACCTGGTGTCTCAGAATCTGACTCCTTGCCTGGCAGGGTGGGTTGTGTCTATCGTTATTCACTGCCTTACTTTTTCTCATCCTGACATTTCTGATCTATGATGTGTGGCTCCAGAGTCATGAAATTAAAAACAAACATGACTCATTAGGACCTGCACCAGCCAAATGAGCACTTGCTCCACATGAGTGCTCACTCACAGCCCCTCTTCCTTGTTTCCCAAGTCCCTGATGAGACAGCCCTCACTGACTGGCCCTGTTTCCTCCCAGGGACCACCCTCCCACCCACTGTATATTTGTTTCTGATCCTGCCACCACTACCTCAAAGGAACATAATGTCAGTGTGGCTTATTGTTGATGTTGTTAATTAACCTATATTTGTTTCTGTTTGTAATTTATAAATATCTCTCAGGAGAAACTTTGAGGAGAGCTTCCAATTTCTCCTGAAACTTTTACCTACTGAATTCTAGCATCTAGCAAGTGGATTTTACCTACAGCCATTTTTACTCTGTCATACTATAATGGTGATTTTTTAATTTTCCTCATCCCTTCTACATTTAGTAGTTAGAATTCTGTGAGGAAAAGTTGCTTCCCTATATTTTTATTCAGTAATTTATTTTATCAGGATGGATTTGTGGCATGGGCTGTAATTCAACACGACCATTACTTATTTTAGAATTGTTCCAGCTCTGGCCACTGGGAGTCCTTTCATGTTGGTTCCTATGCCTTTTCAACCAGACCCCATCCTTTTCTGAACAGTTGTAATTTTTCCTTAATCTCTCCTTTCAACTCCAGGAAAACCCTGTAATTTCTTCATGATAATTTCTACCTCACCACACTACCTTGTGAAATCTTCTTTCCCCGGGATCATAGCTTTACTCACGCCCTTGTCAGTCTGCCATTTCATTTCTTCCTTCACCATTTTTGCTAAATCTCCATACTACTTCAATTATTATTTAATACACTTTCTTTCAATTGTGTCATCTCTGTTTTTTTAAACTTCAGTATATCTACCTAAAAAGGAAAATTTTAGATCAACTCAAAGTGTCTTACCCACACCGTAATCAGATTTTCCTTGTCATTTCTGAGATGTCCTTTTATAGCTGACTTGTTTGAATCTGGATCCAAATGTGCTCCATTGATTGCATTAGGTTGTCTGATTTCAAGTTCCTCTTAATCTAAAGCAATCTCCTCTCACTTTTTCTTAATGCCTTATGTGACCCCAAGAATAATGTAGAAATATATTTCCCCCCTCTCTCCACCCAATTCCTAATATAGCTAACAGTTTTTATATTCTTTATATTAAGGTTTAACTTTTTAAATTTAGAAGCACTCATTTTTTAATTTATTTTTAATTCTGATAAATCCATGACAAAATTAAGTGGAGTCACATTATTGTGCAGTGGATACTCAGGACTTTTTCATCTTGAAAAACTCAAATTCTGTATCCATTAAACAATAACTCCCCATTTCCCCCTCCCTCCAGCCATGGCAACCATCATTCTAGCTCTCTTTTTTTTTTTTAAGCTTTGTGTGATTATGCAAGTAGTATTGGCAGAAACAAGGTCAGTTGTCCTGTGGAATGTCCCCCCTTCTAAATGTGTCCGTTTGCTTGCTGTGGTATCCTGAATTTGTCCCTCTCTCTGTATTTTCTCTCAGTGGAAGTTAACGCTAAACTCTGGAGAATTTAATTTGATTCATCTTCAGCTGCTTTGGCAAGTATACCTCGTAGGTGGTTTTGTGTACTTTATATCATATCCCATCAAGCTTTTTGCCCTTCCCAAAGGTCTAGGCTCTTGAAGTCATTCTCCAAGCCACTGCACCATTCACAGGCAGAAAGGTTTCAGAGTTTTCACCATCTGTGGACTCTTCATGATCCATCTGCATGTTCCTTCTTTATCACCTCTTCTAGACTTTTCTTTATGTGCCTCCCTCCATTACTCCATCCTGATCTTTAGATATTTGGATTAAGAGGTGATGGAGACTCCTTGAGGGGGTCTGCTGTGGGCCATTTGTCGAGGGCCCTGGCCAAGGCTTCTTAAGAGGCCTTAACTCCAGAAAGCCAGGGAACATCAGACTTGACTCTCTTCCGATGCTTCTTTCATACCACAGATGGCAGCGGCGACAGCATGGATAGTTAACTCTGCCGGTCATCCCTGGACTAGTGGGAATTTATGGAATAAGCACAAGCCACTGCCTCCATACTTTACAAGCTGAACTCGAGCTGCCTGTGGTGGCAGGTGCCTCAGCCTGTTCTCTCTCACCTTGCTGCTTTTCTTCCTGCCGTTCTAGTGGGTCCCCAAGACAATGCTATTCTTCCTGGCTTTTCCCAACCAGTTCCTAGTACATCAGGCAGTTTGGGCACTGCTCTTACACTCAGGTTAATATTTTTTAAATTTAGAAACACTCATGTTTTAAGCTTTCTTTGATTATGCAAGTAATACATATCTGTTCAAGACAATTAGAAAATACTATCATCTTTGAGGTTTTGGATTTTTGTTTTTTAATACTTGTATTTTCCTGTCTTAGATATACTTGCTGCTGAAAGAGGTATACACCGTTCAGACATTTTTTCCTGTGTGTAGGTTTATATAGATTTTTAAATAAAATACATACTATTTTAAAAGTTGAAATTTTTCTTCTAATATATCATGAACATCTTCTTACATATATTCCCCAGTTTCATCTTTCAGGACTGCCTGATACTTGATTGCATAGATGTGGCCTAGTTTATTTCACTAGACTTCTAGGGTTGGAAACTGGGGATACTGTTCTTTATCTCTCTTTTTTTTATTCCATCGTGAACCTTTTAAAAATTTGTTTTTATTTAGTTATAATTAACATACTGTATTATATGAGGATGGGGGGATAGACCAGAAAGTTGCAGGGGATTAAGAAGTACAAACTTCGAGCTATAAAAGAAGTCACAGGAATGTAATGTACAAATAGGGAATATAGTCAGTAATATTGTGACAGCTCTGTGGTGGCAGATGGTAAGTGGGCTCATTGTGGCGATTGTTTGGTAATGTATAAGAATACTCACTCCCTGTGTTGTACACCCGACACTCACCTCTTACGTGTGCACTGCTTCCCCTTTACCTCCTGAGTCTTGGAATCTCACAGCAACTGGCTGTGATGTCTTTGCACGTGGTTGTGTTCCCCACGGAGAAGTTCCCAGCAAGGCTTTGGAAGCACTTGAAGGCTTTGGAAGCATTCCTGGCCTTCTCTGCTCAATGTCTAAAAGATTTTTAGATTTTTTTTTCTCTTGGGAGCAACTAAACTACTTAACTCTCCCCTATACTCACTTTCTCCAAGAAGAATTTGCACTCTTAACCCCCCTTAGGGAATAAGAGGCCTGATGTCAGGCCTAGAAAGATCCACAGATGAAGTAGTTTGTTCAGACCCTCATTTAACCAGTTGTGTTAGGTTTACTTTCCTCATTAAATAGTATTAAGCATATTAAATAAAATTTGAGAAGCACAGCAGGCTAATAAACTACCCCGGGGTGCTCTCATCAGAGCACACAGCCAGGACCATGCCTGTGTTCACTGGCTGAGGACCCCTTGGCAGGGCAGGGAGAGCATGGGCTTTGGAACCAGGCAGACCTGAAGCCAGAGCCAGCCCCCTCCTCAGAAGCTGATTAACCTCGCTTTCTTAAGAATTGCGGTGACGGTGCCTCCCGCTGGGGCTCTTGAAAAGCCTGGAGCTCCTCTGTGCAACAGAGCCTAACAGTGCCTGGTACATAGCAGGCACTCAGGGGGTGCTTTTCTCTTAGTGATTGCTGATAAACCACAGCCGTACATCAGACACAGCCACATCTTATCATATTTTAGTATTCACTGTACTTAAAAATTTTTTTTCCTTTGAGTAAATATTTTTCATATAATTACAGATTTAAAGTTCTCTTTTTCTTACTAATTTGTAATGACAATTTAAAAATGACAGTGATGAAAAGGTTCGATTAACAGATCATAGAGCATTGTATTTGTAGTTGCTTGCTTAAGATAGATTTCCAAAAAGTGATATTACCAGATGAGACGTGAAGAGCATTTCTGTGGTTCTCAAAAGATAGCGCAGAATTTGTTTCCCGAGGGGCAGCACTCACAGGGGCAGCACTCACAGCCGCCAGCTAAGGGCAGGGCGGGAGGAGGGTGGGCAGGGATGTGCATAGCTAATCAGTCACACTGGCCCTGAACTTGAAGACTGGCCCACACCTTTCTCAGCATTTGCAAAGAAATGTCTTTGCCACGCCTGGTATAAATAAGGATGTGAACAACTTTGCCAGCACTGGATATTTATTACTTAAACCAACAAAATGTTTGCTTGTCTGATAAGCCAAAAAAGTGATTCTTGCTAATTCATGGATTCCTTCCCGCCTGTGTATGCTTTTAAACTTCTCTCTGTATAATCTCGGCCTTTGGCCCATTTTACTATTGTGTCTTTGTGCCTTTTTTTTTTTTTTTACTGATTTGCAAGAACTGCTTTTTCCTTTTTTTCAAGTATGCATTTCTGAAGGATTCCTGCTGTTCATTTGAGAGCAGTACTTGACTCATTAAAAACAATTTCAATTTTATGAAAAGGTAGATCTCTCTCTCTGCCTTGCCGTCCCCGCCCCGCCCCCCCCCCCCCCACTCCAATGCACCATAAACACCATTAACATTTTGGTCATTTTGGTTTGTTTTCTCATAATTTTTTTTTTTTGGCTGCATATACTGCATGCGGGATCTTAGTTTCCCAAACAGGGATTGAACTTGAGCCCCCCTGTGTTGGGAAGCACAGGGTCTTAACCACTGGACCGCCAGGGAAGTCCTCTGTTTTCTTATAATTTAAAAATAATTACCAGACTACGGAGGTGCTTGGCTCTAGGGAGTAGTGGGGAGGAACTCTGGTTTCCTTGGTACCTCTCTTCTATCTCACCTACTCACACATGTGGCCGTTTTACTATTTTAAGATGGTCATAGCTTTCATTGAGCTGTGCTCATCCCATGTGTGCATGGTGTGTTTTTTCCATGTAATTGTACACCTCACACACTGCCCTGTCACCCTGGTCAGCCATTTTCCCCTTGTTCACAGCTGCACAGTATGCCCAGAGATTTATCTGTGTGTGTCCCTCCCTCTGTTTGAATGTTTAACTTAGTTCTGTTTTTTCACAATTGTAAAGAATACTGTGATGAACATTTTGGTCCTTAAAATATTTTTCTAAACTTAGGATTCTTTAAGATTTTGCCAAAGGGGAATTCCTGTATCGGAAGGGGAATGATTGTATTGGAAGGGGAATACTTGTTTAAGGTTCCTAATACACATCTAAGTTTTCCTTCGAAAACATAGCAATTTGCACTGCCACCATTAACTCATGACTATGTTTTCCACACATTCTCGCTAGCATTATGTATTAAGAGTACTTTTCACCTTTGCTAATTTAACAAGGGAAAGGACGTTAATTTTAATTGTATTTATTTAGTTTTTAAGGACACTGAATATTTTCCTCTGAGCTTCTTAAGCAGTTATATTTCTTCTCTTTGCATTCATTGTCTGTGTGGCTTTAATATCTTCCAATCAATTTGAGCAGTCTCTTTATTAAAGGATATTATCTGTCTTCATTTTGGCCATAAACATTTTCCTGTTTGTTTGGATAATTTTTTTGACAAGGTTTCAGTTTTTATATAGCTCAATTCTTCCGATATCTTTTCTAAACCTAAAAATCTAACCTTCTCTAAAGATTAATGTTTTATTCTGCAGTTTTTATTATATAAAATATACTTTAACTATTACTGAATTTACTTTGAATGTATAATGTGAAAATAAAAACGGTCTCCCATTAACTGCCCCGACATCAATTTTAGTAAATGACACATCAAGTCATAATATGTTATTTTATAATACAGTTCTATATCTGTATCATCCAAATTGTTTGTTTTGTCACCCTTTACATATCCTAGATCTATATTTTTAACTTGCGTATAGCCTTATGAGTTTTCTGTCATTGCGCCTTTAAAAAGTACATTTATGTGTATGTGTATTTATATGAGAAAGATACGATTGTTACTCTTCTGAATAAAAAATTTGTTTACCAGTTAAAAACAGCTGTTTGATGATTATTGAAGTGAACTTACAAATCAGTTAGGAAGAATTGACCTTGTTACATTTATTGGCATCCAGGAATATGATGTTCTTTTATATATTCAGGCATTCTTATCAACTGGTAAAGCTTTGTGGGTTTTTGTTTTTCTCATAAGTTTTCCTTAGTTATTCCCACATACTGTTGCCATCCTAGGCTCCGTCGTGTAGGCTTTTTCTTGTTTATTATAATTCCTCCAAAAGCCAGCATCCTAGGAATGGGGTTACTATTCCTAGTGTTGCCCCACTGCATGCACTCAAGCTAGCCAAACCCTGTGCTTCCAGAAGCAGGTGGGAACCAGAGATTATCCGAAGGAAAATGCAGGAAAAGCATCGCATTAAGTATGTGAGCACACGTACACACACACATAACTTATAAATACCACCTCCATATCCCGCCCCCAGCCTCAGTTTTGAATCTCTCACTCTGGGTCCAGGGCTGGGGCCCAGGCCATCTGATTATCAGGTCTCCTCTAGGGGGGACCCTGAAAGAGCGAGGAAGTACAGGACCCATTGCCATGATACCTGGCCCACTTCAGCCTTTTAGATAAAAGCCTGGTTTGGATTAGCTGACCATAGGTTTCGTCGTTTGTTTTCTTGGGCTTTGGTTTTTCTTGTGGGGTGGGGCAGGATTGGCCATACCGCATGATTTACAGGATCTTAGTTCTCCCTACCAATTGTAGGAGCCAGCCAGAGCTCCAAAGGGTGGCACCTGACTGGGAAGCACTGTCTCCTGCTTTCTTTTAGTTTCGTTCTATTATAGAATGCAAATCAAAAATTAAGTTTCCAGTTTTAACCACATTTCCATCCTAAAGGAAATCAACCCTCAATATTCATTGGAAGGACTGATGCTGAAGCTACAATACTTTGGCCACCTGATGTGAAGAACAGACTGTCTGGAAAAGACCCTGATGCTGGGAAAGATTGAGGGCAGGAGGAGAAGGGGACAACAGACGATGAGATGGTTGGATGGCATCACCAACTCGATGGACGTGAGTTTAGGCAAACTCAGGGAGATAGTGGACAGGGGAGCCTAGCGTGCTGCAGTCCATGATGTCACAATGAGCCAGACATACCTTAGCCGCTGAAAAACAACAGAACAAAAACATTAAGTTGGGGATTCTATTTCTTCAGTGTTAAAAGAGAGACCGGCACATACGTATCAAGTCAGTGTGGACGTGGCACCTGGGAAGGGGGTCTTACTATCAAAGAAGGACAAGCCCTGGCAACCCAGAAGGAGGGACTTTTAACCTTTATTTTTAACATGGACATTATTTCTGGTCAAGGTGCCCTTTTCCTAAATAATTGAAGCAGATGTACAATGCATATATGTTAGGCCAAAAAGATGCTATTTTAGTTAGCATGGAATTCAGGTTAACCCATGTATGAGCCGGAATGGCTTTCCCTATGTCTCAATACGTGAAAACTTGTTTTTTTCAACAGCCACAAGGAAAATGTGGGGCCTGTGAGGCTGAGTTTCTGGATCCCTCCCCTGTCCTGGGGCTTCCCATGTGGCCCGGTGGTAAACAATCTGCTTGCCAGTGCAGGAGATGCAGGTTTGATCCCTGGGTCAGGAAGAATCCTGGAGGAGGAAATGGCAACCCATTCCAGTCTTCTTGCCTGGAGAATCCCATGGACAGAGGAGCCTGGTTGCTACAGTCCAGGAGGTCTCAAAAAGTCGGAGGCCACTGAGCATGCCCTCACACACAGGAAGGAAACGGAAATCAACCATCCTCTGTAACGTAGACAGGACTGAATTACAGATTGCTATGGCTAGGCTCCTAAAAACCAAACGAAAACAGACAGACAAAGCCGCACATGCATGATTTGTTCTCTCTGGAGGTCTGAAAGTCTAATATCTGCAGAGGCTGGGCAAACACACCCAGTGAATTATTTAGTGAATTAGTGAGTCCAGCCAGTTGATAGAATAGGGGGTGACCGGGGCTCTGGAGAAACGGGATCTGATGGAATGAGGCGGCCACTCCAAGCTCTTGCCAGCTGGTGGTGGTGGACCAAGCATTGCCAGATTCCCTGATACTTTTCAGGCGAACCCGAATTCCAGGTGGTGGTGGTTTTAATTTCTTGACTTGGCAGTTAATTCAAATATAAAGGGCTTCTCAGCTGGTGCTAGTGGTAAAGAACCTGCCCACCAGTGCAGGAAGACAAGAGAGACTTGGGTTCAATCCCTGGGTTGGGAAGGTCCTAACCAACCAGAGGGAGGAAGAAACGGAAATGGCACTGTGCATGTCAAATGCCCCCCTCCAAGGTTCAATCCTAGCCCAGCCATGCACCCATGCACCACCTGTGTGATGTTAGGCAAGTTGCTTGACCTCTCCGTGCTTTGGTTTCTTTATCTGAAACATGTAGGAATAACCATGTCCCCTCACCCACCATAGAATCATCGTGAGGATTAAGTAAAGTTAGTACAAGTGTGACTGTGGGTAGTGCCTGGTATGTGAAACACTGTGTCTCTATTGTTTTCTCCAAATGGGTGCGTCTGTGTTTCTCAGAACTGCTTGGTAAGGCCTCTGCGTGGATATAAATAACAATACCGCAAACATCATAATCGGGGACTTCCCTGGGGTCCAGTGGTTAAGAATCCGCCTGCCAATGCAGGGGACCCGGGTTCGATCCCTGGTCTGGGAAGATTGCACATGCTGCGGGGCAGCTGAGCCTGCGCGCTGTAAACTGAAGCCTGTGCGCCCTGGAGCCCGTGCTCTGCAACGAGAGTGAGTTGAGTGTGAGTGAAGTCACTCAGTCCTGTCCGACTCTTTATGACCCCATGGACTGTAGCCTACCATGCTCGTCCGTCCATGGGATTTTCCAGACGAGTACTGGAGTGGGTTGCCATTTCCTTCTCCACTGCCACAAGAGAAACTACCGCCATGAGGATGCCATGTATTGCAACCCTAGAGTAGCCCCCATTCGCTGCAACTAGAGAAGGCCTGTGTGCAGCAAGGAAGACCCAGTGCAGCCAAAAGTAAATAAATAACTTAAACGTCATGATCTGAAGCAGTGGAGGGGAGCAGACACCCTGGATTTGAGCCATTGGCCAATGCGAGACATCAGCATGGCTGCTGAGTGGCACGAAAGCATCGCTTCAGGGGTAGGGTGAGATTTTAGGAACTGCCTCTCCACGAGTGCCGCCCACAGTATTTCCACCCCACCAGCTCATAGCTCTGGCTTACATGCCTCCACTCACGGTGGCCTCACTTAGAGCAGCGGTGCTCAGACAAGGATGATCATGCCCCCCCAAAAAGGGATCTGTGGCACCATCTGGGGACATTTTTGAGTAGAGACGGGATGTTGGTCAGCATCCTGCAATGCACAGGACCACCACCACAGCAAAGACGGATCCGGCTCCCTAGCAACAGCGGCTTGACCAAGCCTTCCACTTTGACTACTCAGTCTTGAATCCCTGATACTACATCAGCAGAATGATAACCAGGATTTATATATCGTTTTCCAAGACTTCTCCTTCCAATGCAGGGGGTGCAGTTTCGATCCCTGGTTGGGGAGATAAAATCCCACATGCCTTGTGGCCAAAAAAACCCCCATAAAACAGAACCAATATTGTAAAAAAAATTCAATAAAAACTTTTAAAATGGTCCATATTTTTTAAAGACTTTTTTAAAAGTTTTTTTAAATATAAATTTATTTATTTTAATTGGAGGCTAATTACTTTATTGTATTGGTTTTCCCATACATTGACTGCATCCGCAACAGGTGTACATGTGTACATGTGTCCCCCCTGAACCTCCCTCCCCATCCCATCCCTCTGGGTCATCCCAGTGCACCAGCCCCCTGTCTCATGCATCAAACCTGGACTGGTGATTTGTTTCACATAAGATAATAACATGTTTCAGTGCCATTCTCCCAAACCATCCCACCCTCACCCTCTCCCACAGAGTCTAAAAGACTGTTTCATACATCTGTGTCTCTTTTGCTGTCTCACATACAGGGTTACCATTACCATCTTTGTAAATTCCATATATATGTGTTAGTATACTGTATTGGTAGTTTTCTTTCTGGCTTCACTCTGTATAACAGGCTCCAGTTTCATCCACCTCATTAGAACAGATTCAAATGTATTCTTTTTAATAGCTGAGTAATATTCCATTGTGTATATGTACCACAGCTTTCTTATCCATTTGTTTGCTGACGGACATCTAGGTTGCTTCCCTGTCCTGGCTATTATAAACAGTGCTGCGATGAACATTGGGGTACACGTGTCTCTTTCCCTTCTGGTTTCCTCAGTGTGTATGCCCAGCAGTGGGATTGCTGGATCATAAGGCAGTTCTATTTCCAGTTTTTTAAGGAATCTCCACACTGTTCTCCATAGTGGCTGTACTAGTTTGCATTCCCACCAACAGTGTAAGAGGGTTCCCTTTTCTCCACACCCTCTCCAGCATTTATTGCTTGTAGACTTTTGGATCGCAGCCATTCTGACTGGCATGAAATGGTACCTCTTTATGGTTTTGATTTGCATTTCTCTAATAGTGAGTGATGTTGAGCATCTTTTCATGTGTTTGTTAGCCATCTGTATGTCTTCTTTGGAGAAATGTCTATTTAGTTCTTTGGCCCATTTTTTGACTGGGTCGTTTATTTTTCTGGAATTGAGCTGCATGAGCTGTTTGTATGTTTTTGAGATTAATTCTTTGTCAGTTGCTTCATTTGCTATTATTTTCTCCGATTCTGAAGGCTGTCTTTTCACCTTGCTTATAGTTTCCTTTGTTGTGCAAAAGCTTTTAAGTTTAAGTAGGTCCCATTTGTTTATTTTTGCTTTTATTTCCAATATTCTGGGAGGTGGGTCATAGAGGATCCTGCTGTGATTTATGTTGGAGAGTGTTTTGCCTATGTTTTCCTCTAGGAGTTTTATAGTTTCTGATCTTACGTTTAGATCTTTAATCCATTTTTAGTTTATTTTTGTGTATGGTGTTAGGAAGAGTTCTAGTTTCATTCTTTCACAAGTGGTTTGATCACTTTTCCCAGCACCACTTGTTAAAGAGATTGTCTTTTCTCCATTGTATATTCTTGCCTCCTTTGTTAAAGATAAGGTGTCCATAGGTGCATGGATTATCTCTGGGCTTTCTATTTTGTTCCATTGATCTATACTTCTGTCTTTGTGCCAGTACCATACTGTCTTGATGACTGTAGCTTTGTAGTACAGTCTGAAGTCAGGCAGGTTGATTCCTCCATTTCCCGACTCGTTGGAAAAGCCCCAATCCTGGGAAGGATTGAGGGCAGGAGGAGAAAGGGATGACAGAGGATGAGATGGTTGGATGGCATCACTGACTCACTAGACATGAGTTTGAGCAAGCTCAGGGAGTTGGTGATGGACAGGGAGGCCTGGTGTGCTGCAGTCCATGGGGTCACAAAGAATCGGACATGACTCAGCAACCGAACAACAGTGTAGATAGTAAGTGGCAGTGATGGGGTTCGAACCAGCTGACTATCCCTTATAACCACAGGTTCTACTCATTCTGCTGCCTCTAGTCACCCCAGGTATGAGATGCAACCCACTCAGAAACTTGGAGCAGCCTGACCTACCTAGCTGGGTGTCCTGACGGCTCCCTCCTGGGCATCAGGTGAGGCCAAGCCTCTTCCGGGTGCGGAGCTGGGCTGCTGGGAGGCCAGTTCTTCCAAGGGGATGAGGTGATAGAGAGGCAAGACGCATCCTGGCTCTGGGGTGGAGCCTGCGTTACGAGCTGCGGGCACGGAAGGCAGGGGGTGGGCCAGTGTTGCAGACGTCTGTCGGCGTGTGCTCTGGGACACAGCACCTCCTGTTGCCTATTTCCCATTAGTCTTGGGAATTCATCCAGCGCCACCTCTGGGGACTTTCTGCCCCACAGTGGATGAGAATGAGGCTCTTTGACAAGTAGGGCATCAGTCATGCCTCCTGGTTACAAACCTTTCTAGAATGTTCTGGTAATATCAAAACCCATGATAGTTAATGTTACTGAACATTATTAATACTGGTTATTATCAAGCATAATTTTTCTTCAATGTGCCTTTTTTTTTTTTTTTGCTTATCATGCTTTGGAGATATTCTCATTAAATAAACATGGATCACACAAAAATACATCTTTCTTTTTGACTGCTGCATAGTACCCCCTACTATGAATGAAAAGTCAATGTAGTCATCCCTATGTTGGTGGACTTTTAGGTTGTTTTCAACACTTTTTTTTTCCCCAAGATGAACAACACTGCTGTTAGCATTCTTGTACTTCTCTAAGACGTCTTATGTTTTTCAGAAAATCTTTTTTTTAAATTTTTAAAACCTTTTCATTTTATATTGGCATATAGTCAAATGACAACGCTGTGACAGTTTTAGGTGAACAGCGAAGGGACTCAGTGATGAATATATATGTGTATCCATTCTCCTCCAAAACCCCGCACCCATTCAGGCTGACACATAACACTGAGCAGAATTCCCTGTGCTATACCGTAAGTCCTTGTTGGTTATTCACTTTAAATATAACCGTGTGTACATGTCCATCCCAAATTCCCAATCTATCCCTCCCCCCACACTCAGTAACCGTAAGTTCGTTTTCTACGTCTGTGAGTCTCTTTCTGTTTTGCAAGTAACTTCATTTGTATAATTTCTTTTTAGATTCCACATATAAGGGATATCATATGAGATCTATGTTTCTCTGTTTGATTTATTTCACTCAATATGATCATCTCTAGGTCCAACCATGTAGCTGCAAATGGCACTGTTTCATTCTTTTTAGTGGCTGAGTAATATTCCATTGTATGTATGTACCACATCTTTTTTATCCATTCCTCTGTCAGTGAGCATTCAGGTTGCTTCCATGTCTTGGCTGTTGTAAAAATTGCTGCAGTGAACATTGGGGTGCATGTGTCTTTTTGGACCATGTTTTTCTCCAGATATATACCCAGGAGTGGGATTGCAGGGTCATATTAAGTCTTTTAAAGTGATTTTCTTCATGAAGGTTTCTAAGTTCTCACCAAACACAGAAAAATATAATTGTGAGAGATGATGGAGGTGTTAACTGACCTTATTGTTATCACTTTGCAATACATGTGTATATACCTGATACACCTGTATCATGTATGCACATATATGTACCAAATTACTACATTGTATACCTTTACATAATGTTATATGTCAATTGTATTGCAATGTGTAGACATATATCTGGAGAAGGAAATGGCAACCCACTCCAGTGTTCTTGCCTGGAGAATCCCAGGGACGGGGGAGCCTGGTGGGCTGCCGTCTATGGAGTCGCACAGAGTAGGGCGTGACTGAAGCGACTTAGCAGCAGCAGCAGACATGCATCTAAATCTCTCTCTCTATGGAAGTTTGTGGGAAGCTCCATTACAACAGAAAAACTTTGTCCCCTTTGTACAAGGCTCAGTGATGCAGTGTCATCCTAAAACGAATGTCTCTGATTTCAGCCTGCTTCCTGCATCAGAATCTTCGGTAACAAAGTACCTGTGAAGCACAACTGTTCACTCACACATTCTCATGGACAAGTGGAGAGTGGTATGTGTCTCTTTTGAAAACCAGCTTTCTTAGCTTTAAAAAACATAGTTAACTCCCCTATCAATGTATTAAATTACTCAGCTATAAAAAGGAACACATTTGAATCAGTTATAATGAGGTGGATGAACCTAGAGCCTATTATACAGAGTGAAGTAAGTCAGAAAGAGAAAAACAAATATATATATATATGGGTCAGGCTTACCTGGTTCAGACGGTAAAGAGTCTGCCAGTAATGCAGGAGACCCGGGTTCCATCCTTGGGTGGGGAAGATCCCCTGGAGAAAGAGAATGGCAACCCACTCCAGTATTCTTGCCTGGAAAGTCCCATGGACGGAGGAACCTGGCGGGCTACAGTCCATGGGGTCACAAAGAGTCAGACATGACTGAGTGACTAACACTGGCTCACCTGAGGCGGAGGCATGTTTGGTCATATATATATATAGAGAGAGAGAGAGAGCGAGCGAGCGCGTGCACGCGCGAGAGTCGAGAAAGATGGTACTGATGAATGTGTTTGCAGGGCAACAAAGGAGGCGCAGACATGGTGAACAGACTCGTGGATGCAGTGGGGAAAGGAGAGGGTGGGACGGCTTGAGAGAGGAGCACTGAAACTTGTACACTACATAAGTAGATAGCCAGTGAGAATTAGCTGTATGAAGCAGGGAGCTCAACCCAGTGCTCCATGATGACCTAGAGGGGTGGGATGTGCTGGGACGTGGGAGGGAGGTTCAAGGGGGAGGGGATATGTGTGTGTGTGTATGTGTGTTTGTGTGTACATATATTTGATTTGTGTTAACGTATGACAGAAACCAACACAACACTATAAAGCAATTATCCTCCAAGTAAAACTTTAAAAAATATTAAATTAGATAGAGGTGATCTTATGACATCCGTTAGACATGCAAGTGGACAGCCTGAGTCGGAGAGGGCTACATGGCACTGGGAGTTAGAGGGGAGGCCCTGGCTTGAGGTATACATTCTAGGGAGCTGTCAACATCTGAATGTCAAATTAAAGCCACGGGTCTGGGTGTTCTCACTCGGGAATCCATTTCTATTAGAGAGTGCACACTCTCTTCAGCATTGCTGTTTGAGCTGATATTAAGTTCAGTGTCTACAGAGAGGTGATGTCACTCGGTTAAGAACACACGATAGAGGCTGATTCCAACGGACCTCAACCAACCTCCCTCTGCACATCCTGGTGTCCAGTGAGACTGCACTCGCTCGCTAACATGAGTTGTAAATTCCATCCGCCCAAGTCAATTTAGCTCATCATAACCACCTATCATTTTACTGCTAAGAAAAGCCTCACATAGTTTAAACCAGTGGCTCCCCAAGGACGAGAACTCTGCTCACAAGCCCAGCGCTGGGAGAGATCCCTCCACCCAGCCATGCAGGGCTGTGTCTACAGCAGGAAGAGCCAAATGGGACTGGTGTAATTGGCCTCTGTTTCACCTCTGATGGCCGCTGAGGACCAGGGCCTCTGAGCTCGTTAGGAACAGGCGAGCAGAGAATGGCCTGGGAGTTGTGAAGAAACTTTTTGATTTGTTGAGCTTGTTAGCAGAGAAGCCAAGGACTTGGCAGGCACTTCTTCCCCAGGGGCAGCAGCTCTGTCTTTGTGTGAGAAAACACATCTCAGAGTTCATAGACAGGAAGAGATTTCCCCCCACATGGCCCAGTGCTGTGGCTTTTTAATCAGAGATATTTAGTCTTTACAAGAAGTAGTTTCCTTTGTAAAATGGACCCACGGGTGAAGATGGAGCCTTGACTGTCTGGTTCCCTGTTTGCATCTTTCGCCACACACCTGATGAAAACTTGTTGAATGACAGTGCCTGAAATGCAGAACTTATTTCTTTTAACTTTTTTTATGGCACAAACTCATTTATTTCTATAATATCCTAGAAATATTTTGTAATATCTGCATAGATATAGTTTTCAGTATTTCATGACAAATTACATTATTACAATTGTCTATATGTTTTGGTTCGATGTAGAAGCTTTATGTATAGTTTTTTTAACTGTTTATTTTATATTGGAGTACAGCTGATGAACAGTGTTGTGACAGTTTCAGGTGAACAGCGAAGGGACTCAGCTGTACATATACATGTGTCCATTCTTCCCCAAACTCCCCTCCCATTCAGGCTCCTGCATAACACTGAGCAGAGTTCCCTGTGCTCTACAGTGGGCCCTTGTTGGTTAGCATTCTGAATATAGCCATGTGTACATGTCCATCCCAAGCTCCCTAACTATCCTTTCCCCCATCCTTGTGCCCTGGAAACTGTAAGTTTGTCCTCTAAGTCTGTGAGTCTGCTTCTGTTTTGTAATTAAGTTTCTGGAATGGTCTTACTTGTTGCTTTGCTGCAGCAGTTCTCAGTGAGGGGTGCCTCTGCTCCCCAGAGAACTTGGCAATGTCTAGAGATGTTCTTTGTTGCCACAGCTGGAAAGAGGGGTTGCTCCTGACCTCTAACGGGCAGAGACCAGGGCGGCTGCTCAGCATCCTGCAATGCACAGGACAGCCCCACCACAACAAAAAATGACCCCACTGAGGATTTCACTAATGCTGCAGCTGAGAAACTCCTGTTTACGTGTCAACATGCACCTCCCTCCATCAGAGAGTAAGGTCCAGGAGTTTTGGCTGAGTTGTTCACTGATGCAGCTCCAGCAAGTAGAACCTTGTCTGAGATGGCAGCAGATGAGCCACTAACATGTACTGAATGGAATGAGTGATAATAACCTCTACCCACCCGCTTCATGGTTTCGCCCCTGCTTCTCCGCCTTTGAGACCTTCGCTGAGCGTTTACCCGAAGCAGGCCCTGGCAACACACTGGGCATCTCTGGTGAGCTCACCGTGGCCCCCGCCCCTAAGAAGTCCGCTTTCTGGTGGGAGAGACCTGACCCCACCCACCACACACGAGCTCTTTATTTGTAACAAGTGGCATATCTCCTTTCAGAGAAGTGGAACTGGAGATAAAAACCACATCCTGTGTCTCCAGGCATGATGTACCAAACGTGCAGTATTGTTGTCAAATATATATAACCCGAATCTGACAAAATTGATGAAATTCTTCAAAAAACAGACTAAATTCTTTAAAAACTAAATATTGCAATCATGTTGTTGTACAGCAGAAACCAACACAACATTATAAAGCAATTACCCTTCACTTAAAAATACATTTTAATGTTATGTGCCAGCCTGGACGGGGAGGGGAGTTTGGGGGAGAATGGGTACATGTATATGTACGGCTGAGTCCCTTCACTGTTCCCTAAACTATCACAACACTGTTAATCACCTACACCCCCACACAAAATAAAAAGTTTAAAAATATATATATATTAAAAAAACATTATTTCCGTATTCATATTTCCGTATTCACTCAACCAACAATATGTAAAACTACCTCGTAACTTTAAAAAAAATTACAAAACAAAAGCCTTCCTGGATTAAAAGAAACCAAATTAACATGACAGTTGAATGTGACATGGATCCTTGATCCTATTCTGGGTATTTCATTTTAAAAAATAGGTACAAAAACGTGGGAACAACCAAAGAAATTTTAACATGGTATTAAAATAGTACCACCTTAGATGGTTGAACTGTGTAAATGTCAAGAAAGACGAGTGTGGTTATGAAAGAGAATGCGCTTGTTCTTGGGAGATCCCGCTGAAGTATTTAAGAGTGAAAAGTCATGATACCTGCCACACATTTTCAGTTGGCACCAAAAGGGGATTGTACATGAGAGTGGAGTTTCTCAGTCACGGCCCCTCTTGACGTTTGGACTGGGACGATTCTTGTCGCAGGGACTGTCTGTGCGTCGTAGGATGTCCGGCTGTATCCATGGCCTCCACCCACTAGAAGCAGGTCACACACTCCCCAGCTTGTGAAGATAAAAACTGTTTCTTAAAGTTGTCAAATGCCCTCCTACATGGTGGAGGGGACCCCATAGGGAGCAACCTCAGCCAATCAGAATCAGAGAGACGTCGCCTCAGGCCGGAGTCAACTGAGGACCAGTGCTGTGAAAGAAGATAAAGAAGACGCAGAAAAGTGTTAACAACTAAACCGGTGAGACGCACACGGGTGTTTGCTGAACTATTCTTGTGAGGTTTTTGCAAGTTCAAAATTTTTAAATAGCTAAAGCATTGGTTAAGAAGTCTTGGCTGAGGGTCAGTCCCTGATATTGGTTACCATCCTGAGGCAAATTTTTATTACAACACTCCCATTTGATCATGACACACTTCCACTCTCCTCTGCCTTAGGGATGACGTTTAAACTTGGACTCAGGCCTCCCAGGCCCACACTGCTGGGTCCTATTTATCACCCACTTCAGCCCTATGTTCCTTCCTGAAACTGTTCTGCTCCTCTCTGGCAAATTGTCATTTAAAACCCAATCCCTTATGACCGAGCAATCCCACTACTGGGCATACACACCAAGGCAACCAGAATTGAAACAGACACATGTACCCCAATGTTCATCGCAGCACTGTTTATAATAGCCAGGACATGGAAGCAACCTAGATGTCCATCAGCAGATGAATGGATAAGAAAGCTGTGGTACATATACACAATGGAGTATTACTCAGCCATTAAAAAGAATATATTTGAATCGGTTCTAATGAGGTGGATAAAACTGGAGCCTATTATACAGAGTGAAGTAAGCCAGAAACAAAAACACCAATACAGTATACTAACGCATATCTATGGAATTTAGAAAGATGGTAATGATAACCCTGTATGCGAGACAGCAAAAGAGACACAGATGTATAGAACAGTCTTTTACACTCTGTGGGAGAGGGCGAGGGTGGGATGACTTGGGAGAATGGCATTGAAACATGTAGAATATCATATATGAAACGAGTAGCCAGTCCAGGTTCGATGCAGGATACAGGATGCTTGGGGCTGGTGCACTGGGACGACCCAGAGGGATAGTGCGGGGAGGGAGGTGGGAGGGGGGTTCAGGATGGGGAATATGTGTACACCCGTGGTGGATTCATGCTGATGTGTGGCAAAACCAATACAATATTGTAAAGTAATTAGCCTCCAATTAAAATAAATAAATTTATATTTTTAAAAAGAATAAATAAATAAATAAAACCCAATCCAACTGAGATATCCTCTGGAGGACAATACGCAAGTTTCCCAAGATGAATCATTAATGAAACCTTCTCGAGGCCCCCACTCCACCCCTCCCTGTGCCGTTTGATTCATGTTGTACAGTAGATGGCTCATCTTACCCTCCTGGGGGCTCTGCATACAAAGATTTCTCTTCTGCTGTTCACGACTCTTCTGAAGGGGGCGACAGAGGATGAGGTGGTTGGATGGCCTCATTGACTCAGTGCATATGAGTTTGAGCGAACTCTGAGACAGTGAGGGACAGGGAAGCCTGGCGTGCTGCAATCCATGGGGTTGCAGAGTCAGACACAACTTAGCGACTACATAACAACAACAACACAAACTTCTGGCAAAAAAAACACCTGGGGTCCTCAGTTTGCCTGCCCACAAGGAACTGAATTTCTACCAACTGTTTCACCTTCCCCAAGGGCTGATCAGATCAGATCAGTCACTCAGTCGTGTCCTACTCTTTGCGACCCCATGAATCGCAGCACGCCAGGCCTCCCTGTCCATCACCAACCCCCGGAGTTCACTGAGACTCATGTCCATCGAGTCAGTGATGCCATCCAGCCATCTCATCCTCTGTCGTCCCCTTCTCCTCCTGCCCTCAATCCCTCCCAGCATCAGAGTCTTTTCCAATGAGTCAACTCTTCGCATGAACTGGCCAAAGTACTGGAGTTTCAGCTTTAGCATCATTCCTTCCAAAGAAATCCCAGGGTTGATCTCCTTCAGAATGGACTGGTTGGATTTCCTTGCAGTCCAAGGGACTCTCAAGAGTCTTCTACAACACCACAGTTCAAAAGCATCAATTCTTCAGGGCTCAGCCTTCTTCACAGTCCAACTCTCACATCCATACATGACCACAGGAAAAACCATAGCCTTGACTAGACGAACCTTTGTTGGCAAAGTAATGTCTCTGCTTTTGAATATGCTATCTAGGTTGGTCATAACTTTCCTTCCAAGGAGTAAGCGTCTTTTAATTTCATGGCTGCAGTCACCACCTGCAGTGATTTTGGAGCCCCACAAAATAAAGTCTGACACGGTTTCCACTGTTTCCCCATCTATTTGCCATGAAGTGATGGGACCAGATGCCATGATCTTCGTTTTCTGAATGTTGAGCTTTAAGCCAACTTTTTCACTCTCCTCTTTCACTTTCATCAAGAGGCTTTTTAGTTCCTCTTCACTTTCTGCCATAAGGGTGGTGTCATCTACATATCTGAGGTTATTGATATTTCACCCGGTAATCTTGATTCCAGCTTGTGTTTCTTCCAGTCCAGCATTTCTCATGATGTACTCTGCATAGAAGTTAAATAAGCAGGGTGACAATATCCAGCCTTGATGTACTCCTTTTCCTATTTGGAACCAGTCTGTTGTTCCATGTCCAATTCTAACTGTTGCTTCCTGACCTGCATACAGATTTCTCAAGAGACAGGTCAGGTGGTCTGGTATTCCCATCTCTTTCAGAATTTTCCACAGTTTATGGTGATCCACACAGTCAAAGGCTTTGGCATAGTCAATAAAGCAGAAATAGATGTTTTTCTGGAACTCTCTTGCTTTTTCGATGATCCAGCTGATGTTGGCAATTTGATCTCTGGTTCCTCTGCCTTTTCTAAAACCAGCTTGAACATCAGGAAGTTCACGGTTCACATATTGCTGAAGCCTGGCTTGGAGAATTTTGAACATTACTTTACTAGCGTGTGAGATGAGTGCAATTGTGCGGTAGTTTGAGCATTCTTTGGCATTGCCTTTCTTTGGGATTGGAATGAAAACTGACCTTTTCCAGTCCTGTGGCCACTGCTGACTTTTCCAAATTTGCTGGCATATTGAGTGCAGCACTTTCACAGCATCATCTTTCAGGATTTGGAATAGCTCAACTGGAATTCCATCACCTCCATTAGCTTTGTTCGTAGTGATGCTTTCTAATGTCCACTTGACTTCACATTCCAGGATGTCTGGCTCTAGGTCAGTGATCACACCATCATGATTATCTGGGTCATGAAGATCTTTTTTGTACAGTTCTTCTGTGTATTCTTGCCATCTCTTAATATCTTCTGCTTCTGTTAGGTCCATACCATTTCTGTCCTTTATCAAGCCCATCTTGGCATGAAATGTTCCTTTGGTATCTCTGACCACTTCAGTATTCTTGCCTTGAGAACCCCATGAACAGTAGGAAAAGGCAAATGATAGGATACTGAAAGAGAAACTCCCCAGGTCAGTAGGTGCCCAAAATGCTACTGGAGATCAGTGGAGAAATAACTCCAGAAAGAATGAAGGGATGGAGCCAAAGCAAAAACAATACACAATTGTGGATGTGACTGCTGATAGAAGCAAGGTCCGATGCTGTAAAGAGCAATATTGCATAGGAACCTGGAATGTCAGATCCATGAATCAAGGCAAATTGGAGGTGGTCAAACAAGAGATGGTCAGAGTGAATGTTGACATTCTAGGAATCAGCAAACCAAAATGGACTGGAATGGGTGAATTTAACTCAGATGACTATTATATCTACTACTGTGGGCAGGAATCCCTCAGAAGAAATGGAGTAGCCATCATGGTCAACAAAAGAGTCCAAAATGCAGTACTTGGATGCAATCTCAAAAACGACAGAATGATCTCTGTTTGTTTCCAAGGCAATCCATTCAATATCACAGTAATCCAAGTCTATGCCCCAACCAGTAATGCTGAAGAAGCTGAATTTGAACGGTTCTATGAAGACCTACAAGAGCTTTTAGAACTAACACCAAAAAAAGATGTCCTTTTCGTTATAGGGGACTGGAATGCAAAAGTAGGAAGTCAAGAAACACTTGGCTGCTGCTGCTGCTAAGTCGCTTCAGTCGTGTCCGACTCTGTGCGACCCCATAGACGGCAGCCCACCAGGCTCCGCCGTCCCTGGGATTCTCCAGGCAAGAACACTGGAGTGGGTTGCCATTTCCTTCTCCAATGCACGGAGTGAAAAGTGAAAGGGAAGTCGCTCAGTCGTGTCCGACTCTTAGCAACCCTATGGACTGCAGCCTACCAGGCTCCTCTGTCCGTGGGATTTTCCAGGCAAGAGTACTGAAGTGGGGTGCCATTGCCTTCTCCAAAGAAACACCTGGAGTAACAGGCAAATTTTGCCTTGAAATACGGAATGAAGCAGGGCAAAGACTAATAGAGTTTTGCCAAGAGAATGCACTGGTCATAACAAACACCCTCTTCCAACAACACAAGAGAAGACTCTATACACGGACATCACCAGGTGGTCAACACCGAAATCAGATTGATTATATTCTTTGCAGCCAAAGATGGAGAAGCTCTATACAGTCAGCAAAAACAAGACCAGGAGCTGACTGTGGCTCAGACCATGAACTCCTTATTGGCAAATTCAGACTTAAATTGAAGAAAGTAGGGAAAACCACTAGACCATTCAGGTATGACCTAAATCAAATCCCTTATGATTATACAGTAAAAGTGAGAAATAGATTTAAGGGCCTAGATCTGATAGATAGAGTGCCTGATGAACTATGGAATGAGGTTCATGACATTGTACAGGAGACAGGGATCAAGACCATCCCCATGGAAAAGAAATGCAAAAAGGAAAATGGCTGTCTGGGGAGGCCTTACAAATAGCTGTGAAAAAAAGAGAAGTGAAAAGCAAAGGAGAAAAGGAAAGATATAAACATCTGAATGCAGAGTTCCAAAGAATAGCAAGAAGAGATAAGAAAGCCTTCCTCAGTGATCAATGCAAAGAAATAGAGGAAAACAACAGAATGGGAAAGACTAGAGATCTCTTCAAGAAAATCAGAGATACCAAGGGCTGATAGTTGTCTGTTGTCTTTTAGGTCTCAGGCTTGGGGAACAAAACCAGTGACCCTACATTTTCTGGCTTTCACAGGTGGTCATTACAAGAAGTACATTGGCATACTTATGGCATGTAAAGGGCTTCCCAGGTGGCACTAGCAGCAAAGAACCTGCCTGCCAATGCAGGAGACATAAGAGACGTGGTTCAATCCCTGGGTCAGGAAGATCCCCTGCAGGAGGGCATGGCAACCCACTCCAGTTTTTTTTTTTTTCTTTTTTACTGAGAAGATATACCTCTTTTCTGGCTATTTTGAATCTTTGCTGCTGTGTAGGGAATTCTCTCCAGCTGCGGTGTGCAGGCCCCTCGTTGCAGCGGCCTCCTCAGCTGTGGGGCACAGAGTCCAGGCACATGGGTTCAGCAGGTGTGGCTCAAGGGCCCCAGAGGGCAGGCTCTGTGGCTATGGCACACGGGCACAGCCGCTTCGCAGCACGTGGGACCCTCCTGGACCGGGGATAGAGCCAGCGTCCCCTGCAGTGCAAGGCGGACTCCCAACCACTGGACCCCCAAGGAAATCCCCTACTCCGGTACTCCTGCCTGGAGAATCCCATGGACAGGGGTGCCTGGTGGGCTATGGTCCATAGGGTCACAAAGAATCAGACACGACTGAAGTGACATGGCAAGGACGCAGGCATGGCCTGTAAAGTGTGCCCACATACAAACCATTTAGGTTCTGATTATCAGTTTATCCATTCACCTACTGTTGCTGCTGTTCTGAATTTGTGTCATTCTAACAGATGTGTGTCTTGTTTTAATATGTATTTCCTTAAGACACAGGATGTGGAGGATATTTTCATATGCTTATTTGGCATCTGTATGCCTTTGGTGAGATGTCTATTAAGTTCTTTTGCCTAGTTTTAAAGTTGGGTGATTGTTTTCCTTATTGAGTATGAAGCATTCTTTGTGTATTTTGGATAGCAGTCCGGTATCAGTGGTGTCTTTTGAGGTATTCCCTTTCAGTCTGTGACTTTTCTTATTCTATGACTCAGGCCACTTTAAAAAAAAATTATTTATTTGGCTGTGATAGGTCTTAGTTGAAGCATTCGAGACCTTTAGTTCTCTGACCAGGAATCAAAGCCGGGCCCCCTGCATTGCGAGTGAGTAGTCACAGCCACTGGACCACCAGGGAAGTCCCCAACTTACACTGCTTTTAGAGACAGCTGACTTCTAGCTGAATGCATTCTTACAGAGACAAGGAGGTATTCTACGTAGGCAAGATATCCAACCGTGGCACCCTGTCCTCCTTTGGCCAAGGGGTGGCCAATTCCTTGTTCCTTCTTCTGCCTCAAGGATGCAAAATGTTTGAATCCAAGTCATTAGAAACATTCCTGAAGAGAGTCATTCAGTCTTGGGGTCCTTGGAGTTGCCGCCATTCTGTGTTGTCTGAGATATAATGATTTGGCTTTTCCATAGATTCGACCAGGCACCTCATAGACTTCCAATAGATTCAATACTTTTGCTGAAGTTAGATTAAGCAATTTACTAACTCGATCAACAACTCTTACTCTAGTGCCTAGTATGTGCTAGCCACCATTCTAAGCATGTTGGTATGGACCTAACAGAAGCAGAAGATATTAAGAAGAGGTGTCAAGAATACACAGAACTGTACAAAAAAGATCTTCATGACCAAAATAATCACAATGTTGTGATCACTCATCTAGAGCCAGGCATCCTGGAATGTGAAGTCAAGCAGGCCTTAGAAAGCATCACTATGAACAAAGCTAGTGGAGGTGATGGAATTCCAGTTGAGCTATTCCAAATCCTGAAAGATGATGCTGTGAAAGTGCTGCACTCAATATGCCAGCAAATTTGGAAAAGTCAGCAGTGGCCACAGGACTGGAAAAGGTCAGTTTTCATTCCAATCCCAAAGAAAGGCAATGCCAAAGAATGCTCAAACTACTGCACAATTGCACTCATCTCACAGGCTAGTAAAGTAATGCTCAAAATTCTCCAAGCCAGGCTTCAGCAATACGTGAACCGTGAACTTCCAGATATTCAAGCTGGTTTTAGAAAAGGCAGAGGAACCAGAGATCAAATTGCCAACATCAGCTGGATCATGGAAAAAGCAAGAGAGTTATAGAAAAACATCTATTTCTGCTTTATTGACTATGCCAAAGCCTTTGACTGTGTGGATGACAATAAACTGTGGAAAATTCTGAAAGAGATGGAAATACCAGACCACCTGACCTGTCTCTTGAGAAACCTGTATGCAGGTCAGGGAGCAACAGTTAGAACTGGACATGGAACAACAGACTGGTTCCAAATAGGAAAAGGAGTACATCAAGGCTGGATATTGTCACCCTGCTTATTTAACTTCTATGCAGAGTACATCATGAGAAATGCTGGACTGGAAGAAGCACAAGCTGGAATCAAGATTGCTGGGTGAAATATCAATAACCTCAGATATGCAGATGACACCACCCTTATGGTAGAAAGTGAAGAGGAACTAAAAAGCCTCTTGATGAAAGTGAAAGAGGAGAGTGAAAAAGTTGGCTTAAAGCTCAACATTCAGAAAACGAAGATCATGGCATCTGGTCCCATCACTTCATGGCAAATAGATGGGGAAACAGTGGAAACAGTGTCAGACTTTATTTTTTTGGGGCTCCAAAATCACTGCAGATGGTGACTGTAGCCATGAAATTAAAAGACGCTTACTCCTTGGAAGGAAAGTTATGACCAACCTAGATAGCATATTCAAAAGCAGAGACATTACTTTGCCAACAAAGGTCCGTCTAGTCAAGGCTTTGGTTTTTCCAGTAGTCACGTATGGATGTGAGAGTTGGACTGTGAAGAAGGCTGAGCCCTGAAGAATTGATGCTTTTGAACTGTGGTGTTGGAGAAGACTCTTGAGAGTCCCTTGGACTGCAAGGAGATCCAACCAGTCCATTGTAAAGGAGATCAGTCTTGGGTGTCCTTTGGAAGGAATGATGCTGAAGCTGAAACTCCAGTACTTTGGCCACTTCATGTGAAGAGTTGACTCATTGGAAAAGTCTCTGATGCTGGGAGGGATTGGGGTCAGGAGGAGAAGGGGACAACAGAGGATGAGATGGCTGGATGGCATCACCGATTTGATGGACGTGAGTTTGAGTGAACTCCAGGAGTTGATGATGGACAGGGAGGCCTGGCGTGCTGCTATTCATGGGGTCGCAAAGAGCTGGACACAACTGAGTGACTGAACTGAACTATGTGCTAGGCACTGTTCTAAGCACTGGGGATACAATAATGAACTACATAAAACAAGGCCCTGTGGTCACAGAGCTTATTACGCTATGGTGGAAAAGTCAGACAATAAGGAAGTTGCATGAAGTACGTGGCATGTTCAGTGGTGTTCAGTGCAATAGAGGATGTGGTTGGCTTCAGGCATAGCTGGATCCAGCAGCTGCAACAATACTAGACTCTAAAACCTGGCAAGGGGATAGGGAATGCCTGGGTGTTTTGCCTGTTAGCCATGAAATTAAAAGATGCTTGCTCCTTGGAAGAAAATTTATGGCAAACCTAGACAGTGTATTCAAAAGCAAAGATATCACTTTGCCAACAAAGGTCCGATAGTCAAAGCAATGGTTTTTCTGGTAGTCTTATATAGATGTGAGAACAAGACCACAAAGAAAGCTGAGCGCCAAAGAATTGATGCTTTTGAACTATGGTGTTGGAGAAGACTCTTGAGAGTCCCTTGGACTGCAAGGACATCCAACCAGTCCATCCTAAAGGAGATCCGTCCCGGGTGTTCATTGGAAGAACTGATGCTGACGCTGAAGCTCCAATGTTTTGGCCACCTGATGCAAAGAGCCAACTCATTGGAAAAGACCCTGATGCTGGGAAAGATTGAGGGCAGGAGGAGAAGCGGCAGCAGAGGATGAGATGGCTGGATGGCATCACCGACTCAATGGACATGAGGTTGAGCAAGCTCCAGGAAACAGTGAAGGAGGGCAGCCTGGCATGCTGCTGTCCATGGGGTCACAAAGAGTCAGACACAACTGAGCGACTGAACAGCAACAACAAGAACCACAGGTTGGTGAAGGGTTTAGAGTCCAAAGAATGCAGGATGACCCAAGGGACCTGACTTTATATGCTGAGTGGCAAAGGACCCAAGGAGTTGAGTCCTGATAGTTTCCACACAGAAAGCAATGGTAAGGTTGAGAGTGTTGGGGTGAGAAGAAAAGGGGGAGGACTTGGAAGGAGTACGTAGAGTTCAGGGGCCCCTCCAGACTTCTGCCAATTGAGATGTGGCAGCCTGGGCTTCCTTTGCTCCTGATAGAGTTGATTTCTGTTTCTTACAATCAAAGACTTCTAACTCACAAACACACTCACACACCCCTGTGCTGTGCCAGGTTCTGCTAGACACTGAGAACACAGGGAAAAATTAGACACAGACCAGTTCCCAGAAAACTGCCGGCCTGTAGGGGCAGCTAGACAGTAAGAAGTCCCCTGCAGGTTACAGGGCACCCACTGGCATCCCAGGTGATGCAGTGGTAAGGGATCTGCCTGCATGCAGGAGACTCGGGTTCCATCCCTGGGTTGGGAAGATCCCCGGAGGAGGGCATGGCAACCCACTCCAGTCTTCTTCTTGCCTGCAGAATCCTACGGACAGAGGAGCCTAGCGGGCTACAGTCCATGGGGTCATGGAGAGTCGGACACAACTGAGGGACTAACACTTTCACTTCACTGTCAGGGAAGGTACAGTTTTTATTTTTTCAGTTCAGTTCAGTCACTCAGTCGTGTCCGATTCTTTGCAACACCATTGCCTGCAGCACACCAGGCCTCCCTGTCCATCACCAACTCCCAGAGTTTACCCACACCCATGTCCGTTGAGTCGGTGATGCCATCCAACCACCTCATCCTGTCATCCCCTTCTCCTCTTGCCCTCAATCTTTCCCAGCATCAGGGTATTTTCAAATGAGTCAGCTCTTCGCATCAGGTGGCCAAAGTATTGGAGTTTCAGCTTCAACATCAGTCCTTCCAATGAATATTCAGGACTGATCTCCTTTAGGATGGACTGGTTGGATCTCCTTGCAGTCCAAGGAACTCTCAAGAGTCTTCTCCAGCACCATAGTTCAAAAGCATCAATTCTTCCACACTCAGCTTTCTTTATAGTCCAATTCTCACATCCATACAGTTCACTTCAGTTCAGTTGCTCAGTCATGTCCAACTCTTTGCGACCCCATGAATTGCAGCACGCCAGGCCTCCCTGTCCATCACCAACTCCCAGAGTTTACCCAAACCCATGTCTGTTGAGTCAGTGATGACATCCAACCACCTCATCCTGTCATCCCCTTCTCCTCCTGCCCCCAATCCCTCCCAGCATCAGAGACTTTTCCAATGAGTCAACTCTTCACATGAAGTGGCCAAAGTACTGGAGTTTGAGCTTTAAGCATCATTCCTTCCAAAGGACACCCAAGACTGATCTCCTTTACAATGGACTGGTTGGATCTCCTTGCAGTCCAAGGGACTCTCAAGAGTCTTCTCCAACACCACAGTTCAAAAGCATCAATTCTTCAGGGCTCAGCCTTCTTCACAGTCCAACTCTCACATCCATACATGACTACTGGAAAAACCATAGCCTTGACTAGACGAACCTTTGTTGGCAAAGTAATGTCTCTGCTTTTGAATATGCTATCTAGGTTGGTCATAACTTTCCTTCCAAGGAGTAAGCGTCTTTTAATTTCATGGCTACAGTCACCATCTGCAGTGATTTTGGAGCCCCCCCAAAAAAGTCTGACATGGTTTCCACTGTTTCCGCATCTATTTGCCATGAAATGATGGGACCAGATGCCATGATCTTCGTTTTCTGAATGTTGAGCTTTAAGCCAACTTTTTCACTCTCCTCTTTCACTTTCATCAAGAGGCTTTTTAGTTCCTCTTCACTTTCTACCATAAGGGTGGTGTCATCTGCATATCTGAGGTTATTGATATTTCACCCAGCAATCTTGATTCCAGCTTGTGCTTCTTCCAGTCCAGCATTTCTCATGATGTACTCTGCATAGAAGTTAAATAAGCAGGGTGACAATATCCAGCCTTGATGTACTCCTTTTCCTATTTGGAACCAGTCTGTTGTTCCATGTCCAGTTCTAACTGTTGCTCCCTGACCTGCATACAGGTTTCTCAAGAGACAGGTCAGGTGGTCTGGTATTTCCATCTCTTTCAGAATTTTCCACAGTTTATTGTCATCCACACAGTCAAAGGCTTTGGCATAGTCAATAAAGCAGAAATAGATGTTTTTCTATAACTCTCTTGCTTTTTCCATGATCCAGCGGATGTTGGCAATTTGATCTCTGGTTCCTCTGCCTTTTCTAAAACCAGCTTGAACATCAGGAAGTTCACGGTTCACATATTGCTGAAGCCTGGCTTGGAGAATTTTGAGCATTACTTTACTAGCGTGTGAGATGAGTGCGATTGTGCGGTAGTTTGAGCATTCTTTGGCATTGCCTTTCTTTGGGATTGGAATGAAAACTGACCTTTTCCAGTCCTGTGGCCACTGCTGACTTTTCCAAATTTGCTGGCATATTGAGTGCAGCACTTTCACAGCATCATCTTTCAGGATTTGGAATAGCTCAACTGGAATTCCATCACCTCCACTAGCTTTGTTTTTAATGATGCTTTCTAAAGCCCACTTGACTTCACATTCCAGGATGTCTGGCTGTAGGTCAGTGATCACACCATCGTGATTATCTTGGTCGTGAAGATCATTTTTGTAAAGTTCTTCTGTGTATTCTTGCCACCACTTCTTAATATCTTCTGCTTCTATTAGGTCCATACAATTTCTGTCCTTTATCGAGCCCATCTTTGCATGAAATGTTCCCTTAATAACTCTAATTTTCTTGAAGAGATCTCTAGTCTTTCCCATTCTGTTGTTTTCCTCTATTTCTTTGCATTGATCACTGAGGAAGGCTTTCTTATCTCTCCTTGCTATTCTTCGGAACTCTGCATTCAGATACTTATATCTTTCCTTTTCTCCTTTGCTTTTCACTTCTCTTCTTTTCACAGCTATTTGTAAGGCCTCCCCAGACAGCCATTTTGCTTTTTTGCATTTCTTTTCCATGGGAATGGTCTTGATCCCTGTCTCCTGTACAATGTCACAAACCTCCATCCATAGTTCATCAGGCACTCTATCAGATCTAGTCCCTTAAATCTATTTCTCACTTTTACTGTATAATCATAAGGGATTTGATTTAGATCATACCTGAATGGTCTAGTGGTTTTCCCCACTTTCTCAATTTCAGTCTGAATTTGCCAATAAGGAGTTCATGGTCTGAGCCAGTCAACTCCTGGTCTTGTTTTTGCTGACTGTATAGAGCTTCTCCATCTTTGGCTGCAAAGAATATAATCAATCTGATTTCGGTGTTGACCATCTGGTGATGTCCATGTGTAGAGTCTTCTCTTGTGTTGTTGGAAGAGGGTGTTTGTTATGACCAGTGCATTCTCTTGGCAAAACTCTATTAGTCTTTGCCCTGCTTCATTCTGTATTCCAAGGCCAAATTTGCCTGTTACTCCAGGTGTTTCTTGACTTCCTACTTTTGCATTCCAGTCCCCTATAATGAAAAGGACATCTTTTTTGGGTGTTAGTTCTAAAAGGTCTTTTAGGTCTTCATAGAACCGTTCAACTTCAGCTTCTTCAGCTTTACTGGTTGGGGCATAGACTTGGATTACTGTGATATTGAATGGTTTGCCTTGGAAACGAACAGAGATCATTCTGTCATTTTGAGATTGCATCCAAGTACTGCATTTTGGACTCTTTTGTTGACCATGATGGCTACTCCATTTCTTCTAAGGGATTCCTTCCCATAGTAGTATATATAATGGTCATCTGAGTTAAATTCACCCATTCCAGTCCATTTTAATTTGCTGATTCCTAGAATGTCGACATTCATTCTTGCCATCTGCTGTTTGACCACCTCCAATTTGCCTTGATTCATGAACCTGACTGCCGGGGTCCAGCCCGGGCTGATCCAGGGTATTCGAAGGAGAGACGGCGTCGGCGGCCTATTTATTTAAATATTCATCAAAGATATAAAGAGTAATAGCATGAGGATAGCTCAGTAGGACAATTCAGTGAAGAAAAGAGGCTGAATAAAATTCCAAAGCAGGGAATTTACATCACCTACAAAGGCCACAGGTGTCCTCCCGTTCTCCCAAAGGAGAGGAGACACTAAGGCCTCCCTGGTCAGATCTTAGAAGCCCAGGCAAAATTAGTAAGCTTGATGAGCTTCCCCGCCTCAGAGGAAAAATTCAGCCAGAAGGTGAAAGAAAGAATGACATGGGGAGACCAAGTTTCGGTGAACAAGGCCGGCACTTTATTTTCCAAAGTAGTTTTTATACCTTAAGTTATGCATAGAGGATAATGGGGGAAGAGGTAGAGTCATGCAGTAAGCCAGGCTTTCTTCCTGCAAACTTATCATATGCAAAAGTTTAGGTGATTTGCATCATCTTCTGGCCTGGAGGCCTGTTAACATTTTAAGACCCTTTCTTCAGAAAACTTATTTTTCTCTAAAGGTGATTAGTCAGGTGCCACCCTCCAAAAGCATTAAAGTTGCATTCCTATAGGGCAAAGGTGTGGTGGGCTGTAACAAGAAACAGAATTAACTCAAGGGTCCAAGGTTACAAACATTAAAGCTGCTACTTACACCAATTATATTAATCAATACACTGCCGGGGACACAGTAGGTAAGGGATATGGAAACTTAGCAGCAAACATTGGCCCAACAAGTGAAAAACCCTTCACCAATACAATTTCTAATCAATCTTTTAACTACTCAAAGGAATCTGTGTTTAGACAGTTTAGAACATCTCCTGCCTCTCACAGTTGGGGGGTTCTGAACAGTCACATGTGGCCGGAAAAACCTATTCAGGCAGGCTAGAGGACTTCCAAAGGAGTTTGTAGGTTGAAACACTGTCACACCCAGGAATTATTAACTGGAGCTGTAAGCTAACTCTTTTTTCAGAGAGAGGTAGTGGGGGACAGCCCCCCGTAAAGTCAGAGGTGTAGGTGAAAGCACAAAGCAGAAAGTAGGCAGATTCTAGTTTTGGGGGTAGATGCTCGAGAATTTCCAGGGGGACTCCTGAGGCTCGATCCCGCCTTTGTGTATGCCGGGCCTCCTTCCTCATGACCTTGGCCACGGGCGGAGCTCGCTCCCAGCACCTGACATTCCAGGTTCCTATGCAATATTGCTGTTTACAGCATCGGACCTTGCTTCTATCACCAGTCACATCCACAACTGGGTATTGTTTTTGCTTTGGCGCCATCCCTTCATTCTTTCTGGAGTTATTTCTCCACTGATCTCCAGTAGCATATTGGGCACCTACTGACCTGGGGAGTTTCTCTTTCAGTATCCTATCATTTTGCCTTTTCATACTGTTCATGGGATTCTCAAGGCAAGAATACTGAAGTGGTTTGCCATTCCCTTCTCCAGTGGACCACATTCTGTCAGATCTCTCCACCATGACCCGCCCGTCTTGGGTTGCCCCATGGGCATGGCTTAGTTTCATTGAGTTAGACAAGGCTGTGGTCCTAGTGTGATTAGATTGACTAGTTTTCTGTGAGTATGGTTTCAGTGTCTGCCGTCTGATGCCCTCTTGCAACACCTACCGTCTTACTTGGGTTTCTCTTACCTTGGGCGTGGGGTATCTCTTCACAGCTGCTCCAGCAAAGTGCAGCCATTGCTCCTTACCTTGGACGAGGGGTATCTCCTCACCACTGCCCCTCCTGACCTTGAACGTGGAGTAGCTCCTCTCGGCCCTCATGCACCCGTGCAGCCACCACTCCTTGGATGCTCCACCACATCCATGCATGACTACTGGAAAAACCATAGCCTTGATTAGATGGACCTTTGCTGAGCAAAGTAATGTCTCTGCTTTTGAATATGCTGTCTAGATTGGTCATAACTTTCCTTCCAAGGATTAAGCGTCTTTTAATTTCATGACTGCAATCACCATCTGCAGTGATTTTGGAGCCCAAAAACATAAAGTCAGCCACTGTTTCCCCATCTATTTGCCATGAAGTGACAGGACCAGATGCCATGATCTTAGTTTTCTGAATGTTGAGCTTGAAGCCAACTTTGTCACTTTCCTCTTTCACTTTCGTCAAGAGGCTCTTTAGTTCCTCTTCACTTTCTGCCATATGGTTTCATAAGATTCAAACTTCTTATAAAAAGAAAATATTGGAAACTCCCTGGCAGTCCAGTGGTTAGGACTTGGCACTCTCATTGCCTTGGGCCTGGGTTCAATCCCTGGTCAGAGAGCTAAGATTTTATAAGCTGTGGGCACAGCCCCCGCCCCCCCCCCAAAAAAAAATTGCTTTGTAATTGCAAGAATTAACAGTTTCCAGTGTTTTTTATACTTCTCCAACCTATGTATACTGGTAGAAACTTCATACCAAGCCCTCAACTGTTAAAGCACCAGGCTATCTCCTAGGCCTTCCCAGGTGGTGCTAGTGGTAAAGAACCCACCTGCCAGTGCAGCAGATGTAAGAGACACGGGTGTGATCCCTGGGTCAGGAAGATCCCCTAGAGGAGGGAAACCCACTCCTGTATTGTCACCTGGAGAATCCCATGGACAGAGGAGCCTGGTGGGCTGCAGTCCATGGGGTCTAAGAATCAGACGTGAGAGTCAGACATGACTTAGCGACTAAACCACTACCACCACCAATGTCACTGAACTGTATGCTTATAACCTGGCTCAAATGGTAAATGTTGTTAGGCATATTTTGCCAATTGAAATTCCATTAAGAAAAGAAAAGGGATGATTGGGGTCGGTGATAAAGGAGGCTAGTGGTAGCTTTCCCAAATAATTCAGCCTCAAAAGGTGACTCAGAGGACGTCCCTGGTACTCCAGTGGTTGAGAACCCACGCTTTCATTGCAGAGGGTGCCGGTTCAACCCCTAGTTGGGAAGCTAAGCTCCTGCATGCCGCATAGTGTGGCCAGACCAAAGCAAAGTGAACAGACCAAAAAGAGAAGACTCGTATTTCTGCAGGAGGAAAGGAAACAGGGGAGAATATTCCAAGTAAATGGATCAGAATAAGCCAAGATAGCATTATGAAAGGAAACTAGGTGTTCCAGGCCTGGGAAGGCGTCCAAGACTGGGCAAAGAGGTGTATCTAGTTACGGGGACTTATGCAAGGTCATAGCTTGGGTACATATAATGTAAGCTAAAATATCATGCTGAGAAATTCTAAGTTCATACAGAAAACAAAGAGGAGAGTGCTTAAAAGAATCTTACATGTGACCTACTGTATGCCTGCCTTGCATACAAAGTGTCTCTTGACTTGTGCCGAGTGAAGGCAATCTTAGAAGTCTTTCTCAACCTTTAATTCAGTTACTACATTTTCTAAAAAATCTGCTATAGTTTTTTTTAAGTGTTAGTCTCTCAATCATGTCTGACTCTTTGTGACACCAAAGACTGTAGCCCACCAGGCTCATCTGTCCATGGAATTCTCCAGACAAAAATACAGGAGTGGGTTGCCATTTCCTTCTCCAGGGGATCCCCCTGACCTGGGAATTGAACCTGGTTCTCCTGCATTGGCAGGCAGATTCTTTACCTTCTGAGCCACCAAGGAAGCCAGAAGTCTCCTATAAGTCCCCATAACTAGCCGAGTCTCCTTCCTCTCCACTTTGCCGACTTCTGGTCCTCATCTAATCCATGTCCACCGCTACTACAGACTTTCAACAGAAGTGAAATCTGTTAGTTTTCATGTTCCCAGCATACAGACCACGTTCTAGCACACAGTAGGCTATCAACGAATGCTTACTGATATGGCCTAAAGACAGATTGCAAATTAGGGGTGCTTTTGCCTACTTATCTCAAGTCCAATTGAAATTTAGAGGAAAAAAAAAAACTTTCCCATCAGTTCTGTAATCCCACAGAGATCAGGGAAGGGAGGTGTCAGAGAGCCTCAGCTTTGGTTTAAGATGTTTTCCCTGCTGGTCGGCAGGGAGGACAAAGGCACCCTGGCAGTGTCCAGACACACGCAGTTTGGAGGATGCGGTGGGTTATGGTGTGCGGTGGGTCTGCTGGGAACTCCTGCTCAGGACCGAGGTCAGCTCCCTGCACGTTGGCATTAATTCAAGGAGATACCCTTGTCTTCCGATTGCTGAACCCTCTGGCCCCTTCCTGAAAATTCTTTCCCTGAGTGGATGCTCTGGCCATCTCATCACTGAGGCAGAGACATCAAGGAAGGAAGGAGACTTAACTGTATCCATTCTGATAGATTCATCTTACTCGAGATTTTCAGGTAAGGATACTGGGTATTTCATTTGCTGGGGAACAAAGTGAAGGAAATGTAGAGAAGGTAAGACAGGAAATGGTACATACAGACAACTACTCTATGTCAGGTGCTTTGCTGAGTGGCTCCCCTGAATTATCTCCATAAATTCTCTAAATAATCTGATGATATACTTATAAAGAAGAATAAAGAGGCTCTTGATGAGGGTGAAAGAGGAGAGTGAAAAAGCTGGCTTAAAACTCAACATTCAAAAAACTAAGATCATGGCATCTGGTCCCATCACTTCATTGCAAGGATATGGGGGAAAAGTGGAAACGGTGACAGACTGTTTTCTTGGGCTCCAGAAATCACTGCAGATGGTGACTGCAGCCATGAAATTAAAATATGCTAGCTCCTTTGAAGGAAAGCTATGACCAACCTAGACAGCATATTAAAAAGCAGAAACATTACTTTGCCAACAAAGGTCTGTCTAGTCAAAGCAATGGTGTTTCCAGTGGTCACGTATGGACGTGAGAGTTGGACCATAAAGAAGGTTGTGTGTGTTAGTCATTCAGTCATGTCCAACTCTTTGTGACCCAACGGGCTGTAGCCCACCAGGCTTCCCTGTCCATGGGATTTTCCAGGCAAGAATCCGAGAGTGGGTATCCCTTTCCTCCTCCAGAGGAGTCTTCCTGACCCAGGGATTGAAACTGGGTTTCCTGCATCGCAGGTGGAGCTTTATCACCTGAACTACTGAGCACCAAAAAATTGATGCTTTTGAACTGTGGTGTTGGAGAAGTCCCTTGAGAGTCCCTTGGACTGCAAGGAGGTCAAACCAGTTCATCCTAAAGGAGATCAGTCCTGAATGTTCATTGGAAGGACTGATGCTGAAGCTGAATCTCCAGTACTTCGGCCACCTATGTGAAGAGCCAGCTCATTTGAAAAGACCCTGATGCTGGGAAAGACTGAAGGCAAAAGGAGAAAGTGGGTGACAGAGGATGAGATGGTTGGATGGCATCACCGACTCAATGGACATGAGTTTGAGCAGCTCTGGGAGATAGTGAATGACAGAGGAGCCTGGAGCGCTGCAGTCCATGAGGTTGCAAGGAGGCAGACATAACTTAGCAACTGAACAACAACAAACTTATAATAAATATGGTTCCTGTTTTATGAACGGAGAAACTGAAGTTGCATAAGTAAAAATGCTTGATGTGATCCCAGTAAGTGTAGAGAATTTGGAGTTGGACCTCAGGTCCACATGATTCTGAAGCCTGAAGTCTTTCTGTTGTACCAAGATGTCACTCAGGCATGCTGGAAAAGGAACAGCTGGGCTGGGAGCTGAGAATCAGGGCTGACGTTCCCACAAAGCTGAGTGACTTGGGTCCACGTCTGGTCACAGCTTTATGTCTCTGCTGGAGCTGTTCCTTCTCCCTGGGTTGCCCATCACTGTATCTGTTTTCTAACTTTCAGAATTCTAACTTTCCGAACCCTTCAAGGCTCAGTTAAAATGTCAGAGGTTTCCCCCAGCCCTTGCTTGTGCAAATAGATACCCGTTCATCAAATTTCTGCCCTCTCTTGCTGTGTGCATGGGTGCTTCCTCTGTGAGAATAGGTTACGTGACTAAGCCAGGACTGAAATCCATTTTGGAGGTCAGAGCAAAGGACAACTTCATGGTTCAGGTTCAAGCACATGCGAGTCATTTCACACGGAGAAGCGGCAGAGTCTAGAGGAATGATCTCTGGCTTCAGGACTAGAGAGACCCAGGTGTGACCCTGAGCAAGTCTCTTCACCTCTCCAAGCTTTAGTTCCCGATCTGCAAAACACAGCACGTAACACTTCACTCACAGAATGGTCACAGCCTGTGTTGGTGAAGTAACGTATATCTATTGAGATTTAATTAATAATTATCAATTATTATTCATTATTATTATTGTAATTCATGTATTCACTCAATTACTATTCATTAGTAATAATTAATGAGAGATGATCCCTATATTTGGATGGCATACTATTTATTTAGTTTTAATTTTTGGGGGGCCACACTGTGTGCAGGATTTTAGTTCTCTGACCAGGGGTCAAAGCCACACGCCCTTGCAGTGGAAGCATGCATGAAGCCATAACCACTGGACCACCAAGAAAGCCCCTGGCATACTATTTAATATTAACACATAGCATCGGTTGTGTGCCCTGTGTCAGAAACCTGATACACGGCAACCCTATGAGTACTCTGTAAGTACTAAAATTATCCCCAACTTGCTAATGAGGTTTTACAAGAACCTGTAGCTTGTCTAAATCTCACGGCTAGTCAGTCATTGTCGTTCAGTTGCTAAGTCGTGTCCAACTCTTTGCGACCCCATGGACACAGCTATTTGGTGGAAGATTGAATGTTCAGATCCAGGTCTATCTGACTTTATTTAATGATGCAGATATTAGATCATCTGAGATGAAGCTAATTAAATGTATCTTCTTTTTTTCCCTTGAAAGTCTATTGAGGGTAGGACAGGTTAGGTAACTCGCCCAAGTTTAGCCAATAAGGGATACTTAGCTAGAAAGCCGGGCTTCCTTGGTGGCTTAGTGGGAAAGAATCTGCCTGCAGTGCAGGAGACCTGGGTTCGAACCCTGGGTCGGGAAGATCCCCTGCAGAAGGAAAAGGGCAATCCACTCCAGTATTCTGGGAAATCCCATGGACAGAGGGGCCTGGCGGGTATAGTCCGTGGGATCACAAAGAGCTGGACACTGCTGAGTGACTAACACACGCACACACTCATAGCAGGGAGAAGTGCTATTAGACAGCCGCGTCTGTTTGTCTTCGTGCCCACTCTGTACTGGGCAGAGTATATGTCGACACTCCCGAGATGTTTCCGGGGTGACATGAGCAGACAAGGCAGGAGTCCTGCCTCAAGGTGTGTATTCTTCCGCCCACACTGTGTCAGCTCCCTTCCATCAACAAACACCAGAACCTGAAGACACACCACCAAGGCCAAGATCAGGTGTGCTCGGCCAACACCCCCATCCTGGGGTTCTACACCTCCCAGAAGATGTGGTGCCCTTAAACCCACCCTTGATCCATCACACATTAAATAAACGTGTACTGAGTACCTGTAACGTACCGGGCAACGTGCTCTTTTGCCAGGCCTCCAGGGTAGAGTTCTGAGTGAGAGAGACCCAGCTCCTTCCCCCAGGCTTACAACCCAGTTGGAGACACACTGAATAACTGAACAAACACACAAGTAATTCAAAATGATAACAGTTGGTTTGTAATACGCGGATAGAAAATAAAGACACACGATTTGATAGAGAATTTTTTAAGGAAGACTTATCTGAAGACAAGACATTGAAAAATTATGCCAAAGATGTCTAGGATTCCCAGAAATGGGAAAAGCAGGAAGGGGGAGAAAGTGTTCCAGACAAAAGGGACTACATGTAGGAATTCTTTAAGGCTCGCGGGACCTTGCAACATTTGAGGAAATGGAAGCATCCCTGTAGGGCTTTGATGGATGGAAGAAGAGGAACCATGACGTGAGTTAAAACTGATACAGCCACTGAGAAAACAGTATGGCAGTTCCTTAAAAAACTAAAAATAGAGCCACCATATGACCCAGCAATCCCACTCCTGGGCATATACCCAGAGAAAAACAATTCAAAATACATGTGCACCCCCCATTGTTCACTGTAGCAACAGGCGCTACATGGAAGCTACAAGTGTCTGTCCACAGAGGAATGGATAAGGAAGATGTGGTGCACGCACACAGATGAACTAGTACTCGGTCATAAAAAGGAATGAAAGAGGGTCATTTGTAGAGATGGGGCTGAACCTAGAGACTGTTACACAGGGTAAAGCAAGCCAGAAAGAGAACAAATATCGTATATTAACACAAGTACGTGGAATACAGGGGAATGGGACAGATGATCTTATTTGCAAAGCAGAAGTAGAGACAGACATGGATAACAAATGTGGATACCAAAGGGGCGTGTGGAGTGGTCGGGTAGGAGGAGCTGGGAGACTGGGAATGACACATATCCACTATTTATACTGTGCGTAAAGAGATGAGTGACGAGAACCCACTGTATAGCGCGGGGAACTCTACTCAGTGCTCTGTGGAGACCTGACTGGGAAGCACGTCCAAGCGGCAGGGAGTGTCTGTACACGCATGGCTGATTCACTTTGTTGTACGGTAGAAAATAACACAGCACTGTAAGGCGAGTCTACTCCAAAACAAAATTAATTTTGAAAAAGCCCTCTCCACCGCCCCCCCCCCCCCAAAAGACCTGAAGCAACTGGCAAAGTTTGATGCGGAACATGAGGTTTATTCTAAGAATAACTGGGGAGAGATTAAAAGCTTTAACCAGAGGAGTGACCCTAGAGGACGGTGCTTTTCAAAGGCTCCATTAGCTACTTCTTGGAGCATTGTAGCAGCAAGAATGGAATCAGGGAGGCCAGAGAAGAGGGTGTCTCATTTACCCAAGCGGCATGATGGCTTGCATCTGGGTGAGGCAAGGTGTACAGAGACAGCTTTGTGAACTACTTCGCAGTGTGTTTTGTGCTTAGATGGAGAGGTCCCTAGAGTCGGGCAACGTGACGAGGGTCCAGGAATTCGTCTTGCTGGGCTTGTCCACGAGCCCAGAAACAAGGGAAGTCCTGTTTGCCGTCTTCCTGCCCCTCTACCTGCTGACCCTCCTGGAGAACGCCCTCATCGTCTTCCTCGTCTGCAGCCACACCGAGCTCCACAAGCCCATGTACTTCTTCCTGGGCAACCTCAGCTGCCTGGAGATGTGCTACGTGTCGGTGACCATGCCCAGCCTGCTCGCGGGGCTGTGGATGGGACCCTACCACGTGCCCTTCCCAGCCTGCATGACCCAACTCTTCTTCTTCATCGCTCTCATCTGCACAGAGTGCACCCTCCTGGCCTCCATGGCCTATGACCGCTACGTGGCCATCTGCCGCCCACTGCACTACCCGCTGCTCATGCGGCCCCAGGTCTGCCTGGGCTTGGCCAGGACTTCGTGGCTTGGTGGGCTGCTGGTCTCGGTGGCCAAGACAGCGTGCATCGCCAGCCTGTCCTACTGCGGCCCCAACGTCCTCAACCACTTCTTCTGTGACGTCTCCCCGCTGCTCAACCTGTCCTGCACCCACGTGGCCCTGACCGAGCTGGTGGACTTCCTCTCGGCCATCATCATCCTCTGGGGCTCCCTCCTGGTGGCCATAGCCTCCTATGTGGCCATTGGCAGGGCCGTGCTCCACATGCCATCAGCAGCTGCCCGGTGCAAGGCCTTCTCCACCTGCGCCTCCCACCTGCTGGTGGTGGGCATCTTCTACTCGGCAGCCCTCTTCATCTACGCTCGCCCCAGCCGCATAGAGGCCATGGACCTCAACAAGATGCTGTCGGTCGTCTACACGGTGGCCACGCCCATGTGCAATCCAGTCATCTACTGCCTGCGGAACAGGGAGGTCCAGGCAGCTTTCCGTAGAGCTCTGCGTGGGTCCTGAGGCTGACCAGCTAAGGCATGGTGGAGAACTCAAGTTGTCGATACTTGATATTTACACAGCACGCACTTCTTCCTTTGAAAATGTATGATTCAGTGGCTATTTATCACATTCACAATGTTGTGCAACCCATACCATTATCTGACTCCAGGACATTTTCATCACCACCAAGATGAACGGATAAAGAAGATGTGGTACAGATGTGCAATGGAATATTACTCAGCCATGAAAAGGAATGAAATCAGGTCATTTGTCGTGATCTGGATAAACCGAGAGTCTGTCATACAGAGTGAAGTAAATCAGAAAAAGAAAAACAGATATTGTACCTTAATGCATACATATGGAATCTAGAAAAATGGTGCAGATGAGACTATTTCCAGAGGAGGAATAGAGATGCAGATGTAGAGGATGGACTTGTGGGCACAGAGGGGCAAAGGGGAGGGTGGGATGAATGGAGAGAGTAGCACTGACATATGAAAAGCATCCTGAGTAAGACGGGTGGCTGGTGGGAAGGTGCTGTGTGGCACAGGGAGCTCAGCTAAGTGCTCTGGGATGACCTGGTGGAGTGGGGTGCGAGGTGAGAGGTTCAAGAGGGAGCGGATATATGTATACATATGGCTGATCCACGCTGCTGGACAGCAGAAACTAACACAGCTTTGTAAAGCGATTATATTCCAACTTTTTAAACAAGGAATCTGTACACACCAGAAGTCACTCCCAATCCCCTATTCCACCCCCCAGCCCTAAGAAATCATTCATCTTTCTCTCTAATGTGTCTCTAAAATGTGTAATGCCTGATTAGACATTTTGCATAATTGAAATCAGATAATACGTGGACTTTTAATTGTGGCTTCTTTCATTTAGCATATTTTCAAGGTTTGTGCGTATTGCAGCATGCTTCCGTACTTTATTCCTTTTTATGGTTTCATAATATTCCATTATATTTAGTTTGCTCATTCCTCAGTTGAAAGACACTTGCGTTGTTTTCACTTTTTAGCTGTTAGGGATGGTGCTGCTGTAAACATTTTTATACCACCCTTTCTGTGGAAGCACATTTTCTTTTCTCTTGGGTATATGCCTAGGAGTGGAATTGCCGGGTTGTATACTAATGCTAGGGGCTTCCCAGCTGGTGCAAATGGCAAAGAACCTGCCTGCCAATGCAGGAAACATAAGAGATGTGGGTTCGATCCCTGGGGCAAGAAGATCTCCTAGAGAAGGAAATGGCAACCCACTCCAGTATTCTTGCCTGGGAAATCCCATGGACAGAGGAGCCTGGTGGGCTACAGTCTATAGGATCACAAAGATTCGAACACAAATGAAGTGACTTAGCACGCAGCACACACGCTAATGCTATATTTAACTTTTTAAAGAACTGTCAAGCTCTTTCAAAGTGACCGATGTTCTACTTTCAGAATACATGTATGTCAGGGTAAGCAGGGCAATTATAAATGGCAATTTATAGATTAGATCATGCAAATGACCAATGAATCTAATAAATCTCCTTAATACTCAGCAAACATGCTAGTTATGATGTTTACCATCACTGTATCAGATCAGGAAAGATTCAAGAGACTGTTAAGACCTAAAGCTGAGTTGAGGTTGGGGTGTCCCTGGTGGCTCAGACAGTAAAGGATCTGCCTGCAGTGCAAGGGTTCGATCTCTGGATTGGAAAAATCCCCTGGAGAAGGGAATGACAACCCAATACAGTATTCTAACTTGGAGAATTCCATGGGATTCCAGAGGAGCCTGGGAGCCATGGGGGATCACAGAGTCAGACACGACTGAGCAACTAACAGCTGAGCTGGCTTTGAGACGTGCTAATTCCCTCTCATAGACTGCTGGTGGAGGCATAAATTGCTGAAACCCTCTTGGAGAACAAACTGGTATTTGAATTTTGCCTCTGACACTTTGACGCTGAATCTCCACTTCTGCAGATTTCTCACAGGAAGAGTAAAACACTGACCTATAAAAATACACGTATGAGAATGATTCTGGTAGCATTCCAGGTTAACGTGCCAGGGATTAAGTGATTTGGTCTAGGACTGGCCACTCACATCATCCCACCCAGGCAGAAAGAGCCTGGAGGACAGAGGGCTGGAAATTTTGGCAAACAGAATCCAAGGCTATTCAAAATCTAGAGCATGAAGATAAAAACGGTAACAGCCATGTCAAAGTGCATGTGCATTCAAAATTTGATAAATATTAGCAAATTGCTTTCCAGAAACAAGGCCTCAATCTACATGCCCACAGCTGTCTGGGAGGGTAACTTGCCCCCACGTCCAACCAACACTGCGTTTTCTCAGAGAATTTCCTTTTAAGGTGCTGTGAGCATATTAAAAGATGTTCCGCTACCAGCTTTCATTCCACTACATTGGGTTTCATTTCTTTAGTAGAGGCGGAGGTGGAACATTATTCCACAGTTTATTGGCCATTTCTGTTGCCTTTTGGGGGATGGACTATTGGGTAGTAGGCTGCAGTCCATGGGGTCGCTAAGAGTCAGACACAACTGAGCAACTTCACTTTCATGCACTAGAGAAGGAAATGGCAACCCACTCCAGTGTTCTTGCCTGGAGAATCCCAGGGACGGGGAGGCCTGGTGGGCTGCCGTCTATGGGGTTGCACAGGGTCGGACATGACTGAAGCGACTTAGCAGCAGCAGCATTGGGTTATTTGTGCACAAACAGTCTAGAATGGGTGACAGTGTAGGTCAACTTTTCAAACATGTTTTCTTTAATGGCTGCACCAGGTCTTGGCTGCAGCATGTGGGAGCTAGTTGCCTGACCAGGGTTTGAACCCACGCCGCCTACATCGGGAACATTGAGTCTTATCCACTGGAACACCAGAGAAGGCCCTGTAATAGGTCAATTTCACCCATATCTTTCCCTTTCTTCTCCAGGATAAATTCCCAAAGTAGAATTAATGAATGCAAGGCCATGCAGACTCTCAAGACTTTTTGTTATTTATTAGTAAACTGCCCTTCTAAAACACACCGACATTAACTCTCACAAACCGCACAAGAACATGGTCAGTTCTCTTGAGGCTCTGTCAGCATGAATTTTTATTACTTAAAAATAAAAATATGCTAGTATGATGAGTAGGTCATTCTACAGAAGTTCATTCTTGGAATTTCTGTTTTCTCTCATAATATGCTTATTTTTTCAATTATAAAGGTAATCCTAGAAAATTGCAAAATATTCAAATGTATAAGATAGAAAATACAAGTCCTCTGAGGCCTCTCGCCTAAAAACATGGCTAATAACTGATATACACCTTTTCGGATCCCTTTCTAGATATCCTCTAAGACCCTGTGTGAGTATTCAGTTGTGTCTGACTCTTTTGCAACCCCATGGACTGTAGCCCACCAGGCTCCTCTGTCCATGGGATTTCCCAGGCAAGAAAACTGGAGTTGGTTTCCAGTTCCTTCTGCAAGGGATCTTCCCAATCCAGGGATTGAACTCCCATCTCCTGTGCCTTCTGCATTGGTCGTCAGGTTCTTTACCACTGAGGCACTTGGAAAACCCTTTTTCTAGGCATTGTTGTTTTGTTCAGTTAAATCGTATCTGACTCTGTGACCCCAGGGACTGCAGCACACCAGGCTTCTCTGTCCTTCACCATGTCCCAGAGTTTGCTCAAACTCATGTCCACTGAGTCAGTGATGCCATTCAGCCATCTCACCCTCTGCCACCCCCTTCTCCTCCTGCCTTCACTCTTTCCCCACACCAGGGTCTTTTCCAGTGAGTCCACACTTCGCATCAGGTGGCCAAAGTATTGGAGTTTCAGCTTCAGCATCAGTCCTTCCAATGAATATTCAGGACTGATCTCCTTTAGGATGGACTAGTTGGATCTCCTTGCAGTCCAAGGGACTCTCAGAGTCTTCTCCAACACCACAGTTCAAAAGCATCAATTCTTTCGCACTCAGCCTTCTTTATGGTCCAACTTTCTAGGCAAATATTAACTTAAATAACTACTACAATTAGTCTATTTATTATTATTGTTTTACAAATCTTTGACATACTTTTATATTGCTTCTTTCACGTTTAACTCAACAACATATCATCTCCCCATGACAGTATCTGGTTTAATCTCTTTAATAAATGCATGTGATTTCACACTGTATATATAACATAATGGGCTTCCATGGTAGCTCAGCTGGTAAAGAATCTGCCTGCAATGCAGAAGACCCCGGTTCGATTCCTGGGTCAGGAAGATCCCCTGGAGAAGGGATAGGCTACCCACTCCAGTATTCATGGGCTTTCCTGGGGGCTCAAATGGTAAAGAATCTACCTACAATGTGGGAGACCTGGGTTCGATCCCTAGATTGGGAAGATCCCCTGGAGGCATGGCAACCTGCTCCAGTATTACTGTCTGGAGAAGTCCCATGGACAGAGGAGCCTGGCAGGCTACAGTCCATGCGATCACAAAGAGTTGGACATGAATGAGCGACTAAACACGGCACAGCACAGCATATAACGTAACATTTAAATAATTTCATGTTGGTGGGCATTTGCATTATTTGCAAAAATTTTCAATAAAATAATGTTTATTCCAAATTTCATAATGTAACAATAAAAACTTGTACTTAAGTTTAAATATTACATAATCTTTTTTCAGTGGCAAGGAATAAATTTCCATTTCTTGGATTACTGGAGAGGATGCACATTTGGGGGGTAGGTTATCAGCCACCTACGTGTTTCCTTCAAGAATCTGCTTGTTCATAACGATTTTCATTTTGTTTTTCTCTCGAGTCTTCATATGTTTCTCCTTTATTTAAAGAATCCTTTGTATGCTATATTGCAAATATTTCCCTCTGGGTTTCTATTTGGCTTTGGAAGTTGCATGTGTGTGTGTCTGTTTTGGCCGTGAAAGTTTTAAAGTCAGGAGCAGGAGATGTCAGTTCTCACTGAGGAGCCCTTTTGGGGGTGGAGGGTTCTCCGCAGGGCTGCGTGGACCTCCCTGTTCCTCAGGCAGTAGACCACTGGGCTGCAGGCAGGTGTGACCACCGTGTAGATGACCGACAGCAGCTTGTGGAGGTCAGTGGACTCGACGCGGCTGGGGCAGGAATACATGAAGAGAGCCACTGAGTAGAAGATGCCCACCACCACCAGGTGGGAGGCGCAGGTGGAGAAGGCCTTGCGCCGGGCGGTGGCCGAAGGCATGCGGAGCACCGCCACCCCGATGGCCGAGTAGGAGGCCAGGGCGACCAGCAGGGTCCCACAGAAGGTGACGATGGCCGAGAGGAAGTCCACCAGCTCGGTCAGGGCCACGTGGGTGCAGGACAGGTTGAGCAGCGGGGAGACGTCACAGAAGAAGTGGTTGAGGACGTTGGGGCCGCAGTAGGACAGGCTGGCGATGCATGCTGTCTTGGCCACCGAGACCAGCAGCCCACCAAGCCACGAAGTCCCGGCCAAGCCCAGGCAGACCTGGGGCTGCATGAGCAGCGGGTAGCGCAGTGGGCGACAGATGGCCACGTAGCGGTCACAGGCCATGGAGGCCAGGAGGGTACACTTGGTGCTAATGAGGGAGATGAATAAAAAAAGCTGAATCAGGCAGGCTGTGAAGGGCACGTGGTAGGGTCCTGTCCACAGCCCCGCGAGCAGGCTGGGCATGGTCACTGACACGTAGCACATCTCCAGGCAGCTCAGATTGCCCAGGAAGAAGTACATGGGCTTGTGGAGCTCGGTGTGGCTGCAGACGAGGAAGACGATGAGGGCGTTCTCCAGGAGGGTCAGCAGGTAGAGGGGCAGGAAGACGGCAAGCACCACGACCCTCACGCCTTGCCTGGCAGACAGACCCAGCAGGATAAACTCTTGCACTCCAGACATATTGCCCAAGTACAGAGCCCTCTCCATCTAAGTAAGGAAGAAACAGGCTTTTAGAGGCCATAATCCATCAGAAATAAATTGGCCAGCAAGGAAGAGCATATGCAGTTAGGGGCTGTTCAGACAAAGCTGCTTTGCTGTAGCCTGACCGTCGTCAGGAGCACAGCAAGGAGCAATTGGGAAATCGCAAAACTGGAAACAGGAAGCTTAACACTGTACTTGCTACATCTGTAATCATAGAGAAGACACTCATCCTGAATGAGCCTGTATTATGTCATCTGTAAAGTGGAGGTCAAAGCTATGGGACCCATAAAATCTTTGGTCCTTACGGATATTAAACATGAAAATAGATGAGAAAGTGCTTTTTAAAGCAAGGCACAATTATTCCTTTACATTTGATGACCTTAAGTGGTGTTTTCTGGATTGGATTTCTTTCTTTTTGTTTTGAAAAATGTGCCAGGACCCCAGAAATTGTCTGCAGTTTTCAGTAAAGGAAGACTCACAACTCCTTAATGTGAGACACTTCCTTCTTTAAACTGGGTTGGATTTCTAGAGGAAATTTGCCACTGTTTATTAGAGAGAAGGCCCAGCAGTAATGGTTTCTTTTTTTAAAAAAGGACCCATGAGATGGACTTCCCTGGTGGGCAAGTGGTTAAGAATATGCCTGCCGATGCAGGCGGGTTTGATCCCTGGTCTGGGAAGATTCCACACGCCCCCAGGCACCTACGCCCACAGGCTGCAACGGCTGAAGCCTGCATGCCCTAGAGCGTGTGCGCTGCAACACGAGAAACCACCGCAATGAGAAGCCCGTGCCCTGCAACTAGAGCGTGGCTCGCCACAACTAGAGAAAAGCCCGCAGAGCAACAAAGAAAGGCTCAGAGCAGCCAAACATGAATTAAAAAAAAACCAATGATAAGTTTTTTCCCTGAATACTTCTAAAGATGATCCCTTCCAGAAAGAGAGTGTCTTTTTTTCTAAGGAAAGAAGCTAAATACGTATGCTGAGAATCTCTTAGGCACTCCTGCACTGTGTGGCATTTCTTTGAACACATGGAGCTCAATGGACTTTCATGACCCTTCAAAAACAGGCATCATTCTACCAATTCATGTACATAACTGAAAGTCATAGGCAGTAAGTAACTTGCGCAAGAGGATGGAGTTATAGAAATAAGGGATCTTTGCCTCTACCATTAATGTTAGGAATTCACTTGGAGTTTTAGGTGACTGAGATATAGAGACGGTGTTATTTGGACTCATTTCTGACTTATCACTTATCATACATTTGAAAAAAGTGTGAAAGTGTTAGTCACTCAGTTGTGTCTGACTCTTTGCTGCTGCATGGACTGCAGCCCGCCAGCCTCCTCTGTCAATGGAATTTTCCAGGCAAGAATACTGGAGGGGGTGCCATTCCCTCTGCCAGGGGATTTTCCTGACCCAGGAATCGAACCCAGGTCTCCTGCATTGCAGGCAGATTCTTTACCATCTGAGCCACCAGGGAAGCCCAGTCTATGTATTCAGGAGCAAATATCTATTAAGTGTATACTACATATGAGGTGCATGAAATCAACCAGCGAGTGTGTTCAAATTCTCATTCTAGGCAGTGAGGAATAGAGGAGGCCGACAGAAGACAAATACAGAGTTTCAGCAGGTCAGTGCTAAGAAGAAAGCAAAGCAGGATGGTCTGCAAGGTCTGAAGGAGGTTATTTTAGGACAGGCAGTCAGAGAAAACTTCTTTGAGGTGGGTAGAGACGTTTGAGCTTGTTTTTGACTAATGGGAAAGGATGAGTGAGCACTGAGCTGGCAGAAGAGTATTCTAAGTGGAACGAGAAAAGGCAATTGCCAAAAACTTAAGTCAGGAAGGAATTTAGTGTCTTCAAGGAAAAAAAGAAAAGCCAGTGTAGCTGAAAGATAGAGAAGTAAGAGGAAGGGGAGGAAATCAGATTTCTTCCATCTATATGAGCAAAACCTACTTCTCTGTAGTTTCATCTCTCCCCAACACTTTCTAAGCGACTCGTAGTGTTCCCATGTCTGTGTTAAACGCTCCCAGTGAGGGACTTCCCTGGTGGTCCAGTGGTTAAGGCGTCTCCTTCCAATGCAAGGGAAGTGGGTTCGATCACTGGTCGGGGAGGTAAGATTCCACACGCCTCACAGCCAAAAAAAACAAAACCTGAAACAGAAGCAGTATTGTAACACATTCCATAAAGGCTTTAAAATGGTCCCCATCAAAAAAGAAAAAACCTTTAAAAAATTCCCAGTGAAAATTGTTTCCGAGGTAATCAGAATAGTAGACTGGAATAAAACCCCGAAACACACCAAACATACATATAAACTTGATTGATGACATAACTTTATTGAAGATAAGTGAGGAAAAGGATGTACTTGGCAAGAAATGGTTCTCAAACAATTAGTGTACCCATGGAAACTCAACTGGCGCTGTGTGACAGCCTGGGGGTGGGATGGGCTGGGAGGAAGGTTCGGGAGGAAGGTTCGGGAGGAAGGGGGCATACATGTGCCCATGGCTGATTGGTGCTGGTGAGCAGTACAAACCAACACAGCACTGTAAGCAATTCACCTTCAATTAAAATAAACACGTTTTTAAAAAAGAAAAATAAAGAGATGGGAACCCTGCATCACACAATACGCGTAGATAATCAGTTTCAGGTGAGCTAAAAAGCACACATGTGAAGTGCGAGCCTGTGAGATCTTAGAAGACAATGCAGAAGCTTGCCTTTATGACATTGTGTGATAGTCACTCAGTCATGTCCAACTCTTTGCGACCCCATGAACTGTAACCCACCAGGCTCCTCTGTCCATGGGATTCTCCAGGCAAGAATACTGGAGTGGGTTGCCATTCCCTTCTCCAGGGGATCTTCCCAACCCAGGAATCGAACCCTGGTCTCCTGCATCACAGGTAGAGTCTTTACCGTTTGAGCTACAAGGAGATCTCTTTTATGACACTGGGGGTTTAGACACAATAAGAAGACAGGAAAAAACCTCACACTGTAAAATTTTTAAAATTAGCAGCATTGAAAAATTCTGAACACCACAGATCATTAGAGGAAAATTCACATGCTGGAAAAAACATACTTGCGCTGTACGTAAGTGAGAAGGAAATGCCAGCTCACTCCAGTGTTCCTGCCTGGAGAATCCCACGGACAGAGAAGCCTGGTGGGCTACAGTCCATGGGTTGCAAAAAGTTGGACACGACTGAGTGACTGATAGCTTCACCTTCATGTAAAAGTTAGGAGGGATTCTTGTGTAGAATATACAGAGAAATTGGTCAGTTAATATGCAAAAAAGTTTTTTAGCAGAAAATTGGGCAAAAGTTCTGAATGTATACCTCACCAAAAAATATTAGTCACTCAAAACCTGATTAGGAACCAAAGACACAGAAATTAAAACCAAAATTATGTACCACTTCATACCTGTGGAATTGGGAAAACTATAAACTTCTGAAAATATTAAGATTAACAATGAAAACTTTCATACACTGCCTCTGGGAGTCTGAATTGGTTTGATAACTTCAGAAAACAATTTGTCATTATCAAGTAGGTGTTAAGACATGACTATGCCCCAGAAATTGTTTCCAAGCATATATATATTTCCAGAGTAATGTTCATAGCAACACAATTTTACTAGCAAAAAAGAGAATGTAAACATTCCAAGTATCCAATAATAGAACTGAAAAGTGAATTGTGATCTTTTTCTATAAAGGAGTGCATGCGTGCTAAGTCACTTCAGTCGTGTCTGACTCTTTGCGACCCCGTGGACTGTACCCTGCCAGGCCCCTCTGTCCATGGGATTTTCCAGGCAAGGTCAGTGGAGTGGGTTGCCCTCCTCCAGGGGATCTTCCCGGCCCAGGGCTTGAACCCGTATCTCTTTATGCCTCTTGCATTGGCAGGCAGGTTCTTTACCACTAGCGTCACCTGGGAAGCCCCTATAAAGGAGCATGATGTTAGATGTGCTTCTGATTCACTGAGTACAAGGGACTCACTGCTTTGTTATTTTTATACTGTACTCCTGGGTTGCGTATTTTCTTTTGCATCTACTCACTATTTATACAAAAGTCATGCATAAAAAAGACCTTCTACATGTGTTAAAATTCATGTAACTATACACCAAAATATCAGTTTTATGTATGTTAATTTTTTATTGGCGCATAATGGCTTTACAATGTTGTGTTAGTTTCTGCTGTGCCACAGTGTGAATCAGTGGTAAGTGTACACATATCCCTCCCTCCTGAGCCTCCCTCCCCACCCCCGTCCCACCCACCTCCCTGTTATACAGCGACTGCCGCCAGCTACCTATTTTACAGCACCTTCAGTGCTCCTCTCTCAGTTCTTCCCACCCTCTCCTTGCCCGGCTATGTCCACAAATCTGCTCTCTATGTCTGTGTGTCCATTGCTGCCTGCAGATAGGTTCATCAGCCTTCTTTCTAGATTCCATATATACGCCTTAATATACGATATTTGTCTTTCTAATTTTGACTAACTGTAAGGTTCTTAATCTCTCCAAGCCTCATTTACCTATTGCTACTGCTGTTCAGTTGCTCAGGCGTGTCCGACTCTTTTGACCCCATGGACTGTAGCCGGCCAGGCTCCTCTGTCCATGGATTTCTCAAACAAGAATACTGGAGTGGGTTGCCATTCCCTTCTCCGGGGGAGCCTCCCGACCCAGGAACTGAACCCAGGTCTCCTGCATGGCAGGTGGATTCTTTACCACTGAGCCACCTGGGAAGCCCCCAACTTATCTATTACTTAGGATAATAATACTTGCATCAGGAATAAAAAAGATAGTGTATGATGATAGCTTTCATTTATTACCTATCTTTGCATGAAGGAATTTAGGTGCAGCATAATCTAGTGTTTTTACCATGGCCCACAATAAGAAATACATTTCACATTGTGAAACTCAAGTCAAAATCACAAACACAGACAGAGAGAAAGGGAGGGAAATTTAACAACAAACACTTACCCTTACTCTGAGTCCTCTAAAGATTTTCTCTTGTGTTCTGTGCCGTGTGATTTTTATTACTAGTGTCAACCTAATACACTTACTTTATGAGCCTCAGTAAATATACTGTTGTTCAGGTTAACAGAAGGGCTTTGGAATTAGAATCCGGGTGTAGCCCGGGCTGTCTCTGACTTAAGCTCTCTCTGACAAAAGCTCTGAGCCTCATGTCTTTATCTTCAGTACGGGATAATAACCCTGACTCCTTCAGGTTGCCGTGAGGATTAAGTCCAAAATAGTCTCTGAGGCACCCAGCCAGTGTCTTGCACCCCAAAGAAATCTTGTTAAGAGGAAAGACTTTTTTTTCTGGTAGCAGGCTACCCTCCATGGGACCTCAAAGAGTTGGACACAACTTGGCCGCTGCTGTTGCTGTTATTGTTGTTGAGTCACGAGGTCATGTCCCACTCTTTGTGACCCCCTGGACTGTAGCCCCCCAGGCTCCTTGGTCCATGGGACTTCCTAGGCAAGGATGCTGGAGTGGGTTGCCATTTCTTTCTCCAGGGGATCTTCCCAACCCTGGGATCCAACCACGTCTCCTGCACTGGCAGGCAGATTCTTTACCTCTGAGCCACCTGGGAAGCCTCTATGCCTCTGACTCCCTGCCAAGTAGGTCTACTATCCATCCTGGGATGAAGGGTGCATATTTGGAGGAAGTACTATCAATTTATTGTTTTTTTTATTATTTTTATTTTCCCCTTTTCTGCAATCAAATAAAATAGACTCAGAAGTAGTGTGTTCATAATTCTAGCAGAGCATTTTTTCGTGAGTGGTAAGACCATCAGTCCACATTATGCTGCAGTCAATAAGCAAGAATTGCTTTTATTAGAGGATAATTGCTTTACAGTGTTGCGGTGGTCTTGCAGGACATCACGCAGAATCAGTCACAATTTTGTATATATATATATGTGTATATATATATATATATATATATATATATATCCTCTCCCTCTTAAGCCTCTCTACTGCCCAAGAAATATTTTTGACAGGACTTCCCTGGTCCAGTGACTAAGACTCCAAGCTTCCAACAAAGGGGGCAGGGGTTTGTTCCCCAGTTGGGGAACTAACATGCATTGCAGCCAAGAAAACCCAAATCATAAAACAGAAGCGATATTGCATCAGATTCAGTAAGCACTTTAAAATGGTCCACATTAAAAAAATCTTTAAATAAATATTTGTATAGTTTCCAGTTGCTGCGGGTACAAACCCTGTGGTCTGAAGAAGTCATATACAAACAAGTGTATACTCTGGACTCCATTTATTTTTTTACTTAAAAAATTATTTATTTTAATTGAAGGTTAATTACTTACCTCCAGTGGTTTTGCCATACATTGACATGAACCAGCCACAGGTGTACATGTGTCCCCCATCATGAACCCCCCTCCCACCTCCTTCCCTATCTCATCCCTCAGGGTCATCCCAGTGCACCAGCCCTGAGCACCCTGTCTCATGCATCGAACTTGGTGATCTATTTCAAATATGGTAATATACATGTTTCAATGCTATTCTCTCAAATCATCCCACCCTCGCCTTCTCCCAGAGTCCAAAACTCTGTTCTTTACATCTATGTCTCTTTTGCTATCTCGCATATAGGGTCATCAATGCCATCTTTCTAAATTCTATATATATGCATTAGTATACTGTATTGGTGTTTTTCTTTCTGACTTACTTCACTCTGTATAATAGGCTCCAGTTTCATCCACCTCATTAGAACTGATTCAAATGTGTTCTTTTTAATGGCTGAGTAATATTCCATTGTGTATATGTACTACAGCTTTCTCATCCATTCGTCTGCCAGTGGACATCTAAGTTGCTTCCATGTCCTAGCTATTGTAAACAGCACTGCAATGAACACTGGGGTACACGTGTCTCTTTCAATTCTGCTTTGCTTGGTGTGTATGCCCAGCAGTGGGATTGCTGGGTCATAAGGCAGTTCTATTTCCAGTTTTTAAAGGAATCTCCACACTATTCTCCATAGTGGCTATACTAGTTTGCATTCCCACCAACAGTGTAAGAGGGTTCCATTTTCTCCACTCCATCTTCAGCATTTATTGTTTGTAGACTCTTTGATAGCAGACATTCTGACCAGCATGACATGGTACCTCACTGTGGTTTTAATTTGCATTTCTCTGATAATGAGTGATGTTGAGCATCTTTTCATGTGTTTGTTAGCCATCTGTATGTCTTCTTTGGAGAAATGTCTGTTTAGTTCTTTGGCCCATTTTTTGATTGGGTCATTTATTTTTCTGGAATTGAGCTGCATGAGCTGCTTGTATATTTTTGAGATTAATTCTTTGTCAGTTGCTTTGTTTGCTATTATTTTCTCCCATTCTGAAGGCTGTCTTTTCACCTGTCTTTTCACCTTGATTATAGTTTCCTTTGTTGTGCAAAAGCTTTTAAGTTTAAGTAGGTCCCATTTATTTTTGCTTTTATTTCCATTACTCTGGGAGGTGGGCATAGAGGATCCTGCTGTGATTTATGTCGGAGAGGGTTTTGCCTGTGTTTTCCTCTATGAGTTTTACAGTTTCTTGTCTTACATTTAGATCTTTAGTCCATTTTGAGTTTACTTTTGTGTATGGTGTTAGAAAGTGTTCTAGTTTCATTCTTTCACAAGTGGTTGACCACTTTTCCCAGCACCACTTGTTAAAGAGATTGTCTTTTCTCCATTGTATATTCTCACCGCCTTTGTCAAAGATAAGTTGTCCATAGGTGCATGGATTTATCTCTGGGCTTTCTATTTTGCTCCATTGATCTATACTTCTGTCTTTGTGCCAGTACCATACTGTCTTGATGACTGTAGCTTTGTAGTATAGTCTGAAGTCAGGCAGGTTGATTCCTCCAGTTCCATTCTTCTTTCTCAAGATTACTTTGGCTATTCAAGGTTTTTTGTATTTCCACACAAATTGTGAAATTATTTGTTATAGATGTCTGAAAAATACCACTGGTGGCTTGATAGGGAGTGCATTGAATCTATAGATTGCTTGGGGTAGTATACTCATTTTCACTATATTGAATCTTCTGATTCATGAACACGGTATATTTCTCCATCTATTTCTGTCATCTTTGATTTCTTTCACCAGTGTTTTATAATTTTCTATGTATAGGTCTTTTGTTTTTTCAGTTAGATTTATTCCTAAGTATTTTATACTTTTTGTCACAGTGGTGAATGGAATTGTTTCCTTAATTTCTCTGTTTTCTCATTATTAGTGTATAGGAATGCAAGGGATTTCTGTGTGTTAGTTTTATATCCTGAAAGTTTACTATATTCATTGATTAGCTCCAGTAATTTTCTGGTGGAGTCTTCAGGGTTTTCTATGCAGAGGATCATGTCATCTGCAAACAGTGAGTTTTACTTCTTCTTTTCCAATCTGGATTCCTTTTATTTCTTTTTCTTCTCTGATTGCTGTGGCTAAAACTTCCAAAACTATGTTGAATAGTAGTGGTGAGAATGGGCACCCTTGTGTTGTTCCTGACTTTAGGGGAAATGCTTTCAGTTTTTCACCATTGAGGATAATGTTTGCTGTGGGTTTATCATATATGGCTTTTATTATGTTGAGGTATGTTCCTTCTATGCCTGCTTTCTGGAGGGTTTTTTTTTTAATCATAAATGGATGTTGAATTTTGTAAAAGGCTTTCTCTGCATCTATTGAGATAATCATATGGTTTTTATCTTTCAATTTGTTAATGTTGTGTATCACATTGATTGATTTGTGAATATTGAAGAATCCTTGCATCCCTGGGATAAAGCCCACTTGGTCATGGTGTATGATCTTTTTAATGTGTTGTTGGATTCTGTTTGCTAGAATTTTGTTAAGGATTTTTGAATCTATGTTCATCAGTGATATTGGCCTATAGTTTTCCCTTTTTGTGGCATCTTTGTCTGGTTTTGGTATTAGGGTGTTAGTGGCCTCATAGAATGAGTTTGGAAGTTTACCTTCCTCTGCAATTTTCTGGAAGAGTTTGAGTAGGATAGGTGTTAGCTCTTCTCTAAATTTTTGGTAGAATTCACCTGTGAAGCCATCTGGTCCTGGGCTTTTGTTTGTTGGATGATTTTTGATTACAGTTTCAATTTCCATGCTCATCATGGGTCTGTTAAGATTTTCTATTTCTTCCTAGTTCAGTTTTGGAAGGTTATACTTTTGTAAGAATTCGTCCATTTCTTCCAAGTTGTCCATTTTATTGGCATATAGTTGCTGATAGTAGTCTCTTATGATCCTTTGTATTTCTGTGTTGTCTGTTGTGATTTCTCCATTTTCATTTCTAATTTTCTTGATTTGATTCTTCTCCTTTTTTCTTGATGAGTCTGCCTAATGGTTTGTCTATTTTATTTATCTTCTCAAAGAACCAGCTTTTAGTTTTGTTGCTTTTTGATATAGTTTCCTTTGTTTCTTTTTCATTTATTTCTGCCCTAAATTTTATGATTTCTTTCCTTCTACTAACCCTGGGGTTCTTCGTTTCTTCTTTTTGTAGTTGCTTTAGGTGTAAAGTTAGGTTATTTATTTTATTTTTCTCTTATTTCATGAGTTAAGCTTGTATTGCTATAAACCTTCCCCTTAGCACTGCTTTTACTGAATCCCATAGGTTTTGGGTTGTTGTGTTTTCATTTTCATTTGTTTCTATGCATATTTTTATTTCATTTTTTATTTCTTCTGTGATTTGTTGGTTATTCAGAAGCATGTTGTTTAGCCTCCATATGTTTGTATTTTTAATAATCTTTTTCCTGTAACTGACATCTAATCTTACCACATTGTGATCAGAAAAGATGCTTGAAGTGATTTCAACTTTTTTAAATTTACCAAGGTTTTTAAATTTTATTTATTTATTTTAATTGGAGGCTAATTACAATATTGTAGTGGTTTTTGGCCTACATTGACATGAATCAGCCATGGGTGTACATGTGTCCCCCATCCTGAACCCTCTTCCCACCTCCCTCCTCATCCCATCCCTCAGGGTCATCCCAGTGCACCAGCCCTGAGCACCCTGTCTCATGCATCGAACCTGCATATTTCACATATGGTAATATACATGTTTCAATGCTATTCTCTCAAATAATCCCACCCTCGCCTTCTCCCGCAGAGTCCAAAAGTCTGTTCTTTACATCTGTGTCTCTTCTGCTGTCTCGTATATAGGGTCACCATTACCATCTTTCTAAATTCCATATATATGTGTTAATATACTGTATTGGTGTTTTTCTTTCTGACTTACTTCACTCTGTATAATAGGCTCCAGTTTCATCCACCTCATTAGAACTGATTCAAATGTGTTCTTTTTAATAGCTGAGTAATATTCCATTGTGTATATGTACCACAGCTTTCTCATCCATTCATTTGCCAATGGACATCTAGGTTGCTTCCATGTCTGAACTCCATTTATACGAAATTCTAGCACAGGTAAGAACTAATTGATGATTAAAAAAAAAAAAAAGCCAAAGTGATTACCTCTGACAGAACTAACAGAAAAGGGGCACAAGGGAACTTTGGGGGCAAAAAATGCCCTTTATATTGATGGAGGTGGTGGAATACACATTTGTCAAAAAAATATTGACTTTAACATTTAATATTTGTGCATATCACTGTACATAAATTTTATATACAGACAGCTGAAAACAAATATTAAGCACTAGTTAATAGAGTTGATTTTCAAAGAGGTATAGGTTAGAAGTCAGTTAATTCCTCTGCTCCAAACTGCAAAATAATATCCTTGTTCTTAGGAAATAAACACTAAAGCGTATATGAGTAAAAAGGCACAATGTCTCTAAACCACGTTCAAATCATTTTGAAAGAAATAAATGGAGGTGATGGGGAGAAAAAGGGGGTAAGCAAATGGAGGAATATACAATTTGTGACAGCACCACATCAAATATATTAGAGTGTTAAGCACCCTTGCAACTTTTCTGTAAGTCTGAAATTATATCAAAATAATGGTCAACAAAGAAAGAATGAAACTAACAAAACCCATAGTTGTTTGTCATGATTTTTATTTAGCATATGTATCTCAGCCATATTTGCATATCAAACATAAAAATCTATCTCCTGGGACTCCCTGGTAGTCCAGAGGTTAAGACTCTGTCTTCCAATGCAGTGGCCACAGGTTGGATCCCTGGTGAGGGGACTAAGGTCCTACCTACTGCAGAGTATGATCAAAAAAATTTTTTGAGAGAATATTAAAAATCTGTTTCTATTCATTTTATAGCCCAGTGTTCACTTCAGATGAATGTAGTATAATGTATTTTATCCATTCACTTTTGATGGACACTTAGGTTGTTTCTGTTTTTTTATTACAAATATGTAAAGAATATCATTGTATGTATTATCTATTTCTACATGTCGGAACATACAGAAAGACTGGGGAGATATTTGTCAGTTTTCTAGGAATAAACTGATGGGGTTGTTAAACCTGCATTTCTCCCTTTACTAGTAAATTTAAGCATCTAGTCATGTGAGTTGCCAGTCAATGACAGCTCATCTTTGATGACCTGCTTTCTTGTGGACACTGCTCACTTTTCAAAGGGTAATTCAGAGTTTGCTATTGATTGCTATAATAATCAATCAATAGCAATCAGTATATATTGAAAAATATATATTGATTGCTAATGTCTACTAGGTGGGAAATCTAATTCTCCAGCATTTTACTTGCCTTTGATATTATGGCATTTGGAATCATGAAACATTTAAATTAAAACACGTTGTTCTTCAGTCCCTAGATTTGTTGGACTCTCTGAGACCCCATGGACTATAGCCCCCCGGGTTCCTCTATCCTCCACTATCTTCCAGAGCTTGCTCAAATTCATGTACATTGAGTGGGTGATGCTAGCTATCCATCTCATCCTCTGGAGCCCCCTTCTCCTTTTGCCTGCAATCTTTCCCAGCATCAGGGTCTTTTCCAGTGAGTCAACACTTTGCATCAGGTGGCCAAAGTATTGGAGCTTCAGCTTCAGTCCTTCCAATGAATATTCAGGATTGATTTCCTTTAGGATGGACTAGTTGGATCTCCTTGCAGTCCAAGGGACTCTCAGATGATACCACTCTAAAGGCAGAAAGTAAGGAGGAACTAAAGAGCCTCTTGATGAGGGTGATAGAGGAGAGTGAAAAAGTTGCCTTCATTCGGGACATGAGGAGGGGTCTAACTTCCCAAGGCCAGGATCAAGTCCAGCGGAGAGTTCTGAGCAGGGCTGCGTGGACCTCCCTGTTCCGCAGGCAGTAGATGACCAGATTGCACATCGGCGTGGCCACCGTGTAGACGACCGACAGCAGCTTGTTGAGGTCCATGGATCTGATGCGGCTGGGGCGGCAGTAGATGAAGAGGGCTGCCGAGTAGAAGATGCCCACCACCACCAGGTGGGAGGCGCAGGTGGAGAAGGCCTTGTGCCGGGCGGCGGCCGAAGGCATGCGGAGCACTGTCACCCCGATGGCCGAGTAGGAGGCCAGGGAGACAAGCAGCGTCCCGCAGAAGATGACGATGGCCGAGAGGAAGTCCACCAGCTCGGTCAGGGCCACGTGGGTGCAGGACAGGTTGAGCAGCGGGGAGACGTCACAGAAGAAGTGGTTGAGGACGTTGGGGCCGCAGTAGGACAGGCTGGCGATGCACGCTGTCTTGGCCACCGAGACCAGCAGCCCACCAAGCCACGAAGTCCCGGCCAAGCCCAGGCAGACCTGGGGCCGCATGAGCAGCGGGTAGTGCAGTGGGCGGCAGATGGCCACATAGCGGTCATAGGCCATGGAGGCCAGAAGGGTGCACTCTGTGCAGATGAGGACGATGAAGAAGAGTTGGGTCATGCAGGCTGTGAAGGGCACATGGTAGGGTCCCGTCCAAAGCCCCGCGAGCAGGCTGGGCATGGTCACCGACACGTAGCACATCTCCAGGCAGCTGAGGTTGCCCAGGAAGAAGTACATGGGCTTGTGGAGCTCGGTGTGGCTGCAGACGAGGAAGACGATGAGGGCGTTCTCCAGGAGGGTCAGCAGCTAGAGGGTCAGGAAGACGGCAAACAGGACTTCCCTTGTTTCTGGGCTTATAGACAAGCCCAGCAAGATGAATTCCTGGACCCTCGTCATGTTGCCCAACTCCAGGGACCTCTCCATCTGCAGAGAGACAAAGTTTATCGACATCCTGATTCCTGCAAAGACACATAGTATACAATATTGGGAATATGTTCACAGTGTATTGGGAACTCAGACACTGGCAAACCCAAATTCTCTTGGAAATGGGCTGTTATGAAGAGAGATGCTGTAGATTTGTGAGCCAGAAAGCAGGCATAGAAGGAACATACCTCAACATAATAAAAGCCATATATGATAAACCCACAGCAAACATTATCCTCAATGGTGAAAAACTGAAAGCATTTCCCCTAAAGTCAGGAACAACACAAGGGTGCCCATTCTCACCACTACTATTCAACATAGTTTTGGAAGTTTTAGCCACAGCAATCAGAGAAGAAAAAGAAATGAATCCAGATTGGAAAAGAAGAAGTAAAACTCACTGTTTGTGATGACATGATCCTCTGCATAGAAAACCCTAAAGACTCCACCAGAAAATTACTGGAGCTAATCAATGAATATAGTAAACTTGCAGGATATAAAATTAATACGCAGAAATCCCTTGCATTCCTATACACTAACAATGAGAAAACAGAAAGAGAAATTAAGGAAATAATTCCATTCACCATTGCTACAAAAAGAATAAAATACTTAGGAATAAATGTACATAAAGAAACGAAAGACCTATATATAGAAAACTATAAACACTGGTGGAAGAATCAAAGAGGACACAAATGATGGAGGAATATGAAAATGCATATGCTACCCAAAGCAATCTATAGATTCAGTGCAATCCCTATCAAGCTACCAATGGTATTTTTCACAGAACTAGAACAAATAATTTCACAATTTGTATGGAAATACAAAAAAAAACCTCAAATAGCCAAAGTAATCTTGAGAAAGAAGAATGGAACTGGAGGATTCAACCTGCCTGACTTCAGACTATACTACAAAGCTACAGTCATCAAGACAGTATGGTACTGGCACAAAGACAGAAATATAGATCAATGGAACAAAATAGAAAGCCCAGAGATAAATCCAGGCACCTATGGACACCTTATCTTTGACAAAGGAGGTGAGAATATACAATGGAGAAAAGACAGTCTCTTTAACAAGTGGTGCTGGGAAAACTGGTCAACCACTGTAAAAGAATGAAACTAGAACACTTTCTAACACCATACACAAAAATAAACTCAAAATGGATTAAAGATCTAAACCTAAGACCAGAAACTATAAAACTCCTAGAGGAGAATATAGGCAAAACCCTCTCTGACATAAATCTATGACCTACCTCCCAGAGTAATGGAAATAAAAGCAAAAATAAACAAATGGGACCTACTTAAACTTAAAAGCTTTTGCACAACAAACCATAATCAAGGTGAAAAGACAGCCTTCAGAATGGGAGAAAATAATAGCAAATGAAGCAGCTGACAAAGAATTAATCTCAAAAATATACAAGCAGCTCACAGTTCAATCCCAGAAAAATAAATGACCCAATCAAAAAATGGGCCAAAGAACTAAACAGACATTTCTCCAAAGAAGACATACAGATTGCTAACAAATATATGAAAAGATGTTCAACATCACTCACTATCAGAGAAATGCAAATCAAAACCACAAATATGTAACATCTCACACTGGTCAGAATGGCTGCTATCAAAGAATCTACAAACAATAAATGCTGGAGAGGGTGTGGAGAAAAGGGAACCCTCTTACACTGTTGGTGGGAATGCAAACTAGTATAGCCACTATGGAGAACAGTGTGGAGATTCCTTAAGAAACTGGAACTAGAAGTGCCATACGACCCAGCAATCCCACTGCTAAGCATACACACCAAAGAAAACAGAATTGAAAGAGACACGTGTACCCCAATGTTCATTGCAGCACTGTTTATAATAGCCAGGACATGGAAGCAACCTAGATGTCCATTGGCAGACGAATGGATGAGAAAGCTGTAGTACATATACACAATGGAATATTACTCAGCTATTAAAAAGAACACATTTGAATCAGTTCTAATGAGGTGGATGAGACTGGAACCTATTATACAGAGTGAAGTAAGTCAGAAAGACAAATACCAATACAGTATACTAAAGCATATATATGGAATTTAGAAAAATGGTAACTATGACCCTATATGCAAGATAGCAAAAGAGATACAGATGTGAAGAACAGACTTTTGGACTCTGTGGGAGAAGGTGAGGGTGGGATTATCTGAGAGAGTAGCATTAAAACATGTATATTATCATATGTGAAATAGATTGCCAGTCCAGGTTCGATGCATAAGACAGGGTGCTCAGGGCTGGTGCACTGGGATGACCCTGAGGGATGGGATGGGGAGGGAGGTGGGAGGGCGTTCAGGATGGGGAACACATGTACACCCATGGCTGATTCATGTCAAAAGATGGCAAAAAACCACTACAATGTTGTAAAGTAATTAGCCTCCAATTAAAATAAATAAATCAATTTAAAAAATAAAATAAAATACTCTTTCCACCTTAAAAAAACAGTCTGCCAACAGTAAACTGTGGAGAGGTTTTGGGGAAAAATGAATTCTCCTATATTGATGCTGGCAATGTAAATTAACAGCCAGAACAGAGGACAGCATGGAGATTTCTTAAACAAGGGGAAAGTGAATAAAATTACGTCTCTCCCTAACCATATACGGAAAAGCAACTCCAAATATATTAAAGAGCTAAATGGAGGGATGTATACTCTAAACTTCTTGAGGAAAATATGGGCAGAACAGGTTTAAAATCAATCACAGCAACTTCTTGGTTTCACTCTTAGAAAAATGAAAAATAACAAAACTCAATAAAAGTAACCTCAAAGCTTTTCCATAGCAAGGGAAACTCTAAATGAAAGAAAAAGACAACCCTCAAATGGGGGGAAATGGTTATGACAAAATTTAAGAACAATTTATTCATCTCGAAACAAACAAATAGTTCATTCAGCTTAGTATCATAAAACAGTCAACTCAATAGAAAAACAGGCCAGAGGTATAAATAGACCTTTGTCTTAAAAAGGCATCCAAATGGCCATAAAGCCCATGAAAGATGCCCAGTGTCACTGTTAGAGAAATGGCAATCAAAACCGCAGCAATGTTTCAACTTACACTGTTCAGAATGGCCATCCTCCGAAAGATCTGCAAAGATTCAGTGCTGCCGAGGGTGAGGGGAACAGGGAGTCTGCCTACGGTGTGGGCACGGAGGGAAATGGGTGGGTGCAGCCAGGAAGGAAAACTGTGTGGAGATTCCTTAAAACAGTAAATATAGAACCACCACACGATCTGGCAAGCCCACCCCTTGCCTTAGATCCAGAGAAAATCATAATGTAAATGATACTTGCAACTCTATTTTCAAGGCAGCACTATTGACAATATTTAATAGACTGCTGCTAAGTCACTTCAGTCGTGTCCGACTCTGTGCGACCCCAGAGACGGCAGCCCACCAGGCTCCCCCGTCCCTGGGATTCTCCAGGCAAGAACACTGGAGTGGGTTGCCATTTCCTTCTCCAATGCATGAAAGGGAAAAGTGAAAGTGAAGTCGCTCAGTCGTGCCCGACAGCGACCCCATGGACTGCAGCCTACCAAGCTCCTCCATCCATGGGATTTTCCAGGCAAGAGTACTGGAGTGGGGTGCCATTGCCTTTTCCAAATTAATAGACAGCATCAACCAAAATGTCTATCAATAGAAAAATGAAGAGTAACCGGTCTGTCTACAAATGGACTTAGAAAACCCATTTATGATAATTAAAATAAAAGGTAGAGGAAGGGAGACATTAAGAGGTTGGGATTAACACATACACACTATCTATTATCAAAGATAATCCAGAAGGACCTACTGACTAGCAGGAGGAAGTCTACTGAACACACTGAGAGAACCTATATGGGAAAAGACCCCGAAAAAGAACAGAGTAGATATACATTTGTGAGAACTGAATCAAGTTCCTGTAAACCCAAAACAGAACAACAGAAATGAAATTTAAATACAATTACGTAAAGTTTAAAAAAAAAAAAAAAAGAAATGAAATTTACTCCAAAGGGGGAAAAAAAACTAAATTACTAAAAAAAAAAAAAACACAGCAAAAAACCATGGGGCACAAGAATTTAAAACATCTCTTAACTGGGCTCTTCATATTCACCAGCCAGGAGGGCAAAGGGAGAAAACAGTTGTCCTCAACAAAGATGGAGAAAGATTCAAAACAGGGCAGATGGTAAAAGGCCACTCTGGAGAGGTCAGTTTTACTCAACTGCTTAAAAAAAAAAATTAGTGGAAAAATTTCACCTCCTGAAATCATATAGAAATGCAAACCAAAATTATAATGAGGTTTCACCTCTCTCCGACCACCGACCAGAAACGCTAAATACAGAGCCACTACCTGTCCAGCCAGCCCACTCCTTGCCTTAGATCCCAGGAAAATCATAATTTTAAATGATATTTGCACCCCTATTTTCAGGGCAGCACTACTGACAATGTCGAGTCTCAACCTATTTCAGCTGAAAATGACACCTAAAAGTTGAAGCATCAAAACCTCTGTCTCCAGACCGAGCACTCCCCATGGCTTGGTTTTCTAAATTTAACTGGTTCCTTAGGCTCCCTGCTGGCTCAGATGGTGAAGAATCTGCCTGCAATGCAGGAGACCCGGGTTCGATCCCTGGGTCAGGAAGATCCCCTGGAGGAGGAAATGGCAACCCACTCCAGGATTCTTGCCTGGAGAATTCCATGGACAGGGAAGCCTGGCAGACTACAGTCCATGGGGGTCATCAAAAGTCAAACATGACTGAGCAGCTAACACTTTCAAGAATACATGATGAAGAAGAAAGATACAGTCTGTATCTGCAGGGTGCTGACATGTGAGAAAAATAGATGAAGAAAAAAGCCAATAAAAGGCAAGGCCATTTTAAGGGATTAAGGTTGTGGTGAAGTGCATGAAGGGCCCTGAGATAAGGCACTGGGGATTACAAAAGCTAAAATGGCCGACGGTGTAACGCATGAGCTGAGAGAGCCCCACATGGGGAAAGGTAGGGATGGCATTCTGAGCAAAGGAATCACAATTGCAAATGTGAAGTGTCTCACGTCCTTCAACCACTTGCCGTGGACCCAGCCTTCCCAGCCCTTCTCCATAGCGACCACTGTTTTGCACAACACTAAGTGATCCCGTGAACAGAAGACGGTGTGCAGGGAGCCACTTGGCCGTTCTCTCTCCGACCAACACCAGCCAGATGATGCTCAAAATTGCAGCTGCCATATTCGGTCCCAAGACCTTATGTGGCCTGACAACCGTCACTTCAGTGTTCTTACCTGTGATCAGAGGCAGTCTCTCTCCCTCCTTTCTCATTAGTGATAGGCATTGTGTTTTACCACTTACTCTTATAATACATCTCATGGTTAAAAAAAATCAAGTCACTCTAACTGCTGACACCTTGTCCTTAGACCTTCTTTAGAGGCAACCACCTGACCAGGCTCTTGGGGGATCCCCAAGAAATAGAGCTTGGTTCTGTTTTTGCTTTCTTTGTTTGGCTGTGCTAGGTCCTTGCTGTGGCATCCAGGCTTCTCTTGCTGTGGAGCTTGGGCTTCCTGGCCCCAAGTCATGTGAGCTCAGTTCCCTGACCAGGCATCGAACCCATGTCCCCTACATTGGAAAGCAGATTCTTTACCACTGGACCACGGGAGAGGTCCCAAGAAATAGATCTTGTCATCACCATCGTTTGTAGGTGTGTGGCCCCGATAAACATGAATAGCAACATACTAGACATACGTTCTGCATCCTGAATGTTCACTAATAGCATGTCTTGAAGCTGATTCTGTATCAGCCTGGAGCTGACCTCATCCCTTTAAAAGCTGCAGGATAGTTTCTGGTGTGGCGGCGTCGTAACCACCAATTCCACAGGAGGTATCTCCCAAGTTGTCCCAAGACATGGTGAAGATCCTGGTGTGAGCAGGTCTGATCTGTCTGTTCAGCCCTCAGATCCCAGCACAGCGTCTGGGGGTGACGACTGTGGTGTGATGAAGGTGAGTGAACCAACAGGGAGCGCTAACAGGTAGCTTGAGTGCAAAGACGACAGAGCACTTGGGCTTCACTCTCTAGGTGACGTGCATGCAGGGAGAAGAAACCTCTGGTGGAGGTTTTGGATTTATTTAACAAACACTGGGGCTTCCCTGGTGGCACGGCAGTAAAGACTCTGCCTGCCGATGAAGGAGACACGTGTTCAATCCCTGGTCTGGGAAGACCCCACCTGCCACAGAGTAACTAAGCCCCCGTGGCCCAGTAATGGAACCTGTGCTCTAGAGCCCAGGAACTGCAAACTACCAAAGCCCCAGCACCCGCGAGCCCATGCTCTGCAACAGGAGAAGCCCCTGCAGTGAGAAGCCGTGCACCACACCTAGAGTAGCCCCTGCTTGTCGCAACTACAGAAAGTCCGAGCACAGCAACAAAGAGCCAGCACAGCCGAAAATAAAGGAAGAACTGTTCAAGAAACGCCGATGCTGATGAACACGGTCCCACGGTTATTGAGTGCTTCCTGTACGCCAGCTCCAGCAGCAGGAACGTCCGTGTGTTAACTTGTGTATTCTTCACAAAACTGCATAGGATTGAGAACTTCTAACAGTAGCTGTTGGGAAAAGATTGCATCGGGCCCTTGAAGGGAATGTGTCCATTTCAGTGGGCTTCAGAGTTATAGGTGGAAACAGACTTTACTAAACAAAGTCTGAATTCCAAGATAACTTCCGAGAATTTGATGGGGGGTGGGTAATCTGGCTACGTTAGTTCTGACCATGAGGGACGTGACCCTAGAGGACGCTGTTTGAACAGAGACGTAGAGGGTGTGAGGGTCCATATGTGCACAGAGCTGAGGGGAGCAGCCCCGCGGGCAGAAAGGACAGCGAGTGCCAAGAGCCTAGGATGAGAGAGGTGGCAGTTACCATGGGTCCTCAGGAGGTTTTGAAGCTGGGCTCAGTGGGCAAATATTCTACAGGGATGTAAGATACAGAGCCCAAAGTTTCACACGTATGCAGACCTAATTTAGACGTCGGGTACATCTGGCAATTGTAGAGGCTGGACAAGGATTCAGTAGCCATCATGAAGATTACAATTAGCTGGGCTGCGGTGTTCTCGACTACAGATGTATCATGCCCATTTATTCACACTTCCCGGAGCTCTTATGTTTATGCTCAACAAATGTTTTTGTTTAGTTGCTCAGTCATATCCAACTGTTTTGGGACCCCATGGGCTGTAGCCCCCCAGGCTCCTCTGTCCATGGGATTCTCCAGGCAAGAATCCTGGAGTGGGTCGCCATTCTCTTCTCCAGGCGATCTTCCCGACCCAGGGATCAAACCCATGTCTCCTACACTGTAGGCAGATTCTTTACCACTGAGCCACCTGGGAAGCCCACGCTCAATGAATAGCACTGTTTATAATTGTTCATAGAGCCGTTAGGCTTTGTAAATTGTTCATGCATGTGCAAGCTGTTTGTCTAGGAAAAACACATTGAAATATGACTGGAAGCACGTTTGAGGCCGTTTGCATTAACTCTCTTTAAGAAGAGTTTAGAGTATATTGAGACACTGACATCTAGAATGCATGAACTTCCCTATAAGAAGCTTCATCTTTGTCTCCTGGGGCTTCTGTTTATCTCTGAAGAAAACAGAAATGTTCCATCTGCTAATCATATCTACTGAAGGAATATCACATCTTCAGGGTAACTCAGAAATTGTGGCAATTATTAACAAAATAAACGAATCCACTTTAGACCACAACAGAGAGGAGCAGAAGATGAGGATGGAGAGGTAGGGGAGGAGCAGTCAGCACGAGACCTTGGGAAATCAGGCTTTTACAGTCGTCTGTCGTGAGTAGCAATGCAGCAGTGGTCAGAGCCACCCTCCCTAACTTAGGACTTCAGGTTAACCAAAATGCCCACAGGTAATTTACAGAAAAACTAGAAACACGCCCAACAAAGCCTCACGTTAGTATCCTGAATCCCGGAACTAGTATTCAGAGAGTAGTCCGTCCCCCCAAATGTTTTTATTCATGGATTGTTTTTAACATCTATGCTAGTTTGGAAGGAAACATAATGTTTAATAAGAACTCACTCTCAGAAGAATTCAGGCCACAGTGTTTTCTGCCTCCGTTGCCTCCTTGCATATTCTACTTAACATCTTCAAGCCTGTTTTGTTTCTCAAATTAAAAGTAATTATTGACCCCCTTGACCAATATAATGTCTATGCTGTAGAAAAAGGGGCAGTAGTGTGTGGCAGTTAAGCTTGGCCTCAGAGTTTAAACGCAGAACTGGTTTCAAATTCTATTGTCCCGAATGAAACTTGGACTTTCTCTCACTGGAAAGCTCTTTTTTCTTTTTCTACCTTTTTAGCCAGGCCACATGGCACGTGGGATCTTAGTTCCCCCACCAGGGATCAGACCCACGCCCCCTGCAGTGGAAGCGCATTGTCTTAACCACTGGGCCACCAAGGACGTCACAGAAAGCTGACTCCCGCCTGGTAGAAATCTTTGATAGTATTTTGTTTTGTTTTTTTTTGCTTTTTACCTTGTATTGGGGTATAGTCGATTAACAGTGCTGTTGTTTCAGGTGAACAGCAGAGACTCGACCATACATATATATGTATCGATTCTCCCCCCAGAAAGCCCCTTCCCTCTTGAACATTTATGAAGTAAGGGCTTTGTGCAAAGAAGCAGTGCAGCACGCATGGTAGATGTAAGGACACGGATGAACCTGGGTTTTAGCCTCAAAGCACTCGAGAAATTTCCATCGTGTAACTCTAGAAATGTTACTTAATCCATTAACACCGCCTCTGTACTTTGGGAGCTATGGTCTTTCCCTCATCACTAATAAATTATATATACTAGCAGACACCACATGCAAGACCTCTGGGGATGGCAGGACATGGTGGTCCGGAGCAAGGACTTTGAAGTCAGACCAACACGACTAACGAGATATCTCTTGGTCTCTCCTGGTGGCTCAGTGATAAAGAATCCACCTGTCAGTGCAGGAGACAGGGGTTCGATTCCCGGTCCAGGAGGCTCCCACGTGCTAAGCCCATGAGCCATAGCTACTGAGCCTGTGCTCAGCGCCCAGGAGCCGCAAAGAGAGAAGCCCAGGCACCGTGACTAGAGGATGGCCCCCACTCACCACAGCCAGAGGAAAAGCCCTCGAAGCAGTGGAGACCCAGCATGGCCAAAAAGAGGGGGAGAAACCCAAGACATCTCTCTATACTAATGGTCTCGTCTTCAAGAAGCCAGTGGACCCATCTGTGCCTTGTGAATTAATATGCAATATGGAGCTAACCCCTGAGTGAGGGTTAGATCAGTTAACACATCTAAAGTATCTCAAGTCAGTACCTGGTACAGCTTGGGTGTTCTATAAGAGAAAGTTTCTTTCTGGGGTCTCTTCTCCTCACCCCCAAAGGATTGCGTAGGGTCTCTTCATTTGATGGCTGAAGGATAAAGAGGTCCAGATTCCTTCTTGCTGTTGGTGAACCTGGAGGAGGCTCTGGTTCCAGGTGGACCAGGCTCCTGCCCAGAGGAGGAGATGCCAAGGACTGGAGGAAGTGCCACTCAAGCCATAACAGGAGGACCTGGTCCTGAGCAAGGCACCCACTGCTTCTGCCCTTGCTTGTGTTTGGAGGTCTGGCTGCTCTGAGTTGCTGGCACAGTGAGAAGGAGGCAGGCTTAACCTGGAGCTCCAGACCACAGAGACCTTCCACTGTCTCTGTGGATTTGGAGGACACACAGAGTGGAGAACGCTTTTTACAGACGCTCTGAGAGGCCTGAAGGGAGGAGGAGCAAAGGAGAGTCAGCCTCAGAGCGTCCCTTAGTCCAGGCTGTCGGGCGCAGGCTGACGTCTTCCCAGATCACAGGCTCTTCGCTTAGATCCTGGAGCACAGAGATGAGTGAGAAACTCTTCCTTCTATAAAACTAGAGCCCATCAATGTTCGTCTGTGAGCTGAAAACTTCTCTGATACGTCTATTTATATTTTTAAAAATCCCTTTTTAACTGATACTTTAGTTTTCATTTATTTATTTTGGTCACACCGAAAAGCATGAGGGATCTTAGTTCCCAGACCAGGGATCAAATCCAGTCCCGGGACCACCAGTCCCAGGTGGTGGGAGCAAGGAGTCCTAACCACTGGACCTCCAGCAAGTTCCCCATATTTTAATAAAATTCTTAATGAGCTTGAGAGAAGAAATAAAGTAACTTACATGCCACATTAGTTATTGGAAATGAAATCAGTAAATAAGGTCACTAAAAGAGACCAAACATCAACCCAAAGTGGGTTCAGTGAAAAGAGAATTTATTGGTTCACGTAAGAGGAATTCCCAAGGGTGGAACAGCCTCTAGGCATGCCTGGACCCCGAAACTCAACAAAGTCATTAGCTCCACGTCTTTCTCCTCCCTGCCATGGATTCTGACTTTCTTTGCATTGAGTTCATCATCAAGCAGGGACTCGCCCATTAAAGAGTAGGTAGTTGCTGACACCTTCAAGCTTACATCTTTCTGAAAATGTTTTGTTGATGTATTTAATACTTTTTTAAAATTAATTTCTTTTAATTGGAGGATGATTACTTGGCAATATTCTGACAGTTTTCGCCACACATCCACGTGGCTTGGCCATGGGCATGCATGTGTCCCCTCCCTCCTGAGCCCCCTCCCACCGCCCTCCCCACCCCATCTCTCCAGCCTGTCACAGAGTGCTGGCTTTGGGTTCCCTGCATCATACCTCAAACTCCCCCTGGCTGTCTATCTTCCCTATAGTCATGTATATGTGTCAGTGCTATCCTCTCGAATCATCCCACCCTCTCCTCCCGCTGTGTCCAAAAGCCTGATCTTTATGTCTGTGTCCCCTTTGCTGCCCTGCAGGTAGGATCATTGGTAATTCTTAAAAAAAGAAAAATTATAGGGGGGTGTGTGTGTGCACTTGGGCTTCCCACATGGTGCTGGTGATAAAGAACTCACCTGCCAATGCAGGAGACACAGGAGACTCGGATTCAATGCCTGGGTCCAGAAGATTCCCTGGAGGAGGGCATGGCAACCCAGTCCAGTGTTCTTGCCTGGAGAATCTTATGGAAAGAGACACCTGGCGGGATACAGTCCATAGGGTGGCAAAGAGCTGGACGCGACTAAAGCCACTTAGCACACACGCACGAGTGTGTGCTCAGTCATGTCCAACTCTGTCATAACTCGACCCCTTGGACTGTAGCCCACCAGGCTCCTGTATCCATGGGATTCTCCAGGCAAGAATACTGGGGTGGGTTGCCATTTCCTTCTCCAGGGGATCTTCCTGACCTAGGGAATGAATCCTCATCTCTTGCATTGGCAGGTGGATTCCTTACTGGGGTAGAGCTGATGTACTGTGTTGGTAATTCTGTGTTAATTGCAGGTGTACAGCCAAGGGAATCAATTATACATATACATACATCCGCTCTTGCATAGATTCTTTTCCCATCTAGGCCATTAGAGTATTGAGTAGAGTTCCCTGTGCTCCACAGTGGGAAGGAACTTATTGGTTCTTATTAGTTATACAAACTTACATCTTCACCCTCCACGTCTCTGAGTAAAGAGAAGTTTCAGTAAAAGTCTCAGTGTCGGGCTCTCCTGTACAAAGTCACGAACCTCCATCCATAGTTCATCAGTCACTCTGTCAGATCTAGTCCCTTAAATCTATTTCTCACTTCCACTGTGTAATCATAACGGATTTGATTTAGGTCATACCTGAATGGTCTAGTGGTTTTCCCTACTTTCTTCAATTTAAATCTGAATTTGGCAATAAGGAGTTCATGATCTTAGCCACAGTCAGTTCCCAGTCTTGTTTTTGCTGACTGTATAGAGCTTCTCCACCTTTAGCTGCAAAGACTATAATCAAAGAATATAAGAAGTGAAGCGAAAAGCAAAGGAGAAAAGGAAAGATATACCCATCTGAATGCAAAGTTCCAAAGAATAGCAAGGAGAGATAAGAAAGCCTTCCTCAGTGATCAGTGAAAAGAAAGAGGAAAACAATAGAATGGGAAAGACTACAGATCTCTTCAAGCAATTAAGAGATACCAAGGGAACATTTCATGCAAAGATGGGCTCGATAAAGGACAGAAATGGTATGGACCTGACAGAAGCAGAAGATATTAAGGAGAGGTGGCAAGAATACACAGAAGAACCGTACAAAAAAAATCTTCACGACCCAGACAATCGCGATAGTGTGATCATACACCTAGAGCCAGACATCCTGGAATGTGAAGTCAAGTGTGCCTTAAGAAGCATCACTATGAACAAAGCCAGTGGAGGTGATGGAATTCCAGTTGAGCTATTTCAAATCCTAAAAGATGATGCTGTGAAAGAGCTTTACTCAATAGGCCAGCAACTTTGGAAAAGTCAGCAGTGGCCACAGAACTGGAAGTGGTCAATTTTCATTCCAATCCCAAAGAAAGGCAATGCCAAAGAATGCTCAAACTACTGCACAATTGCACTCATCTCACATGCTAGTAAAGTAATGCTCAAAATTCTCCAAGCCAGGCTTCAGCAATACATGAACCGTGAACTTCCAGATGTTCAGGCTGCTTTTAGAAAAGGCAGAGGAACCAGAGATCAAATTGCCAACATCCACTGGATCTTTGACAAAGCAAGAGTTCCAGAAAAACATCGAATTCTGCTTTATTGACTATGCCAAAGACTGACTGTGTGGATCACCATAAACTGTGGAAAATTCTTCAAGAGATGGGAATACCAGACCATCTGACCTGCCTCTTGAGAAATCTGTATGCAGGTCAGGAAGCAACAGTTAGAACTGGACGTGGAACAACAGACTGGTTCCAAATCAGGAAAGGAGTACGTCAAGGCTGTATATTGTCACCCTGCTTATTTAACTTACATGCAGAGTACATCATGCAAAATGCTGGGCTGGATGAAGCACAAGCTGGAATCAAGATTGCCGGGTGAAATATCAATAACCTCAGATAATCTCAGATATCTGAGATATCTCAGATAACCTCAATAACCTCAGAAATATCAATAACCTCAGCCAAAGGTGGAGAAGCTCTTTACAGATGACAGATGACACCACCCTTATGGCAGAAAGTGAAGAGGAACTAAAAACCCTCGTGATGAAAGTGAAAGAGGAGAGTGAAAAAGTTGGCTTAAAGCTCAACATTCATAAAACTAAGATCATGGCATCCAGTCCCATCACTTCATGGTAAATAGATGGGGAAACAGTGGAAACAGTGACAGACTTTATTTTGGGGGCTCCAAAATTACTGCAGATGGTGACTGCAGCCATGAAATTAAAAGACGCTTACTCCTTGGAAGAAAAGTTATGACCAACCTAGACAGCATACTAAAAAGCAGAGACATTACTTTGCCAACAAAAGTCCATCTAGTTAAGGCTATGGTTTTTCCAGTAGTCATGTATGGATGTGAGAGTTGGACCATAAAGAAAGTTGAGCGCCGAAGAACTGATGCTTTTGAACTATGGTGTTGGAGAAGACTCTTGAGAGTCCCTTGGACTGCAAGGAGATTCAACCAGTCCATCCTAAAGGAGATCAGCCCTGGGTGTTCATTGGAAGGACTGATCCTGAAGCTGAAACTCCAGTACTTTGGCCACCTGATGCGAAGAGCTGACTCATTGGAAAAGACTGATGCTGGGAGGGATTGTGTGCAGGAGGAGAAGGAGACGACAGAGGATGAGATGGCTGGATGGCATCACCGACTCAATGGGCATGAGTTTGAGTGAACTCCAGGAGTTGGTGATGGACAGGGAGGCCTGGCGTGCTACAGTCCATGGGGCTGCAAAGAGTCGGACTTGACTGAGCGACTGAACTGAACTGTAGGGCTCTCTGAAGTAGATTCTAATGCTCCCAGTTCCTCACTCGTCCCTATTTCGAGGTTATTTGTCAAGTAACTTCACTGTTCCTCCCCCAGATAGTACGTACTTCCTTTCCCCATGAATCTGACTTTGGCCATGGGACCTGCAAGGAGATCACACAAGTCAATTCTAAAGGAAATCAACCCTGACTATTCATTAGAAGGAGTGATGCTGAAGCTGAAGCTCCAATACTTTGGCCACCTGATGCAAAGAACTGACTCACTGGAGAAGATCCTGATGCTGGGAAATACTGAAGGCAGGGGGAGAAGAGGCTGACAGAGGACGAGATGATTGGATGGCATCATCAACTCGCTGGACACGAATCTGAGCAAATCCTGGGAGACAGTGGAGGACAGAGGAGCCTGGCATGCTATGGTCCATGACATCACAAAGAGTAGGACACAACTTAGCAACTGCACAACAATGTGACCTTACCAAAGCTTTGAAATTCCATCCCCCAGGTGGGACCTTCTCTCTCAGCTACTGAAATGAGCAAGCTCGTGCTTGAGCTAGTCCTCTGGTCCTAGAATATGGATGGAAAGTGTAAAGCAGAGTGTCTCTAACAAGCCACACCATGTCAATCAGCACTCATTCGTTCGCACAAGCAAGCCTAACCAAGACCAGAAGAACCATTCAAATGACCCCACAAGACATTAGCTAAACCCCCAGCTGACTGAAGACACTTGAGGACAAATGACTGGTTTAAGACACTACATTTTTAGGGTGGTCTGTCACACAGCAGTTTTGTGCCAGTCACTGACTGATACACTCTAGTTGACCCAAGTTAGTTTCATTTGCCCACCACTACCAAATATCGTGAGCACTCGGTCATGTTCCTTTTCTTGGACCGAAAGGTGAAATCAGCACCGTTATGACTTTGAGGAAAAGTCACACTCCTCCCCCCCCAAAAAAAAATCGGTGCGCATCACAATCTGTACACAGATCGTCAGAAATCGACAATTCCTGACTCTGAAATGTGGTCCTGAAAAGGTCATTCCTGGAATCCAGACCCCTGGTAAGGACAGCACACTCGCCCCAGGGCAGCCTTCACCTCCTTGTTCCGAAGGCTGTAGATGAGGAAATGAGGTCACCAGGGTGGAGGAACGGGACACCACTTGCTTGCTCTCTGGGGAGCAGCTGGCCCTGGGTCGTGGGTGGATGACCCCTGTTGTGCCATAAAACAGAACTACTGCAACGAGGTGGGAGGCACATGTGGACAGGGCCGCTGGCCTTGGAGCACAGTGGCCAGAATCTTGGTGTAGGACATGTCTGTCAGAAAGAGGGGAACTGTGATGAACAGCACTGTGGCCACCAGTGCATCGTCCTGGAAGACTCTGGTGTCTGCACACACGGGGCTCAGCAGACGGGCAGCATGGCAGCCGCAGTGGACACGGGGCCACTGAAGGGGAAGCGACAGCCAGATGGGGAGGACCATCGACTCTGGGACTCCGGCCAGCCGGCAGGCAGAGCCATGGGCTGGCGATGGCCCCAGAGTGCAGGTGCCTGCAGACAGCCGCGCAGTACCCCCAGGCCACAGGGGTCAGGAGGTCCTTGCCAAGACAGGACAGCACTGGAGGGGCTGCAGGGCACCGCCATAGGGGACACGCCGCCCCGGGCTGCAGCAGGGCCGGCAGCAGCCGGGAGTCACATCCAGCAGAGGCAGGTCTCCAGCAGGGCCAGCTGGCGCAGCAAGAAGGACCAGGGTGCCCGCAGGGCGGGGAGCACAGGTGCCCAGCGGTGTGAGCAGGGATGCAGGTGGGGAGAGCGCAGTGAGCAGCGGGGCCAGCGTGGGCACACAAACAGAGCCCGGCAGGGTGATGTCGCTGGCACAGCCCTCGTTGGCACGGTGTTCGTGGGGTGGGGGTGGGGAGGGGGAGCCCAGGCCGCCGGCACGGACTCAGGGGAATGAAGGGGCCTGGGGAGAGCAGAAGAGGTGAGGAAAACTGTAGTCCCTTCAGTTGTGTCCAACTCTCTTCGACCCAGTGGACTGGAGCCCGCCAGGCTCCTCTGTCTATGGGATTCTCCAGGCAAGAATACTGCAGTGGGTTGCCATTTCCACCTCCAGGGGATCTTCCCCACCCAGGGATCAAACCTGCATCTCTTAGAGAGGGTCTTACTAAAGGGGAAATCTAATTAGACAGGTTAGTAGACAAAACAGGGTTGGTTTTTTGTTGTTATTGTTTAAGATTTAATCCTTTTGTTTTAATAACAAGATTCCTACCTCTTTTATATTAGCTTTTTAAAGATAATATAATGGATCAAACTTCTAAACTTTTGGTACATTTGAACCAAATTGAAATTTTTATTTAAGGTGACAGTAAATTTTATTATTCTCTATGAGCTGACATTTCGGTTGTTGTTAGAATTTCAAAGCATTCTGCGACTTCAAAGAGGTCAGATTGGTAAATTGGATGCTTGCACTCCCACAGGCAGGACCCACCTTGCGGGCTCAGGAATGTGGGGTGAGACCTAAGGGCCTTACCGAGGCCGGGCGGCCCTGGCTGGCCTGGGTCCACACCTCTCGGACTCTGCAGCCCTGAGCTCCAGCCTCAGTGCCTGGCCGGGCTTCAGGGCCTTTGCACTGCTGTCCTGACAATGAGACACCTTCCCCTGGTGTATGCACCGTGCGTGCATGCTAAGTCCTTTCAGTCGTGTCCAACTCTGCGACCCCACGGGCTGTAGCCCGAAGGCTCCTCTGTCCATGGGCGTCTCCAGGCAAGAATACTAGAGTGGGTTGCCATGCCCTCCTCCAGGGGATCTTTCCCACCCAGGGACAGAACCCGCCTCTGTCCTCTCCTGCATTGGCAGAGGGGTTCTTTACCGCGAGCGCCCCCTGGTGTTTGCACCACTGCCTCCCTTTTACAGGGTCCTTGTGGACCGGTTCATGGCCACCTCTCCAGCACCACCTCCCTCTGGTCTTGCTCTCTAATGCCAGCTTTAGCGTCTTCATGACCCAGGAACTTGCCTTTCCTGCTCACCTCAGGGCCTTTGCACTTGCTCTTCCCTCCGTTTGAGGCAGTGCTCCCCTTTTTTGTTATTTGTTTTTACTTTGTTTTGTTTTCCGCGCTGCACAGCCAGGCAAGATCTTAGTTCCCCAACCAGGGATCGAACCTGTGCAGAAGCTGGGAGTCCTAACCACTGGATGGCCGTGGAAGTCCCTGGGTCAGTCTTTTATCCTGTGGATCAGCGAACTGTGGCCCTTTGCCCATTGTCTAGTCCTCAAGCCAAAAAAAAAAGATCTTCACATTATTAAGTGATTGGAAACAAAATTAGAAGAGTAATGGTTTGTGAACGGTGAGCATTTATATAAAATTCATATAAAATTTATATAAAATTCAAATTTCGACATCGGCAATGGCACCCCACTCCAGTACTCTTGCCTGGAAAATCCCATGGACAGAGGGGCCTGGTAGGCTGCAGTCCATGGGGTTGCGAAGAGTCGGACACGACTGAGCGACTTCACTTTGACTTTTCACTTTCATGCATTGGAGGAGGAAATGGCAACCCACTCCAGTGTTCCTGCCTGGAGAATCCCATGGACAGAGAAGCCTGGTGGGCTGCCGTCTATGGGGTCGCACAGAGTCGGACACGACTGAAGCGACTTAGCAGCAGCAGCAGCAAAGAGCTTTTAAGGGGGCAACAGAAGATGAGATGGTTGGATGGCATCACTGACTCGATGGACATGAGTTTGAGCAAACTCTGGGAAATGGTGAGGAACACGGAAGCCTGGTGCTGCAGTCCATGGGGTCGCAAAGAGTCGGAAGACCTAGCGACTGAATAACAGCAGAAAGTTTTTGGCGAACACAGTCCTACTCATCCGTGGATCGTCTGTGGCTTCCAGGCAGTGATTGCAGAGTTGAGCAGTAGCAACAGAGAACAGATAGCTGGCAAGGCTGAAAATATTTCCTCTCTGGCCCTCTATAGAAATGTTGGTCGGCCTCTGACCTGTGCCCAGCGGGGTCCCTCGAGGCTGAACGCACCAAAATGCGCAGAGATTAGGAGGGACGGAGTGGGGACGCGCAAGATCACAGAGCCTCGCGTCGGAGCCAGCAGGGGCTCCCGGCTCAGTGTCCGCGTGTCCCCGGGGTCAGCCCCGCGCAGTGCTTGACCCCCGGAGCCCGGCCAGGGCAGAGCGGGCCGCCGCGTGGACCTCGCGGCTCCGAAGGCTGTCGATGAGCTGGTTCAGGACGGGCGTCACGACGAGACAGAGAACAGCCACCCGCTCGGGGCGCTCGGCGGGGCGCGAGGGAGCCCTGGGGCGCGAGGCCAGGGCGGTCCCCGCGCGCGACCAGGTGGGAACCGCAGGGGGACAACGCCTCGAGGCGGCTCTGGACGGAGGGCAGGAGGCGAGGACGGAGGCCCAAGGGCCCGCGAGGACGGGCGCGCGCAGGCCGGAGACCAGCGTGCGGTCGGCCGCGGTGTCGGCGCCTGCGGTCCTCGGCGCGGCGGGCAGCTGGCAGAAGAAGCGGCCAACCGGGGGCCGCCCGGGGCAGAAGCGCCATCCCGGCCGAGGAGGGCCTCGCAGCGGCCCGGGGAGAGGCCCACGCGGAGCTGCGGCCCGCGGCGCGCGGGGACAGGGCGGCCCGGCCGGCCCGCACGTGCGCCGGAGCCGGCGGGAGCCGGGCGCTCACCCAGGCCGCCGCCGGCGGCGCCAGGTGGGCGGGCGGGCGGTACACGGGCCGGTGCGGCCGCTGGTCCGGGGCGATGAGCCCCAGCAGGGCGCCGTCGCTCAGCGCCGCGGCCAAACAGGCCGCCAGGAGTGCCGTCCGCAGCAAGCGCCGCGGCGGGGAGTCCGAGCCCCCGCCTGGTTCCCAGCAGCCGGGCGCGTCCCGGGGGAGACCCGGACCGTGAGGCTCCCCCGCGGCCCCGGGAGGGGCTGAGGGGCTGGGCGCCGGGCCTTTCCCTGGGCCTCTCTGCTCCGCACTCCTCTCCCGCCCCGTCCGCTCCCCTGCTCTTTCTGGTGCCGTCTCCTCACCGCATCTCCCGCTGCGGATCCTCTCCCGAATCGCTGACTTCCCCTCTCGCTCTCTCCTCTTCCTTCCCGCCTTGATTTCTCTCGTTTCTCTCCCCTCCCTTGTCTTCCGGTTCCCTGGCTTTATTCATCTCTCTGCCTCTCTCCTTCTGCGCAAGCCGTGTAAGAATGAGGGTGATGCGCACGTTTAAGAAGGTGACACACGCGTGTCACCCCTCCTGCCCCCCTCTCTCTCCCGCACTCACAGTCGCCGCACTTCTCGACTTCCTTCTCTCCTTGTGGGCCTCTCCTCTCCTGGGCTCTTCCTGCACCCTGTCATCCCTTCCCCTCCGTCTCCCTGGGTTTCTCTCCTCTTCCTCGCTCTTCATCCTTCCAGACTTTTCCTCTGGCTCCGCCCTCCTCTGTAGGAGCAGCTGAGGTGCCGCCATGGTGGGGACAACCAAGCCCGGGACTCTGTTCCTCCTCCCCCAGCACCAGGGTAGGGAATGGTCGAGCAGATAGTGAGCAGAGGAGACACCTGGCCCGTCTCTCCTGCAGGACGTCTGCAACTCTTACGCCCTGCAGAGGAGGCGGATCCTTGTCCTAACTATCTGGGCACTGAGCGTTGGAGGCAGAGAACACAGCAAGTGCCAAGCTCCCGAGGCAGGAATGCACTTGGTGGCCTGCTTGGTGGGCGGAACAGACAGGATACCGGTGGCTGAGTGTTGTCAGTAGAGGGAAGGGCGACGTGAACCCAGATGAAGGTGGACCCGGTAAGGATGAGCAGACCATGCACAGAGGCGACCAGAGCACACAAGACCAATCTGCAAGACCTAAGGCAGCTGGAGAAGAGTTGCGGGTTCTAGTCTTGCAGTGAGTAGGGGTCTTATGCATGCACTACATACATGCTTACAGCTGGGCCACTGTAATGAACCTGAAATTAAGAATGCTTGTCCTCCAGATGTTTGGACACAGTGGGAGAAGGAGAGGGTGGCACAAACTGAAAGAGTAGCATTGACATATGTGCAGTGTGTGTGTGTGTGTGTGTGTGCGCGCGCTCAGTCATGTGTGGTCTTTGCAACCCCGTGGACTGCAGCCCGCCAGGCTCCTCTGTCCATGGGATTTCCCAGGCAAGAGTACGGAGTGGGCCGCCATCGACTACCATGTGTCAAATAGACAGCTAGTGGGATGTTGCTGTACAGCACAGGGGGCTCAGCTCCGTGCTCTGTGATGACTTAGAGGCGTGGGAGGAGGTTCAAGGGGGAGGGGACATATGTATACCTATGGCTGCTTTGAAACTAATGCAGCATTGTAAAGCAATTATGTGTGCTTAGTTGCTCAGTCCTGTCTGACTCTGTGCCACCTCATGGACTGCAGCGCGCCAGGCTCCTCTGTCTGTGGGATTCTCCTGGCAAGAAGACTGAGTGGGTTGCCGTTTCCTCCTCCAGGGGATCTTTACCATCTGAGCCACCAGGGAAGCCCAAAGCCATTATGCTCCAATTCAAAAAAAAGAAAAACGAACCCTGTTCTCCAAGCAGTCCCAAATTTTGGAAGGGAACTTGATATTTTAGACTTACTGTGTTTTTAGGGGTCTGGGAGTCAAAAAAAAAAAAAAAAAAGAGTGTCTCAAACAGACAGTTGTATACCTGATTCTGGAGTTTGGGAAAGTTATTAGTGGAGACGGAGGTTCAAGATGATCAGACACCCTCACATCTGAAGACCTGCTGAAGCCGTGGGTGCGGTGAGTCCTGGCAGGAGAGGTGCGAGCCGGCACGTGTGCCTTCGGTGTCATGAAAGTCTTCAAAGAGGGGACACTGTGCCCACCAACGCTGCCCTCCTGCACACACTCACACAGATTTGTGTATCGGGGTCTCTAGAGCACAAAACCCCATGCTGCCTACCTGTGAGTCCCCCCAAATTCCACAGCCTCCCACACACCACCTCCTTCCTCCTCAGGCAGCATCGAAGCTGCAAGTCCCCACCGCAGGGCAGGCCTCCGGTTCCCAGGACCAAGGATGGCCCGTGTGTCTGGGTTCCTGGTGCCCGAGCTCAGACGCTGAGGAAGGTGGCCAGACATCCAGACTGGACTCCTCGTGGGAAGAATTAAAGCGTGCTATCTGGCTCCTCGGGGAACCTGGTCGCCTGGGATGGGGGAAGCACAGACTCGCCTCGCCCAGCCGCCAGTCAGGGCTCCGGGCAGCGCCCTTGACCCCCACAGGCCCCCTCGGTTCTGGGCCCTCGCTCCCAACGCTTCCGGGGGAGACCTTGGCACAGGAGCACCAGCTCCCCTGGGCCCTGCGGGGACCCTGCCTGCCCTCCCTGGAGGTGAGAACGGAAGGCAAACGGGGGTGCGGAGGAGCTGTGCTGATTTCTTTGTCTTTTGTAATCCTGCCCCCTCGCTCAGCTCTCTAAGTATCTCTCAGGCCATTTCTGCGGACGTCCCCTCCTCCCTACCCGTGGGCCCCGGTCAGTTCAGTTTCTCACCCTCCTCTGTCTCTGTATCTGTGCCTTTTTCACTGCATCTTTCTCTCTTGCCATCTCTGCAAAGTCTCTACCGGTCTCCCCGCCACTTCCTTCCTGTCTTTAGCTCCCTTTCATCTCTTGTCGTCTCTCTGACGCACGTGGTCAATACCTGCATCCCAGTGGGTGTCTTCTACCCCCCGGCTGTCTCCAGCATCCTCCGTGTGCCTGTCCCTTTCTCTCCTAGAATCTCCTTCCTTCTGGACGTGCTGGCCTTCCGTTCTTTGACCTCCTCTCCCACCGTATCTTCTCTTTCTCCCGTGTCATCCTCTTTTTTCCTTTTCCCAGCCTTCAAAATAATATGATATTTTCTCAGGGTTGCCAAAGCCAATTTTGTAGGCATGCTTTGCATCCAGGAGCTGTTCTAAATTGGGGAGACAAGCACGTGAATGCTGTAAAAAGTCACCGACGCACCCACAGACACACCCTAAACACACCATAACACATTGTGAATTCAGGAATCATAGATGTTGGGTTTGGGGAGGAAACGAGGAATTGTAGCTGCATTATCTCTGCTCTGTTGCTCCAGAACCAGCTCGGGTCCTGTCACGTGGCCTGTGCTTAGTGACTGTTGAGGCTGGAATAAGGCCATAAGTGGACTTCACGAGCGGCTAAAGTCACAGCATGTCCCCAGTTGGGCTGTTATCTCTTCTTTATAAAAACAATGGGTCCTGACTTCACTTTATTCCATAAATATGTTTCAAGGTCACCTTGGCACAAGTTGGTTCGCATCGCCCGCCTCCCTTAGCTGTCATAGAATCCACAATCTCAATGTCGTTTCCGCACCAGGGACGGATTTTAGTCAATGGCGGGGCTGGGCAGATAACGGGAAGAGATTTGACCAGAGAAATAATTGCCTGCGTTACGGGTGTGATGTATTAATCTTTACTACAGAGTTTATAACTTACGGATAAAGAAACAAAGCAGAGCAACTTGGAGACTTAGAGACACCACAGTAGTTAACTATGCCAGCTATGATTATGAACTTCACAGTCCTTTACAAAATGGGGGAAATGATGCCTCCGGCCTAGGGGACGAGTCAGCCAGGTCAGGATGGAAGGAGACCACAGCCAGCGGGCGACTGGCCGCCCCGCCTTTTCCTTGCATTGCGCAGCCGTGCTGTGGCTGCAGGGGGTCACATCAGGGGTGCTGCTCTCCATCTTGCTGGTACCCCGTACTTGGCGCTGGTCTCAGGTCTCGGGTCTCGGGGCTAGTCGCTGTCAAATTTCCACTTTTACTAAATGGGGCCACAAGAGCGAGGACGAGAGAGGAAGGGGGCGATGCTGGGAAAACCTCTGCTGGGTCCTGGCTGTTGGTGCCCATTCTTACTGGGTAGGCCAGGACAGCGAGCTGACTTCTCCCTCCCCGGGTCACTTCTCAGGGATGTTTGTGCAAGGAGAAAGCTGGCAGAAGCAGAAGAACGTCTCCTACACACGGAGCAAACTTCTTCCGTTGACCAGAAAAGCAGCAGATGCTTGCAGCTCAGTGTTCCCCTCCTGCTTTACAACCCACCGCACGCGCAGGTTTCCCTAATGAGCTCTTTGTGGCCGTCTCTCTGACACTCAGGGCGTGGATAACCGAGGCACACAAACACGAAGCGTTTGGGTCTGCTTCAGCCGTGAGTGACAAAGTCCTCTGTCCCTGACTCAGAACCTGATGTCTTTTGAGGGGGAGGCCCTGCCGCACAGCACGTGGGAGCTCTGTTCCGCAGACCAGGGACTGAACCGCTTCCCCCTGCTTTGGGAGCATGGAGTCTCAACCACTCCTGGACACCTGAGAAGTCCCACCTTATGCTTGTTTTCCAGCATCCATTCAGTAGACTAGTTTGTAAGTAGGTAAAATCCAAATCTTTCACACTTCCTTTTTTTAAAAAAAAATTTATTGGCATATAGTTGATTTAAAATGTTGTGGTAGTTTCAGGTGTACAGCAAAGTGATTCAGTGTTTCATACACATATTTCCATTCGTTTTCAGGCTCTTTTCTCATATAGGTTATCACAGAATGTTGGTGGAGGGCCCTGTGCTCTGTGGTAGGTCCTTGCTGGTCATCTGTCTCATATATAGTGGTGTGTGTATGTGAACCCCACGTTCCTGATTGATCCCTGCCCTTCCCACAACGTTCTTGACAGAGACAGTGTCCAGGCTGTACAAGCGGGCAGGGACCACGAGGGCGGCAGCCCCAGTGCCTCTGAAATACACACGTCACTTTCAGCTTCTGGAGGGAGGCGCGGAGGCGGCTGATGGGGCTGGGGTCAGTCTTGATGGGGGCGGCCCGCTGGGCCCTGAAACCAGCCGTGGGGGTAGGTCAGCACCGGACGAGACCACCCGTTCACCCCTCCTCCCTCCAGCCGCTCAGAATTTCTGGGACAGTCCCTGTCTCATCCACACCACACACACACACACACACACACACACACACACACCCTCTCGCACACACAGAACCTAGGTTCTAGCCTTTGTACTGCTTAACTGGGTCTTGAGTTCCCTGGTAACTCAGTGGGAAACAATCTGCCTGCCGGTGCAGGAGGCTTGGGTTCTACCCATGGGTGGGTGGGTCGGGAAGATCCCCTGGAGAAGGGCATGGCAACCCACTCCAGTGTTCCTGCCTGGAGAATCCCACAGACAGAGGAGCCTGGCGGGCTGCAGTCCATGGGGTCGCAGAGTCGGGCATGACTTAAGGATTAAACAGTTGCCTCCTGCTTCACTTCCTCAGAGGAACTAGTACATGATTGCTTTTTGTGTGCATGTCTGTGTGTGTGTGTAACACATCATCCATAGAATTATTGCAAGACAGAGTGCACAGCCTAGATTAAGCAATCCACAGCCAGAGAGGCGACCCAGCCTTGTGAACAAACAGGGTCCAGTTGTGCAGTAGTTACCCCCAGACCCTCAGTTTTGTACAAAAGCAGAGCAATGGCACCCCACTCCAGTACTCTTGCCTGGAAAATCCCATGGACGGAGGACCCTGGAAGGCTGCAGTCCATGGGGTCGAGAAGAGTCGGACACGACTGAGCGACTTCACTTTCACTTTTCACTTTTATGCATTGGAGAAGGAAATGGCAGCCCACTCCAGTGTTCTTGCCTGGAGAATCCCAGGGACGGTAGAGCCTGGTGGGCTGCTGTCTATGGGGTCACACACAGTTGGACACGACTGAAGCGACTTAGCAGCAGTATTAATTTATTTCTTCTCCCTTCGACGCTGCATCTCAGAGGTCAGGCCTTTCCCCCAGACTGTCCTGAAGGCCCCTTCACGTCCTTGTTTCACAGGCTGCAGATGACGGGCCTCACCGTGGGGATGAGGACGCCATGGGCCACGGAGAGGACCTGGTCTCGGTCGTGGATTGTCTTGGCTTGGGGCATCACGTCCATGGAGATGGCCGTGCCAGGGAGCAGAGCCACCACCGTGAGGTGTGATCCACCCGTGGGGAACACCTTGCCTCGGGCCTCCGTGGACCGCGTCTGCAGCACAGCCATGGGGATCGTCCCAGAGGAGGCCATGACAGGCAGAAGGAGCCCGCAGGGTCAGGCACTGGCGCCCGGCACAGGGGACTCGTTGGTCAGAGCAGGCAGGCTTGGGCAGGGCCAGAAGCTCACATGAGAAGCCACTCGATGACTCCAAGGGCAGGGTCATCATGGGGACCACGGTCCACGGGAAGGCTGCGGTCCACAAGGTCCCAGCCAACAGGGTGACACCCATGGCCACAGCGCAGTCACCGACCACGGCAGCCAGCAGGAGACACGCCACAAGCCCCAGGCACAACCCCGCAGCCACCTGGCCAAGCGCTGTCCTGGAGAGGTGATGGGGATGGCCACCCAGCGCCTGGCCAGACCCGGGGCACTCTGGACGTGGAGGCACACGTGTCCAGGAAGGACAGGTTGCTGAGGAAGAAGCACACGGGCATATGGATAAGAATGGTAGCCAACCAGCATACGGCGAGGCTGTCCCCGAGGAGGGTGATCACGCAGGTCCAGAGGAGCGGGTGGTGGGAGACGGTCTGCATCCGTGGGCACCGGGACAGCCCAAGCAGGCCGAAGAGGACCTCGTCTGTGCTGTTCTGGATGTCTGTGCCCCTTCTGAAACCCCGGGTGCGTGGGAAAGTGTGGGTCATCTTGGTGAGTCACTCAGACACTGACAGCTTCCTATGAATATGCTTTGACTCTTTCAAGGCACCAGCTCTAGGGCTTCCTTGGCACCGCTGCTCAGATGACTATTCCTATACCCCTGCGTTGCTAAATGCTGCTTAATATAATAGATGAGGGGAAATGGAAACACAGACAGACTTTATTTTTGGGGCTCCAAAATCACTGCAGGTGGTGATTGCAGCCACAAAATTAAAAGACATTTACTCCTTGAAAGGAAAGCTATGACCAACCTAGACAGCATGTTAAAAAGTAGAGACGTCACTAGACAAAGACCTGTCTAGTCAAAGCTATGATTTTTCCAGTAGTCATGTATGGATGTGGGAGTTGGACCATAAAGAAGGCTGAGTGCTGAAAAATTGATTCTTGTGAATTGTGGTCTTGAAGACTCTTGAGAGTCCCCGGGACTGCAAGGAGATCCAACCAGTCCATCCTAAAGGAAATCAGTCCTGAATAGTCATTGGAAGGGCAGATGCTGAAACTGAAACTTCAATACTTTGGCCACCTGATGCAAAAAGCTAACTCATTTGAAAAGACCCCAGTGCTGGGAAAGATTGAAGGTGGGAGGAAAAGGGGACGACAGAGGATGAGATGGTTGGATGGCATCCTTTACCCAATGGACATGAGTTTGAGCAAGCTCCAGGAGTTGGTGATGGACAGGGAGGCCTGGCGTGCTGCAGTCCATGGGGTCCCAAAGAGTCGGACACGACCGAGTGACTGGAAAACAACAAGGTTTGTCATAGCTTTTCTTCCAAGGAGCAAGCGTCTGTTAATTTCACGGCTGCAGTCATATTCGTCTATACTTTGTGCCATCCCAGTGAAAATCCCAAGAGGGTGTGCGTGTGTGTGCAACTAGACAAGCCAAATCTAAAAGTTATGTCGGAAGATAAAGGACCTGCTTATCTCGAAGCTACAGAAATTAAATTAAAATTAAAGTGTCAATTAAACATTTTTAATTTCAATTAAATTAAAACTTAAAATTAAACTGTTAATTAAATGAAAACTTCAATTAAAATTAAAATGTCAATTAAACTAAAATTAAGGCAATCTGGCCGATGAGCTAGCAGAGATAGCAAAGAACTGAGCCAACACACAAATGTTTATTTAATTTATAGGAAAAAACAGCATCGCAGGGAAGTGAAGAAGTACAGGCATTTCAATAAATGGCCTTAGACTGATTCTCCACTATTCGGAGAGAATGTGAAATTTTCTCAAGCCCAAATAATTCTTAAAATTATGTTCCCTCTGTATATAAACAAAATCTAAACTAACACAACATAGTAAATCAACTATACGCCAAGAAAATTTAAAAGGTAAAAGACAAAAAGAAGGAAAAGTAAATTCAAAATCAATAAAACTCATAGAAGATAGTAGGAGACACACTGCTTTGAGATCTGTTTAGACTGTTAAACCAGAGCAATTGTTTTGACTACATTAAAACTAAGCACTCTGTTAATCAAGCACACACACAGTGAAAGGAATGAAAAATCAAGCTATAATGTGGGAAATTACCTACAACACCTATCTTTGAACATATGTTCGTGTCTTAAACACGGAAATAACTTCTACAAAGCTGAAAGAAGAGGAAAAAACTTCAGAAGAAAACATTGGGGAAGAAACTTAAACTAGCCTATCAGAAAGAAGAATATTGATGAAAATGAGTCCACCAACTGGTTAGCAATCAGGAAAATGCAAAAGAGAAACATAGTGAGCTAGGACTGCAAACCCTCATACACGGCCGGCAGCAGACAGAGCTCACTGCCAAGCTTTACAATGGAAGACACATGAGAACACTCATCCACTGTTAGGCCCTCACAATAAACCGGGCAAAATCTACTAAAGTTGCACACACGCAAATTTATGACAAAGCAGCCCCACTCTTGCATGCGTATTTGATGGTGATGCATTGAGCACCCAGACATGTATAAGACTCTCTGGCAGTGTCAGACCAGAAACCACACGAATGCCCATTAACATCAAAATATAGGGAAAACTGAAGCCCCGCAAAAAAAAAGTGAAAAAAGAAAAATATAACATTCTGGAGATAAAATTTCACTGTAAACAAAATGGACCTAAATTACAAAAAAAAAAAAAAAAAACTATTAAAATGACCAAATGAGAACTTCCCTGGTGATCCAGTGGCTAAGACTGAGCTCCCAATGCAGGGGGGCGCCGGTTCGATCCCCAGTCAGGGACCTAGATCCCACATGCCACAACTTAAGGTCCTGCGTGTCACCACAACACTCCTGTGCAGCCAAATAAGTAAATAAATACTTTGTAAAATGACACCTACATGCAACAACATAGTTCAGGCTCACAAATGTGTTCATCAAGATGCATGCGTGTGTGCTAAATCCCTTCAGTCGCATCTGCCTCTTTGGGACCCCATGGACTGTAGCCCACCAGGCTCGTCCGTCCATGGGATTCTCCAGGCAAGAGCACTGGAGCGGGTTACTGTGGCCTCCTCCAGGGGATCTTCCTGACCCGGGGGTGGAACCCATGTCTCTTTCGTCTCCGTATTGGCAGGTGGGTTCTTTACCACTGGGAAGCACCACACGGGAAGTCCCTTTGAACATGATTTCCAGGACCATTATAGCACATGAATTAACGTATGTGAAGTCCAACCACAGCCAAAAGAAAATGATACTGTCAGACACCAGTACTGTATCAACACGCCTGTCTGGAGGCAGGCCAGAGGGTAGTGAGGAAAGGAAACAAGAAAAAAAATCTTTGGGAATAAGAAAAGTTACGGTTTTACTAAGAAAGGGGTATGGTTATCTGTGATTACTGTTGAATTTTACGGCATTGTAAAATCTTGGCCTGTGTACTGTTCTACATGCATTATGTTTCACAATAGGGGGAAAAAATTGTTTTTCCTGAAAAAAGACCTAACTTTTTCACGATACAAGGGCACCATCTAGTGGTCACAGAGGTACTTTATGAACTCAGTGAGTGGGTTGCTCAGTCATGTCCGCCTCTTTGGGACCCCACGGACTGCAGCCAGGCTCCTCTGTCCATGGAATTCTCCAGGCCAGGATACTGGAGTGGGCTGCCATTTCCTCCTCCAGGGGATCTTCCCAACCCAGGGGTTTCACCCGGGTCTCCTGCATGCAGGCAGATTCTTTACTGTCTGAGCCACCGTCCCAGCCTTCATGAACTCAGAGGCATTCCCTTAAGTCGAAACAGAAAATAAGTGAGATACTTTTGTTCCTGAGTATTGTCCAGTTAAAAAAAAATGCACAACATGAAAGTCTCAAATTAATTTTTATTTGGGTTAAAATGAGGACTGCAACCCAGGAGACAGCACCTCAGGTAGCCCTGAGAAACTGCTCAGAGGTGGGGGTAAGGTCAGTATAGATGTGGTTTTGGTGAAAGGGGAATACATGCAATCAAGCAGACATTTTCCCAGAAGGCTTCTGCTAGTCTGATGAGGCTTTCTGCTAGTTACGAGAAGCAGGCATCACCATGAAGGAGTTTAGTGCTTCTCTAGATATGAGGAGATACAAGAATTGGACTCATAAACTCAGCCCCTGAGTGTATCTAACTATCTGAAGGCCTGTCCGGCCAGTTTTTCCCAGGGTGCAGAGTGCCTCGTTTCTGCTCCTCACCCTGCACTCCTTTCAGGAGGTGCTGAAGGTCGGCAGCTCAGCAGCACCCGATTCAATCCTTGCGGAGGTGGGTGGCAAGCGCCCATGGCAAGTGCTGATCTGTATTGACAGCTGACAGTGGAAAACCACAAGACGCCTGTGCGTGGAGATTACGTCTAACACAAATAAAGAGAGCTTGTTCTGTGCAGGCTCGGGCAGCAGTGGCCACCCCAGGAATCAGTGTGGAGGGGGCCCTGGGGAGATGCCTGTAGGGAATTTCACCTCGAAACTCACCCCAGCTACAGAGGAGGGTTAGGAATCCCTGACCTGAGGGCTTCCCAGGTGGTGCTCATGGTAAAGAACCTGCCTGGCAATGCAGGAGACGCAAGAGATGCAGGTTCGATCCCTTGGTCGGGAAGATCCCCTGGAGAAGGACATGGAAACCCTCTCCAGTATTCTTGTCTGGAGAATCCCATGGACAGAGGAGCCTGGTGGGCTACAGTCCGTAAGGTCGCAGAGAGTTGGACACGCCTGAAGCGACATAGCATGACGTGAGCTCCAGGAGAGGGGACTGATCTAACTACGCCCCCCCGCCCCCGCCATGACCACCACCAAAAAATAAATCACTGTGTACATCCTTTCTCTTGATTTCTGAATTCTTTTCTCTGATTGAGTGGCACTTCCTGCTGCAGGTTACTATGGCAACCAGGACATTCCATCCTCTTAAACATGTCTCTGATCCACTTGTCTGATAGCCTGGGCAAGGCAAAATTATAGAGACGGCAACCAGATTGGTTGTTGACAGGGGCTGGGGGACGAGGCAGGAGGTGATTATAAAAGCGGGAAACAGAGGAGGGTTTGAGGGTAGTGGAAACATTCTGCATCTTGATTGTGGTGGTGATGGTGGTATTGAATGAACCTATGTGGGTGTTAAATACAGTAACAGCAAACAAAGTCAACATTTTTAGAACGTGCTGGCCCCAAAACTGGCAGCCATTTAAATACATTGCAGGAAAAAAAAAAGTCTTAATGACAAGAAAAAATAGTTCTTGCTATGTGTTGTTAAAGGATAAAAAGCACGATTACCAAGTCTTATACACCATATAATAATCTCTTTGCATGCGTGCTAAGTCACTTCATTTGTGTCCGACTCTTCACAACACCACGGACTGTACCCGCCAGGCTGCTCTGTCCATGGGATTTCCCAGGCAAGAATACTGGAGTGGGTCGCCATTCCCTTCTCCATATAATCTCTTTACCTGCCAAGAACACACGTTTGGAGGGGAATATACCAACGGTTCCCAAACTGCACCGAGGCACCTGGCTTTTTCATTTTATTTTGTAATTAATGTTTATTGGAGTATAGTTGCTTTACGGTGTTGTGGTCATTTCTTCGATACAGCAAAGTGAACCAGCCATACACAGACACAGAGGCACCTCCTCTCCCTTTAGGACTTCCTTCCCATTTAGATCACCACAGCGCATTAAGCCGAGGGCTGGACAGTAGGTCCTCATTAGTTTCCGGTTTTATACACATGGTGCATGTACGTCAATTCCAATCTCCCAGTTCATCCCACCCCGCCTTCCCCGCTTGGTATCCATTCTCTATGCCTGTGTCTCTACTTCTGCTTTGCCAAAAGGATTATCTTTATCATTTTTCATCTGGATATTTTAAATCCGAGAGACATACAGCAATATTCAACATCTGTCTGACACCCCAGGAGCTACCAGTTCCAGCGGATCACATTTTCAACATTAGCTCTCTCTACATTCCCTTCTCTGACAGAAGATCTTTGTGAAGCTGTGTTGTCAGTAATTGCTGTAAAGAAGCAAGTGGCCTGTAAAAATCACCTTGGAGTAGGAAATTCGGGAGGTGGGGAGACGGTTCAGTCTGACTCCCAGGTCTGAGAACTTGTGCAGTGCCCAACATGCACACACAGCCCATTACTAAGTAACTGTCATGGTTGCAGGATGAAGGAAATCTCCTTGACCTTTGCAGGGTCTGATCTCCCCACAGCGATCTCGTCCTGCAAAGGACCTCAGCTGCTTGTGCTCAGGTCACCTCCTAGACCTTGACGAGCCCCTGTCGCCACAACTTGAGCCCCCAGACCTTTGCCCCCACCTGCGCCCCAGCTGCATTGGTCCTTCCACTGTTTAAAAGAGTTTTATTGAAGTACAGTTGCTTTACAATGCTGGGTTAATTTCTGCAGTACAACAGCATGTTCACCTGAAACGATCACAGCACAGTTTGTTAAGCAACTATACCCTGATACAAAACAAAAAGTTTTAAAATAAAAAAGCCTAGGAAAGGTTTGGGATGAAGAAAAACCCCAGTTTCTGTTCTGTATTTTTTTATAATTAGTGTTTATAATGTGATATGAATATATATGGGCTTCCCAAGGGGCACAGTGGTAGAGAATATGCCTGCCAATGTGTGAGATGCAAGAGCGGCAGGTTCGACCCCTGGGTCGGGAAGATCCCCCGGAGGAGGAAGTGGCACCCCACCCCAGCATTCTTGCCTAGAGAATCCCATGGACAGAGGAACCTGGCGGGCTACAGCTCACATATGGGTCACAAAGAGTCAGACTTCGGGACTAAACAACAATAACCTGGTAAATTAAGATTGTCACTTCTCTGTTACACTAATATCTTAGGAGGAGTAAGTACTTAAGACATCCAGCCTTTTCTCCCCAAGTCAGAAATTTAATTCATTTGCTCCTTTCCACAAGCTAATTTGCCCATTCCACACACGAGGCACAGTTCAGCTCAGTTCAGTGGCTCAGTCGTGCCCGACTCCTTGCGACCCCAGGGACTGCAGCACGCCAGGCCTCCTTGTCCATCACCAACTCCCAGAGCTTGCTCAAACTCACGTCCTTCGAGTCGCTGATGCCATCCAGCCATCTCATCCTCTGTCGTCCCCTTCTCCTGCCTTCAGTCTCTCACAGCATCAGGTCCAATGAGCCAGTTCTTAGTTTCAGGTGGCCAAAGTATTGAAGTTTCAGCTTCAGCATCAGCCCTTCCAATGAATAGTCAGGACTGATTTCTTTTAGGATGGACTGGTTGATCTCCTTGCAGTCCAAGGGATGCTCAAGAGTCTTCTCTAACACCACAGTTCAAAAGCATCCATTCTTCAGCACTCAGCTTTCTTTATAGTCCAACTCTCACATCCATACATGACCACTGGAAAAACCATAACTTTGACTAGACGGACCTTTGTTGGCAAAGTAATGTCTATACTTTTTAATATGCTGTCTAGGTTGGTCATAGCTTTCCTTCCAAGGAGCAAGCGTCTTTTAATTTCATGGCTGCAGTCACCCTGTGTGATCCTAGGCACAAGGAGGTTAAATAATCTGCCCCAGGACGTTCAGCTAGGAGACAGTGGAATCAGGATTTGAACCCGGGTCCCACCCAAGGCAAGTGCGTGGATTCCTAACCACCAGGCGCCGCGGCAGCTTCACCATCACCTAGTCAGCCCTGCGCTGCGAGGGTTAGAGACAACATCGCGTCAGTACCCGTCCCACCGTCGTCATGACAACCTTTATCTCCTCTCCCACCCCACGCGCTTGGACCCAGGCCCTGGGGAGGAGGGGGGACAGCAACGTGGTGATTTTTGAAGATCGTATCCCTTTTCTTACAAGTTTGAGTTCGGGAAAACGTGCCCATTTCCAGTGTATTCCTTGCTCTTCCAGGAGCCCCCTTTGCAAGGATTATTCCTTTGCAAAGGGAATGTGCCTAGTATTCCCGGGGAGAGGGGGTTGCTAACATCGCATTTCTTGGCCTAAAGGGGCAGAGGACACCAATCCAGCTTAAAGTGACTTCTTTGCCTCTCCTCCCCTAGCCCTTGACCTCAGAGCCTTCCACGGAAATCTCTTTTTATCCTTCGTAATTCTGGGGAAAAAAGAAAACAGTTTAGCTTGAGCGGATTTAGTTTTCTTTCTGTGGAGCCACAGCGCCCTCAAGTGTTCACTAAGGCTCGGCGCCACCTCGTTTGAGAAACGCGTGTGGGTGTGTCTCAGTAGTGTCTGCAGGGCCTGGAGAACAAACTGTATTTACCCTGGCTTCAGTTCAGTTCAGTCGCTCAGTTGTGTCCTACTCTTTGCGACCCCATGAATCGCAGCACGCCAGGCCTCCCTGTCCATCACCAACTCCCGGAGTTCACTGAGACTCACGTCCATCGAGTCAGTGATGCCATCCAGCCATCTCATCCTCTGTCGTCCCCTTCTCCTCCTGCCCTCAATCCCTCCCAGCATCAGAGTCTTTTCCAATGAGTCAACTCTTCGCATGAGGTGGCCAAAGTACTGGAGTTTCAGCTTCAGCATCATTCCCTCCAAAGAAATCCCAGGGCTGATCTCCTTCAGAATGGACTGGTTGGATCTCCTTGCAGTCCAAGGGACTCTCAAGAGTCTTCTCCAACACCACAGTTCAAAAGCATCAATTCTTTGGCACTCAGCCTTCTTCACAGTCCAACTCTCACATCCATACATGACCACAGGAAAAACCATAGCCTTGACTAGATGGACCTTTGTTGGTAAAGTAATGTCTCTGCTTTTGAATATGCTATCTAGGTTGGTCATAACTTTCCTTCCAAGGAGTAAGCGTCTTTTAATTTCATGGCTGCAGTCACCATCTACAGTGATTTTGGAGCCCAGAAAAATAAAGTCTGACACTGTTTCCACTGTTTCCCCATCTATTTCCCATGAAGTGATGGGACTGGATGCCATGATCTTCGTTTTCTGAATGTTGAGCTTTAAGCCAACTTTTTCACTCTCCTCTTTCACTTTCATCAAGAGGCTTTTTAGTTCCTCTTCACTTTCTGCCATAAGGGTGGTGTCATCTGCATATCTGAGGTTATTGATATTTCTCCCTAGCTTACGTTTGGCTAATTTCTTTCTTTCTTTTTTTTAAGGCTTATTGGTGACTTTTCTAACTATCCTGAGGGCTGACTTTGATCTCATCTCTCTTTCTCCGTCAGTTCTCTGCACACTCTCTCCCCACCCGCTTTCCCCAGGAGGATTCCTGTGATGGTTAGTTTCACGTGTCACCTTGGCCAGGCTCTGGTACCCAGCGATTGGATCAGACTCAGATGTTTCTGTGAAGTTATTCTGTAGATGTGGTCAACAGCTAACGTCAGTTTTTTCCCCCGCCATCCTACACAACTTGTGGGATCTTAGTTCCACCACCAGGGCTCGAATCTGTGCCCCCTTGCAGTGGAAGTGCTGAGCCTTAACCACTGGCCCTCCAGGGAAGCCCCTCAGGGAAAGCTCTTCAGGCCAGCAGCACCCTGAATTACCTGGCCTACCCCTTCGGCCTCGTCTCTGGGCCCTGCCTCTGTCTCGGTCAGCTTATTGCCAATAAACTGCTGTGTATAATAACGAGTCACTCCTCCACTGAGGGACTTTGTTGTTGTTCAATCACTCAGTCATGTCTGCCCCTTTGTGACCCCATGAACTGCAGCACGCCAGGTTTCTCTGCCCTTCACCATCTCCCAGATTTGCTCAGACTCATGTCCATCGAGTCAGTGATGCCATCCAACCATCTCATCCTCTGTCGTCCCCCTCTCCTCCTGCCTTCAGTCTTTCCCAGCATCAGGGTCTTTTCCAGTGAGTCAGTTCTTCACATCAGTGGCTTGCTCCTGGTTTATTCAATTCCTATTGAAGCCCTAAAGCACACCATATAAGAAACGCTACTGTTCTGGGTCCAGCATGCTGTGAGGAGGCCCAAGCAGGCCACATGGAGGTGTCGGACCAGTCCCAACAGTCACTACGTGGAGAAGAGCCAGGCTCCAGACGTCTGGGCCAACCGAGTCAGCCCCAGCCGCCCAGCCCTTCACACGTGCCCCCTCCATGCATCCACGGGGTCGGAGAGGCTGCCCTCCCTTCGTGGCCTGCCCCACTCTCTACTCGTAGGCTGATTTCTCTGACAAGCACGGAATAATGAGCATAAGAAAATGTTTTTTTCATGATACTTCCACACCATAGAATAGAAAGGTCTTTTCTTGTATTGGATTAATTCCCACTTTTTTTTTTTTAACAGGGAGTGGGGGGGAAGCTTTTTGGCAATTAGAAAAAAAAATGCTTGTCTTCTGAGCTCCCTCCCATAAATCTGTATGGTTTATGGAATGTGTAAGAGGTGTTTTTTAAATCTTCAAATGTAAAATTAAACCAGAAAAAAAAAAAAGACTTGGTGGCTTAAGAGAACAATCCTTTAATCTCATGCTCCTGGGTCTGTAGGCTGGAGGGAGGTTCTGCTCCTTGAGGCCCAGGCTGGGAGGGGCACTGGGCATATTCTTACCATACAGAGCTAGAAGCTTCCAGAAGGACAGGGGAAACCCACAATGCCTGTGGAGGTCTACATACGAAATAAAAAATTGAAGGGTAAAGAGAGCATGTCCAGCAGAGACAGGGACGGTGGAAGGCATAAAATAGGAGTATGGGCTTAAGAAACACAAATTACTGTGTATAAAACAAGCTACAAGCACATATTGTGCGAAATACAAAATATAGCTAATTTTTATATTAACTACAAATGGAGTGTAGCCTTTAACAATCGTAAACCGCTATGCTGTACACCTGAAACATATAATATTGTACAGCGACTATGCTGCTGCTGCTGCTGCTAAGTCGCTTCAGTCGTGTCCAACTCTGTGAGACCCCATAGACGGCAGCCCAACAGGCTCCCCCGTCCCTGGGATTCTCCAGGCAAGAACACTGGAGTGGGTTGCCATTTCCTTCTCCAATGCATGAAAGTGAAAAGTGAAAGGGAAGTCGCTCAGTCGTGTCCGACTCCCTGCGACCCCATGGACTGCAGCCTACGAGGCTCCTCCGTCCATGGGATTTTCCAGGCAAGAGTACTGGAGTGGGGTGCCATTGCCTTCTCCGACATACTTCACCTTAATAATAAAAGCAGGTGTTACGGTTTAATGGGCAGCCTTGGGAGAACATAAAGTAATATGGTGTCTCACAGGGCTTTGTGATTCTGGTGACATACATTTATCACGTCATACATGATTGTACATTCACACTGCCTTCCCAACTATCTAAAAATGAGCTTGTGCTCATTTCTCTAATAGCCAAGTGAATAACTTACGAAGGCTCACCCTATGAAGAGAATAATTTAGGAAGTCTAACTCTATGGAGAAGCACTTTACAGTAATGGCAGGCCAATAATTACTCCTATTTCAAGTTCTCTGCTATAATCATTTGCCAACGTCAATGAGTTTTTCACTTTCTCTGCTCTCAGGTGGAACTACAGCAATCGTCTGAGACAAATGACTTCCATTGCTTAATGGTGAACTGTGGCATGCAAACCTCAGTGCTGTGTGACCTGGGGTGACTAACTTAGCCTCTCTGATCCTCAGTCTTTTGAGGCTCTGCGGACTCCGCCCCCTCCTTGAGGACGCGGAGTCCCGCCCCCATTTGCCCGCCCCGCCCTCCTAGGGCTCTTGGATAGGCTGAGAGTCTTCTTTCCACAGCGTGCCGACGCAGGGCCTTCTGGGAGTTGTAGTTTCGGTGACGCCGGCACGGCGGCGGGGTGGGGGGGCCTCAGTCGCTGTATGGGCGCAGCGCGGCGCCTTCTGGGAGTTGTAGTTCTTGGGAGCCCCAAACGGGCCGCAGCTCTCCCGGCGCGCGTGCACACAGCGGGTCGGCCCGGCGCTTGGAGCCGACTGTGGAGGCTGCTGCCTTGCTTCGTGAGGCCTGTATGTCCGCGCCACCGCGGGACGAGGGGCCTCAGGGGGTCCGCGTGAACCAGGTAGGGCCAGAAACTGTGGAGAAACTGACTCGAACCCGCCACGCTTGGCGGGAGCCGCCCGAGGCCTTCGAAACTGGTCCCGAGGCGAGGGCGCCGGGGTGTGGTGTGCGCATGCGCGGGTGGTGTGCGCGGGTCCCTGTGTGTGTCCGTGTGTCCCCGGTACGCCCTCACCCGCCCCGCGTGCCACTCCAGAAGTTTTTCCTGGTGCAGACGTGTATCTGCATGTGTCACCGTGCGTGTGAGCCCGCCTGTCACACCAGAACTTTGTGCCCGTGCACCTGTGCGTGTGACTTCGTGAGTCTGTCCCCAAGGGTCACCATCGGTTGGCACGTGCCTGACCGTCGCGGCCTTTGCCCGAAAATTCGAGCACTTGGGGACGTCTGTCTTTGTGTGACTTGGAGCATGTGTGGAATGTGCTCTCCTGGCTAGGTGTGAGGTATATAATTCCACAGTTCCTGGGTGTGCACCTGCGTGGGGAGGCTCCGCAGGTGTGTCTGCCAGCCTGGAGCCCGATGGTCTGTGTGTGCCTGAGCGTGGCGGGCCGTGCCTGCGGTGTTTATGAGAGACCTCAGGAGCGTGGAGTTGTGTGTGTGTGTGTGTGTGTGCGCGCGTGGGGGAGACGCTGCACACCTGTGACTCTGGGCCTGTGTGGAGCTCTGCCCACCGCGTAACTGCATGTGACGGGTGTGCCACTGCGGGTGGTGTGCCTGTTGGGTGGCCACCACGTGTGACTTACCGTGTGTGTAGCCGCGTGTGTGCGTGGGCAAGCGTGACCGCAGGTGCACTTGGAGTTGTGCACATGTGTGAGATGGCTGGCCTCCTCGTCACCCACAGCACATGGGAGTGTAAGGGCATCCGAGTGCCAAGGGAGGGATGCTGTTAACCGCCTCCCTCCCCCAGTTAGGTCGCGTGCCACCCCAGTGTGTGTCTGGGTGATGTGACTGCCTCTGGGCATGTCTGTGTCTCCCCTTTGGTTGCCTGTTTGTGTACCTGTCCGGCCCAGGTCCACCCCGCCCTGACTCCACCTACCGTCCCCACACGCACACGGAGGGGACACCCGGTGTGCGGCGTCTGCCCAGGCATCTGCCTTCACATCCCTGCTGCTTTCTTGCACAGACGTCTGCTGGACCCACGCGGGAGGCACGTGCAGCCGGGACAGGTGCCACAGCCCGAGGGAGGTGGATGGGACCCGGTGCTCCCAAACCCACGAGGTGGGTACCACTGCCTGCTCTGGGGACCCAGCCAGGCCCTGCTCAAGCCTGGGGGCTGCCGGAGGGGTGACCCCACACTGGGCCCGGCCCAGCCTGGGTCCCGCCGGCAGAGCGCTCGCCCTGCACAAAGACCCCGCACCACCTGCCCTCACCGCATCGTCCGGGTCTCCCTGCGCTCTGCCCGGTCACACTTCTCCAGCCCTCGCCCCGCGCCCAGCCCCTTTACTTGTCCTCTGACACCCTGGTTGTGGTCCCACCTTAGGCCCTTTGCACTTGGCGGTGCTCACAGGCCAGAATGCTGTCGCCATCACTTCCTCAGTGAGGCCTGCACTGGGGGACGAGCCTTCCAGGCAGCTGGAACGGCCGATGCAAAGGCCCTATGGCAGGAGCATGCCCGGAGTCATTTGTGGAACAGGGAGGAGGCCTTTGGCTGGAGAAGAGCAAGCTCAGAGCAGGCTGAAGTTGGGCGGCTGCTGTGCGGGCCATGGAGAGGAGTGAGGCTTTCATGGAGCCATTGGTGACTTTCAGTGGAGGGGAGAGAGGAAGGAGGAAAAGCTCCGGAGCCCTGGCATCGCAGCTTCCAGGAGCCTCACTGTGGAATAAAGAGCTAATACGTGGCAACGGCTTAAAGCAGCAGGCCCCAGCCGTTTTGGCACCAGGGACCAGTTTCATGGAAGACAGTTTCCAGGGAGGCTCAGGCCCAGGGGGCAGACACACGACCGTCTGGATCCACGGTCTTTCAGGGAAGGGTGTGCTCAGGGGGTTATGCCATCACCCCCAGGATGGCCCCCGACTCGTCCGCCCACCCCAGGGGTCTGCCCCCAGTGGCGGATACTGACCGCGGTACACACCAGGAGTGAGGGCTTCAGTATACATTTTGCGTGGACACAGTTGAATCCCTAGCAGCAGGGTTGAGAGACACTTGGTTGCTGCACCTGGCGGGTATTGGGGTGCTCTGAGTCCCAGGATCCTGTTCAACGTCCTGTTGAACACAACGCACAGGGTGGCCCCAGGACACCAGTCTGACCCAGGCAGCCGGTAGACAGGCCCCTCGCTGACCCTTTCCCAGCCTGAGACCGGTGACAGACCAGTTTGGTTCTCCATTGTTTTCTTTCTTTCCTTCCTTCTTTCTCTCTCCCGCTTCTCCTCCCCTACTTTTCCCATAACAAAGATGTGAAATCGAGGCAGCAGCTCGGAAAGCCGGGATGGAAGCACTCCTGGAGGGCGCCGCTCCCCAGAGCTCCAAGTTGGGAGAAACCCCCAAACCCGAGGGTGGGTTCAAGGACGGGCCAGAGAAGGCGGAAACCTGTTTGAAGCAGGAGGCCCGCAAGGAAAACCCCACCAGGGACGGGGTGCCCAAGCAGGATGAGCTCGCCGCCGGAACCCCCGAGACCAACTGCAGCCCCCTGACTCCCCAGGCCGACCACCGGCCCCAGAAGCGTGGCGCTCCAAGAAAGCGCAGGACCCTGAAGAAGGCAGCCGCCAGCGCGGAGCCGGAGCCAGAGGAGGTGGCGGAGCGAGGGGGCGGTGGCCCCAGCAAGCCGTGGAAGTGTGGGGACTGCGGCAAGGCCTTCAGCTACTGCTCGGCCTTCACGCTGCACCAGAGGACGCACACCGGGGAGAAGCCGTTCCCCTGCGCGGACTGTGGCCGCGCCTTCAGCCAGAGCGCGCACCTGGCGCAGCACCGGCGCGTGCACACGGGCGAGCGGCCCTACGCCTGCGCCGAGTGCGGCAAGGCCTTCAGCCAGGGCTCCTATCTGGCGGCGCACGGGCGCGTGCACACGGGCGAGCGGCCCCACCACTGCACCGACTGCGGCAAGGCCTTCGCGCGCCCCACGCACCTGGTGCAGCACCGGCGCGTGCACACGGGCGAGCGGCCCTTCGCCTGCGGCCAGTGCGCCAAGGCCTTCCGCAGCCGCTCGTCGCTGCGGGAGCACCAGCGCATCCACACGGGCGAGAAGCCCTTCGCCTGTGCGCGCTGCGACAAGGCCTTCCGCTTCTCCTCGGCGCTGCTCCGCCACCAGCGCACGCACACGGCCCAGCGGCCCTACACGTGCGGCCAGTGCGCCAAGGCCTTCACGCAGGCCGCGCACCTGGCGCAACACCGCGGCGTGCACACGGGTGAGAAGCCCTTCGCCTGCACTGAGTGCGGCGCACGCTTCAGCCAGAGCGCCTCGCTCACCGAGCACCGGCGCATCCACACGGGCGAGAAGCCCTTCGCCTGCGCGCAGTGCGGCAAGGCCTTCACGCAGGTGTCGCACCTGAGCCGCCACCGGCGCACGCACACCGGCGAGCGGCCCTACGCGTGCGGGGCCTGCGGCCGCGCCTTCAGCAACCGCTCGCACCTGGTGCAGCACCACCTGGCGCACACGGGCGCGCGGCCCTACAAGTGCCCGGAGTGCGGCGCCGCCTTCGGCCACGTGTCCTCCCTGCTCGAACACCAGAAGGTGCACACGGGCGAGAAGCCCTTCCGCTGCGGCGACTGCGGCCGCGCCTTCAGCCACGGCTCGTCGCTGACGCTGCACCGGCGGACGCACACGGGCGAGCGGCCCTACGCCTGCCCCGAGTGCGGCAAGGCCTTCAGCAACCGCGCCTACCTGGTCCAGCACCACATCGTGCACACCGGCGAGAAGCCCTATGAGTGCGGCGGCTGCGGCAAGGCCTTCAGCTTCTCCTCCGCGCTCATCCGGCACCGGAAGACCCACGCCGCGGGCAAGAAGGCGGGGGCTCCGCTGGGCCCCACGGCCGCCGCCGCACCCACACCCGCGCTCCCGGCGGGAGGAGGAGCCTGCTGACGTGACAGCGGGGAGCCTGCAGAAACCTCGGTGCTGGTGGTGGCTGCTGTTCAGCCTTTCAGTCGCGTCCAACTCTTGGCGACCCCGTGGCCTGCAGCACGCCAGGCTTCCCTGTCCTTCAGTATCTCCCGGAGGTCGCAGACTCATGTCCATTGAGTCGGTGATGCTGTCTAACCATGTGATCCTCATCCTCTGTACATGGTACAGCACATAACCTTGGTGGCCCAGCCCAAGCATGAAGCCTGAGATCTACGGGGACCTCCTATAGGTGGGGTCTCACTGAACCTTCGCTACCTCGTGCTCAGGCTCTTGGTGCTGGCCAGGAGACACACCACCATCCCAGTGATGCCCCTGGGGAAACCGAGGCTCTGAGAGGCTCCGTGAGGTTCCCTCCTCACTCGAGGCTGATGTCACAGTGCCAGGATCAAGCCCACATCTGCCAGTCTCCCTGGTTCAAAATCATAAAGAGAGAAGTGTGTGTGTGTGTGTGTGTGTGTTGTGTGGCCACTCAGTTGTGTCCGACTCTTTGCGACCCCACGGACAGTGGCGCCTGCGAGGCTCCAGTGTCCATGGGAGTCTTCAGGCAGGAATACTGGAGTGGGTTGCCATTTCCTCCTCCAGGGGATCTTCCCGACGACCCAGGGATCAAACTCCCGACTCCTGCAGTGCGGGCGGATGCTTTACAACTGAGCCACCAGGGAAGCCCATAAAAAGGTCAGCTAACTCAGATAACGATGAATGTTATGGACAGGATTTTAAAAGATATGGGGAAGTGATTCTGCCTTATACGTGAGTTAATTTTAATTTTATGCTAACTAAAATCCTCCAATACTTTGGCCACCTGATGTGAAGAACTGACTCATTGGAAAAGACCCTGATGCTGGGAAAGATTGAAGGCTGGAGGAGAAGGGGATGACAGAGGATGAGATGGTTGGATGGCATCATGACTCAATGGACATGAGTTTGAGCAAGCCCTGGGAGTTGGTGTTGGACAGAGAAGTCTGGCCTGGTGAATGGGTTCGCAAAGAGTGACACGACTGAGCGACTGAACTGAACTAAAATAGCTTGTTTGTGGCCTATCAAACACGCATGGTACGTCTGCTTTAATTAGAAAAGAAAAGGGCATCTGGGCCAGAAGTAGAGCACGTGCTGCCTCCCTTCCTGGGACGCCAGTGCTGACACTCCATCAGTAATACTTCATTCCCAGGTGCCAAGGCCAACTGCCTGGCGGTCCGTTTGTTTTGAAAACTTGAAGAAACATGTCTCTGACGTGTTTAACGTTTTGTTCTGACAACACGTAAAACTGTTGAAAACCATGCTTCTCTGGAGCAATTTTTCAGAATGATCTGGGAGGCTGTCTTCTGGGCTGTAGTCCTCAGTTTGACTCAAATAAAACTCTTCTATTTTTATTGTACAGTATTCATCGATTATTTTCATTGACAGGGAATTGGTGGTATTTATGAGGCTGGGCAGATCACTCCCAGGGGATGACAAGCGAATGAAAGAAAGGAGCCAACCCAGAGAGAAGTTTGGGGAAAGACTGCTTGGACCCGCCGGTCGCTGAGGTCTGGCATCTGGAGCGTAGGGCTGACAGATGAGGGAGGCTCCTTGTAACAGGAGAGGGGACCCGCCTGAGGTCAAGGGGGAATGCAGATCGGACACCGAAGGCACGCTGCTCCTCAGACACCCCATCACAATCACGTCTCGACCCTGCCCAGGCCCAGTATTGCCCGTCTGTTTGCGCGTCCCCCAATTCTGATGGGTGACACCCTGCAAGAACCACGCTACCTGCCCTGCCCATCATATCATTTTCCGATCCCCACGGCCCCGCCCCTCGCCGCAGGCTCCACCCCCCCTCTGCAACTGCGCCTGCGCGCTCCAAGGCCGGCACGACTCCCAGAAGCCCTTGGGGTATGCTTCTGTCTCGTGAGGCAGCCTGTACGCCCAGCCAGACCCGCTGCTCGTGGGGGTAGCCGCGGGCCGGAAGGGCCGGGAGCGGCTGACCTGGGGCGGGGCTGACGGGCCCTGGCCTCGCCGCCGCCTGAGCTACCCTTGGCGCCTCCGCGACGCCGGCCGGGACTCCGTTTCCCAGAGGGCGCCGCGGCGGTGGACACGCCCCCTTCCGGCGGCGGCGCGCGGCCCGGCTCCCTGCGGGCCCGGCGGGGTGGTGGGCTCGGCTGCCGGGCGCGCGCGGGCCGGGGTGGGGCGGGCCGGCGGCGGGGCGCGCTCGGCGCCGACATGCGGGGGGCGGTGAGCGCGGGCCCCCGCGGGCTGGGGTCGCAGCCGCGGCGAGGCGCCCCCCGCGCCAAGCCCAGGGCGGGCCGAGGTCGGAGCGCGGGGACCCCGGTCGCCTTCGCCCGTCCGGCCCGGGGAAGGCCGCGCTCAAGGAGTGGCCCCACGTCTAAGGGCCGGCGAGGAGCGGCGACCACGGGACCGGAGGACAGAGGTGGGGGTGGCGAGCGGACGGGACGAACCATCCTGTCAGGGTGAGGGGAGCGTGGTGTCTGGGGCAGAAGGCTTCCCGGGGCCCAGGTGCTGGTGAATGGCGTCCCTGGGCTGTGGGGGGTGGGGGGACGGGAATCCAAAGCTTGGAAACTCAGCCTGAGAGCGTCGGTCAGGGTCACCCTCGCCGGACACCCCTCTGTTTCAGTGCTCCCAGAAACCCGCCTCCGCACCGTGGTTGCCCCTTGTAGGCTAGTGACCTTATTCCGGCTGCCCCTTCAAAATTGGTCCCCGGCCGCTCATGCTGGAGCATTTGATTCTCCACCTGTTGAATCCGTTTCGTATTTGTAGCCGTCGTTTAAAACGCAGCAGGAAGGGACAGGTGGAGACCTGGCCTCTAGCTGCTTCTTTCTCTTCCCCCAGCTCTGCCTTCCAGGGACACGGCCGCCCTCCGGGAGAGGGGGCCCAAGCAGGAGGCTGCCGGGACAGGAGTTGAACGGCAAGCCACGTCCCAGGTGAGGGGGCGTTCCCTCTTCTCCTCTCTGAAAGGCAAGCTTGCTTTTCAGGGCTTAATGACGTTTATTTTCTTTTAGAAGTTTTCAGTGTAAGAGACCTGTCGGGGGAGCTGGTTCCCATTTGCCCACATTCTGGTGAGTGGTGGGCTACAGGGGCAGCCCAGGGCCTCCCTCCCTGCTTCCTCTCCATGTCTTTCTCTGTTTGTCGGTCACTGAAGGACTGAGTCAGCCCCTCCCTAGAGTAAGGTGCTCCTCAGCACAGACAGGACAGCCCCTTTGTTGAACCTGGTTTGTCTGATGTTCTCTTTGAGCTACGCCCTGGAGAGACAGATGGCTGAGCCCTGGCCCCTGCTCCCTGGGAGCTGTTAGTGGAAAGTCGTGGAAGCATACAGGGTTCTGAATGTGAGTTCTAGCATGGTGATAGTGGGCTGGAGGAACTCTCGGTGTCTCGGCACCTGTCGGGGAAGGGGAGGGAGGTGATCTCTGAGCCCCATGTTTCCTTTTTCAGTATTTTTCTTTGGCTGTGCTTGGGTCTTCATTGCAGCGTACGGACTTCGTGCAGTTACACTGCCAGGGCTTCTCGTGGTGGCACGTGGGCTCTCTAGTTGCTTAGCTGCCCTGCGGCATGTGGGATCTTTGTTCCCCGACCAGGGATCGAACCTGCGTCTGCTGCATTGCTAGGCGGATTCTTAAGCACTGGATCACCAGGGAAGTCCCAGGCCTCATGTTTTGCAGGAAGAGAAAAGGTTTGGCAGACAGAAGAGGGAAGGGCAGCCCTGGTGTGGTGTGTAAGGCTATCTTTTCCCGCTTGGTTGTGTTGCTTCTTAGAATGTTGATAAACTGTCTCCGTCCGCTGTGTCTCCTACGTGTCATCGCCAGCTCCTCCATGTATGAGCCAGGTTCAGTCGCCCAGTGAGCTCCATCCACATTACCAAAGGCAGCGCTCAGGTCTTGGTCTTTCTTGACTGTTGCTGGCATCTGAGGTCGTTCAGGGTTGCCAGGCTGACACTGTGAAGGGCCAGGTAGTAAATATTTGGGGCTGCAAGGCTGTGAGGTCTCTGTTGCAGCTGCTCCCCTCTGCCTTCTAGAAGCAGCCACAGAGCATACATAAGTGATTGGGCGGGGCTGTGTTCCAGTGAAACTTGATTGACAGAAACGGGTAACGGTCACCCCTGAAAGAGCTCACCGGGCGGCCACCCTTCCTGACTTCTCCGCTGCCGCAGCTCTTCATCATCCTGAGCTGCAGCTGTCGCTGGGCCTCCGGGCCCTGTACTTCTCTCTGTTCTTGTCTGCCCGCCTTCCCCTGTTCTCGCCTGTACAGACTAGCCACGCGCCGGCTTCTCCCGGTCCACCTTTCCAGCCCAGTCCTCTCTCTGAGCTCCAGGCCTCCGTGTCCAGCCGTGTGTCCGGTAGGGAGCTCACAGCGGACACATCCAGCCCCAGGCTCCTGGGTTCCTCCCATAAACCAGCCCCTGCCGCAGCTTGCCTCTGCCGGTCTGCGGCAGCTTCATACCCCAGTTCGTCAGGCCAGAGCTGGCGTCACTCCTGTCTCCTCTGCTGGCCTCACCTCCCGTGTTCGGTCCGTCGGCAGATCCCGTCAGCGCTGTTTTCGCCTTGTGCCCACACTCTGACAGCCGTCACCGCCCCTGCACCCCCGCCGCGGTCCTCCTTATCTTACCGTCCGCCGCTTCAGCTCATGCCCCCCGTGATCCCCGCCCAGCGCCGCAGCCAGAGAAGTTTGTGCTGTCGAGGTCTGCTCAGACCATCCTGTGGCTTCCCCTGCTCGGGGCTGAGGGGCCCCCTGCCACCTGGTGCCGCCTCTGACCCGGACTGCACGCCCCCATCACTCACTTTGCCTTCTAGAAGTTGCCTTCTCCTTTTCCTGATTGTGCTGTCTAAAGCTTCAGAGCCTCCCACCCAGATTCCTCACATCCCTCTTCCCTGCTTTACTTGTGAAAGACTCTTAGCACTTTCCAGCATCCCATATGCTTAATTTACATGCTTTTCTGTTGTCTGATTCTCTTACCACAAAGTACGTTTGACACAGGCAGGAGTTTTCAGTAGTTTTGCCCCAGTGCCCGATGCAGCAAATACACGGTGGATGAATGTGTGAACATAGTCTTTTAAAGTGCTCTTGGAAACCAATGTTTCACTATTTAGTATAGTGTCACAATAATAACTTTTATGCTTAGAATGTGCATTGTCTCTGATTATTTCATGTGAGTATATTCCCAGAAGTTTTTCTTACCTTGTGGATTAAAGTTCATCAAACTTATAATGAAAGCAAAATTCTTTAAAAATTATATGTGGGTGGAATAGCAGTATGGCCTCAAAAACTAGAATTCTAGTTTTTACTTTTTTACTAAAAAAAGTAAATGTCACCAAAATAATTTATTACAAACTTTTCATTTGTGCACTTGAAAAATTACCTGAATTGAATTGAACAACAACAAAAACCCTCTTTAATATATTTTTTTCTATAAGATATTAATTTCTATTCATCTTTTCCTGTAAAAGCACAGTATTTTTCTGTGAGGATAAGCTTGCTCTGTAGTTTTTATTTCTTTGTTTTTGAAGTCCGTCTCATCTTTATTATGACAGTACTAAGGCACCGGATCACATTCTGTATGAGGTACAGATTCTATAGCTGTGGCTTTTCTCAGGGTGTAGTGTGACTCTGTGAAACCCATTTGAAAATCTCCGCACCTATATGATGGCAAGAGGAATGAGAACAGGACCTGCACATTCTCGCTGTGTGCTCACGTGGAGGAGGGGGCTGGGGAGCCTCTTCTCTAAGGACACTCATCCCATTCATGGGCAGCGGGTGGGCGGTTTCCCACAGTCCCTGTCTCCAAATAATACCTTCACACGGGGTGTTGGGATCTCAGCATGTGACGGGTAGGGGGACAGAAACATTCAGACAGAACTAACCAAAATCATTAGTTCTGTGCACGAGGAGCCATCTGTAGAAACTGGGAAAACAGCTTCAGAGGATGTGTACTCACTCTGACATGGGGCCCCTCTGGAATATGGGGTTAGAGAGGTGGGGAAGGGACGTTTCTTATCAAGGAAAAAAACGCAGCCAGAAAACCCAGTTGCCGAGTACAAGAAAATATTTGAACTTGCATTCTTCTCCTTACGGGCCGCACAAGTTCCAGTTTTACCAAAGACAAAGTAGTGACAGATGCTAGAAAAACAGGCAACATTTCCTCTGGCTCCAGCTTAAAAAGCTACTGTAAAGATGCTGTAGTATATGCATCTGTAGTGTATACGGCATATGCTATATACAGATACAGTAATTTGTATACAATTGATATGCTACGTACACTGTATATGTTTTGCTTCATTTAGTAAGGAATATCTGAAAGCTGTTTGAATATTGGGGAAAAAAAAAAAGCATAAGGGTTGCCAGCCAAGGAGCAGGAAGACTTAGAATGGAAGATTGGAATCTGCAAAAACCCGTCTTTTAGAACTGGGTCAGAAAAAGTAGCCCCATCTGAGCACCTGTGCCTTTGAACGCAGTTGAAAATATCTGCCAAAAAATATCTGCAGTGAAATGTTTTATTTGTTTCTAAACCACTTTATTGAGGCAAGATTGACACATAGCTGCACATTTTTAATATGTACAACTCAATGAATATGAGGATAAACATACACCCACAGAACCCTTGTGACCCGTCTTTACAGTTCGGTTAAAGATGTCTTCAAAGTTTGTGTGAGTTAAGGAACATGTGATTGTACATTGTTCAACAGATACCGAACCTCCAAGGTGCTTTTTGTTTCCAGTACAACGATATCAGTCTTTAAGTGGAAAGGTGGGGCCTTGGTCAGCATCGACACATTGTTTATGAAACACCACATTCTGAGTGCCATGCTCTTGACGTGGGTCACATGGGTTTATTTCCCCATTCCTTTTTCTCTCTTTTTTTTTTTTTTTTCCCCTCGGAGAGGAAGAAGGACTCGTTATTACCTGCAGGAAGTCGGGATTTTTCCCAGAGCGTGTCTCTCTGTCCCCATTCTTGTGCTGATCCAGACCACTTGCCTGTCCTCGTGGCAGAAAAGGCTCTGGTACCGGTTGTGCATGGGACAGCTCAGCCTCCCTTGTTTGTTGTTTGAATCGACGTGCTCCTGTATTTTACTTGTGTGCCCCCGCCACCTGCACAGAATTGCCACTTCTCCAAGGGGTAGGGGCACTCTCTCTTTCTCTGAAGTTTATGACTGAATGAGGCCCAATCATTGACTGGATTTCCACATTATCAGACAGTACTCTGTACACATAAAATCTCCTACCTAAAATGGAGAGGAAGTAATTCTTAGCCCCTATGTTAGTCTGTGAGGGCTGCCATGACAGAACTCCACAGGGTGGGCAGCTTCAGCGACACAGTGATTTTTCACAGTTCTCGGGGCCAGAAGTCCGAGACCGAGGGGTCAGCAGAGGTGCTTTTCCGCAAGGTCTCCCTCCGCTCCCACCACCTGTGGTTTCTTCCTCTTACGAGAGCACGGGTCCGTGCGACTCCACGCAGCTCTCGATCACCTCTCTGAAGTCCAGCCACATTCGGGGTACAGGGGCTGGGGGGGGGGCGTGTTCTGCGTGTGCACCGGGGGTGTGAGCTCTGGTCCAGCGCGCACGCGGTCGTGTCGCCCCAGAGCCCGCTGACGTTCGGTGACGTGGCAGTGGAGTTCTCCGGGGAGGAGTGGGCCTGGCTGGACTCGGCCCAGAGGAGCCTGCACCGGAGCGTGATGCTGGAGAACTACAGGAACCTGGCCTCGCTGGGTAAGGGCCGGCTGCTGCCCCCGCCCCGCCCGCCGCAAGGACCGACCTGTGCGTGACCGCCTGCCCTGTCTTCTTACGCATTTAGGGCTTTGCCTGTCTAAGCCCGAGATGATCTCGTCGTTGGAGCAGAGGAAGGAACCCTGGGCTGTGAAGAGGAAGTCGACCAGAGGCATGCGCCCAGGTGAGCATGGCGGGGGCGGGGACCCACGGCACCGCGCCCTCGGACGCCTGGGACCACCACCAGACTGCTGAACCGCCCCGCCCCCGAGGGAAAATCGAGGAAGCGAGGCCTGGGCTCTGCACGTTTCCTCTTCCCTGCCTCTCCACCTGCATTCCCCCCGCCCCGCCCCCCCCGCCCCCCCCCCCCGCCCCCCCCCGCCCCCCCCGCCCCCCCCCCCGCCCCCCCCGCCACACCAGCCTGGTCCGCTCTCTGCACCTCCTCTGTCTGCAGCTCCTCTGACCTTCCATCACTCAGACTTACGCAGTCACCTCTGCTCCTCACAAGGCTGATGCTGCTGTGGTTCTGTCTCATTTCCCTTTGATGAAATGACTTGCACTCAGGGTCTTCCTCTGACTGATTTCCACTGTGTCAGCTTTGAGTGAGGCCGCAGGTGCTGGCTGGGAGGTCGAGGGCGAGCCCTTGGAGAAGTCCCATGGGCGAGACGACATGTCTCTGTGCACAGAAGTGCAACAGAAAGGGCTGTCTCACATGTGACAAGTGTAAATAGGGACTCAAGGAAGAAAAGGTTTCATCCTCAGTTTCACGCCAGGGGAACAAGGCAGGAGCATAGAGCCTCGAGGAGAAAGGCGAGAAGGAGGGGACAGGTCAGTAGGTCTGCAGGCGATCTGGGCTGGGCCATGATCGGTCTAGGATCCGGGGGAACGTGTGTGCAGACCGGCCGCACAGGCAGGCGACTGGCTCTCAGGAGAGGGCTCTGATCCTGATCCAACGGGACGTTCTTGCAGATGTTATGCTGGTGTTTAAACCACGGGGAGTATAGAGATTTCAGTCACAGCATTATTTCTGGGACATCAGGTTAATCACAAGGACTCAGAAGTACAGATTCCTCCTGGTGGGTCCTGTAATAGGAAATGACTACCGTCCCTAAAGAGTGGAGAATCTCGTAAGACCCCTTTGTTCAAACCATACTTCGGAGGAAAGTTTATATCCATAGAACAGTTATCAACTGCATCAACTCCCATGGGTCATCATACTCCCAGGGTCATTGTACACCCAGGAGAACTGGAACGGTGTTTCAGGGGAAAGTTTTCCTCTTATCGTCAAACTCGGTGGCTTTCTCTGAGCTGGTTTCCTGAGACAGAACTGGTTTTTTCCCCTTCTGTTGATGCTTTCTTTCTCTCTTTCTCAGTTAGAATCTCTAGCTCAGATTCTACTTGATGTTGAAGACTTGGCACATACAGCCAGGATCTGAACATTGGTTAGTTAGCATCGTAATAATTTTTTTTAAAGTTTACATTATAAATGTAATGTAAACAAGAGGAGCAAGCGAAGAAACCTTTGCTAAATAAAACGGAGAAAGATTCAGAGAGACTTAGTAAGCGTTTCCTCCTGTGGCCTCTGCCCGCTCTTTGTTCCGGCCGTGTTTCATCTTAGATTTAAATCTCTGAATTCTCTCATCTCCTGCACTTGGATCTCTTTCTCTGCTGCTAAGTCGCTTCAGTCATCTCCGACTCTGTGCAACCCCATCGATGGCAGCCCACCAGGCTCCCCCATCCCTGGGATTCTCCAGGCAAGAACACTGGAGTGGGTTGCCATTTCCTTCTCCAGTGCATGAAAGTGAAAAGTGAAAGTGAAGTCGCTCAGTCGTGTCCGACTCTAGGGACCCCATGGACTGCAGCCTACCAGGCTCCTCCGTCCATGGGATTTTCCAGGCAAAAGTACTGGAGTGGGGTGCCATTGCCTTCTCCTCTCTTTCTCTAGTCTCCTGCCAAAAGTATAACATGCATCACCCGCTCAACATCTAGGTGTGAAAACTCACATTGTGTGTGGTAGTATTAAAGCCACACACGTTTGGGATCAGAATGCCAGCGGATTGTGTAGAAAGCTTTCAAACGATATGTATTTTCTGAGAATCTTTTTCCATCTGGTTCCATTTGGGAAAATGTCTTCATACTAACATGTAGTAAAAGAGATACCTTCTTAAAACTATCCTTCAGACTCGCAGACTCTGCTGAAGACCCAGGAGTTGCCTTCAGAGAACAACTTCAGTGAAGAGGCGTTGTCCCAGGAGGTGCGCACTGAGAGACCCCCGGAGCGCTCCGTCCTCGGGGAAGGCTGGGCTTACGCCGCTGTGTGTGAGGGGCAGCCGGTGAGTCGGGCACAAGCAGAAAACTGGCAGGAGGCAGAGTTTGCGGGGTTCCAGAGGCTTCCCTGCTTCAGCAGGACAGGGCAGGTGGGAGACACAGTCTCCTTCACAAAGAAAGGCAGCTTTGGAGAGCGATCTCGTCTACAGCAAGTGTGGGCGGATTTCCATTTGAATCCAGGACTTCTTACACAGTGTTCCCCCGCGAGAGAGAGCAGCTGCAGTCAGACACACACGAGGGGGACACTGGGTCCCAGCGAGTCGTAGAGAAGTGTGTAAATCAGGATCGTTCCACATGTCGTGGGTGTGAGGGAGCTTTGAGCAGGATCTCAACCCTTCCTTGTCATCAGAGATGTCATACCAGAGGAAAACCCTCTACAGGATTAAGTGAACCCCGTGTGTCAGGTGTGAGGAAGCCTCCGGTGAGCTCTAGAAAGTCCACACGCTGTGGACATTCACTCTCCTCCACCATGTTGCAAGTTCTCCATGGAAGAAACAGTTTCCCCGATTTTTCAATCCTCCCCCCGCCACCTCCCTGCAAACTTAAACGACATAACCAGCTCCGTCGTTACATGACGGGGATCACTCAGAACTAGTGAGAATTCCTGGTACCCAGCGCCTCTCATGGTGTGTGGACATGGACACCCCAGAGCCAGGTCACGAACACGGCTCGATGGAAACGCATGTCTGCCATTGCAGGGCTTGGTGGCCGTCACGGACGTGGCCACAGACGTCTCGCAGCGGCCAGACCCTGCTGGGCAGAGTTTCTGTAGGAGCGTGGTGTGGGCGGACCGCCATCCGGGGACAGGAGGTAAGGCCCTTCCTCTCCCAGACCTGACTCTTCAGGAGCCCCCGTGCTTGTTCCTCGGTTGTGAATTGTGTGTGTTGGGGGGGCCGAGCAGGGGGAGCTGCCTTCTAAAGTGTGGGCTGAATTCTTACTCCTGCTTCGTAAGAGTGTGACGTTTGCAGAGTTGAAAGTTGAAAGTTTGTAGACAAGAAAGTAGGACAACTTTCTTTGTCATAGATACTCTTCACTTTTCTTCCTGGACCTTGCTGTAGTAAAACACTCTTCCATCCAAGCCAGGGAGCTGGTTGTCCGTCCGAGAACGCCCAGGGTGTGACAGACCTCGTGTCTTTTCCTGTGTGCAGGACGCTGTGCGTCTGAGCCAGACCTGGTCTCTTTGCTGGAGCGCAGGAAGGCACCCTGGACGGTGGATGGAGAGCTGGTCAGAGCCCCTTCCTCAGGTGAGCCAGGAGGCCGGGCGGAGACGCCCCTGCAGGGCGGGCGGCCCGTGCTTCTGTGGCTTGTTTGATAGCCCTTGTTTTCCATCCATGAACGCTGTTAAGTCTTCTATCCAAGAACACAGGATGTTTTTCCATTTATCTAGGTCTTCTTCATCTTACTCATCAACGTTGGTAGTTTTCACTTTACAGTCTAGCAGCTTTTTAGGTAATTTTATTCCTAAATAATTTATTCTTTCAGTGCTATATTTCATGGAATTATTTTCATAGTTCCTTCTCAGACTGTTCATTCCTAGTGTATGGAAATAGCTGATTTTTGTGTGTTGATCCTGTATTCTGCAGTTTTGGTGACTTGATACATTAGCCCTCATGCTCTTCTTATGGATCGTGTAGGGTTTTCTATACATGAGATCATATCGTCTGTGAATACAGTTTGCAGTCTTCCTTTCTAACTTGGATGCCTTTTATTTCTGTGTCTTCTCGCTCTGGCTGGAACTTCCCAGGCATCCTTGTCTTGTCACTGACCTAAGAAGGAAAGTCCTCAGTGTTTATGTGGCATTTTTTTTTTTTTATATGTGGCATTTTTAAGAAGAGCTTTTATTTTCCCTTTTTTAAGATCATCTTTTCCCAGAAAGCTGACTCTCCGCATCATCTCTCTCCCCAACACAACTTTTATCTCCGTGTATTTATTGCAATATAACTGCTTGCACAATTTTTGGTTTTTGCTAAGTGATTTAGCAAAAGGATTTCAGGTATATTCACTCCTTCCTGCAAGTTTATAGTCTGAGATAAGATCTGTACTTGTTCTGAGGTATGTTAGAGGTAATTAGATATCGTGTCAGCACTCACTGTTTTTATAAAAGCAGTCTCTCCAGAATGACAAATTACATCGCAAGGCCCTCTCTGTTAGTAAAGGGCCAGAGAGGAATGGAGGGTTCTGTCTGGCTGGTGGTAGCAGACAGGTCGATGTAAAGTGGTTTCTACCTGAGTGCTGGGCTCCCGCCATCAGCAGACTCTGCTGCAGTTAATCAAATGAGACACAGTTGACGGAAACACCATTTCTGGTTGTGCAGGGGCTGCCAGGGTTTCAGGCCTCTAATGAATACTCAGTGGTAAAGAATCCGCCTGCAATGCAGGAGACAGGCTTTGATTCCTGGGTTGGGAAGATCCCCTGGAGTAGGGAATGGCAGCCCACTCCAGTAATCGTGCCTGGAGAATCCCATGGAGAGAGGAGCCTGGCGAGCCCCAGTCCATGGGGTCGAAAGAGCCTGACACAACTGGGTGACTGTAGCACAGCAACGAATGTTACAGAAAAGGCTGACCGTCTGTGCTTGGCCTGCTCCTGGACCAGCATCTGTGACGCGATGACTGCCCTGGCGTCGATGCTGCACGGCCAGGGGTGAGGGAACGAGCGTCACAGCCTGCGTTTTAGGTGGTGTGACTACAGAACAGTTTTCTAGCTCCTCATGCTTCTGACATGTAACTGGTTCCACAGATGCTGAATTTATTTAAACTTTTTCTCTTCACTTCTCCTGGGTTCCTGTATGAATCTGGTCTGGAGTCATCTTGCATATTCGAGACTGCACTTCCCGTGTGTCAGAGGTGCATGGCTTAATGGTTCCTTTACAGTTTTTTTCACCTGTGGGTGTCCCTTCCGTGTTCCAGAGGTACACCGTTTAGTACTTTCCTTAGGGTTTCATTCAGCAGTGAGTTCACTTTACCGTGTTTCAGAGGCGCATGGTTTACTGGTTTCTTTAGGGTTTCATCATCAGGGAATTCACTTTTCCATGTTTCAGAGGCGCGTGGTTTTGCGGTCTCATCATGGTTTCATTCACCAGTGAGTATACTTTCCTGTCTTTCAGAGGTGCACCGTTTTCTGGTTTCCTCATGGTTTCATCTCCAGTGAGTACGTTTTCCCATGTGTCAGAGGTGCATGGTTTAGTGGTTTCATCAGGGTTTCCTTCAGCAGTGAGTTCACTTCCCCGTGTTTCAGAGGTGCATGGTTCACTGGTTTCTTTAGGGTCTCATTCACCAGGGAATTTGCTATTCTGTGTGTCAGAGATGCGTGCTTTGGCGGCTTCACTTCATCATGGTTTCATTCACCTGTGAGTGTACTTTCCCGTGTTCCAGACGTACACAGTTTAGTGATTTCATCAGGGTTTCATTCAGCATTGAGTTCACTTTCCCGTGTGTCACAGGTACATGGCTTAATGGTTTCTTTAGTTTCTGTCACCAGTAAGATCACTTGGACGTGTTTCAGAGGTGCAGATTTTAGTGGTTTCATGAGGGTTTCATTCAGCAGTGAGTTTACTTTCCCGTGTTTCAGAGGTGCATGGTTTACTCGTTTCTTTAGGGTGTCCTTCATCTGTGAGTTCACTTTCCTATCTGTCAGAGGTGGATGGTTTACTGGTTTCTTTAGGGTTTCATTCACCACTGAGGTCACTTTTCCCTGTGTCAGAGGTGCACGGCTTAGTGGTTTCCTCAGGGTTCATCTCCAGTGAGTACACTTTTCCATGTGTGGGAGGTACACGTGTTAGTAATTTCTTTAGGGTTTCATTCACCAGTGAGTTCACTTTCCCGTCTGTCACAGGTGTGTGGTTTACTGATGTCTTCAGGGTTTCATTCACCAGTGAGTGTACCTTCCCGTGTTTCAGAGGTGCATCGTTCACTGCTTTCTTTAGAGTTTCATTTACCAGTGAGTTCACTTTCCTGTGTGGAAGATGTGCACGGTTTAGTGGTTTTTCATGGTTTCATTCACCAGTGGTTTCTCTAGGGTTTCATTCATCAGTGAGTTCCCGTATCGTGTGACAGAGGGGTACGGTTTAGTGGTGTCTTCAGGGTTTCCTTCACCAGTGAGTTCACTTTCCCGTGTTCCAGATGTCCTTGGTTTACTGATTTCTCTAGGGTTTCATTCACCAGGGATTTCACTTTGTGTGTGTCAGAGGTGCATGGTTTAGTGGTTTCATTCAGCAGTGAGTTCACTCTCCTGTGAGTTAGAGGTGCATTATTTAGTGGATTCATTAGGGTTTCATTCAGCAGTGAGTTCACTTTCCTGTGTGTCAGAGTTGCATGGCTTAATGGTTCCTTTATAGTTTTTTTCACCAGTGAGTTCACTTTCCCGTGTTCCAGATGTCCTTGCTTTACTGATTTCTCTAGGGTTGCATTCACCAGGGATTTCACTTTGCGTGTGTCAGAGGTGCATGGTTTAGTGGTTTCATTAGGGTTCATTCAGCAGTGAGTTCACTCTCCCGTGAGTTAGAGGTGCATTATTTAGTGGTTTCTTTAGGGTTTCATTCACCAGTGAGTTCACTTTCGTGTGTTTCAGAGGTGCACCGTTTACTGGTTTCCTTAGGGTTTCATCTCCAGTGAGTACACTTTCCCATGTGTTGGAGGTACATGTTTTAGTAATTTCTTTAGGGTTTCATTCACCAGTGAGTGTACTTTCCCGTCTGTCAGAGGTGCATGGTATACAGGTTTCTTTAGGGTTTCATTCACCAGGGAATTCACTTTTCCGTGTTTCAGAGGTGCACATTTTAGTGGTTTCCTCAGGGTTTCATCCACCAGTGAGTTCACTTTGCCGTCTGTCAGAAGTGCATGTCTTCCTGATTTCTTTAGGGATTTGTTCTCCAGAAGGTCACTTTTCCATGTATCAGAGGTGCATGGTTTAGTGATTTGATCAGGGTTTCATTCACCAGTGAGTGTGCTTTCCCATGCTTCAGAGGTGCACGGTTCACTGATTTCTTTAGGGTTTCATTCACGAGGGAATTCACTTTTCCACGTGTCAGAGATGCTTGGTTTTGTGGCCTCATCGTGGTCTCATTCACCAGTGAGTGTTCTTTCTGGTCTTTCAGAGGTGCATGGTTTACAGCTTTCTTTAGGTTTTCATTCACCAGTGAGTTCAGTTTCCCATCTGTCAGAGGTGCACAGTGTAGTGGTTTCTTTAGGGTTTCTTTCACCCGTGAGTTCACTTTCCCGTGTTCCAGACATACACAATTTAGTGGTTTCATCAGGGTTTCATTGACCAGTGAGTGTGCTTTCCTGTTTTTCAGAGGTGCACCATTGATTGCTTTCCTCAGGGTTTCATCTGCAGTGAGTACACTTCCTATGTGTCAGAGGTACACAATTTAGTAATTTCTTTAGGGTTTCATTCACCAGTGAGTTCACTTTCCTGTGTGTCAGAGTTGCATGGCTTAATGGTTCCTTTATAGTTTTTTTCACCAGTGGGTGTCCTTTCTGTGTTCCAGAGGTACACCGTTTAGTACTTTCCTTAGGGTTTCATTCAGCAGTGAGTTCACTTTACCGTGTTTCAGAGGTGCATGGTTTACTGGTTTCTTTAGGGTTTCATTCTCCAGGGAATTCACTTTTCCATGTTTCAGAGGTGCGTGGTTTTGCGGCCTCATCATGGTTTCATTCACCAGTGAGTATACTTTCCTGTCTTTCAGAGGTGCACCGTTTTCTGGTTTCCTCATGGTTTCATCTCCAGTGAGTACGCTTTCCCATGTGTCAGAGGTGCATGGTTTAGTGGTTTCATCAGGGTTTCATTCACCACTGAGTTCACTTTCTCATGTTTCAGAAGTGCACAGTTTACTGGTTTCATCAGGGTTTCATTCACCAGTGAGTTCACTTCCCCGTGTTTCAGAGGTGCATGGTTCACTGGTTTCTTTAGGGTCTCATTCACCAGGGAATTCGCTATTCTGTGTGTCAGAGGTGCGTGCTTTGGCGGCTTCACTTCATCATGGTTTCATTCACCTGTGAGTGTACTTTCCCGTGTTCCAGACATACACAGTTTAGTGATTTCATCAGGGTTTCATTCAGCAGTGAGTTCACTTTCCCGTGTGTCAGAGTTGCATGGCTTAATGGTTCCCTTACAGTTTTTTCACCAGTGAGTGTCTTTTCCATGTTCCAGAGGTGCACCGTTTAGTGCTTTCCTTAGGGTTTCATACAGCAGTGAGTTCACTTTACCGTGTTTCAGAGGTGCACGGTTTACTGTTTCCATCAGGGTTTCATTCACCAGGGAATTCACTCTTCCCGTGTTTCAGAGGTGCGTGGTTTTGCGGCCCTTCATGGTTTCATTCACCAGTGAGTGTACTTTCCCGTCTTTCAGAAGTGCGTGGTTTACAGCTTTCTTAGGGTTTCATGCACCAGAGAGTTCACTTACCCGTCTGTCAGAGGTTCATGGTTTACTGGTTTCTTTAGGGTTTACTTCACCCGTGAAGTCACTTTCCCGTGTTCCACATGTACACAGTTTAGTGGTTTCATCAGGGTTTCATTCACCAGTGAGTGTACTTCCCCGTCTTTCAGAGGTCCACCATTTACTGCTTTCCTCTGGGTTTCATCTCCAGTGAGTACACTTTCCCACGTGTCAGAGGTACACGTTTTAGTAATTTCTTTACGGTTTCATTCACCTGTGAGTTCACTTTCATGATTCAGAGGTGCACGGTGTATACTTTTCATCAGGGTTTCCTTCAGCAGTGAGTTCACTTCCCGTGTGTCAGAGGTGCATGGCTTAATGGTTCCTTTACAGTTTTTTTCACCTGTGGGTGTCCTTTCCGTGTTCCAGAGGTACACCGTTTAGTGCTTTCTTTAGGGTTTCATTCAGCAGTGAGTTCACTTTCCCGTGTTTCAGAGGTGCACAGTTTAGTGGTTTTATCAGGGTTTCATTCAGCAGTGAGTGTACTTTCCCGTATGCCAGAGGTGCATGGTTTAATGGTTTCTTTAGGGTTTCATTCACGAGGGAATTCACTTTTCCACGTGTCAGAGATGCTTGGTTTTGCGGCCTCATCGTGGTCTCATTCACCAGTGAGTGTCCTTTCCCGTCTTTCAGAGGTGCATGGTTTACAGCTTTCTTTAAGATTTCCTTCACCCGTGAGTTCACTTTCCCGTGTTCCAGACGTACACAATTTAGTGGTTTCATCAGGGTTTCATTGACCAGTGAGTGTGCTTTCCTGTCTTTCAGAGGTGCACCATTCACTGCTTTCCTCAGGGTTTCATCTCCAGTGAATACACTTTCCCATGTGTCAGAGGTACACAATTTAGTAATTTCTTTAGGGTTTCATTCACCTGTGAGTGTACTTTCCCGTGTTCCAGACATACACAGTTCAGTGATTTCATCAGGGTTTCATTCACCAGTGAGTTCACTTCCCCGTGTTTCAGAGGTGCATGGTTCACTGGTTTCTTTAGGGTCTCATTCACCAGGGAATTCGCTATTCTGTGTGTCAGAGATGCGTGCTTTTGCAGCTTCATCATGGTTTCATTCACCTGTGAGTGTACTTTCCCGTGTTCCAGACGTACACAGTTCAGTGATTTCATCAGGGTTTCATTCAGCAGTGAGTTCACTTTCCCGTGTGTCAGAGTTGCATGGCTTAATGGTTCCCTTACAGTTTTTTCACCAGTGAGTGTCTTTTCCATGTTCCAGAGGTGCACCGTTTAGTGCTTTCCTTAGGGTTTCATACAGCAGTGAGTTCACTTTACCGTGTTTCAGAGGTGCACGGTTTACTGTTTCCATCAGGGTTTCATTCACCAGGGAATTCACTCTTCCCGTGTTTCAGAGGTGCGTGGTTTTGCGGCCCTTCATGGTTTCATTCACCAGTGAGTGTACCTTCCCGTCTTTCAGAAGTGCGTGGTTTACAGCTTTCTTAGGGTTTCATGCACCAGAGAGTTCACTTTCCCGTCTGTCAGAGGTTCATGGTTTACTGGTTTCTTTAGGGTTTACTTCACCCGTGAAGTCACTTTCCCGTGTTCCACATGTACACAGTTTAGTGGTTTCATCAGGGTTTCATTCACCAGTGAGTGTACTTCCCCGTCTTTCAGAGGTCCACCATTTACTGCTTTCCTCTGGGTTTCATCTCCAGTGAGTACACTTTCCCACGTGTCAGAGGTACACGTTTTAGTAATTTCTTTAGGGTTTCATTCACCTGTGAGTTCATTTTCATGATTCAGAGGTGCACGGTGTATACTTTTCATCAGGGTTTCCTTCAGCAGTGAGTTCACTTTCCCGTATGTCAGAGGTGCGTGGTTGAGTAGTTTCCTCAGGGTTTCATTCACCAGTGAGTGTGCTTTCCTGTCTTTCAGAGGTGCACCATTCACTGCTTTCCTCAGGGTTTCATCTGCAGTGAGTGCACTTTCCCATGTGTCAGAGGTACACGATTTAGTAATGTCTTTAGCGTTTCATTCACCAGTGAGTTCACTTCCCGTGTGTCAGAGGTGCATGGCTTAATGGTTCCTTTACAGTTTTTTTCACCTGTGGGTGTCCTTTCCGTGTTCCAGAGGTACACCGTTTAGTGCTTTCCTTAGGGTTTCATTCAGCAGTGAGTTCACTTTACCGTGTTTCAGAGGTGCATGGTTTACTGGTTTCTTCGGGGTTTCATCATCAGGGAATTCACTTTTCCATGTTTCAGAGGTGCGTGGTTTTGTGGCCTCATCATGGTTTCATTCACCAGTGAGTATACTTTCCTGTCTTTCAGAGGTGCACCGTTTTCTGGTTTCCTCATGGTTTCATCTCCAGTGAGTACGCTTTCCCATGTGTCAGAGGTGCATGGTTCACTGGTTTCTTTAGGGTCTCATTCACCAGGGAATTTGCTATTCTGTGTGTCAGAGATGCGTGCTTTGGCGGCTTCACTTCATCATGGTTTCATTCACCTGTGAGTGTACTTTCCCGTGTTCCAGACGTACACAGTTTAGTGATTTCATCAGGGTTTCATTCAGCATTGAGTTCACTTTCCCGTGTGTCACAGGTACATGGCTTAATGGTTTCTTTAGTTTCTGTCACCAGTAAGATCACTTGGACGTGTTTCAGAGGTGCAGATTTTAGTGGTTTCATGAGGGTTTCATTCAGCAGTGAGTTTACTTTCCCGTGTTTCAGAGGTGCATGGTTTACTCGTTTCTTTAGGGTGTCCTTCATCTGTGAGTTCACTTTCCTATCTGTCAGAGGTGGATGGTTTACTGGTTTCTTTAGGGTTTCATTCACCACTGAGGTCACTTTTCCCTGTGTCAGAGGTGCACGGCTTAGTGGTTTCCTCAGGGTTCATCTCCAGTGAGTACACTTTTCCATGTGTGGGAGGTACACGTGTTAGTAATTTCTTTAGGGTTTCATTCACCAGTGAGTTCACTTTCCCGTCTGTCACAGGTGTGTGGTTTACTGGTGTCTTCAGGGTTTCATTCACCCGTGAGTTCACTTTCCCGTGTTCCAGACGTACATAATTTAGTGGTTTCATCAGGGTTTCATTCACCAGTGAGTGTGCTTTCCTGTCTTTCAGAGGTTCACCATTTACTTCTTTCCTCAGGGTTTCATCTCCAGTGAGTACACTTTTCCATGTGTGGGAGGTACACATGTTAGTAATTTCTTTAGGGTTTCATTCACCAGTGAGTTCACTTTCCCGTCTGTCACAGGTATGTGGTTTACTGGTGTCTTCAGGGTTTCATTCACCAGTGAGTGTACCTTCCCGTGTTTCAGAGGTGCATCGTTCACTGCTTTCTTTAGAGTTTCATTTACCAGTGAGTTCACTTTCCTGTGTGGAAGATGTGCACGGTTTAGTGGTTTTTCATGGTTTCATTCACCAGTGGTTTCTCTAGGGTTTCATTCATCAGTGAGTTCCCATATCGTGTGACAGAGGGGTACAGTTTAGTGGTTTCTTTAGGGTTTCCTTCACCAGTGAGTTCACTTTCCCGTGTTCCAGATGTCCTTGGTTTACTGATTTTCTAGGGTTTCATTCGCCAGGGATTTCACTTTGCGTGTGTCAGAGGTGCATGGTTTAGTGGTTTCATTAGGGTTTCATTCAGCAGTGAGTTCACTCTCCCGTGAGTTAGAGGTGCATTATTTAGCAGTTTCATTAGGGTTTCATTCAGCAGTGAGTTCACTTTCCTGTGTGTCAGAGTTGCATGGCTTAATGGTTCCTTTACAGTTTTTTTCACCAGTGAGTTCACTTTCACGTGTTTCAGACGTGCACAGTTTACTGGTTTCATGAGGGTTTTCTTCACCAGTGAGTTCCCTTTCCCGTGTGTCAGAGGTGCATGGCTTAATGGTCTCTTTACACTTTCTTTCACCAGGGAGTTCACTTTCCTGTGTTTCAGAGGAGCACAATATACTGGTTTCAGGAGGATTTCATTCACCAGTCATTTCACTTCCCCGTGTTTCAGAAGTGCATGGTTTACTGATTTCATCAGAGTTTCATTCAGCAGTGAGTTCACTTTCCCATCTGTCAGAGGTGGATGGTTTACTGGTTTCTTTAGGGTTTCATTCACCAGTGAGTTCACTTTCGTGTGTTTCAGAGGTGCACCGTTTACTGGTTTCCTCAGGGTTTCATCTCCAGTGAGTACACTTTCCCATGTGTTGGAGGTACACGTTTTAGTAATTTCTTTAGGGTTTCATTCACCGGTGAGTGTACTTTCCCGTCTTTCAGAGGTGCATGGTTTACAGCTTTCTTTAGGTTTTCATTCACCAGTGAGTTCAGTTTCCCATCTGTCAGAGGTGCATGGTGTAGTGGTTTCTTTAGGGTTTCCTTCACCCGTGAGTTCACTCACGTGTTCCAGACGTACACAATTTAGTGGTTTCATCAGGGTTTCATTCACCAATGAGTGTGCTTTCCTGTCTTTCAGAGGTGCACCATTCACTGCTTTCCTCAGGGTTTCATCTCCAGTGAGTACACTTTCCCACATGTCAGAGGTACACGATTTAGTAATTTCTTTAGGGTTTCATTCACCTGTGAGTGTACTTTCCCGTGTTCTTGACGTACACAGTTTAGTGATTTCATCAGGTTTTCATTCACCAGTGAGTTCACTTTCCCGTGTGTCAGAGTTGCATGGCTTAATGGTTCCTTTAGTTTTTTTCACCAGTGAGTGTCTTTTCCATGTTCCAGAGGTGCACCGTTTAGTGCTTTCTTTAGCGTTTCATTCATCAGTGAGTTCACTTTACCGTGTTTCAGAGGTGCATGGTTCACTGATTTCTTTAGGGTTTCATTCACGAGGAAATTCACTTTTCCACGTGTCAGAGATGCTTGATTTTGCGGCCTCATCGTGGTCTCATTCACCAGTGAGTGTCCTTTCCCTTCTTTCAGAGGTGCACCGTTTACTGGTTTCCTCAGAGTTTCATCTCCAGTGAGTACACTTTCCCATGTGTCAGAGGTACAAGTTTTAGTTAATTTCTTTAGGGTTTCAATCACCTGTGAGTGTACTTCCCGTCTGTCAGAGGTACATGGTTCACTGGTCTTTAGGGTTTCATTTACCAGGGAATTCGCTATTCCGTGTGTCAGAGGTGTGTGCTTTTGCGGCCTCATCATGGTTTCATTCACCTGTGAGTGTACTTTCCTGTCTTTCAGAGGTGCATTGTTTACTGGTTTCCTAAGTGTTTCATCTCCAGTGAGTACACTTTCATATGTCTAAGAGGTACACATTTTTGTAATTTCTTTAGGGTTTCATTCACCTGTGAGTTCAGTTTCCCCTGTGTCAGAGGTGCACGGTTTAGTGGTTTCTTTAGGGTCTCATTCACCATTTAGTTCACTTTTCGTGTGTTTCTGGGGTGCTCCATACTGGTGTCCTCACGGTTCATCTCTAGTGAGTACACTTGCCCATGTGTCAGAGGTACACATTTTCGTGATTTTTTTAAGGGTTTCATTCACCAGTGAGTTCATTTCCCCGTGTTTCAGAGGCGCATGTCTTTCTGGTTTCATCAGGGTTTCATTCACCAGGGAATTCACTTTTCCGTGTGTCAGAGGTGCGTAGTTTTGCGGCTTCACCGTGGTTTCATTCTCCTGTGAGTGTACTTTCCTGTCTTTCAGAGGTGCACTGTTTACTGGTTTCCTTGGGGTTTGATCTCCAGTGAGTACATTTTCCCATGTGTCACAGGTACACGTTTTAGTAATTTCTTTAGGGTTTCATTCAGCAGTGAGTTCACTTTGGTGTGTCATAGGTGCATGGCTTAATGGTTACTTTACAGTTTTTTTCAACCGTGAGTGCACTTTCACGTTTCAGAGGTGCACAATTTACTGGTTTCATCAGGGTTTCATTCACCAGGGAATTCCTTTTCCGTGTGTCAGATGTGTATAGTTCACTGATTTAATCAGGTTAGTGGTTTCCTCAGGGTTTCATTCACCAGTGAGTGTACGTTCACATGTTTCACAGGTGCATGGTTCACTGGTTTCTTTAGGGTTTCATTCACCAGGGAATTTGCTATTCCGTGTGTCAGAGGTACATGCTTTTGCGGCTTCATCATGGTTTCTTTCACCTGTGAGTGTACTTTCCTGTCTTTTAGAGGTGCCTGGTTTACTAGTTTCCTCAGGGTTTCATGTCCATTGAGTACACTTTCCTATGTGTCAGAGGTACACGTTTTAGTAATTTCTTCAGCGTTTCATTCAGCAGTGAGTTCACTTTCATGTTTCAGAGGTGCACGGTTTATACTTTTCATCAGGTTTCCTTCACCAGTGAGTTTACTTTCCCGTGTGTCAGAGGTGCATGGTTTAGTAGTTTCATCAGGGTTTCATTCACCAGTGAGTGTACTTTCCCTTCTGTCAGAGGTGCATAGTTTGCTGCTTTCTTTAGGGTTTCATTCACCAGGGAATTCACTTTTCCGTGTTTCAGAGATGCACATTTTAGTGGTTTCATAAGGGTTTCATTCACCAGTGAGTTCAGTTTCCCGTGTGTCAGAGGTACATGGCTTTGGTTTCATCAGGGTTTGATTCACCAGGAATTCACTCTTCCATGTGTCAGATGTGACTGGTTCAATGATTTAATCACGTTAGTGGTTTCATCAGGGTTTCATTCACCAGTGAGTGTACTTTCCCATGTTTCACAGGTGCATGGATCACTCATTTCTTTAGAATTTCATTTACCAGGGAATTCGCTATTCCGTGTGTCAGAGGTGCGTGCTTTTGCGGCTTCATCACGGTTTCATTCTCCTGTGAGTGTACTTTCCTGTCTTTCAGAGGTGCATGGTTTACTGGTTCCTCAGGGTTTCATCTCCAGTGAGTACAGTTTCCCATGTGTCAGAGGTACACGTTTTAGTAATTTCTTTAGGGTTTCATTCAGCAGTGAGTTCACTTTCCTGTGTTTCAGAGGTGCACGGTTTACTGGTTTCTTTAGGGTTTCCTTCACCGATGAGTTCACTTTCTTATCTGTTAGAGGTGAATGGTTTACTGGTTTCTTTATGGTTTCATTCACCACTCAGGTCACTTTTCCTGTGTCAGAGGTGCACGGTTTAGTGGTTTCCTCAGGGTTTATCTCCAGTGAGTACACGTTCCCATGTGTCGGAAGTACACGTGTTGGTAATTTCTTTAGGTTTTCATTCACCAGTGAGTTCAGTTTCCCGTCTGTCAGAGGTGCATGGTTTACTGGTTTCTTTAGGGTTTCCCTCACCCGTGAGTTCACTTCCCCGTGTTCCAGACGTACACAATTTAGTGGTTTAATCAGGGTTTCATTCACCAGTGAGTGTGCTTTCCTGTCTTTCAGAGGTGCACTATTTACTACTTTCCTCAGGGTTTCATCTCCAGTGAGTGCACTTTCCCATGTGTCAGAGATAAACGATTTAGTAATTTCTTTAGGGTTTCCTTCAGCAGTGAGTTCACTTTCCCGTGTGTCAGAGGTGCATGGCTTAATGGTCTCTTTACACTTTCTTTCACCAGTGAGTTCACTTTCCTGTGTGGAAGATGTGCACGGTTTAGTGGTTTTTCATGGTTTCATTCACCAGTGGTTTCTCTAGGGTTTCATTCATCAGTGAGTTCCCATATCGTGTGACAGAGGGGTACAGTTTAGTGGTTTCTTTAGGGTTTCCTTCACCAGTGAGTTCACTTTCCCGTGTTCCAGATGTCCTTGGTTTACTGATTTTCTAGGGTTTCATTCGCCAGGGATTTCACTTTGCGTGTGTCAGAGGTGCATGGTTTAGTGGTTTCATTAGGGTTTCATTCAGCAGTGAGTTCACTCTCCCGTGAGTTAGAGGTGCATTATTTAGCGGTTTCATTAGGGTTTCATTCAGCAGTGAGTTCACTTTCCTGTGTGTCAGAGTTGCATGGCTTAATGGTTCCTTTACAGTTTTTTTCACCAGTGAGTTCACTTTCACTTGTTTCAGACGTGCACAGTTTACTGGTTTCATGAGGGTTTTCTTCACCAGTGAGTTCCCTTTCCCGTGTGTCAGAGGTGCATGGCTTAATGGTCTCTTTACACTTTCTTTCACCAGGGAGTTCACTTTCCTGTGTTTCAGAGGAGCACAATATACTGGTTTCAGGAGGATTTCATTCACCAGTCATTTCACTTCCCCGTGTTTCAGAAGTGCATGGTTTACTGATTTCATCAGAGTTTCATTCAGCAGTGAGTTCACTTTCCCATCTGTCAGAGGTGGATGGTTTACTGGTTTCTTTAGGGTTTCATTCACCAGTGAGTTCACTTTCGTGTGTTTCAGAGGTGCACCGTTTACTGGTTTCCTCAGGGTTTCATCTCCAGTGAGTATACTTTCCCATGTGTTGGAGGTACACGTTTTAGTAATTTCTTTAGGGTTTCATTCACCGGTGAGTGTACTTTCCCGTCTGTCAGAGGTGCTTGGTTTACAGGTTTCTTTAGGGTTTCATTCACCAGGGAATTCCTTTTCCATGTTTCAGAGATTCACATTTTAGTGGTTTCCTCAGGGTTTCATCCACCAGTGAGTGTACCTTCACATGTTTCACAGGTGCATGGTTCACTGGTCTATTTAGGGTTTCATTAACCAGGGAATTCGCTATTCCGTGTGTCAGAGGTGCGTGCTTTTGCGGCTTCATCACGGTTTCATTCACCTGTGAGTTTACTTTCCTGTCTTTCAGAGGACATGCATGGTTTACTGGTTCCTCAGGGTTTCATCTCCAGTGAATGTACTTTCCCATGTGTCAGAGGTACACGATTTAGTAATTTCTTTAGGGTTCATTAACAGTGAGTTCACTTTACTGTATTTTAGAGATGCATGGTTTACTGGTTTCTTTAGGGTTTCATTCACCAGGGAATGCACTTTTACACGTGTCAGAGGTGCGTGGTTTTGCGGCCTCATCGTGGTTTCATTCACCAGTGAGTGTCCTTTCCTGTCTTTCAGAGCTGCATGGTTTACAGCTTTCTTTAGGGTTTCATACACCAGAGAGTTCACTTTCTTGTATTTCAGAGGTTCATGGTTTACTGGTTTCATTAGGGTTTCATTCACCGTTGAGTTCACATTCCCATGTTTCAGAGGTACATGGTTTAGTGGGTTTCATCAGGGTTTCACTCATCAGTGAGTTCACTTTCCCGTGTGTCAGAGGTGCACTGTTTAGTGGTTTCTTTAGGGTTTCAATCACCAGTGAGTTCACTTTCCCGTGTTTTAAAGTTGCACAGTTTACTGGTTTCGTCAGGGTTTCATCTCCAGTGAGTTCACTTTTCCCTTTGTCTGAGGTGCGGCGTTTAGTAATTTCATTCAGGTTCATTCCCCAGTGAGTTTCTCCACAGTCTCGGTTTTGGCAGATCCCTCTTTCTCCAGTGTAGGGTAACGGGATCAGGTTCATTCCCCAGTGCGTTTCTCCACAGTCTCGGTTTTGGCAGATTCCTCTTTCTCCAGTGTAGGGTAACGGGATCAGGGTTCATTCCCCAGTGAGTTTCCCCACAGTCTCGGTTTTGGCAGATCCTCTTTCTCCAGTGTAGGATAACGGGATCAGGGTTCATTCCCCAGTGCGTTTCTCCACAGTCTCGGTTTTGGCAGATCCTCTTTCTCCAGTGTAGGGTAACGGGATCAGGGTTCCTTCCCCAGTGCATTTCTCCACAGTCTCGGTTTTGGCAGATCCTCTTTCTCCAGTGTAGGGTAAAGGAGTGTTTGTTTCTTGTTTTCTCCCTTGTATCTCTCAGGCCAGCAGTGTACAGAGGAAACCCAGGAGTTCCTTTCAAAGCAGAGTTCCTTTGCTGAAGTGGTGACAGACAGAACTTCAGAGACTAATGTAGGTCGTTCCTCGCTCAGAGAAAGCTGGGACGCTGAACGTCTGTTTGAAAGGGAGCTGGCAAGTCAGGAGACACGACTGGGGCAGGAGGCAGTCGCTCACCACAACACCCTCTCTGAAGAGAGAGTGTGTCCATATAACAGACCAGGTAGGTGGTTCCACCTGGACGTCTCAGAAGAGGGAGTCCACCGCCCTGACTCGGTTAAGAAAGCTTTGCCCCCAAACTCAGTGCTGATAAAACATGCGGGAATCTACACAGGGAAAAAACTCTTCAGATGTCACGAATGCAAGAAAACCTTCACCCAGAGCTCGTCCCTCACCGTTCACCAGAGGATCCACACGGGCGAGAAGCCCTACAAGTGTAAGGAGTGCGGCAAGGCCTTCAGCGACGGCTCTTCCTTCGCCCGCCACCAGCGGTGCCACACGGGCAAGAAGCCGTACGAGTGCCTGGACTGCGGGAAGGCCTTCATCCAGAATACATCGCTCGTCCGCCACTGGAGGTACTACCACACCGGGGAGAAGCCCTTCGACTGCCTGGACTGCGGGAAAGCCTTCAGCGACCACATCGGGCTGAACCAGCACCGGCGGATCCACACCGGGGAGAAGCCCTACAAGTGCGAGGCGTGCGGCAAGTCCTTCCGCTACGGCTCGTCGCTGACCGTGCACCAGCGCATCCACACCGGGGAGAAGCCCTACGCGTGCGAGGTGTGTCGCAAGGCCTTCAGCCACCACGCCTCCCTCACCCAGCACCAGCGCGTGCACTCGGGGGAGAAGCCCTTCCAGTGCAAGGAGTGCGGGAAGGCCTTCCGGCAGAACATCCACCTGGCCAGCCACCTGCGGATCCACACCGGGGAGAAGCCCTTCGAGTGCGCGGACTGCGGCAAGGCCTTCAGCATCAGCTCGCAGCTGGCCACGCACCAGCGGATCCACACCGGGGAGAAGCCCTACGCCTGCAAGGTGTGCAACAAGGCCTTCACGCAGAAGGCCCACCTGGCCCAGCATCAGAAGACGCACACTGGGGAGAAGCCCTACGAGTGCAAGGAGTGCGGGAAGGCCTTCAGCCAGACCACGCACCTGGTGCAGCACCAGCGCGTGCACACGGGGGAGAAGCCCTACAAGTGCCTGCAGTGTGGGAAGGCCTTCGGCGACAACTCGTCCTGCACCCAGCACCAGAGGCTGCACACGGGCCAGCGGCCCTACGGCTGCGCAGAGTGCGGGAAGGCCTTCAAGACCAAGTCGTCCCTCATCTGCCACCGCAGGAGCCACACCGGCGAGAAGCCGTACGAGTGCGGCGCCTGCGGCAAGGCCTTCAGCCACCGGCAGTCCCTGAGCGTCCACCAGAGGATCCACTCCGGGAAGAAGCCCTACGAGTGCAAGGAGTGCCGGAAGGCCTTCATCCAGATCGGCCACCTCAACCAGCACAAGAGGGTGCACTCGGGGGAGCGGCCGCACGGCCCCGGGAGGAGCCGCAGAGCCTTCCGGCAGGGCTCGCACTTTGCACACGCGCGGACGCACGCGGGAGACGCGCCCGCGCACGCGGCGCCCGCGGCACGCCCCGCGGACCTCTTGCCCGCGTTCCTCTGGAGCCCGCCCTCGCTGCCATCCCTGCCGTCCTGAGACGCCGTTCTGCAGGCCGCCGATGGCCGCGCTTCAAACCCCGTCTCCCTCTTCCTTGAGGACTGTCCCGTTCTTGTCCTGTTTCCTCTTCAGATTGCCAGTTAAACCCAACGCGGAATTTCTTTTACTGCTCACGTAAAAATCGGTGATGCGATCCTTCAGATCGGTGAATGTGTAAGATGTATGTAGCAGGACCAGTGGTCCATGCTAAGGGATGAGTGGTGTTAGCTCTTTATAGAACATTCGTTTTGGACACGGAAAAGTTACCATTGGCAACTGACCAAAAACGATGCACAGAAAGAAGCTAAGGATTTTAGATCAGGGATGGGCCATTCAAGATAGTCAGTGAGGCTTTTCCGGTTTTGGTTTAAAACTCAATTCCATAATACTGAGTTAGTATTGGGGCTTTTCATTTATCTGCCTGTGTGAGGTGCTGTCACCTTGTTGGTAAATTACTTAACATTCAGCAAGACTTGATCATTTAAAGTCACCAGGGCTTATGAGTAAATTCCATTAAACTTAAGGAACCACTAACCTTCAGGCAAATTGATCTGGACTGTGTGACTCACGGCCCAAGTTTCACTGACTGTGTTCAAACAGCCCATGGCCTAATTTTTAAAAATGATTTTAATGGAGAAACAAGTGAAAAGAATAATAGTTTATGACAACATGACAATTACATGAAATTTAAATTTCAGAGTCCATAAGTAAAGCCTGATTGGCTCACAGACATGGCTCACAGTATGGTTACATGCTGCCTGGGGCAGCTGTCAGGCCACAACAGCAGAGCTGAGAAGCTGCAGCAGAGATACCGTCATCCGCAAAACCTCAAGCATTTACTTACTAGCTTGCCAACTTGCAGTCCCCTGCAGAGAGAAACAAAATATACAAAAGGTTCTAATTATTTGTCTGAGAATAATACAACTCTCCCATCAAAAATAAGAAAAACTAAAGCGATTTTTGAATAGAGGTGAAAGGATATTACTAAAGCATCAAACAATAGGAAATACAAAAGGAGAAATAATGATATTTTTCTAGATGAAGTACTACCATTAAAATGTTTATAAATTGCCGTTCACAACAGGGTCCCAGTAGGATATGTTTGCTCTGACAGTTTTAGTGGAAAACACGGAAGGATGATTTGTCAAACATAGCAGGACATTTAAAAAATGTTTTGGTTTATAATCAGATTGGCTTCCTTGGGTGTAAAGAATCCACCTGCCAGTGCAGGAGATTCAGGTTCAAACCCTGAGTGGGAAAGATCCCCAGGAGAAGGAAATGGCAACCCACTCCAGTATTCTTGCCTGGAGAATCCCACTGACAGAGGAGCTTGGCTGCTACAGTCCACGGGGTCACAAAGAGTCGGACACAACTTAGCGACTAAACCGCCACCACCAAACACAGAAAGGAGAAAGGCTTTACTGAGTAGGGGGCATTGAGCCCTGGAAGACATGAAGACAGTAAGCCAGCCCATACAAAGATTTAAATCAACTTTGGCATGGCAGAAGGTGCCAAAAAGATGTAATAGAAAACTGGTAGAAGATAACAGTCCATATGAATCAATGTGTCATTTAAGAACAGAGTGCTGTGACACATACAAAGCAGGGAAGTAGGTGGTGCACGCCAACAGATGCGTCATGCTCGAAGAACTCAAATAAAGAACACGTGTTAGGTTCTTAAGCCCATTGGTCAGAAAGTTACAAACTTAGTACAAATCTTGACTCTCAGATGGGTTAAAATCTAACCTGGTTAATATGCTGTACCTGTATCAGTGTGGGAGACAGGAGGCTGGTCATCGTTACCCTTGTCAATGTGCCTGCTCTGGTTTGGGGTGGCAACATGGCGTGACCTGTCCGCTTTATAAACATGCATTCCTTTTGAAACAGTAACTCTAGATCTAGGAGTTTCATCCCACTGGAATAAATATATAACTGTAAATAATGTTGATTGCAAAGTTTTAATTACAACACAAATTGATGACATTGTGATTATTCAATACAGTATTGTCCAGTTAGTATAAAGATGAAATTCTATGTTTGCTCCTATGGAGTATTGTTGTACACAATATATTAAATATGTGATTTGCAGAACCTTATGTGTAAAATGATCTTGTGGTCATATAGAGTCAAAATATTTAATATATGTGTGTGTGTGCATGTGTGTCTATATATGAGTTGGCTAAAAAGTTGATTCAGGTTTTCTGTGTTAAAACCCAAATTAAGTTTTTGACCAACCCAATATGTGTGTTTTTTCAATATATATATATATTGAAGTCTGTTTTTGTCTTTAGCACACGTTCGCTCTTTGTTGGCTCTCTGTCTTTCTTCATTTTTTATTGTTCTGTTGGACAGTACAACAAGCCAGTAAGATTTTTCATTCTTTGTTTTTTGATTGGAAACTCAGGGCCAACATTAGGCTTCATATATGGGTTTCCTTATGGCTCAACTGGTAAAGAATCTGCCTGCAATGCAGGGGACTTGGGTTCAATCCCTGGGTTGGGAAGATCCCCTGGAGAAGGGAACAGCTGCCCACTCCAGTATTCTGGCCTGGAGAATTCCACGGACTGTATAGTCCATGGGGTCGCCAAGAGTCGGGACATGACTGAGCGACTTTCACAGGCCATAAGGGATGTTTGCTTTTAGTTCACTCTTAATTCTGGTTGGCTCTGCCCCGCCTTGTACTAGCTGTTAAGGATGTGGAATATCACTCCTGGACTGCAAATAGGTGGGACTGAGTCAGCCTTTGGAAGCAACCTAAATACTTCTGCATCTCTACCTATCTGATGCATTAAAATGATTCCTGCTTCCCCACATCCTAGTTTTGTTAAGTTCTCTAAATCTTCAAGGCCCCTGGTATCCTTCCAATACTGTAACTTCGAAGTTAAAGTCATCTTTTATTCTCATGTAGAAATTGGTCATTCTACAGGGTGATTCTCAGAACTACAGAGAAGCTGCGTATTAAGGACTCATTGAAAGAGATCAAAAGAGAAACGAAATCCCATGTTTTATTAGTAAGGAATTCTCATGATACAGCAGGATCACAAGCCCACTGCGCACAGGGGCTGGAGTTCAGTTCGGTTCAGTCGCTCAGTCGTCTCCGACTCTGCGACCGCAAAAACTAACGGCGATGAGAAATGCTGGCTTCAAGGGTAAATGTGATGCTCTTTTACAAGTGAATTAGATAATTAAAGTGAAACGTCAGTTCTTCGACCTGTGCGGGCTAAGTCGCTTCCGTCGTGTCCGAATCTATGCGACCCTATGGACTGTGGCCTGCCAGGCTCCGTTCTTTGAATTCTCCAGGCAAGAATACTGGAGTGGGTTGCCCCAGGGTATCTTCCCATTCCAAGGATCCAACCGGTGTCTCTTAAGTCTCCTGCATTGGTAGGCAGGTTCTTTACCACTAGCGCCCCTTGGGAAGCCCTCTTCAATCTGCAGACTTTTGGAAAGTACCTGCCTCCCCTTGCCCCCGATCCCAGCCACCACATACGTACACACAGTCATAAAGCAGCAGGAGAAATCTGTAATCTCCAACCTCCGTCTATCCTGGAGCTTCCGCCCACTTCCTAGACCATCCTCGGGCTCCATGCGCCTGCGCGCTCCACGCACCCTGTGACCCCGCCCACTATCGGCCACAGCTACCCGGGGCTCAGCTCGCTGAGCCTGACACTGCGCACTGCGAGCCCGGAGACGGCTCCCAGAAGCCCCCGGGAGGTAGCCAGTACTAGGACCCGGAGTCGGAGCTGTAAGGCTTCTAGACCGCCCCGTTCCCGGAAGACGAGGCACCAAGACGTTACAGAGGGCAGCGGTCACCAGGCAGGGGGGAGGACCCCGGCCTTAGCAGCCTAGTCGCCCGACTTCAAAAAGCCGGCGTCCCTGTTGGGACTAAGTTGCCCAGGGGCCCTTGCGCTGTGAGGACTCGCCCACTTCTGACAAGGACTTGAAGCCCGGACCGAGGTCTGGCCGGTTCTGAGGAGAGAGTCCGGTCCGGGTGGCGACCGCTGCTGAGCCGGGCCCAGGGGGCCGCCATAGGGTCGGCGATTCGGTCTGCGCGCGGGAGGGCGGGGGTCGTGGTCGTGCGCGCGTGACTTGGCGACCGTGACCGACAGTGCGTGCAGGGTGTGACCGGGAAGAGGAGGCGGGTACGTGTGTGAATGGAGGGTGTGTATGTGCAGGTGTGACATGTGACTAGCGGGCCGCGGAGGAGGCTGGTGTGTGACTGGGGCTCGTGTTTCTGCGCGTGTCTCTTGTGCACTTTGCCCGTTCCAGCTGCGTGTATTGGAACGAATGAAGGATTTTACGTGGCTGAGAGCTGGGAACACCCCCGGAGGAGACCACCTCACTCCAGTCGAGCACCCCGACTTCCCCACCGAAAGTTCGATGTGGCCCAAAGCCTTGGAATCTTGGGAAGGTGCCCGGTCGGGGTGGGGCGGCTGAAGCCTTTCTTGCCTGCCCGCCTGGAGGATGTGGAAGTCGGGACACCATACATGTCCACGGGCCTGAGTATGGAGGTAAGAGTGGAAATTGGGGTTGAGGGTACTGCTCGTGGGCCCAGGGACTGGAGGATGATGGCCCTGGCCTCAGACTCTGGTGGACACAGAAGTTCAAAGATTTAAACGGTCACCTAGGACCAGAGTATGGAGCTGAATTCAGGGACGGGACTTGACTTGCCGTCCCCTTACAGGTCTGTGTGGGTGTCTCCAAGGACCCAGGGGAGAGAGCATTCAGGATTAGAACATTACCTCTGAGTGCTCTGCTGCTCTTCAAGGAAGACCTCAGTATTTAATTTTTTTTAAATCTGTTAGTGTTAGAATATTCAGTTCAGTGGCTCAGTCGTGTCAGACTCTCTGCGACCCCATGAACTGCAGCATGCCAGAATTTACCCAAACTCATGTCCATCTCGTCAGTGATGCCATCCAACCATCTCATCCTCTGTGGTCCCCCTCTCCTCCCACCTTCCATCTTTCCCAGCATCAGGGTCTTTTCCAATGAGTCAGTTCTTTGCATCAGGTGGCCAAAGTATTAGAGTTTCAGCTTCAGCATCAGTCCTTCCAATGAATATTCAGGGTTGATTTCCTTTAGGTTGATTTCCTTTCCTAGGATCCAACCTAGGACTGGTTGGATCTCCTTGCAGTCCAAGGGACTCTCAAGAGTCTTCTCCAACACCACAGTTCAAAAGCATCAATTCTTTCTCAATCAGCTTTCTTCATAGTCCAACTCTCACATCCATACGTGACTACTGGAAAAACCATAGCTTTGACTAGATGGACCTTTGTTGGTAAAGTAATGTCTCTGCTTTTTAATATGCTCTCTAGGGTGGTCATAGGTTTTCTTCCAAGGAGTAAGTGTCTTTTAATTTCATGGCTGCAATCACCATCTGCAGTGATTTTGGAGCCCCCCAAATTTCATTGTTTCCATTTTTTCCCCATATATTTGCCATGAAGTGATGAGACCGGATGCCATGATCTTAGTTTTCTGAATGTTGAGTTTTAAGCCAGCTTTTTCACTCTCCTCTTTCACTTTCATCAAGAGGCTCATTAGTTCTTCTTCACTTTCTGCCATAAGGGTGGTGTCATCTGCATATCTGAGGTTATTGATATTTCTCCCAGCAATCTTGATTCCAGCTTGTGCTTTATCCAGTCCAGCATTTCTCATGATGTACTCTGCATATAAGTTAAATAAGCAGGGTGACAATATGCAGCCTTGACGTACTCCTTTGCCGATTTGAAACCAGTCTGTTGTTCCATGTCCAGTTCTAACTGTTGCTTCTTGACCTGCATACAGATTTCTCAGGAGGCAGGGCAGGTGGTCTGATATTCCCATCTCTTGAAGAATTATCCACAGTTTGTTGTGATCCACACGTCAAAGACTTTGGCACAGTCAATAAAGCAGAATTCGATGTTTTTCTGGAACTCTCTTGCTTTTTCGATGATCCAACAGATGTTGGCAATTTGATCTCTGGTTCCTCTACCTTTTCTAAATCCAGCTTCAACATCTGAAAGTTCACGGTTCACGTATTGTTGAAGCTTGGCTTGGAGAATTTTGAGCATTACTTTGCTAGTGTGAGATGAGCACAGTTGTACAGAAGTTTGAGCATTCTTTGGCATTGCCTTTCTTTGAAATTGGGATGAAAACTGACCTTTTCCAGTCCTGTGGCCACTGCTGAGTTTTCCAGATTTGCTGGTATATTGAGTGCAGCACTTTGACAGCATCATCTTTTAGGATTTGAAATAGCTCAACTGGAATTCCATCCCCTCCACTAGCTTTGTTCATAGTGATGCTTCCTATGGCCCACTTGACTTCACACTCCAGGATGTCTGGCTCTAGGCAAGTGATCACATCATTGTGGTTATCTGGGTCATGAAGATCTTTTTTGTATAGTTCTGTGTATTCTTGCCACCTCTTCTTAATATCTTTTGTTTCTGTTAGGTCCATACCATTTCTGTCCTTTATTGTGCTCATCTTTGCATGAAATATTTCCTTGGTATCTCTAGTTTTCTTGAAGAGATCTCTAGTCTTTCCCATTTTATTGTTTTCCTCTATTTCTTTGCATTGATCGCTGAGGAAGGCTTTCCTGTCTCTCCTTGCTTTTCTTTGGAACTCTGCATTCAGATGGGAATATCTTTCCATTTCTCCTTTGCTTTTCGCTTCTCTTCTTTTCACAGCTATTTGTAAGGCCTTCTCAGACAGCCATTTTGCTTTTTTGCATTTCTTTTTCTTGGGGATGGTCTTGATCATTGCCTCCTGTACAAAGTCACAAACCTCCATCCATAGTTCTTCAGGCCCTCTGTCCATCAGATCCAATCCCCTGAATCTGCGTGTCACTTTCACTGTGTAATCGTAAGGGATTTGGTACTCAGCCATAAAAAAGAACAGAGAGGGAATGGCAACCCACTCCAATGTTCTTGCCTGCAGAATCCCAGGGACAGAGGAGCCTGGTGGGCTGCCGTCTATGGAGTCACACAGATTCGGACACAACTGAAGCTACTTAGCAGCAGCAGCATAAAAAGGAACTCATTTGAGTCAGTTCTAATGAGGTAGATGAACCTGGGCCCTGTTATACAGAGTGAAGTGAGTCAGAAAGAAAAACAAATCTCGTATATTAACACATACATATGGAATCTAGAAAAGTGATACTGATGATCCTGTTTGCCTGGTAGCAGTAGAGATGCAGACCTAGAGGATAGATTTGTGGACACGGCTGGGGAAGGAGAGGCTGGGGAATTGAGAGAGTACCATGGAAACATATATATTGCCATGTGTAAAACAGATATCCAGTGGGAATTTGCTGTACGATGCAGGGTGCTCAAACCTGGCGCTCTGATGACCTATAGAGGGGTAGGAGGGAGGTTCAAGATAGAGGGGACATGTGTATACCTATGGCCGATTCATGTTGATATGTTAGAAATCAATACAACATTGTAAAGCAATAATCCTCCAATTAAAAATTAACGAATTTAAAAATCTGTTAGAGTCCTGTCCCATTTATCACTGGGATGAGATGTGTGAGGAAGGTGAGATTCACAGCTTCATTTGGAAGTGCTGAGGGATTCCAGCCTTTCCATGGCTTAGTCACCTTTTAGTAGGTGAACAGAAATACTCCCCCATTCCTACCTCACACTTCTCTGTCTCCAGCCACACCCCTCCACAACCAGAGTGAGTAAAGAGAGGGGGGAGAAACACTGCTCATAGCTTTATTCTTCACTTGTTTTTCTGCATGCAGTAATGGTAGCTAATATTTACTGAGTGCTTTCTCTAGGCCAGACACGGTTCTAAGACCTTTGGGGGATATTAACACCAAACAGTATGAACTGGAAGCTATCTTATCTCCTTTTTACAGATGAGGATACTGAGGTATAGAACGGAGAAGGCAATGGCACCCACTCCAGTACTCTTGCCTGGAAATCCATGGATGGAGGAGACTGGTAGGCTATAGTCCATGGGGTCACTAAGAGTTGGACATGACTGAGCGACTTCACTTTCACTTTTCACTTTCATGCATTGGAGAAGGAAATGGCAAGCCACTCCAGTATTCTTGCCTGGAGAATCCCAGGGATGGGGAAGCCTGGTGGGTTGCCGTCTGTGGGGTTGCACAGAGTCAGACACAACTGAAGCAACTTAGCAGCAGCAGCAGCAGAGCCATAGAAAGGACAAGTAATCACTAGTAAGTAAAGGAGCCAGGATTCACATCCAAGACAGGCTGAGTCTAGAGTGCCCCTCATACTGGGTCTCATGTAAGCCCTTCAACATCTGCTTGGGGTGATGTTCTTACCCACCTTTGACAGTTGAGAAACTGACCCTGAGAGGGTTAAGTAACTTCAAGAGTTCAGATCCCAAGACCTCCACTGCAGGAGTTTTTTTCTTTAAACTTTCAGACCCAGCTTTTGTTATGTAAAATGAGGATGATATTATATACATCATAAGACTGTTATAAGCATTAAGTGAGCTCATACCTGTGAAGTACATGGTGTAGTGCCTACTGCATAATAACCAGTGCTTAATAAGTGTTCATTCTTTTAATCATCATTATAATGCTTTGAAAAAGCACTGGAGTTTAGAAGAAAGAAACCAGAATCAAGTCAGTTTATCCTCTTCCTGATTGAAGAACCTTGGCTCAAGGGACAGGGGACTTCTTCAGAACTACATAGTTTGTCACAAAGCATAATGGGAACCTGAGTCTCCTGACAGGTTTTTGGTCCAGCTATCTGCAAGCCACGTGGACTCTGTTGTGACCAAGGTGATAATGCTTCTTTCTTGGGAAGATGGCTTTTTTCAAGTCTCATAGACTCTTTGCAAATCCTTAGTAGTTAGTTGCACATGGGGGATTTTTTCCTGTTACCTTCTGGTGTCTGCTTGAGTAAATAACTTGAGTGGAAGAGTCAGGCAAATCTACGTTGGTGACTAGGCTCCACTGTTTACAAGCTTGTGACTTGTGCAAAAGACTTTACTTCCCAGAGCTTTCATATGTGAAACTGTGACAAGATTCCCCATTTTTGTTGAAGATTCTGAAGGTCAAATCAGAGTTTTAATATATGCAGCATGCCTCATACATCTGTATTGTTAATGAAAGGCTGGATTTGGGCGAGAGAGAGATTGTGCTCAGCCTGAAAATCCAGAGCAGAGCAGAACCCCCGCTGTAAACTAAAGGTTTCCCAGCGACTTCCTGGACTGTGAGAGGAGGGTGCAGTAGGAATAGGAGCGTGGCGTAGACGAGACGGAGCTGAAGGGATGTGTTTCTGGGCTGTGACTATCAGAGCTACTCAGTTTCGCATCGTTCCTTTCTCCTCCTCCCAGCTCTGCCCTCTCGGGGTAAAGCCCTTCTCCACATGAGGAGCCAGGAAGAAGAGGTGATGGGAATTGAACTTCTTAAAGCCATGTCCCTGGTTAGTATTCCCTTTTTTCTCCTAAAGTACTAGCTTGCTTTCAGGATTTTGGCAAGTTTGTTTCCTTCTGAAAATTGGAACGTTGGGATTTAAGGAAGTGCAGCGGAAATGGTAGATCAGTTCAGTTCAGTTGCTCAGTCATGTCCGACTCTTTGCAACCCCATGGACTGCAGCACGCCAGGCTTCCTTGTCCATCACCAACTCCCCGAGCTTGCTCAGACTCAACGTCCATCTAGTCAGTGATATTTCTATGTAATTCAATCGACTATTCTTTTGAATTTAAAATATCTTAAGTGGTTGAAAACAAAACTAATAGCTTAGGTTTGCTGAGCAGAACAGGACTTGAACATAGGTGTTCCGGCTTCAGAGACCATGTGTGGGAGAATGTACTTTCTAGTCTTCATATAAGCTCTGCTATCTTGTAGCTGTGCTCTTTCTCGTGTAAGCTTTCTCATGCCCATAAGACAGATATTTTGGCTAACGTATCAGCCCACAGCAGTATCTGTACACAGAACAACTCCTTAGGAATCCCATGTGATCCTTCGCTGACCTCAAAGAAGTAGTGTACACGCTCATTCCATTTCCCTCGTATGTTTGCCTTTGTGCTTGATTTCTGGTTTTTGTCATACTCCTCTGAGCTCTGTCAGATAAACTTCTAATAAATATACTCTCAGCAGTGTCCTCAGGGAGTTGCTCTTCCACGAGCTCTCCCTGTGCTGTCTCTCATAATCCTGTGTGTTTATGAGAATTATTTCTGTGTCACACCACCACAGCCATGTTCTTAACTACCATAACATACTGAAATTAGTAAAATATAAGTAAAGCTTTTATTGAAATATTAAACCAAATGTTTCCCCTCTTTCTGGGCTGCTCTTCTTTTATTCCCATCTTTCCTTCATCATTATAGATAACAATTCTTGAGCACTCAGCCTGTTCTGCGCCTGTTACTTCATTTAATTCTCACAGTGCTGCTCTAAGGCAGGTACTGAAATTATTCTCATTTTTTTTAGGAGGGAAATCCTGAAGCACAAAGGAGTTATTCCACTTGGCAAAGACCACCCAGCTAGCCAGTGCTAGAGTCTGAACTCTTTGGAATACTCTGACCTTTGTCTCTGGTCTTACTCAAGACTGCTGTGTATTCAAAACTCATTCTTAGATATTTATGGAAATGATTCTTAGATATTCATATAAATGAAATCACAGAAAGAGGAATGGAAATCTCCCATCACCCGTACAACCAGCCTCACTTCATGGTTGGTTATAAATTCAGTTCATGTAGCAAGACACAGGTTGCTTGTCATGCACTTATCTCGTATCATCTCTCCTGATGCTTCTCAGCAGATTATCAAAAACCAGTTTGCCAAGTGAGTTCTCTCCTGATCCAAATATATTTGTATTTCAAAAGAGAATAGTACTGCTAGGCAGTTTTTCTTTCATTTTTTAGGCATACCTCAGTATCTCAAGAACACTAAGATTTCTTAGAATATATTGTGGAGCTTGAAGTCATACTCATCAGGTCAGCCTCATTCCTTGAAACTTGCTATTGCAGTCCCAGAGCTCTTTAGTTCTCCATGTAGAAAAGTGAGCTAACTCCTAACATATAAAATAACTTACTGCTTCGTAATATCCTAGGGGTTTTGTTTGTTTGTTTTGTTGTGTTGTGTTTTTGGCTGCTGCACTGCAAGGCATGCAGGATCTTAGGGATTGAACCCATGTCCTCTGCAGTGGGAGGGAGCATGGAGTCTTAACAGCTGGACTGCCAGGGAAATTCCCATGATTGTTGTTGCTGTTTTTCACTCACTAAGTGGTGCCCTGCTCTTTGTGACCCCATGGACGGCAGCATACCAGGCTTCCTTGTCCTTCACTATCTCCCGGAGTTTGCTCAAATTCATGTGAATTGAGTCGGTGATGCTTTCTAACCATCTCATCCTCTGCCGCCCCCTTCTCCTTCTGCTGTCAGTCTTTCCCAGCATTAAAGTCTTTTCTAATGAGTTGGCTTTTTGCATCAGGTAGCCAAAATTCTGATGACACTCTGTTTTGAATGCAGTCAACATTTTTTCATGTGAGAATATCTCCTCACACCATAAAATGCTTTAAGAGCAGACAGCATCTCTGTATTTTTCTTTTTCCTAATATGTAAAGTGTAACTAGACAGAAAAGTTGTTCAGTTCAACTAACTACTTAATCTCTATCATTTAGACACCCCACTGCAATTACTCACCCAGTTTTTTTTTTCCTAACTTATAACCCTAGAGCCAGCTAAGTCAGGATGAACACTAATTGTGCAAGAGGACATTTGTGTCATTTCAGGATGCAGTGACTTTCACGGATGTAGCCGTCGACTTCTCCCAAGATGAGTGGGAATGGCTGACTCTTGCTCAGAGGACTTTGTACAAGAAAGTGATGTTAGAGAACTACAGCAGCCTGGCTTCACTGGGTGAGAGCATGTGCCGCCTTCTGTCTCCCCTTAGGGGTCTTTCCCCTCCGGAGTCTGTCCTGTCTTTATCAACACTTTCCTACAGTGTTTCTCTTTCTCAGTACCATTTGGCTCTGGAATATCCACAGCATAGGTAATTTTCTTGTTTTCTTTTACATACAGGTCTTTGCATTTCTAAACCAGATGTGATCTCTTTACTGGAGCAAGATAAAGAGCCCTGGATGATGAAAGGAGAGTTGACAAGAGGCCTGTGCCCAGGTAAATGCAGGACGGCTACAGCTAGGAAAACAGTTCTAAAGGTGTTTCTTCCCTCTGATACTTGTTGGAAAATACCTCTCAAAGTCCTTCCCAAATTGAAACCTTTTGTTCTACAACTATTTTTTTTTGTGCCATTTTAGATTTTATGGACAGAGGAGCCTGTTGGGCTACAGCTGAGCAACTAAGCACACACATATACACACCCTTTTCTTCCTTTATTTTGGCTGTCCTGGTTCTTCGTTGCTGCGCCACAGACTTTCTGTAGTTGCGGTGAGCAGGGGCTCCCCTTCACTGCGGTGCATGGGCCTCTCCCTGGGGTGGCTTCTCCTGTTGCAGAGCACGGGCTCTAGGTGAGCAGGCTTCAGTGGTCACGGGGCGTGGGCGTAGTAGTTGTGGTGTACAGGCTCAGTTGCCCTGCGGCATGTGGGACTTGCCCAGACCAGGGACCAACCCACGTCCCCTGCATTGGCAGGCCAGCTGTAAGCCACTGGACTACCAGGGGAATCCTCTACCAGTATTTTTTAAGCGGGTCTTTTCTTCTGTTCCTCACTGGTACAACATACCGCCTTTACTGACTTCTACCAATACCAGTCTATTTCTGAACTCTGTTGTGTTGCATTGATGTTTACCTATGTTACTATATTGTTATAATTATTCCTGATTTTGAGCCATTTTTTAATTCTTTAGGCAGGTTTGTGTCTAATTTTTCAAACTTGTTGAAATGTTTCCTTTCTTTAAAATGTGACTTATCAAGTTAACCAGTATATAGCTATGTTTTTCTCTCTGCTTTTAATCATTTTTCTCTTTGTTGTTTCTTTTTTATTGTTGTTATTTCTTTTTGTTTTGTTGTCTATGCTTTTTATTTAATCCCCCTTCACACCATCCCACACCTTGAATTGAAAAAGTTTACTTCTAAAAGTTGTTAACTTTATGACTTCATGTATTTTTTAATTTGCATTTTAAAACTCATCCACTTGAGATTCAAAATAACATCTTTTGATACTCATATGAAAGATGAAGAAATTAACTCACTAATGTTACCTATTTCCTTCTTCTTTGTCTGTCTTCTCCCTTTTATTGTAATTACTTTGATTTTTTGGCTTAGGTTACTTTCTTCAGTTTATTAGTTTTTTTACCCTGTCCTGCTTAAAAGCTTTTTTTCTGGTTTAGAGCAATAGATGAGAGCCTGTGGACATATACTGCAGGGAAATCAGCTTCAGGTGAGGAGGTTAGTTTATTCTGAGGCTTGTTGTGTGGCCTTTTCTTGCTTTCAGTTCTCAAAAGTTTCAAGAAGTGGATGTTGGTAGGTCACTAAAACTGTATGTTAATAAACAATAAATAATTTTTAAGTGAATTAAGCATTCAATTCAAGATTTTAGAAAAACCAATGAATCTCAGGAAAACTGAAATAAGTTACACACCAGATCAGATCAGATCAGTCACTCAGTCGTGTCCGACTCTTTGCGACCCCGTGAATCGCAGCACGCCAGGCCTCCCTGTCCATCACCAACTCCCGGAGTTCACTGAGACTCACGTCCATCGAGTCAGTGATGCTATCCAGCCATCTCATCCTCTATCGTCCCCTTCTCCTCCTGCCCCCAATCCCTCCCAGCCTCAGAGTCTTTTCCAATGAGTCAGCTCTTCGCATGAGGTGGCCAAAGTACTGGAGTTTCAGCTTTAGCATCATTCCTTCCAAAGAAATCCCAGGGCTGATCTCCTTCAGAATGGACTGGTTGGATCTCCTTGCAGTCCAAGGGACTCGCAAGAGTCTTCTCCAACACCACAGTTCAAAAGCATCAATTCTTCGGCGCTCAGCCTTCTTCACAGTCCAACTCTCACATCCATACATGACCACAGGAAAAACCATAGCCTTGACTAGACGGACCTTTGTTGGCAAAGTAATGTCTCTGCTTTTGAATATGCTATCTAGGTTAGTCATAACTTTCCATCCAAGGAGTAAGCATCTTTTAATTTCATGGCTGCAGTCACCATCTGCAGTGATTTTGGAGCCCCCAAAAATAAAGTCTGACACTGTTTCCACTGTTTCCCCATCTATTTCCCATGAAGTGATGGGACCTGATGCCATGATCTTCGTTTTCTGAATGTTGAGCTTTAAGCCAACTTTTTCACTCTCCACTTTCACTTTCATCAAGAGGCTTTTTAGTTCCTCTTCACTTTCTGCCATAAGGATGGTGTCATCTGCATATCTGAGGTTATTGATATTTCACCCAGCAATCTTGATTCCAGCTTGTGCTTCTTCCAGTCCAGCATTTCTCATGATGTACTCTGCATATAAGTTAAATAAGCAGGGTGACAATACACAGCCTTGACGAACTCCTTTTCCTATTTGGAACCAGTCTGTTGTTCCATGTCCAGTTCTAACTGTTGCTTCCTGACCTGCATACAGATTTCTCAAGAGGCAGATCAGGTGGTCTGATATTCCCATCTCTTTCAGAATTTTCCAGTTTATTGTGATCCACACTGTCAAAGGCTTTGGCATAGTCAATAAAGCAGAAATAGATGTTTTTCTGGAACTCTCTTGCTTTTTCCATGATCCAGCAGATGTTGGCAATTTGATCTCTGGTTCCTCTGCCTTTTCTAAAACCAGCTTGAACATCAGGAAGTTCACGGTTCACATATTGCTGAAGCTTGGCTTGGAGAATTTTGAGCATTACTTTACTAGCGTGTGAGATGAGTGCGATTGTGTGGTAGTTTGAGCATTCTTTGGCATTGCCTTTCTTTGGGATTGGAATGAAAACTGACCTTTTCCAGTCCTGTGGCCACTGCTGAGTTTTCCAGATTTGCTGGCATATTGAGTGCAGCACTTTTACAGCATCATCTTTCAGGATTTGGAATAGCTCAACTGGAGTTCTATCACCTCCACTAGCTTTGTTCGTAGTTATGCTTTCTAAGGCCCACTTGACTTCACACTCCAGGATGTCTGGCTCTAGGTCAGTGATCACACCATCGTGATTATCTTGGTCGTGAAGATCTTTTTTGTACAGTTCTTCTGTGTATTCTTGCCATCTCTTCTTAATATCTTCTGCTTCTGTTAGGTGCATACCATTTCTGTCCTTTATTGAGCCCATCTTTGCATGAAATGTTCCCTTGGTATCTCTAATTTTCTTGAAGAGATCTCTAGTCTTTCCCATTCTGTTGTTTTCCTCTATTTCTTTGCATTGATCAGAGAAGAAGGCTTTCTTATCTCTTCTTGCTATTCTTTGGAACTCTGCATTCAGATGTTTATATCTTTCCTTTTCTCCTTTGCTTTTTGGTTCTCTTCTTTTCACAGCTATTTGTAAGGCATCCCCAGACATTTTGCTTTTTTGCATTTTTTTTCCCATGGGGATGGTCTTGATCCCTGTCTCCTATACAATGTCACGAACCTTATTCCATAGTTCATCAGGCACAGTGATTTATATTGCTAGAGATAAAAGTATATAAACTGTCGGGACAAATGAGAGAAGACACAAGGAAAGAAATAATGGTAAATGATGCCTAAGTACTTAAAAAAAAGATATGAATCCATTTTTGAAAGTCAACTATTTGTAAACAATTTGAAAATCTTAATGAAATGGATGATACTTTATGAGACTATAATTACCAGAACTGACACCAGAGAGAGAAAATTTGAACAGACCAGGTACCACTGAAAATATGTAGGAAGTCATTTAAGAACTACTTCCTCCCAAAAAAGAAGCAATTAACCCCAAATAGTTTCACACAGTAATTATATAAAGCTTGTAAAGAAAAAAATCATTGTTTGAAGTTTTCCTTGACAGAGAATAAAAAGAACTATTTTAAAATGTTATTGTGAAGATAGTATAACATTTGATACCAAAATAGCATCCCAAAAAAGGGAATTATTAATGCAATAATAAATATTGGTACAATATCTTAAATAAAAAGTCATGTTGAAATAATATACCATAGCCAAGGAGAGTTTATTCTAGAAATGCAAAGATGGTCACATCACCTAACTTGAAGAACTATCAAAAACATGTCCCTTTATAGGCTTCAGCAACTGTTGTGATTCACATGGTTTTATTTTGTAAGTGTCTGTTCTTCTAGCATTAAATAAAGGAGACATTTGCTTTCTTAATATCTTTCAGACTTGGAGTATGTGTGGATGAAAAAGGAATTATCTCTAAACCAGGACATCTATGAGGAAAAATTATCTCAGGCAATGAAAATGGAAGGACTTACAAGCTATGGCCTTGAATGTTCCACATTAGGGGAAAACTGGAAGTCTGAAGACCTGTTTGAGAGGGAGCTGGTAAGTCCAAAGACACATTTTAGGCAAGAGACAGTCAGTCACATAGATACCCTTATTGAGAAAGGCGACCACTTTAACAAATCTGGGACAATTTTTCATCTGAATACATTATGGTATATAAAACAGGTATTTCCCATCAAAGAGAGAATATATAATTTTGACACAGATAAGAAAAGCTTAAAGACACATTCCTTTGTGAAAAAAGACAAGCAGGCCTATGGAGAAAAGAATCTTTTGAAATGTAACGACTGTGAGAAAACTTTCAGCAAAATCTCAACTCTTACTCTTCATCAGAGAATTCATACTGGAGAGAAACCCTATGAATGTCTCGAATGCAGAAAAGCCTTTAGCCAGAGTGCCCACCTTGCTCAACATCAGAGAATCCACACAGGAGAAAAACCCTTCAAATGTACTGAGTGTGGAAAAGCATTCAGCCAGAATGCTCATCTCATTCAACATCAGAGAGTTCATACTGGAGAAAAACCTTATCAGTGTAAGCAGTGTAACAAAGCCTTCAGCCAGCTTGCATATCTTGTCCAACACCAGAGAGTTCACACTGGAGAGAAACCCTATGAATGTATCGAATGTGGGAAGGCCTTTAGTTATTGTTCATCCCTGGCTCATCATCGAAGGATTCACACTGGAAAGAGACCCTACAAATGTATTGACTGTAGGAAAGCCTTCCAGCAGAACGCTTCTCTTATACGTCATCGAAGGTATTGTCACACTGGAGAAAAGCCCTTTGATTGTATTGACTGTGGGAAAGCCTTCACCGATCACATAGGACTTATTCAGCATAAGAGAATTCATACTGGAGAGAGACCCTATAAATGTAATGTGTGTGGAAAGGCTTTTAGCCATGGCTCCTCCCTGACCGTCCATCAGAGAATTCATACAGGAGAGAAACCCTATGAATGTAGTATCTGTGAGAAAGCCTTTAGCCATCGTGGCTCACTCACTCTTCATCAGAGAGTCCATACTGGAGAGAAACCCTATGAATGTAAGGAATGTGGGAAAGCTTTTCGGCAGAGCACGCACCTCGCCCACCATCAGAGAATTCATACTGGGGAGAAACCTTACTAATGTAAGGAATGCAACAAAACCTTCAGCCAGAATGCTCATCTTGCACTACATCAGAAGATTCACACTGGAGAGAAACCATATGAATGTAAGGAATGTGGTAAGGCCTTCAGTCAGATTGCTCACCTTATTCAGCACCAGAGAGTTCACACTGGTGAGAAGCCTTATGAATGTTTTCAATGTGGGAAGGCCTTCAGTGATGGCTCCTATCTTGCTCAACATCAGAGACTTCACACTGGCAAAAGACCGTACGCGTGTCTCGAATGTGGGAAGGCGTTCAGACAGAGGGCATCCCTGATCTGTCACCAAAGGTGTCCCACGGGTGAGAAAACTTACAAATGCAACATCTGTGGAAAAGCCTTTAGTCATCGTAAATCCCTTACTCTGCATCAGAGAATCCACACAGGAGAGAAACCTTACCAGTGTAAGGAATGCAACAAGGCCTTCAGCCAGATTGCCCATCTGACACCGCACAGGAGAATTCATACTGGCGAAAGGCCGTATGAGTGTAAAGCACGTGGAAAAACGTTTAGGCAGACTGTACGTCTTGCTCACCATCAGCGAACTCATACTGGAGAGTCATCCTCGGCGATGCCCTCCTCCTCCTACCACCACGTCCTCTAGTTTCAATCTTCGAAGCATTTCTAGAATCTGTCACTTTTTTCTAGCTCAGTGTGTCATTATCCCAGTCCAAGATGCAGCCATCTCATTTGGATTTCTGCATAGGGTTACAACCATATTTCCTCTTGCTCCCCTCAAGTGTATTTTTAACACTGTAGCCAACTGAGTTTTTTAAAAATAAAGAGTTTATTCATGTTACTTTTCCATTTAAAACACTTATTTTGAAAAATGTTAGGTAATCCACTTAAAGCATTTAGCATACTGTCATAGACTTATAATTAGTGCCATTAAGGTAGAATTTTCCTTACAGTGATGTTAAGCTACAAGTATAATGAGCCAGTAGGTCAAGACTAAGAAGCCTAAAATTTTAGAGTAGACAGAGAACTCTTTACTCTCCTTGTAGGTTGGAAAGATGAACACATTCAGAATTGAAAGATTCTATGATATCCAGGGTAACATGGTGGCTTGCTCTTCCCTCTGTATGAATAAAAAGACATCTACTGGAGGAGGAAATGGCAACCCAATCCATATTCTTGCCTGGGAAATTCCATGGACAGAGGAGCCTGGTGGGATACAGTCCATGCGGTCGCAAAAGAGTCAGACACTACATAGTGACTGAACAACAGCAATGTTTAGCAGAATAAGGCTTTAAAAAAAGGAGAATGTAGCATCACTGATGAGGAAACCTCACCTCACCTGGCACTTAGAAATGAGACTAGGCCACTTAGAACAAAAGCATTTGGTAAAATGTGGGACTTGCCAGGGGAGAGTATTAAAAATAAACTAAAATGAACCAGCTAGAAAACTTGAGTAGGTTAATAGCCATGGAATAAACTACAAAAGACAGTTCAACACTTTCAACTGTGGAAAAGTACCACAGACAATTCCTGTGATACTGAATTGTTCTAGCATATAAAATAAATACAGTAAAGCTTCCCATCTTGTTCTGTGAGACGGACAAGACAAATACCAAAACAGGAAAACATACATATTGCAGTTGGCTTTTGAATGTAGATGTTAAAACAAGTATTTTTTTTTTTTTTAAGCAGAGGAAATGAAAAGCTAGACATGTCTCTGTATAGACATACTCAGTCTGGCAAAGACATTTCTTCCCAAGTTAAATACGTGAATCCACTGGTACTCCAGTAGAAGTCCCGATATGTAAGTTGACAAGCTCATTTTGAGCATCTATATGGTATTGTGATATAACAAGGAGTATAGTGCTGTAACACTCATTAAATTAAGATTAGTGGAGCATTTACTAATGTTCCAGGCACTGTTTTAGGTACTGGGGATGCAGCAAGGTGTGAAATGTACCGGAAAAAGTTTGATCTTGCAGATCTAGTGGGAAAAGACAAACTAAAATTTGAAATGCAACACTACATAGTAAGTATGTGACATGTACCATGATGTGAAACGATCTAAAGAGGGATCCAGGGGGATCCAGGGTGCTGGCAGGGGATGGCTTACACCCCCAGAACATATGGGCATTAGAGCCAAGGGGTGAGGGAAGAACTAGAAAAAACTGTCAGCCAAAAAGGACATAATGAGAATAATTGTGATAGTCTCAAAGTGGGTAGTTACGATGCTTTGAGTGTTTCGGGGAGAACTGATGGTTTAACAAGGTTCATGAGAGTTCTTTTCACCCTTTGTGAATCGTGATTTAGAGGCTGTTAGAGATTTTTGTTTTTATTTTTTTCCTTTATATATATTTGGCTGTGCTGGGTCTTAGTTACAGCATACAGAATCCTTAGTTGCAGCATAAGGGATCTAGTTCCCTGACCAGGGATCAAATGTTTTCGTTTTGTTTTGGCAGCAGTCTTATGAGCTATAACTCGCCCATTTAAAATATATGATTCAAGGAGTTCCCTGGCAGTCCAGTGGTTAGGACTCAGCACTTTCACTGCTGAGAGGTGTGTTTGTGTGTGTGTGTGTGTGTGTGTGTGTGCTCAGTGGTGTCTGACTCTCTGATGCCCCAGACTGTAGCCTGTCAGGCTCCTCTTTCCATGCAATATTCCAGGCAAGAATACTGGAGTGGGTTCCCATTTCCTCCTTCAGTGTTCCTTCCTGACCCAGGTATGGAAACCGAGTCTCTTGTTTCTCCTATGTTAGCAGGAGGATTCTTTACTACTGAACCACTTAGGAAGCCATACATATATATATAAAATTCAGTGACTTTTCGTATGTTCAGGGTTGTGTAACCATCACCACAGTTAATTTTAGAATATTTTCATCACCTGAAAAGAGATCCCCTGCCCTTTAGTAGATACTCTTACTCCTGGTGGAGAACACTTATACCTGGAGCACTTCAGCACCTGGAGGTACCTGGAGCATCCAGAGCTCTCCGGTTTGCTCTTGGCTGCTGCCTAAGGCCGTGTGAGGGGAGTCCGTATCCAGAGGACACAAGCACTGGCCAATGGCGTTTGGGGCTTCCTCTTTACTTTGGCACAGAGGCTCGGAGATAGGTGGTCTTGTCAAGAGCACGTGGAGAGTTTTGATTGCCCTTATATATGATAAAAGGGATTTTTCATTTCAGTGGGGCGAAGGCAGCTTGATCAGATGGCCTTGGGACAGTTGGCTGTCTGGAAAGGCGTAGATGTATGCTTTGCCCCTGATGAAGTTCTGACAGATTAGAGCGCTAAATGTACAATACTAAAGTACAAGAAAAACAGAACATTTCTGTAACCTTGGCTGGAGGCACACTTTCTTAAGCAGTACACATAACGCAGGAGGTGACATTAAACTGAGTAACACTTCTGTGTGAAACCATCAGTTAAGAGATAAATGAAAGACTGAAGAAAAACGTTTGCAACAAATATGACAAAGGGCAATACTCCCTAATACTAAAAGTACCGTTACAAATCAGTAATAGTAATGCCTGCAACTCAGGAAAATGGACAGTGCTAACGGCAACCCACACCAGTATTCTTGCCTGGGAAATCCCATGGACAAGAGCCTGGCAGGCTACAGACCATGGGGTAGCAGAGTCAGACGTGACTTAGCAACTAAACAATGACAATGGCCACTTAAAAGAAAAAATGAAATAAAAACAGCAAAAGAAGATTACCCACTATCATTAGTAATCAAGGCAATGCAAAATAAAGTGATAATATAATCTACTTTTTTCCCCCAATAGATTGATTTAAACCATAGAAGAGTGATCATAATCCAGTTTTGGTGAATGTGTGAAAAACAAGGCAAATCCATTTCCCATTATATAAATTGCTATATAGATATAGACCATTTGAATCAATATTCCTCAGAACTAAAGTGTACAAAGGTAGGTAAATGTATAATGGGAAAAATTTTTAATGATAAACTCTTAGCAATTTATGGTCATGGGCAAAGGGCTAAGTTAATTACACTGAATTCATTCAATAGAATTATATGCAACTGTTGAAAAAAATGTGTATATAGCCATAAAAGATAAATGTGCTATATTAAATGAAAAGCATTTTTCCAGACCTGTAATCTAGTGTGAACTCAATATCAAAAATAAACCCCTAAATACATGTTTTTCTGTTTTTCTCTGCCCAGTTTTCCTTGCCTTCTTTTGACTGTAATCTCCTTTTCCTTTGAGTAGCTGGCCATACCCTGTGTTACAGGTGAGTACATGAGGAAGCATGTAACTCAGACAGGCCTGCACAGAACACGGATTGTCTCACTTTCCCCCACCTCCAGCACCTTTCCCCATGCCTAAGACCATGCTGCTTCTTTAACCCAAAGTATCTCCAGCCCCTCCCCGCGGGGAGGCAGATGAGATGTTCTACCACCTCCTTGCTTGGCTGCATAGGAATAAACCTTTTCCTTGTTGCAAACCTTGTTTTGCTGTGCCTTGGGCAAATGAACCTGGTTAGGTAACAACAGATGTCATCCTTACAGGAACCAGATAAACGGTACACTGGATCTCTATGATTTGTTATTTTTTTTTTACAGCTGCCATGTGTATATCTACATTTGTCAAAATATTTAATGGAAGTCATTAATGACTACCCAAGACTAGCTGACTCTTCACATTTCTGTGGCCACCCAGACATTTCAGCAAATGCTTTTGTGCTTGGCTTTGTGATTTGTGGTGTAAGAGGCCCAGCCGGGAGGTCTGGTTCCCACCCCGGCCCCGCCACGGTCCTCCTGTGCCGCCTCTCTTGTCTGTACCACTGTCTCACCTGGAAGCTTGGTTGTGAGGATTAAACACGTTCTTAAGTCATAAAAACGCCAACAGGAGCTGGCATTTAAATTAAGTTGCTCAGTCATATCTGACTCTCTGCAACTCCATGGAGTATACATATACAGTTCATGGACTTCTCCAGGCCAGAATACTCGAGTGGGTAGCCTTTCCCTTCTCCAGGGGATCTTCCCAACCAGGGATCGAACCCAGGTGTCCCGCATTGCAGATTCCTTTCCAGCTGAGCCATAAGGGAAGACCAAGAATACTGGAGTGGGTAGTCTATCCCCTTCTCCAGCAGATCTTCCTGACCCAGGAATCGAACCTGGGGGGTTTCCTGCATTTCAGGTGGATTCTTTACCAACTGAGCTCTAAGGGAAGCCATAATAAAAAGGGTGAATACTGTATTTTTCTTATGATCATGTTACTTTGCATCTCTGTATGTTTCCCAAATTTCCTATAATTCAGCTATTTTGTATAACATCACGCTGAAGTAAGCTGCCCAGAACCATCCCTCAGTCCAGCCCAGGAGATGGGTGGACCTGGCACCCTCCTTTTCTGGAATTTTCTCTCCTTCCCCCTTCTTCCTCTCTAAGCAAACCCTCTCCTCTCCACTCCTCTGCCCTCCCCTCCCCCATCTCTCTTCCTCCAGTCTCCGTTTTCCTTCTCTCTTCCCAGCCCTCGATTCCTCCCCTCTTCCTATCCAACTTCCTTTGGCCGCGGCTCCAGTGCCGCGCGGGCCTCTGGGAGTGGAGAGGCGCGGTCGGGTCTCGGGTGGGTTCCGCTCCGCGCGCGGGCTTCTGGGAAGTGTGGTCGGGCCGACCGCGCAGGCGCAGCGCGGCCTGGCGCGCCTAGCGCGGTGATCCTCGTCCAGACCGAGCGCGGTGGGTGAGTCCGGCGGTGGCCGGGGCAGGGGCGGGAGGAGAAGGGGAGTGGGCGGGGTCGGTCCCGAGAAGAGCTGTGCGGACTGAAGGGAGGGGCGTGAGGGGAGGGGCGCCAGGGTCCCAGTGGGAACTGAGGGCTGAGGGGAGGGTGTACCGGCGGAGAGGGCCGAGGGGAGGGCGTGAGGGTGCAGGTGGGAATTGAAGGCTGAAGGGGAGCGCTGAGGGGAGGGCGTGAGGGTCCAGTTGGGAACTGAGGGCCGAGGGAGAGCGGGCGGGCTGGGCGAGGGCCGGTGGACTGAGGGGAAGGTGTGCGGGCTCAGGGGAGGGGCGTGCCGGCTCAGCGAGAGGCGGGGAAGAAGCCTGGAGTCTGGAAGCCGTTACCAACCTAATCTGATGGGATGCGGAAGGAGGCGAATCCCTGTCTGCGTGTGTGTGTGTGGCTGTATGCACATCGGTGTGTGTGTGTGCCTGTCTTGGTCTGTGTGGGTGTCCCCTTTGTCTAGTCTTTGCCTGTCCCTGTTGGGGGACATCCCTGGGTGACCACCCGTGTCCACATCCTTAGTTGTGTGTCTGCCTTTATTTCTGTCCATGGTGTCTTTGTGAGAGTGTCATCCAGGTGTCCACCTGTCTCATCTGTCACTTTTCCAAGGGGTTCCAAAGAGTCAGACGTGACTTAGCGACTAAACAACAACAAGCTGGATGCCAGAATCACAATCCACATATGATCATTTCTGCATCCCTGGGGCTTTCATTCTTGGGGAGGGAAGACAGATGACAAGCTTGAAAATAACTTTTTAAAGAGACAGTTGTCAGCAATGATGCGGGCTATAAGAAGATGGCAGAGGGTGAGGGGTGGTTGCTATTAATGCTTGAGCTTGGGGCCCTGGGAATGGGAAACTTCTCCACGAGGTGACATTTGAATTAACGGTGAGAAGGAGCCAGCCAAGGGAAGAGCATTTCTGACAGAGGGAACAGCAGCTGCGAAGGCCAGTGCACCTGAGGCCAAGTGTTTGCAGGGGAGTAGAGTGGGAGAGGGAAGGTCCTCAGGGCAGACCATAAGGGCCACGTGGGCAGTGGTGAAGACTCCTGATTTCTAATGCCTGTGGGAAGCCATGGAAGAATTTTAAGCTAGAGGACGTTTTTGCTGAGGGCTTGCTCAGGCATTTGTGTGTGCAAGGCATGGTGCGCTGAGGTTTGTGAAAGACACCAGCCTGTGTGTTTATGATCCTTTGTGATATACAGTGGGGCTTCTTTTTAAAAAATAATTATATTGCTTTTTTATTTGAAATTTCACTGTTTAAAATGTATGGGGACCAACATTTAAATTGATAACGTTCTCTTTTTTATTGAAGTACAGTGGATTTACAATGTTGTGTTAATTTCTGCTGTACAGCAAAGCGATTTAGTTATGCATTTATGTGCTTTTTCCTATCCTTTTCCATTATGGTTTGTCACAGGATATTGAATGTAATTCCCTGTGCTGTACAGTGGGACCTTGCTGTTTCTCCATTCTATATAATAGTTTGCATCTGCTAACCCCAGACTCCCAGTCCATCCTTCCCTGAAGCCCCTGCTCCCCCTTGCAACTGCAAGTCTGCTCCGTGAGTCTGTTTCGTTGATATGTGCATTTCTGTCGTATTTTAGATTCCACATGTAGATATCATATGGTGAAATGGGGTGGGTGGAAATAGTGCCCACCTTTCAGGGGTATTAGGAGGATTAAGTGAGAGATGTTGGTCCAGTGCTTGGTGGGTGGCAAGCACCTGAGTATTTGCTATTAACGTGTATGTGCGTGTCCCTCCAAGTGTTTGCTGTTAACGTGTGTGTGTGTGTGTGTGTGTGTCCCTCCCTCCTGCCTCTCTGGGGGCACGTGTGTGTTTGTCCTGTCTGCACCGTGAGACGGACCTAGGCCTGGCCTCTCACCGTGCCTCCCTTTCTCTCCCCAGACCACAGCCTGCCGTTCGGTCACTGTGGGCAGTGGAGGGGTGGCCACCCAGCTGCTGACTGATGAGGCCCTGGTGAGTCCTGCCGCCTGCCTCTCCTTTCCAGAGGCTCAGCCCACAGGTTGGGGCTTCTGCTCAGGGACGACCCTCTGACCCCCAGACCTGCCCAGGGCCTATGTCCCCACCTCCTGGGGGCTCTGCCCACCTGGTGCTCAGGGGTGATGTTTCTGTCCACTCTGCCCCCTTCAAACCCCGAAGCCTCTTGCCTGCCCCTGACACTGGCTTTGGTCAACCAAGGAGGTCAGGACAGCTGGGGAGTGACCAGTTCTGCCCTGTGGGCCCTCAGGAGATGCAGGAGGGCACCTGGAAAGGGAAGGTTTAAATGTGTACAAGGCTCGCTGGAACAAGACCCACACCTTTCAGCCAGCAGTCACCCCCCGGGAAGGGAGGACACTCTAGGTGCCGCACACAGGCGGGCGTCCCCACTCTCAGTATAAAGTTTCCTGATATTTTAAAGGTGGTACATATATGGCTGTATATTGAACTTTTCACTAAACTTGCTTTTATCCCAGAAATATCTCAATATAAAAATATGCAAATACTCTTTATAGAAAATAGGGAAAATCCAGTAACCTGTAGGTGAGACAGTATATTCACCATGGTGCCTATACCCAGAGATAACTATGTGGATTATTTGTGTATCATTTATTGTCTTCTCTGATGATTAGTTTTTAAAATTGACCCAGAATTGGCTCTGCTATTTTTATCTTGGAGCTTTGTTTTTTTCATCCCACTTTAATCAGTAATGATTTCCCCAGTCTTTGAAAACTTTACAAATATCACTTGTTTGGGTGCATAAGCAGTGCCTCTCAGGTCCATCTGGTATTGGTGGATTTGACTTCTTAAAAATCATTTCTCAATGCTGTAAATAATGTATCATAAAAGAAAATTCCCCAAAGGTTAGGAAATAGATGATCATCATAAAAAGCTTAGACAATCCAGGACTTCCCTGGTGGTCCAGTGGTTAAAATTCTGTGCTCCCAGTGCAGGGCACATGAGTTCGATCCCTGGTTGGGGAAGATCCTGCATGCCATGTGGTGGAGCCAAAAAAAAAAAAAAACTTAGAAAATCCAGAAGAGTAGAGCAGACAGGATCAGAATTACCCTGGATTTCATCCCAGGAGGTAACCACCCCTGAATGTTGTGTCTTTCTCTTTCTGGAAACATATTGTTTCGCAAAAATATGAATCACCCGAGCTGAGCAGTTTTTTTTTTTCCCTGCTTTTTCATCTAAGATTTCTTCCTTAACGTTTCTCTACATTGTTAAAAACTCTTTGGGAAACTCTGTTTTAATGACTCCATAGAAATTTTATCTTGGGGCTGTACCTGGCTTACTTAATCGTTCCCCCACTGCTGGGTACTTATTTGTCTCCAGTTGTCAATGGCTGTTGGGTATTTATTGTGCATGTGTGTGCGTGCTCAGCCATGTCTGATTCTGCAACCCCATGGACTGCAGCCCACCGGGCTCATCTGTTCATGGAATTTTCCAGGCAAGAATACTGGAGTGTGTTGCCATTGCTTTCTCCAGGGGATCTGCCCAACCCAGGGATTGAACCCTCATTTTCTGCATTGGCAGGCACAGAGCCACTGCAAGTTGGATATAAGTGATAAATGGATGTATGGATAAATGGATTTAAGTGACAAATGATATAAGCTTTGAGCATGATAGATGAGAAATGGTGTCACAAGATCTTTTCTGAGTAACATTATCTGTATCTTAGTGAGGTTTGATTTTTTAAAAATGTTTATTAGCCATTTCTCTTGGGGGTTAAATGATCTATCCTGTGCTTTCCCAGTCTCCAGGAATCCTAGTATCCTTGAAGATTTTAAAGAAGTGTGTGTGAAAATATTTGTGGCAAATATACTTCCCAGCTTTGCTTTTCATTTCTTATTTTCTATTTTTTGTGCCCAAAAGCATTTCTTATTTTCAGAATTGAGTCTCTGTCCTCCTCTGGTGCCTTCCATTGTTTTTAAGCTGTGAAAGGGTTTCTCCATCCAATACAGGTCTCACACCACTTGTATTTTGTTTCTTTTTTTCCCGTTTATCATTTCGATGTTAACAGTGAACTTCTGAATCCACCTGGAATTTATTTTAATGTCTAAATGTGTCAGTTCACTTACCTAAGTTCTGATGTGTTGTGCCTTAATACACTTGTATCAATATACACCCCACGTACCACAAAAAGTACAACTTGTTGGTTTATTGTATATTCACAGAGCTGTGCAACCATCACCACAGTCAATTTGAGAACATTTTCATCATCCCAAATGCAAATGTGTCCGCATTGGCACCCTCTCCCATTCCCTCCATTGATCAGCCCCTGGCAACCCGTCATTTACTTTTCGTCTCTGGATTTGCTCTGAAGTTCATCCACATTTTAATATATGTCAGTGCTTCATTCCTTTTAATGGCTGGATAATATTCCACTGTGTGGTTAGACCACGTGTTATTTATCCATTCATTGGTTGATAGGCATTTGGGTTGTTTCCACTTTCTGGTTACTAGGAATTCTGCAGTTCACGTATTAGTTGGAACACAGGTTCTCAGTTGTCTTGGGTGTATATTCAGGAGTGGGATTGCTGGGTTGTAACGTAACTCTGTTTAACCGTCTAAGGAACTATCATTATTTTCCAAAACAACTGCACCATGGTGTCTTCACTTTCACGTGTCTGTGATTATTGTCTTGGCTTCTTCTTGTACCCACATAATTTAGAAGGACTTGTCAACTGTTTTTGTTTCAGTATAGCGGGGCTTTTTTCTTAAAGTGTTTTTTTTTTCCTTAATCACATCTAGTGTAATTCTGATTTTTTTAAAAATAGAGCCCATCTTCACCTCTGGAACTTGGGGAGGTTTTCCTTGTGGTGAATTGGTTTGTGCTGTTAGACAGGAAACCAAGACAGATGAAGCACTAGAATGAGTGGCCTTGGACGTGCACATGCAAAAAACTCAGGTTTGATGCTTTGGGGCTACACTTTACTTCCAGGGAAGTCTCCTCAGCCGTCCAGAGGAAAGTGGCCCCTGCTGTCTGCCCCGCAGCGTCCTGTGCTGTACGGTGTTGGCTCTGAGACTTCCAGGACTGTCCATCGTGTATTCAGTGGACACCTCCACCCCCGCACCACAGCCCAAACACAAAGCGTGGAGGCTGCTCAGTAAATACATTATGTAATGAGCAAGTGCACTGAGATGGGGCATACTAAGAGAAGACTCTCTGAAGACATTAAAAAACAAAGAGGGCAGGAGGAAACTTTTGGAGGTGATGGATAAGCTTATGGCCTCAATTGCGGTGATGTTCCATGGGTGTACACTTTCCAAACTTATCAAGTTGTATTAACTAAATAAGTACAGATTTTCTATGTCATTCATACCTCATAAAGTGTTTTTTTAAAAAGAATTATTACCAGGACTGGCCAAAGGACATATGGGCAAAAGAACCAAATAATAATATCATATAATAATAATGACTACTAATACATATATAAAATATACAAATCAAATGTCAAAATTAATAAAATCTAATAGTTGACATTCACTGAGAACTTACTCCAGCCACACCAGATACTATGCTGGAACCATATATGCATTCCTCCTTTCCACTCCATGACAACTACAGAGGCAGATATGGTTATTATGAAGCCCATTGAGCAAATGAAGCTCGGAGATGTTAAGGCAGTTGCCCAAGGAAACACCGCCGTTGAGGCGTAGAGCCAGGATTTCATTGCAGGCTTTCAGGCTCCTGAGCCCACGCTCTCAGCCACTGCCTGGTACTGCTTCTTTATCCAGTAGGAGTGACCCACGAGGCAGAGGGGGCCCTTTATGAGCCCAGAGCCCCTGGGCGGGCACATGGATCCATGACAGGACTGGCCAGGAAGTGAGGCCTCCTCTCAGGAGGTTAAGTCAGCTCAGGGTCCATGGGGTGGGGGACTTAGAGCACTCGGGAGAGCCAAGGACCTGTGGAGTGGGTGGCAGTAACAGTAGCTGATGGTAATTCAGCACCTCCTATATGCTGGGCATCAAACATGGATTAACTCATTTAATCCTTATGGCCTCCTTACCCATAGATCCATTCAAGAACTATTCATCGAGGGACTTCCCTCGTGGCCCACTGGCTAAGACTCTGCATTCCCAAGGCAGGGGGCCTGGGTCCATTTCCTGGTCAGGGAACTAGCGCCTACATGCCTCAGCCAAGAGTCTGCATGCCACAACTACAGATCTCACACACCGCAATGAAGACTGAAGATCCGGCGTGCCTCAGCTAAGACCCCACGCAGCCAAGTAAATAAAGAAATAGATTCTTTTTTTAAAAAAGAACTATTAACTGAGTGCCTACTATATGCCAGGCATTGTACCAACCACTGGGGAATTAGTAATGAGCAGAGCAGATGTCTTGGTTTGCTACGGCTGCCATAGCAAAGTACCACGGAGAGGGAGGCTTAAACAACAAATGTTTTCTCACAGTTCTGGAGGCTGGAAGTCCAAAATCAAGGTGTTGGGGGACCAGTGGTTAAGAGTCCTGGTAGTCCAGTGGTTAAGAGTCCACCTGCCAGTGCAGGGGATGCGGGTGTGATCCCTGGCTGGGGAACTAAGATCCCACATGCCTCGGGTCTGCTAAGCCCAGGCGCCACAACTAGAGACACTCGTGCAGCACGACGAAGAGCCCACGTGCTGCAGCGAAGACCCGGTGCAGCCAAATGGACAGACGAGAATAGAATAAAGTTAAGGTGGTGGGGCCACGCGCCTGCAGAAGGCTCCAGAGGAGGGTCGGTTTCAGGCCTTTCTCCCACCTTCCAGTAGTTCCCGGGCTGTGGCACCACAATTCCAGTTTTCACACCGTGTTCTCCACGTGGGTATGTCCCTGTGTCCACATTTCCCCTTTTGGTAAGGGCACCAGTCAGATTAGGGCCCACCTACTCCAGTAGGACCTCATCTTAACCAATGGCTTTGTTTGCAAAGAGAGTCCCATTCTCAGGTGCTGGGGGGTAGACTTCAATACATGGATTTGGAGTGGAGGGAGCATAATTCACCCTGTAACAAACACTTAGAACAAGCACCTGGTGAGTACAGGGAGCGGGGTGGCACATAGCAACTGCCTGTGAAGTGATTCGTGTGATGTGGTGACCTGCAACTGGCGTCACATCGTCATCACTACCGTTGTTGTTACCACAGCCGTCATCGTCATCACCACCATTACCATTCTCACCACCGTCACCAGCATCGTCGTCGTCATCTGCTCTGCTCAGCCACAGTCATTTCAGCCCCAGGGCTGTCAGCTCACTCATAAAGGCGCTTAGGTTTCCAGCTCATGAACTTCTCACCATTCCTCAATGGTCTAATCTGCCCTTTAAGCCTTAGGTCCCGGCCCAAGCTCTTCCTCCCTCCAGAATCTCCCCCAAGGCCCCGACCACTGAACCTGCCCCACAGACTACACTCAGTGCCACCTTTCCAAAGTCTTCCCAGATGCCCCCTAAAGCTGCCATTGCTCAGAAATCTGGAGAATTTTGTTTGTACCTTCATGACAGTATCGACCAGATTGCGGGTCACTTACCGGTGTTCTCACCTGCCGCTCCTGTGAGGAACTAGTTCTTAAACCTCCCATGTCTCTCTCCCAGCACCTCGCTCAGTGCCTACAGCTTGGTAGAGGCTCAGGCCTCCTCAGTGAATGACTGGATTCCATCTAGGTTTCTGCCTTTGCTGGGGCTTCCCTGGTGACTCAGATGGTAAAGACTCTGCCTGCAATGCTGGAGACCTGGGTTCGATCCGTGGGTTGGGAAGATCTCCGGGAGAAGGGAATGGCTACCCACTCCAGTATTCTTGCCTGGAGAATTCCATGGACAGAGGAGCCTGGCGGGCTATAGCCCTTGGGGTCACAAAGAGTCAGACACGACTGAGTGACTAACACACACACAGCAATGAATATGTTGATTCACTGGGTTATGATCATTTTACCTTTGATTCCTTCTCTGTCACTCAAGTCTGTGACTTTCTGCTCTAAACAGCCTCACATTTGTTTTATTTCTCTGTCAGAGGGCCATCCCCAAATAATGAGGCATGGAGAAAACCGAGGGGCAGGTCCTTGTTGAAATGACTTCAGATACATCCCGTGTGCCTTTCCTAAACCCTCCCGGCTTTTCCATCCATTCCTCCAGACCTCTGTAAGGAGGGCCCTGTGGCTAGTGGTTGTGGGTTTCCTCTTGCATGAGTCAGTGACATTCAGGGATGTGACTGTGGACTTCACCCAGGAAGAGTGGCACCAGCTGGAGCCTGCCCAGAAGGGACATGATGCTGGGGAACCTCCAGAACCTGGTCTCGCTGGGTGAGGGGCCGCTTTGCTGAGTTACTTGCCATCAGCCTGTCACATGAGGACTACAAAGAGATAAAAGATGGGCAGATGTAATGACGTAGAAATCACTCTACTCAAAGCTAAAACTAAAGTTGACAGATGATGAAATGGGGAATAATATTTACCACATGGATAGCAGTCAAAGGATTGAAAGTGAAAGTGTTAGTCACTCAGTTGTGTCCGACTCTTTGTGACCCCATGGAGTGTAGCCCACCAGGCTCCTCTGTCCATGGGATTCTCCAGGCAAGGATACTGGAGTAGGTTGCCTATCCCTTCTCCAGGGGATATTCCCAACCCAGGATTGAACCCAGGTCTTCCCACATCGCAGGCGGATTCTTTATCATCTGAGCCGCCAGGGAAGCTCAAAGTGAAGGTGATAGTAGCTCAATCATGTCTGACTTTGGAGCCCGCCAGGTTCCTCTGTCCATGGAATTCTCCAGGCAAGAATACTGGAGTGGGTTTCCATCCCCGTCTCCAGGGGTTCTTCTCGACCCAGGGACCAAACCCGGGTCTCACATATTGCTAGGAGATTCTTTACTGTCTGAGTCACCAGAGAAACCCTAACCTTCAGAGGGGATTATAATTATATAAAGAGCTCCTAAGAATAAATAAGAAAAAGGCTGAATGCAATTCATAGATGTGGAAATACATGGGATCACACTTTATAATAGATTTTTAAACCTTGTGCTTAGTTGCTCAGTCATGTCTGACTCTGTGATTCCATGGACTGTAGCCCACCAGGCTCCTCTGTCCATGGAATTTTTCAGACAAGAATACTGGAGTGGGTTGCCATTTCCTTCTCCAGGGGATCTTCCCAACCCAGTTATCAAACCCATGTCTCCTGTGTCTTCTGCATTGCAGGTGGATTATTTACCTGCTGAGCCATCAGATAAGCCCCTTTAAACCTTACTAGTAGTCAAAGAATGGCACCCCACTCCAGTACTCTTGCCTGGAAAATCCCATGGACAGAGGAGCCTGGTAGGCTGCAGTCCATGGGGTCGAGAAGAGTTGGACACGGCTGAGCGACTTCACTTTCACTTTTCACTTTCATGCATTGGAGGAGGAAATGGCAACCCACTCCAGTGTTCTTGCCTGGAGAATCCCAGGGACAGGGCAGCCTGGTGGGCTGCCATCTATGGGGTCGCATAGAGTCGGACACAACTGAAGCGACTTAGCAGCAGCAGCAGTAGTCAAAGAACTATTAATAAAACTGAGCCAAAGAAATAGTTTTTGCTCATGAGGTACACAGAGATGGTAAAGAACAATAGCCTGAATTATGAAGTTATCAGAAAGGGACTCTGTCCTTTTAGGGGTATAATGTTGGGACAACTCTTTGGGAGGACAGCTTGGCATTATCAGCCAAATTTTCAACTATTCCATTTTTAGAGATCTATCCTTTAAGAAATCTTTCTCTAAGTGTGCAGAGTTTTCCATGGGGGTGGGGGGGAAGAAACGACCTAAATGCCCACCTATACAAGACTGACTAACATATCAAGGTGTAGCCATATGATAGAAACCATGTTCTTCAAAGATGAGCACTCTTTGTAGGCACTGACATGGAACAGTGTCCCTTGCTGTTGTTTAGTTGCTATGTTGTATTTGACTCTTTGCAGCCCCATGGACCACAGGACACCAGGCTTCCCTGTCCTTCACTGTCTCTCGGAGTTTGCTCAAACTCATGTCCATCGAGTTGGTGATGCCATCCAACCATCTCATCCTCTGTCATCCCCTTCTCCTCCTGCCCCCAATCTTTACCAGCATCAGGGTCTTTTCCATTGATTTGGCTTCAGGGTCTTTTCCATTGATTTGGCTTTTCGCATCAGGTGGCCAAAGTATTAGAGCTTCAGTTTCACCATCAGTCCTTCCAATGAATATTCACGGTTGATTCCCATTAGGATTGACTGGTTTGATCTCCTTGAAGTCCAAGGGACTCTAAAGAGTTTGGGGGGGAAGGGTGGCACATAGGCTTGAGAGGCATCAGCATACAGAAGATACTGAACCAACACAATATTGTAAAGCAGTTATCCTCCAATTAAAAATAAGTACATTTTTTAAAAAGAAGAAGCTACTTAAGTCCAGACCGTGTAGGTCTGGCATCACTTAGCCGAAGGGTTCTCAGATTCCAGTGCTGGTGAGGCCAGGTGGGGATTTATATGCTTTTTATTGCCTCATAGAAATAAAGGCTTTTAGTGACTGTATCCTCACACTTTTCATGACGTTGTGTAAGATCTCAGTTTTTAAATGTCAGGAATGGAGCCATTAGGTCTAGGATACAGAGCTCCCACTAACGGAACTCAGACTGGAAATAGAAATGAACAGGATTCCTGTAGGAGGGGGTTGGCCGTGATTCGCAAGGAGGGATGGATGTGTGAAAAGAAGAGGTCTGGAGCCAGCCCACGGGGGTACCTGCGCCCCAGAACTGGGCATCTGAGGATGGGAGTGAGGCCCCCCCCCCCCCCCCCGCCGGGCGGGGTGGGCAGGGATGGAGCTGGAAGACGGGGTAACCTTCACACGCCACCAACCGCAGCTGTACTGGTATCCTTTCTAATAAAAGCTGATACTCCCAGAAGCCTAACCGGTAGGGGATGTCCAGGATGGACCCTGCAGTAACCCCTTACACGGGTTTGCGAGCCTCCTGGCCCGCCCCCTGCCCTCCTCCGAGCTCCCAAAGGGACACCACTTGTTGTCAGCTCCCCTCCTCGGTCGGTTCTGCCCGCTCGAGCCGCGTGTCCCGCCAGCGCATTGCTCGGCTTTTAGAGTCTCTGTCTGTGCCCCGCGGTTTATCTATCCCTGGGCTTGGGAAATCCCTTCCTTCCAGCACTAACCCCGCGCGTTTCCTCCTCTCTTCCTCCTCCCCCTCCAGACGTGGACACTCGGCCCGCAGTGAAAGAAGCGGGCCCGAAGGAGGAGATTTCGGAAGACGGACCATCCGCAGAAGGGCCCGCCAGGCACGGGGCCGGGGGTACCGCCCTGGGCGGAGCGCGCATGCAGGGCGACCTCGTGGACACGCCGCGGGGGAGCGCTCGGACCCGTCAGGGACGACGGGGAACCTCCCGGGAGTCGGCCCCCGAGTGCCCCCCGGCGCCCCCCAGGTCGGCCATGCGGGGAAAGGGCCTCGCAGGTCACTCGGACCTCGGGAACCCCTCCAGGCCGGGCGCGGAGAAGAGCGCCTACGGCTGCAGCGAGTGCGGCAAGGCTTTCGGCCGCAGCTCGTCGCTGACGAAGCACCGGCGCATCCACACCGGCGAGAAGCCCTTCCGGTGCGACGCGTGCGGGAAGCAGTTCCTGGAGCGCTCGTCGCTGACCATCCACCGGCGTGTGCACACGGGCGAGAAGCCGTTCGCCTGCGGGGACTGCGGCAAGGCCTTCAGCCAGCGCATGAACCTGACGGTGCACCAGCGCACGCACACGGGCGAGAAGCCGTACGCCTGCGGGGACTGCGGCAAGGCCTTCCGGAAGACCTCGTCCCTCGCCCAGCACGAGCGGGTCCACACGGGCGAGAAGCCGTTCGCGTGCGGGGACTGCGGCAAGGCCTTCAGCCAGAGCATGCACTTGGTGGTGCACCGGCGCACGCACACGGGCGAGAAGCCGTACGCGTGCGGGGAGTGCGGGCGCGCCTTCAGCCAGCGCATGCACCTGACGGAGCACCGGCGCACGCACACGGGCGAGAAGCCCTACGCCTGCGGGGACTGCGGCCGCGCCTTCAACAAGAGCTCGTCGCTGACGCTGCACCGGCGCAACCACACGGGCGAGAAGCCGTACGCGTGCGGCGAGTGCGGCAAGGCCTTCAGCCAGAGCTCCTACCTGATCCAGCACCAGCGGCTGCACATCGGCGTGAAGCCCTTCGAGTGCGGCCGCTGCGGCAAGGCCTTCAGCAAGAACTCGGCCCTGACGCAGCACCAGCGCCTGCACACCGGAGAGAAGCCCTACGCCTGCCCCGTCTGCAAGAAGCACTTCACGGGCCGCTCGTCGCTGGTGGTGCACCAGGTGGGCCACACCGGAGAGAAGCCCTACGCCTGCGGCGAGTGCGGGAAGGCTTTCGGCCAGAGCGCCTACCTCATCGAGCACCAGCGCATCCACACGGGCGAGAAGCCCTACCGATGCGCGCAGTGCGGCAAGGCCTTCATCAAGAACTCCTCGCTCACCGTGCACCAGAGGATCCACACCGGGGAGAAGCCCTACGCGTGCGGCGAGTGCGGGAAGACCTTCAGTCGGAACACCAACCTCACGCGGCACCTGAGGGTCCACGTCTAGGGAGGCTGGCCGCCCCCCAGTCTGCACCAGGTGAACGGGATCCTAGGCTCGGAGTCTCCCCCCAGATGGGCGGGGTCCTCTGCGCGGAGCCTCCACCAGGTGGGCGTGGACCTAACCTCGGAGTCTCCGCCAGGTGGGTGGGGTCCTTAGCTTGAACCTCCACCAGGTGGGCGGGTCCTTACTTCGGCTGTAAGAGGGGGCGCTATGACTTGGGGGCCCAGGGTGGCGCAGCTCCACACAGTCTTAGAATGCGGGGATCCAGGACCGGCTTCAGGTTTACGCGCTCTCCTTCTTGGCCCGGCGTCCTCACCCACGGACCAGAAGGCAAGCTCCTCCGTGCCCAGTGTACTGCGAACGCTGCGAAGTTGAATGTGGCTGGAAACCTAGGGGAGCACCAGGAACCCAGGGCGCCAGAGTTCCGATCCAAGCTCTCAGTAAATAAGCGCCGGGCTGGAGCGTTTCCAGCCTCCGGTCTCCGTTCCGATAGTACGGTGGGGAGGGGCGTGGAGGAGGTGTCTGGATAAGAGCGTGGGGACATTTCTCCTCTTGGCACACACACCCGCGGTCTAGTCCTAACAAGGTGGCCACTGTGAGCTCCCTAAGATCTAGAGGGGGACTCGTCATCCTTCCACGTCCCAGCCCCGCTGCAGTCTCGCTAAACCGTTCTGGAAGACCTGACCCTCCCCCAGGCTAATAAGCGGTAGAAGTTGGCAAGTTATTCGTGAGGGGGCGGGGTGGGGGGGGATTTTTTTTTTTTTTTTTTTGTCGAGGTAGCAATAACAGTAACTGCTTCAGATGCCAAAGTTTCTCATGGTGGTCTGTTCAAATTTTTTTTAATAAAACTTTTCACGAAGGAAGTCCAACGTCATTTTAAACAGTCATCAGACGAGAAAGAAACGGGGACCGTGTGTTCAGTCAAAGTCGGTTTCAGTGCTTGTGGGAGAAGGTGGGGGAGCGAGTAGCAGCAGCCTAATATTCAGGGTTAATTGCTTACTGGAGTCAGTAGGCTTGCACGCTGGAGTCTCTTTTCATAGTTGTTTTTGCAGTTAAACTTGAAGGAATGTCCTCAGCTTGACCTGAAGCTTTGTGTACACATAGAGTTCCCCGAGTCTCCTCTTTATGGGGCCTTTTTTGTTTGGTTGGTTGGTTTGGGGTTGTTTATTTGTTTGTTTGGTTGGTTTTGCTGCAGGCTTGCAGGATCTCAGTTCCCCAAGCAAAGACCGAACCCAGGTTAGGGCAGTGAAAACCCAGAGCCCTAACCACTAGCCCTCCAGGGAATACCAGGGCCTTTTCCGCCACTTTTGTTATTTTAATGTTCAGTGCTACTGGTCACAAATGTTCTGGTGTGTCTGAATGTCGCACACTTCCTGACGCCAGTGTTCATGAAGAATAAATAATTCATTCTAAGCAACCACTTAGATCTGCTGGAGAAGGGATAGGCTACCCACTCCAGTATTCTTGGGCTTCCCTTGTGGCTCAGCTGGTAAAGAATCCGCCTGCAATGCGGGAGACCTGGGTTTGATCCCTGGGTTGGAAAGATCCCCTGGAGAGGGGAAAGGTACCCACTCCGGTATTCTAGCTTAGAGAATTCCATGGACTGTATGTCCATGGGGTCGCAAAGAGTTGGACACGACTGAGGAACTTTCACTTTCACTTTTTACATATCAGTAAGTGCACTTCGTGTTGCAGGTCAAAAGAGCAGCCGCTCAGCCATATATAAACATGAATAGTTTTTGAATGTCTGGCAGGGTGTGGGCATCAGGGTGGGCTTGATCCAGGCACCATGCATCAGAGCCATGGCTCTGACTCCCTTCACCCACTGGCCTCGTCCTCAGACTGGCTTCCCTCATGGCTTCATGTGGTTTCCAACAGCTCCTCTTGACACATTTCCTCAGAAACATCCAGTTGGAGACAGGTCTCTTCCAGTCATTGGCAAAACAACAACACTTAAGTTTCTTCCAGTTGTACTCACCAGGAACTGATTATTCTGAGGAGAGGAATGCCATGTGCTGCTTGGTTTAGATCTGGGTCTCGCCCTCATCCCCAAAATAGTAGCTGGGGAAGGGGAATGAGTAGGAGTGACTGCCCAGATCGGCCTGAAACCACCGGGGTCGGTTCACCCAGGTCCCAGTCAGGGAGAAGCGGGTGACTTGCGGAAGCCAGCCCCAAGGTCATCATGCTGCTGGAGGCTAACATTTAAAGTCGGATGGCCCCTCTGACTTTTGTCATGACCGTGGGGTTCTGCTGCACAACAAGTGTCTGTTCTGACATTTTCTTTGGGAAGCCCTCTCACTGCTGTGATCACCGGGAGGGCCCTCAGTCCTGTCTGTCCTCTGGGCTCTCTTGACCCCGGGATGGGGGTGGAGCCCAAGAGGCTCCAGGTCACATGTCTTTGCTCTGACTTTGGTCTCCATCAGCAAGACCAGATGTTGCGTGACCAGTTTTCCTGCTCAGGGCTGGGGGGTGGTGTGTGGCCAGGAGAGTGACCTGACCCCCAGGGCAAGTGTGAGCCCTTGGTGGACACAGGTGGGTGAGCACCAGCCGTGACTCAGCAGACTCCTTGTAGCCCTCTGTGCCATGGTTCACTGTACTTTAAAATGCGGGTAATGGGTGTCTCTGGGCTTCCCACCTGGCTCAGCGGTAAAGAACCCTCCTGCCAATTTAGGAGACACAGGTTCGATCCCTGGGTCGGGAAGATCCCCTGGAGGAAGTAAAGGCAACCCACTCCAGTATTCTTGCCTGGAGAACCCCATGGACAGAGGAGCCTGGCGGGCTACAGTCTGTGGGGTCGCAGAGGAATAGGACATAACTGAGCAACTCAATGAGTGGGTATCTCCGGAGTCGATAATAGGGCAGTCAGGAGCAGCTAAGCAGCAGGTCCCAGCAACACAGAGCTGCAGACAGCAGAGCCCCTCCCCTCGCACTCTGTCTCTCTTCTGCTCCCTCACCTCTGTTTCAGACCAAAACACCCACGCAGTCCCACTTCTTGTGGTCATTTGGGACCTCCATCCTTGGGGACGCAGGGCTGGTCAGAGCCGGCTGCCAGCCCACAAGCATTCCAGCCTGGAGGAGGTGAGTCTGGTCCACATCTCAGCACCTGGAGGAGAAGCGGCCCAGTGTGTCCCCTCACGTGCCTCGCGGTTCACAGCTGGCTCCCCTCAGACCTACGTGGCGGCTGGGAGATGTTGTTCAGGGGCACGTCCAGGACAAAGTGGAGATGACCATCCCTCGAGCTGCATTTGATGGCCTGTCCAGGCAAATCGTGTAGTCAGTCCCCCCCCCCACCACTCACCTCCAGCCCCCGGCTTCTGTAGACGCCCTGGGGGTCGGCATACAGGCAGTGGCTGAGGGAAGGGCAGCTGGCCGAGGCCCAGGCTTTCCTGGATACAGCAGTCTCAGCACCTCCCACTGGAGGGGTTTACGCCCCCTCCTGGTTGCAAGTGGGAAATGCGATCTCTGGCAGGACCGACTCAGCAGGAGGAAGGAAGGAAAGTGAAGTGGGGATGGGGGTAGGAGGGGTCGCTGTCTCCCCTGCACCCCAAAATGCAAAGCAAGTGCTCATGCTCGCCAGTACCAGGGAGACAGTAGCCACAGTTATAAAAGGCTCAGTTTCTAGCCGTTTGGGGATGTTGTAGATTGCACATGTTCCCCTGAAATTCGAATGCTGAGACCTTAACACCCAGTGACTTCAGAACGTGACTGCATTAAAGATAAATAGGACTCTATGAGGTCATATGGCTGGGTGCTAAAACAAGGACTTGTGTCCTTCTGAAAGAGAAACATGAGGCCACACGTAGGCAGAGCGACAGTCACGTGAAGAGGCCACAAGAGGACCGCCATCTGCAAGCCAAGGAGAGAGACCTCTGGAGAAACCAGCCCTGCCCAGACCCTGCCACGGTATGCCATAGTCAGCAAGAAAAGTTAGTTGAACCCTTGCTCCTGATCCCAAATAAGAAAACGCTTCCTGTAAACCTGGAATTCAAGCAAAACCAACTTTATCTCTGAGTTTTGCCATGCTGAGATTTGAGGGTCTTGGGACTTCGGTGGTGGTCCAGTGGTTAAGATTCCATGCTTCCACTGCAGTTGGCAAAGATTCAATCCCTGGTTGGGGAACTGAGATATCGCAGTCAAAAAAGAAGAGAGAGAGATTTGATGATCTGTCATGAACTTTTTGACTTTGTTAATCGTTTTAACAAAATTAGTAGGTTTTCGGGTCTTCCCTAATGGTCCAGTGGTTAAGACTCCATGCTTCCAATGCAGGGGGCATGGTCAGGGAACTAAGATCCCACATGCCCTGTGGCATGGGCAAAAAAAATTTTTTTAATTTTACCCAATTCAGATCCCACATAATTTGAGTCTAATCCTAATGAAAGATGGTTGGCACATTTATTCACCAACTAAAATGATACAAGAATAACACAGTTTACACAATCATTTGCAAGTATGGATTTTTGAGTTTTTTTTAATTGCAAAAGGCTTCTTGTCATTTCAAAAAGTGCCACTAAAAAGGTCCTGATTTCAAATGTTTATAATTCAAGGTAGCATAAAATATAGCCCTGATGTATTTATATAAATTACAATAATATCCTTCTCGCAGTTCCCACCTCACAAGGTCAAAACGAAGCCTCATCAGTAAGTGACATATATAGGGGCTCTCCTGATGGCTCAGTAGTAAAGAATCCACCTGCAGTGCAGAAGATATGGTTTCGATCCCTGGGTCTGGAAGATCCCCTGGAGAAGGAAATGGTAACCTACTCCAGTATTCTTGCCTGGGAAATCCCATGAACAGAGGAGCTTAACGGGCTACGGTCCATGGTATCACAAAGAATCAGACACGACTTAGCAACTGAGTGCACGCGCATGCTCGTGCACACACACACACACGCACACACACATATACTCATCGAGTATTCCCCATCTCATATCCCTGCTGCCCCCAATCCAACATAACCAACAACCTGAGTCCTGGCACATCTTTCCCTTGTTTTCCTTTTTATACATTTGTACATTTCTCTCTCACAGATGCCTTGGAAACTTTGTGTTAGTAATTCCAGTAAGTAGTAGACAGGTCCTGCCGTCCTAAGAACCAAAATGACTCTGCAGTTTCTTCGTTTGTTTTTCGCTCTTTTGCATTCATCCCACACTCCCCAGAGCCCAGAGAGCTTTGTTTCCAGGCACCAGCAGGGTCACGAGGATGGGTACTTTGAAAAGTGACAGAGAAGGAGGGAGGGAGGGAGGAGGAGGAGAAAATCTCCAGCTCGTTTGCCTAGAGGTTCAGTAGTACGGACAGCGCAGCGGGTTCAGCACCACGGACAGATCCACCTGAAAGTTTTCAGCACCACGGACAGAGCAGGAAACCTACTTTCCCCATTGGCCTCTGCGATGCAGAACTTCCTGGTGGTTTAGCCGTAAAGAATCCTCCTGCATTGCAAGAGACCAGGGTTCGATCCCTGGGTCGGGAAGATCCCCTGGAGAAGGAAATGGCAACCTACTCCAGTGTTCTTGCCCGGAGAATTCCATGGACAGAAGAGCCTGGTGGGCTGCAGTCTATGGGGTTCTAGAATCAGAGATGACTTAGCGACTGAATCAGCACCACCCTAACACTGCTGGATCCTTTTTGAGCAGAGTTTTGAGCCCGCGCCCAACCCTCACCCGCAGGGTCCTTGAATGCTGATATCTGAGTAATCCAGTCTCTCCTGGTGCTGATCTCAGAAACTCAGGCATTGAACACTTAACATGCACCAAACGGAATTTTGGATTTTCTCCACACACACACAAAAACATGAGCCTACTTAGTGCACCACAGGGCACTCAACTGGCCAGGTTCAAAGCTCAAAAGTCCTTCCTCTTCTCTCATCCCACCCATGCTCGAGGACTCTCAGCTTTAACTCTAAACTATTCATTGAATCTGTCCACTGTTTTCCACATACACTGTCACCACCTCACTCCATCGTTTCTCACCTGGTTTACCAGTGAGTGCTCAGTCTTGTCCAACTCTTCGTGCCCCCATGGACTGTAGCCTGCCAGGCTCCTCTGTCTATGGAATTCTCCAGGCAAGAATACTGGAGTGGGTTGTCATTTCCTCCTCCAGGGGATCTTCCCTACCCAGGGATGGAACCCACGTCTCTTACTGGCAGCTGGGTTCTTTACCACTGCGCCACCTTGGGAAGTCACCAAACCTATAGCCCCTTCTATATCATTTCTTGTATAATAGTTTTAGTGATCTTTGACATTTTAAATTATATTATATCACACCCTTCCATGGATTCTCAGCACACCTACAATAACATTCAAAGATGTTACTGTGGCTTTCAAAACCCTGGATGCCTCTCTGACATTATCCCCCATCACTCTCTTCCTTGCCTGACCACTCTGGTCCCACTGGCCTCCCTGTTGTCCCTCTGGACCTTTGTGCATGCTATCCTCCCTGCCACAAATTCTTGCATAACTGGCTCCTTTCCACCTTTCAGGATTAAGCTCAAAATGCCGCCTCTGCTTAAAAAAGATCACCTCGGGGGCTTCTCTAGTGATCCAGTGGTTACGATTCCACACATCCACTGCAGGGGGCGCAGGTTTGATCCCTGGTCAGAAACCTAAGATCCCCGTGCCTTGAAGTGTGGCCAAAAAAGCAACTCCCATCTAAAATGACCTCACCATTACTATCACATTGATTACATCGCATACTTAATAGAATTAGCACGAACTATATTTTGTATTTTTTTATTGCCTTTTGTCTAACATCATTACTAGCCTGTAAACTTTATTAAGCCATATATCTTGACTGGCCTGGTCACCCAAAACAAGCATGTAGCACATAGCAGCTGTTTATAATTATTTGTCGAATGAATGAATGAATGAATTTTCAGCTAGTCATGGAGCCCTGAAGAGATGTCAACAGCACTCGACTTCTGCCAGAACGGTGGTCATATGTGCTGGCCTAAGTTTTTTTTGGCTTTGTTTTTAATTGGTTTGGCTGTGCTGGGTCTTCACTCCTGCACGGGTTTTCTCTCGTTGTGGCAAGCAGGGGCTATTCCAAGAGTTTGTACGCCACAACTCAGACCTGGTGCAGCCAAATAAGCAAACAATTTTTAAAAAAAGAAAATAAGACTGTAAAGGAAGACTATTTCCACCCTTCCCCAACTATGACTTTGTCGAAAATTTTAAGTTTTGATATAGCCTCCAGGAGAGCAATTTGGCAGAGTTCATTGTATTGTATTATTGATAATAATAGCAGCTAACAGCTAATAGGGGCTTCCCTGGTGGCTCAGTGGTAAAGAATCCGCTTGCCAATGCAGGAGACTAGGGTTCGATCCCTGAGTTGGGAAGATCCCTGACGAAAGAAACGGTAACTCACTCCAGTATTCCTCCCTGGGAAACCCCATGGACAGAGAAGCCTGGTGGGCCACAGTCCATGGGGTCGCAAGGAGTCAGACATGACTGAGCAACTTAGCAACCACAGCTAATAGCTGTTAAGTGGAGTATATACATTCTTTACTTTTTACCTTCAGAGCAGTGCTGGCAGGTGGTAAGCGAAATTCTTCCCACTTAACAGAATGGGAAACAGAGGCACAAAAGTGACAAGTGACACCCCGAGGACAAGCTAGTGGCAAAGCAGGCTCTGACGGGAGGCGGTCTGGCCTCAGGGTCCCCGCACCGTCACACCCCTGCCCCGTCTCCTCCCGCCTCCCCCTACCCCGGGTGCTGGTTGTAGACTAGGAACCACCAAGAGGCCTGGGAAGTTGCTGGTCTCCGTGGGCGTCCGCAGCCAGGGACGTGCCCATCCGGCCGGGGCTGGAAGGCTCGTTCCACTCTGGCCCCGGCTCACCGCGTGCGCAGCCCCACAGCCACACTGCTGACACGTGGTCACCGTCGCCCCTCTGCTCTCCTCCCCTGTCCCTGCAGGCGCTGGCTCCCCGGGAGGTGGGGGCCGGAGGGGAGAAGGCCGCTTGCTCTCCAACTTCCCCATCTCCCTCCCGCAGCCTCCGCGTCTGCGCAGCCGCGGTCCCTGCGGCGCCAGTTCTGCGGCCCTGGACAGGGTGTGTTTGGGGAGGGTGAGTCCTCCGAGGGACCCCGCGGGCAGGAGCGGGGCAGGGAAAAGGGGCTGGGGGCTCGGACGGCGGGCCGGGGACGCGCGCGTGTGAGCGTGGATGCGTGCACGTGGGAATGCGCACTGGGGGAGGAAGAAAAGGCGCCCCAGGGGGGTGTGGGTCTCGGGTGGGAGGAGTGTCCCCGTCCCTCGAGTGGCAATGGGCTGGGCTGGGGCTGCAGTTCGCCCGGTTTCTCCGTCCCGCCCTGTCTGCCCGCCTCCTGCGGGTCGCACGAGGTTTTTAGCCTCTGTGCGAGGAACCGGGAACCGCCCTGGCTGCCTGGCGCGTCAGCTGCGTGCGCGGGTGCTCCGGTCTGGCGGGGGTCAGGTGTCTGAGCTCGCGGGTCCCGCGTGTTAACCGCGTCCCACCTGTGTGCCCGCGCGTGCGCCCTCGAGCATGTGTGTGGCGTGTGTCTGCCTGGGCACGTGTGTACCACCTGCACGGGCGAGGAGCACGCGCGCTGGAGTCGGTCGGGTTTAGGGTCCCTGCCTGGCTCCCGTTAGCTGCGTGCCTTTGTTCAAGGGCCTTCCCAGTCTGTAACACAACAGACTTGTGACAGTAGCTGCCGCGGAGAGTGGCCGGCGGCGAGGATTAGGTTACAGGAAGACGCGGAGTTCTCCGCAGTGCCTGACCCCGGCGTGCGCCGGGAAGCGGCGGTTGCAGTGTTACTTTACTGTGGTGGAGGTGGTGGTTACTGCGTCTTCGTCCTCCTCCTCCTTCTTTCAGACATCCATAGTTTATTGTTTAGTCCAAACACCTTCAAAATGGAAACCCAATACTTTCCACCTGAAACAAACTAGATACTACCTAGTATATAATGCTTAACACATTACAGCAATAAAGATGACACTATTGTCTTATACACCGACTACAGCCAATGGCAGAGCCAGTTTGGTTGCAATAGCGTCATGGTCCGTCCTTCTCAGAGGATGACCCGTTACTATGATAAGATAATAGTTGAGGCTCTTAGGTGTGAACTCACACACACACACCCCTGTCACACCCGCACATTTCTCTCTGTCCTGTGCCCCTCCTCCCTCCTCCGTGAATCGGGTTCTGCATCTTCTGACTTGGGTCGGGGGACTCTTGTCTCCTCCATCCCCCGCCCCCTCACCTGCATTCTCTCCACTTCCCACGCCTTCTTACCCCTCAGCTAAAACACACGGTTAACTACTTGATGGGTGATCATTTACCTCGAGAGGCTAAAGCCGGTTTTACGTTCTTGTTCTAGGACGTTGCATGTATTAACCACCTTGCATAATGTAACCCACTGAGTATACTCCTGGATAAGCATTTAGAAAGAGTACAGGGCCTTCCTGGTGGTTCAGTGGTTAAGGCTGTTCCCAAAACAGAGGGCACAGGTGCGACCCCTGATGGAGGAACTAAGATCCCGCATGCAGTTCAGCAGATAATACAAACAGGCTGAGTGTAAAAAAATAAATCGAGAGCCCCCTTCCTCCTTCTGTCTTTTACTTTGACTCTTCTGAAAGTGAAAATGAAATACAGGTCCAAGAAATTCTCTGTTGTAAGGAAAACATGAAGAGGTCTCAACGGAGGCGTGCGCAGCGAAAGGAAATGGAGTGGAGTTGCGGCAAAGGCGCGCTGCAGGGCTCTGTGTGGACAAGCCGCCCCTTCCTCCCAGCCACTGTTTACCCGTGAAGACGCGGGCCCAGTGGCCCCCATCTTTTGATTTCTTGAGGAAACACTGGAAATCTGTATTTTCAGTTGACATCGTCCGCATTTTAAAATGCCAATAATTATTGCAAACCCTTGAAAGGAAGACATCGTGTAAGCCAACCGCACAGGTGGTGGGGCTAGGTTAGACCCTGGGGCTGCCCGTTTGCAACTGTGTTGTGGGCTGGGGAGTGTGGAGCGGGTGCAGAGAGGAGGCTGTGAGCACAGACAACGTTTCCCAAGACAACAAAAGCAAAAACTGGCCTTGGCGGAAAAGTAGTGAGACAGCCCCAGTAGGGAGTAGCGTTTATTGCCTTGGGCCATTTAATTTTTATTTCACATTGGGGTGCGGCTGGTTCGCAGTATCGCGTTCGTTTCAGGTCTTCAGGGAAGTGAGTCGTCACACTTGCACTTGCAGCTACTCTTTTCCCATTGAGGTTGTTGCAGAGCACTGAGTCGAGTCCCCTGTGCTGTTCAGTAGGTCCTTGCTGACATTGTATTTTGGCTTTAATATGAGCTGTAGTTAACCTGTGTTTTAGCTGAAGGGTGAGAAGGCATGGGAAGTCGAGAGAATGCAGGTGAGGGGGCGGGGGGTGGAGGAGACAAGAAAAAAAATCTGATTTAAAATGAAATAGTCTTTCACACTCTCATTTTATATCTTGCCAACTTGAAATTCAGGAGGCTGTCACTTGTCAAGTTGACAAGATATAAAATGAGAGTATTAAAGAACATATCATTTTAAAGTATTTATTTATTTCTTTTTGGCTATGCCGGGCCTTAGTTACAGCACTCAGGGTTTGCGGCATGCGGGATCTTTAGTTGTGGCGTGTGGGTCAGTTCCCTGACCAGGGATGGAACCCAGGTCCCCTGTGTTGGGTCCTTGGAATCTTAGCCACTGGACCACCACGGAAGTCTCTAAATTAGATTTTTTTAATCCTTGTCTGTCAGATACTCCTCCTCCTTCTTAATGATCACAGAGGAGAAAGTCAATGCTGCAGGGGGCTCGAGGGAAGACTGGGGTCCTTCTTTTTGCAGCCAGAGGGGTTACAGGGGGTGGGGTACTCTCTTTTCCTAAAAGCTTCTGGGTCTGTGCTTTGGTTGTGGAGTGTGTGTGTGGAGTGTTTGTGTGCACACTTGCCTGAACCACCCTCTGGCCATCCTCTCTAAACTCCTTATTTCCCTTCTTGTTTTATTCGTCTCTAGAGCATTTGTCATCATTTGACATATTGTCTGTCTGCCCCACTTCCCGCCACTAGAGAGCAAGTCCCAAGAGGGGAACTCTGTTCCGCTCAGCGCTGTGTCTCTGTGGTTGCTGTTTGGTCGCTCAGTCGTGTCTGACTCTTTGCGACCCCATGGACTGCAGCCCACCAGCCTCCCCTGTCCTTCACTATCTTCCGGAGTTTGCTGAGATTCATGTCCACTAGCTGCTGATGCTATCTAATCTTCTCAGCCTGTTTCTCTGGCGCCCAGGAGTTGTCCTGGCACAGGGCTGGCACTCTGTGAATATTTGATCTTCTCATCCTGTTTCTCTGGCGCCCAGGAGTTGTCCTGGCACAGGGCTGGCACTCTGTGAATATCTGATCTTCTCATCCTGTTTCTCTGGCGCCCAGGAGTTGTCCTGGCACAGGGCTGGCACTCTGTGAATATCTGATCTTCTCATCCTGTTTCTCTGGTGCCCAGGAGTTGTCCTGGCACAGGGCTGGCACTCTGTGAATATTTGTTGAGTGACTGAATGTCTCTCAGTCCTCAGGTCCCAACTCCTGTTCCCTGGGGAGCTCAGCAGGACCCTGGAACTGGGGGAGGACAAGTAGCCTGTCTTTCAAGTTCCACGTTCTGAAGAGATGCAGAGTCTCAGACCTGAGCAGGTCCGGGGGCTGCTGGAGCCTGAGAGGGCAAAGACCCTGCTGCCTCGGGAGAACAAGGCCTGGGAGAAGCGTGCCGCCTTCGCCAAGGACTGGGTGGCTGTGCAGGTTGGGGCCTCCGGCTGCGGCAGCGATGAGAAAGGTGAGGGCCGGGGTCCCGTGGGAGGTGGGGGTGGCAGAGGCCATGGCAGAGCCTGGGGAAAGGGGACTTCATCCTGCTGCTCCATTCGGCACATTTCTAAATGAAACCTTGTGTCAGTCGGCTTTCTGCTGTGTAACAAGTCAGCCCAAAACCGAGTGGCTTACAGCCAGTCATTATCTGTCGACGATTCTGCGGGTTGGCAACGCATGCGGCCTCAGGGGATAGTCCTGCTGCCCTTGCCTGTGTTTGCTCCCACTTGCAGCCGCAGTGGATCGAGAGGCAGCTGGTTCATGTGAGATGGCCTTACTGGGGTGTCTGGATGGTTGGATGGTTCTGACTTACGGCTATGTGTCTCCAGCAGGCTTGTTCAGGCTATTTCTCATCGGGGGTTGAAGGGTTCTTACGACAAACAAGATATGGAAGACCCCAGGTCACAGGCACTTTTTCAGCCTCTCCTGGCAACCTAGTAGCTCTTGGGTGTGCAGAGAGTGGTGTCATTTGCTGAGATGGGGACAACCCGTACAGCACCCCCATAGCAGAATGACGGCTGAACCTTCTACCAGGAAAGGGTTCTTCCTTCTTCCCTGGGAGATAAGCAGGCCCTCGACCAAGGTGTGGGGAACAAACATCACTTCCAGCAGCGAGGAGGAGGTTTGGGGTTCCTGGCAGGACCTGGGTGCAAAAGAGTGGGAAATACCCATCTTTGGTTCCACCCCTGGTTCTCTCCAGTTTAGCGTTGACAAGAATGCTGAGATTCGAATATGGGGAGATTCCTTCACTGGTGGCTGGAAGCTGGGGAAGCCTCCATCCTCCTGGCTTAACTCTGTGGCTTTTTCTTCTGCTCCCCCACTCAGTTTTTGCCAGAGGGCTGTAGAAAAGGAACTGTTGTACCCATTTACCAGGCAGTTGAATAGAGGCTCAGGTGGTGAGTCGTATCAGGTGACTCTGTTTAAGTCTCCTGGGTAGTTAGTGGCAGAAATGGGATCAGAGCTCAGGTCTCTTCTTCTCTCCACCCCATCTGAACCACGTACATGCACTGTGTATGTGTGTGTGTGTGTCTGTGTGTGTGTCTGTGTGTATGTGGTATGTGTCTGTGTGTCTGTGTGACTGTGTCTGTGTCTGTGTGACTGTGTGTGTCTTTGTGTGTGTTAGGACATCAGCAGGACAGTGTGTGTCTGTGTGTCTGTGGGTGTCTGTGTGTGACTGTGTGTGTCTGTGTAACTGTGGGTGTCTGTGTGACTGTGTGTGTCTGTGTGACTGTGACTGTGTCTGTGTGTCTGTGTGTGTCTTTGTGTGTGTTAGGACATCAGCAGGACAGTGTGTGTCTGTGTGACTGTGGGTGTCTGTGTGTGTCTTTGTGTGTGCTGGGACATCAGCAGGACAGGTGCGGTGGGTGGGAAGAAAGCAGCACCCATCCAGCTGGCCTGCTCGCTCACTCATGACTCCTTTCTCCTCCATTCCTGCCCTCGCCCAGATCTACCTTCTCCCAAGACTGTGGTTCCCCAGGAGTGGAGCTCGGTGGAGGAAGACGATGAGTCCGAGGACTCCCAGGTGAGCTGGGGATTCCTTCCTCTTTTGATGAGACCCCTCTCTGCAGTTCTTAGTGGACTGTCACACTCCCTTCCTCAGCCTGGAATTTCCAGGCCCCACGAAAGTCTGTCTGGGGATGTGAGCCCCACGAGGTCTCTGGTGGGAAACAGGACGTGTTCCATAGTCATCAGATGTGGAGTGGAGGGTATCAGGTGGTGGGTGTAACTCCATCCATGTATACCCTCCAACCCTTCACTCATAAATGCTTCATGACTTAACCATTCATTCCTCTGTCCTCTCATTTATTCACCCAAGCTTTCATCTGCCTACTCATCCATATACCCATTCCACCCATCCATCCATCACCCGTTCATCCAGCCATCCATTATCCACCCATCCATCACCCATTCATCCATCCAGCCATCCATTATCCATCCAGCCATCATCATCCATCCAGCCATCACCCGTTCATCCAGCCATCCATTATCCACCCATCCATCACCCATTCATCCATCCAGCCATCCATTATCCATCCAGCCATCATCATCCATCCAGCCATCACCTGTTCATCCAGCCATCCATTATCCACCCATCCATCACCCATCCATCCATCCATTATCCATCCAGCCATCATCATCATCCACCCATCCATCACCCATTCATCCATCCAGCCATCCATTATCCATCCATCCATCATCATCTATCCATCCATCACCTGTTCATCCAGCCATCCATCATCCATTCGTCCCTCCAGCCATCCATCCACTATCCATCTAGCCATCATCATCCATCCATCCATCCATCCCCCGTTCATCCATCCATCCATTATCCACCCATTCATCACCCATTTATCCATCATCCATCCATCCATCACCCATTCATCCAGCCATCCATTATCCATCCAGCTATCATCATCTATCCATCCATCACCCATTCATCTAGCCATCCATTATTCAGCCATCCATCATCCATTCATCCCTCCAGCCATCCATCCATTATCCATCTAGCCATCATCATCCATCCATCCATCCCCTGTTCATCCATCCATCCATTATCCACCCATTCATCACCCATTTGTCCATCATCCATCCATCCATCACCCATTCATCCAGCCATCCATTCATCATCCACCCATGCATCCATCTGAGGTCATCCATCCACTTCTGTACCCATCCATCAACTCTCCCATCCACTCACCCTTCTACCAATCCATTCATCCATCTACCCATTGAACACTCCATTCATTTGTCCTCTGATTCATCCACCCATCCTGCTCATTCACACACACGTCCCATCAGTCCATATATGCAGTTATCTCTGTGCCCACTCATCCTCATCATCCATATGCAATCACTCCATCCATTCAACACACCGACTCACCCATCCTTCTATCCACACATCTATCTACTCACCCATTCATCCATCCACTACTTGTTGACTGTTGGAAGGATGTGCCTTTTTTCATCGACCCCTTTGCCTACTCATCCATCCCTCCCTCCATCCACTAATTACTTACTGCGTTTTAATCCAAGTACTCTGAGTAAAACCAAAAAGAATGATTGAGCACGTTCCTTTCATTGGAAGACCTAATGTTTTCTTTGTGGGGGCATAAGACATCAATATGTGAAATAGTAACAGTGGTTCTTTTATTTACATATTTATTTTATGTATTAGAAAGAAAGCGTATAATCACTCTTGGCAACATGTGAGGGTCCCATCTGCCAATCAGATGTCAGAAATCCAGCCTGGACTGGCTCAAGCCAGAAAAAGGCTTTGTCGACGCAAGGTGGGAGAAGGCAAGCTGGACAACCAACCTTGGTAGTGTAGAAATAAGAGCCGCTCCCAGTGGGATGGCTCAGGGGAAGAAGGAAGCAATTCTGTGGGCCAGGAGGGCTATCCTTGCTTAAAAATATTTATTTATTTAGTCATGCCAGGTCTTAGTTGCGGCATGTGCGATCTAGTTCCTTGAGCAGGGATTGAACCGGGGCCCCCAGCACTGGGAGCTCAGAATCTTAGCCACTGACACCAGTGCAGTCCTAGAAGGTTTATTCTTCAATATCTGAGAGAGGAAGAGACACCACACCTATGATTTTATTTTATTTCTGTTTAGTTTTTTTTTTCTCAAGCTTTAAGCTTTTTATTTTGTACTAAAGTATAGCTGGTCAACAGCATTGTGGTGGTTTCAGGTGAACAGCAGAGGGACTCAACCGTACATGGACACGCATCCATTCTCCCCCCAGTGCCCCTCCCATCCAGGTGTGTGCAGAGTTTTTAATTAAAACAGCTCTACAGCGGACAGGCTATTTCTTTTTCTTTTCTAAATTTTTGTGTATTTATTTGGCTGCACTGGGTCTAAGTTGAGGCGTGTGGGATCTTTAGTTGCCTGTGTGAATTTTTGGTCGCTTCTTAGTCATGGCGTGTGGGATCCAGTTCCCTGAGCAGGGGTCAAACCTCAGCTGCCTTCATCAGGAGCACCACCAGGGAAATCCCTGATACACGTCTCATTCCCAGTTCCGTAATCCCGCTTTCTTACAGGTGACAATGGTGGCCCCCTCCCCCGCTGATATTTATGCTGCTTCTTCGTTTCTGTTTCAGGGCTTCGTGGAGTGGTCGAAAGCTCCACAGCAAATGACCGTAGTCTTGGCGGTGTGTGTGATCTTTCTGTTCCTGGTTTTAACTGGGATGCCCATGATGTTTCACATTTAACTATAAAGGCGGCTCTTGTTTGTGTCATGCTCAGGAAGAACCCTGGTTTAAAAAATCCGGAATAGGTCTTGAATATCATCAAAGGCCTTTTACACATCCATTGAGATGACTTCTGTGTTTCACCTTTTCATGTGCCGTTTCTGCATTACTATATTTCATTGAACTTAAGACATCTTCGATTGTAAGTGTGTATTATTTTGTGTACTCCTGAGAAACAGAATGCTACTTAAATGTAAGATGTCACCAAGTGGAAGATGCAGCATGACTTCAGAGAAGGTGAACACGTGTGCAACATACGAGCAATGAAATGGAGTCGATTTCTCAGTTACAAATCACCTTTGCATTCTTCGGATGGTGGCACACCTGGCTTTTCAATACTGAATTCCGTTCCTGGATATCTTATGTAGGATCCTTGCCTCTATCTTCTTACATAAGATTGGTGCTATCTTTGTTTCGTTTCGGTGTTGTGCTAAGCTCGCATCATAGAAGGACTTGAGTAACGTTTGACCTTTTGCTGTGCTTTCGAGTACGTTCTGTAGTTTAGGCTGTGCTCAGTCGTGTCTGACTCTTTGTGACCCTCGTGGACTGTAGCCCACCAGGCTCCTCTGTCCATGGGATTTCCCAGGCAAGATTACTGGAGTGGGTTGCCATTTCCTTCTCCAGGGGATCTTCCCAACTCAGGGATCGAATCTGGGTCTCCTGTGTTGGCAGGCAGATTCTTTACCGTTGAGCCACCAGGGAAGCCCTTTCTCGTAGTGTAAGAAGTATCAATTCTTTGACGTGTGGAAACAACTCAGGAAAGGGATCAGGTCCTAGAGCTACGGAAAGGAGGTTTCCATGTGTTCTTAGATGGCTTTTCCATTTCTTCTCTTGTTTTCAGCTCGTTAATACTTTTTAACTCCATTAATTTTGATGATTTATAGTATTCTTTTGTCCCTTAGACTATTCTTCATTCCACTGAATATTTTCCTCCAGATGATTAGCTTAATTATGAACACTATTTTTTGGCTTGGCCAAAAAGTTCGTTTGGGTTCTTCTGTAAGATGGTAGAGAGAAACTTGAATGAAATTTCTGGTCAGCCCCAATATAATTAAACAAAATCTTCTCTTTATTCTGTCCCCATTCTGCCTTTGATTTGTCAAAGTTTTGTCTAGTTTATTATTTTTCTAAAGAACCAGCATTAGGATTTGTTTATGTCCATTATTTCTCTAGTTTATAATTTTTTTTCCTTTAACATGTATTGGGTTTATTTTTTTTGTTGTTTCTATTCCTTGTCTCGATTTTTAAGTTGACCTCTTAATTTATTTATATTCTTTTTATAAAGCTATTTGCTGTAATAGTGCATTTAATAATATAAATGTACTTCTGGTTATAGTCTTGGCCACATCTCAAAGTTGGATAATTCGTGTTCTTGTTTATCTTGTTGTTGCCTAAGTATTTTATTGCAGGGTTTCTAAAGAGTGATTTGAAACTCAGTGACAAGGTCTATTTAAAAAGAGGTTTCTTCCCGATTCACTGCACTGTGAGCGGAGAATGTGGGCCATCACATGTCTGCTTTCAGAACCTTTTAAGAAGCTTTTATCCTGGCCTAGAACATATCCAGTGTCTGTGTATGTTTCCTGGACATTTAAGATGAATATATATTTTCTGTCTGTAGAATTCAAAACTACATGTCGGTTAATTAACTTCATCTTATCAATTACGTTGTTCAGAATCACATGCTATTTAGTTTTGTCCAAACCTACAGGTCAAAAACCAATAAGGCTATGTAAAAATCTGTTAGTATTGATTACACTTGTCAATCTGTTTTTATTAATATATACTTTGTGCATTTAGCAGCCGTGTAACTTGCTGCATATAATATACACAGCACTGTTACGTCTTTGTCAACTAAGTAATACGTGTAAAACACCCAGCACAGGGCCAAGTATAGAGTAGGCACGCAGTAAATGTTGGTTAAAATCGGATTCTTAATCCTTTGCCCCATAGGAAATGATTGTCTTTAACTAATGTAATCCCTTGCCTTAAATTTTACCTTGTCTAATAGTGGTCAATATTACCATCCTGCTGTTTAAGCTTCCTGTGTATGTGTATTTAGACTCTTTGAGTCATTTTGTTTTAAAAGGACTTTGAGTGGTCTCATTTGAGTTTGTTAGAGACATTAGGGCAGATAAAGTGTTGGCTTCTCTCTCTCTCCATTCCTGTCTCTGGCTGATTGTGTCCAACAAGCCACAACTGGCCCGTAAAAGAAACACATGCCTCAGCTGTTCCATTCTTTAGGATTTTATTGGTTGCAGATGGGAGAGTCTCATTTCATATGAACTCAAGCCAAGAAGGGCTTCCCTCGTAGATCATTGGGTAAAGAATCTGCCTGCAATGCAGGGGACCCGGGTTTGATTCTTGGGTTGGGAAGATCCCTTGGAGAAGGAAATGGTCAACCCACTCCAGTATTCTAGCCTGGAGAATTCCATGGACAGAGGAGCCTGGCGGGCTACAGTCTACAGGTTACAAAGAGTCGGACATGACTGAAGCAAGTTAGCACATGTAGCAAGCTAAGAGATTCATTATAGATTCACTTTCACCAACGTTCAGGATGAAACTGGCTTCATTTAGAGTTGGAATGAACTGTCGTGACTGAAAATGTAAATGAGCATATACAAGCTGTATTAAACATGTTATTTGTAAAAGGTGTTGACCCATGCAGAAAATAAAATGAAATATCTCTTTTTCAACAATTATATCCTTGGAGATGTTGGGAAAAGATTCCTGGGTCTTGAAAGATAATTACGAGAAGTATGCAGGGAGGAAGTATGTATCACTATTTTTTATGTGTTAAAAATGTTTCCAGTATTCCTAGAAAAACAGGTCAAGTGTACAGTGGTAAGGAATCCACCTGCCAATACAGGAGACGCAGGTGTCATCCTTAGGTCAGGAAGACCCCCTGGAGAGGGAAATGGCAGCCCGATATAGTATTCTTGCCTGGAGAATCCCGTGGACAGAGGCGCCTGGCGGGCTACAGTCCCTGGGGTGGTCAAGAGTCAGATATGACTTAGCATGCACAAGCAAGTATTCCTGGAACAGAAGCAATGAGTTGAAAGGGGAGACTTGTCCAGGTAAAAAATGGATTTATAAAGAAAAAAATGTAGAGCTGGTTTGTCGTTGTTGTTTTAGTCACTAAGTCATGTCCAACTCTTTGCAACCCCATGGACTGTAGCCCACCAGGCTTCTCTGTCCATATTTCCCAGGTAAGAATACTGGAGTGGGTTGCCATTTCCTCCTCTAGGGGATCTTCCCGACCCAGGGATGGAACCGGCATCTCCTGCATTGTGGGCGGATTCTTTACCACGGAGCCATCTGGGATAAACCATAGACCAGTGGTTACTTATTTCAGCTCTGTCACGTGCCAGAACACTCCTTTCATGGATGATGGAGGTCCCCACCGGCACCCCGATGCTCTGTTCTTCACCCAAGAGCCAGGCGGATCCCATTAAATGTAATTAAGACCGTTCGTAATCCACCCACTTCAGGAAGTCAAAGGCAAAGTCCTCCCCCTGGCCATCCAGCCCCACGAGGACTCGCCTGTGCCCTCCCCCACCGCGCCATGCCTCCCTTTTGTTCCCGTCCCTGCTCCAGCCACACTGGCCCGCGGCTCTTCCGACAAGCCCGTCATGCCCGTCTCAGGACACTGGCACTGGCTCGGGAGCGGACCTCTGCCTGCAGTGTTCTTCCCCACGGACGCCCCCATGGCTCCCTTGGGCCTTCAGCTAAGCCCTTCATCAGGACCTACTGTGCTGTGGCCTGGGTGATGCCTTGAGTACAGGCAAGACTCAGACACTGCGGTTCCGGACCCTGCAGGACACCAGCCGGCAGAGGGCTGTTCTCTCTGTGTGTTTATTTTCCGTTTTGGCTGTGCTGGGTCTTTATGACTGTGTGGCTTTTTCTACCTGCAGTGAGTAGGGGCTCCTCTCCAGTTATGCTCACGCTTCTCATTGCAGGGGCTTCTTTCGTGGAGCACACCTCTAGGGGACTCGGCTTAAGTAGTCGCAGCTCGTGGGCTGAGTGGTTGCGGCTCATGGGCTCCAGCGCACAGGCTCAGTTGTGGCGCACGGGCTTAGTTGCTCCGTGGGCTCTTCCCAGACTAGGATCGAACCCGTGTCTCCTGCATTAGAAACGCAGATCCTTACCACTGGAGCAGCAGGGAAGGTTTTTCTCTTTTTCATTCATTCACCTGGCATTTCTTCACGACCTCTTGTGTGCCAAGGCCTGTGCAGAAAATGACGGGACAAAAAAAAAAAAAAAATGCAGACAGATTCTCTCCTCCCAGGCCCTCCCTGGTTTCCTCTATAGGGCTGGGAACTGAGAGGGCAGGTGGGCAGGGAGGTAGATGTGTCTCCATGTGTTGATCATTTGCTCCTCTCCACAAGCTCATATGCCCAGTTCACAGACAAGGCACAGTTCAGTTCAGTTCAGTCGCTCAGTCGTGTCTGACTCTTTGCAACCCCGTGGACTGCAGCACGCCAGGCTTCCCTGTCCCTCACCAAGTTCCGGAGCTTGCTCAAACTCATGCCCATTGCATTGATGATGCCGTCCAACCATCTCATACTCTGTCGTTCCCTTCTCCCCCTGCTCGCAATCTTTCCCAGCATCAGGGTCTTTTCAAATGAGTCAGTTCTTTGCATCAGGTGGCCCAAGTGTTGGAGTTTCAGCTTCAACATCAGTCTTTCCAATGGAATATTCAGGACTGATCTTTAGGATGGACTGGTTGGATCTCCTTGCAGTCCAAGGGACTCTCCAGAGTCTTCTCCAACACCACAGGTCAAAAGCATCAATACTTTGGTGCTCAGCTTTCTCTATAGTCCAACTTTCACATCCATATGTGACTACTGGAAAAACCATAGCCTTGACTAGACAGACCTTTGTTGGCAAAGTAATGTCTCTGCTTTTTAATGTGCTGTCTAGGTTGGTCAATAGCTTTTCTTCCAAGGAGCAATCATCTTTTAATTTCATGGCTGCAGTCACCATCTGCAGTGATTTTGGCTTGACACATTAGTTTCTGATAAAATTAAATAACTTTTTCAACCTATCTTGGTGGGAGAAGCAAGGAAATCTGAATATGGACTGGTCAGTGATATTAAGAAATTATTCATTTCATTGTGTGAAAATGATATTGTGGTTGTATAGAAGACATTTTATTTTTCCTTCTGTTTAGTATATGTTCTGCTGAAGTGAGTACAAATTGTTTTTTCCTTAGAGGTGCAAGCTGAGGAAGTGAGAGCATGTCTGTAATTTACTTTAAAATTGACCTGGAAAATAGTCATATAGACAGATTTTCACAACCTATTTTTATTTTTTCACAACCTATTTTTAAAGCAAATATATATTATAAAATATGGTGCATTTCCTTATTTTAAAAGGACAGGTATTACATTTTCTTGTTACCAAAGTTATTTTTAAAAAATATTGAATACTTTATACCTTTCTATATGATTGAAAATGTCATAGCAATTTTTTTTTAATGTGGACGTTCTCTTATGTAGAGAGGTCCTAGTTGCCCTACAACACAGGTCAAGTTTGGAAGAAAGGCTTCAGTCACAACTGAGATGGACAGGGCAGTGGCACCCCACTCCAGCACTCTCGCCTGGACAATCCCATGGACGGAGGAGCCTGGTGGGCTGCAGTCCATGGGGTCGCTGCGAGTCGGACACGACTGAGCAGCTTCACTTTCACTTTTCACTTTCATGCATTGGAGAAGGAAATGGCAACCCACTCCAGTGTTCTTGCCTGGAGAATCCCAGGGACAGGGGAGCCTGGTGGGCTGCCGTCTATGGGGTCGCACAGAGTCAGACACAACTGAAGCGACTTAGCAGCAGCAGCAGCAGCACAACTGAGAAATATTTTTCAGCAATTTTTTTTTTTTCTGGAGCTAAACAAATCACAATGAGGTTTAAATAATCATAAGGGATTCTTTATAATAAATCTTATGACCCCTAAATAAATATTTAAAAAAACCAAAACGATTTAGAGAAAAAGAAGATAAAAAATAGCTTATGCCCAAACTGTGTGAAATGGAAACATCCACCTGCCTTGTCTAAGCACACAGAGGGTCTCAGATGACAAGGAATAAAGGCAAGCTGGAAAACCATTCCATGCGGTACCATGTGGGTAGAAAGGAGCATTATATAACTTTTTAGAATATTTATGCATATGAACAAATATCCACATAAAAATGTGCTTATACATGCATAGAATATTCTGGGAAGATACAAGGCAACTGCTCTGAGTGGTTGCCTCGGGGGAGAGGAGCTTGCTGACTGGTGGGAAGGAGAATATAGAGGTAAGATGATTACTTTTCTTCTTTATAAATTATGTGTGTGTGTGTGCACTCAGTTGCATCTGACTGTAACCCCATGGACTGTAGCCCTCCAGGCCCGTGTCCATGGGATTCTCCAAGCAAGGACATTGGACTGGGTTGCCATTTCATTCTCCAGGGGATCTTCCTGTCCGAGGAATGGAATCCGAGTCTCTTGCATCTCCTGCAGTGGCAGGTGGATTCTTTACCAGCTGAGCCACCAGGGAAGCCCTTATAAATTACAGACTGTATGAATTACTTAGAATAATCTTGCGGAGATCTTGCTGTCTGATTAGACCTTGTGTGTGTGTTCATCTCAGTTGTGTCCGACTCTTTGCGACCCCATAGGCTGTAGCCTGCCAGGATCCTCTGTCCATGGAATTCTCCAGGCAAGAATACTGGAGCGGTTTGCCATTCTCTTCTCCAGGGGATCTTCCCAACCCAGGAATCGAACCCTGGTCTCCTAAACTAGACCTTGTAGCCCTCCGTAATTCCTGGTAATGCAGGTGGTCTGCACTAGTGATTGGCATGTTTCATCCTTCCCTGTAGCCACACCATCGAGTCAGCCCTTCCCACACCACCCCGGGCTTGGCTGTGGAGCCTGCTTTGACCAGTGGAACCAGAAGCAAGCTTGGTGCTATGCCCATGTCTCCCTACTCTAAGTACCAGCTCCCGCCTTGAGGGCTCACCGAGCAAGACGTGAGTCAGCTGAGCCATTCTGGAGCACCAGCCCACAGCTGACCATGGGAGCAGAGCTGAGCCCTTCGCGTTACAGTGGGGTTTGAGTGGCACTGCCCCCGCCGAGTATGCCAAGAGTAAGTGTGCTGTGCCTCACCCCCCTTCTCCCTTCACGGGCCCTGAATGGCCCTCTGTCCCCACGGTGCTCGGGCTTCTCCCCACACAGCCGTGGTGGGCTCTGGGGCTGGGAAGTGCAGTGGCAGTGCTGACCTGTGCGGGCCTCGCCTCTCGGTTCTGCCTTCGGCTGTGCCCACCTCCCAGCTGCTGAAGCCCCCTCGCTCTCCCCCTGATCAGTGCCGGCGCTCCCCGAGGTGTGAGCACCTTCCTCTTCACACCTCCCTCCCAGGGGCACGCACATCCTGTCCTGCTTCCTGCTTTTTTTTTTTTCCTGGGCTGTTGCAGTCCATGGGGTCACAGAGTCAGACCCAACTTAGCGACTGAACAATAAAAGCTACACGAAGTCTTTCAATTATGTTACACGAATGATCTGTGTTCTACTCCATGCCTTAAAGCAAAAAAGTTTATTAAGAAATAAGTCCTTTTACCCTCTTGCTTTCTGTTACCCAGTTCTGCTCTGAACAGGCATCATACATACTCCATGGACTGGCACCTTCTGTCCTCTTAATGCGTCCAAGGAAAGAGCCATCCAGACCTCAGCTGATGAGCTGTCTTTCTGTTGCTGTGAAGGCCTGTTACTTTTATGGCACAAAATGGGATTAGGTGCCTTATACTGCTTTGCTCCATTTCACCCAATAACCACACTTTAATTATAATTCCATACTTTCTAAGAATCTTTGGCCTGAAACCCACTCAGTGCTAACCAATTTCTATACTGGTTAGTTTTCCCTGATAGACAGCAAAAGAACTTAATCTTATCTTAAAATGAGAACAAAATGCTGGTGGGGGGACAACCTGGAAAGAACACGAAACATTTTAGCTCTAGGAAGCAGAGCAGTGGGAACTCGGGAAGCATCTTAAAAGTTGTGGCCAAGAGATGATTCATATTCAGCTCCCGCCTGAATCCTGAGGAGAGAGTGTCTGATTGGACTAACGTGAACTGTGTACAAGCTGGTGATGCAAAGAAAACCTCAGGGAATGACATCAGAGCAGCCCAACCAACAGGGAAGGAGTCTGTGCGTGCATAGTTTCTATTTGCATTGCAGACAAAAACAACATAGTTCATGTTAAATTTAAAGAGTTTATGTACTTTTAACTATGCCATATTACAGTTATGAAAATTACATTCTCAATAAACTACAAGGCACAGTTTTGTGAGTACAGAGATCCTCCTCATTCTTTTCAGTTACTGCCTAATAATCTACTGAACTGATTTTCCAAAATTAACTAATCAATTTACTACTGCTGGATACTTAAGCTGTTCCAAGTGTTGAAAACTTCTGTGGTAAATGTACATCTATATTTTTGTGCCTGTGCTTTTTGAGAAGATCAATCCCTAGAACTGCAGCAGTGATTAGTTCATTACACTTTATATGTTTTACATACAATACTGTGTTCATGTGCTAGTCATCCAGTCATGTCTGCTTCCTGGTGACCCCACAGACTGTAGCCCACCAGGCTCCTCTGTCCATGGGATTCTCCAGACAAGACTACCGGAGTGGGCGGCCATTCCCATACTGCCTTCTAAAATGGCTTTCTACCTATTTACCCTCCCAACGTATGAAAATACGTCACATCTGTAGCAGTACTGGGGATACTATCCATAATGGGTGTGCTGGTTTGTGCTGGAGGTAAGAACTTTTAAAATTTCCATTTATCTGATCATTAGTGCAATTAAGATTTTCCTTGACTGTTTTCTTCATTTAGAGTTGCTGTCATACTGTGTATTTTATCTGACTTTGTCAGACTGTGTCTCTTACTTGCTGCTTTACAACAGCATTTCTTTTTTAACTTCTTGTTTTGCATTGGGGTGTAGCCAATGAACAATCTGATAGTTTCAGGTGGACAGCAAAGGGACTCAGCCATACATTCACATGTATCCATTCTCCCGAACTCCCCTCCCATCCAGGCTGCCACATAAAGCAACAGCACTTTTTATAAGGACTATATCCTTTGTAATATATGTATAAAATACCTGTCATGTGTCTTTTCACTTTGCATACAGTGTCTTATACCATGGAAAAGTTTAAATTTTTTACATGGTCCTACCTAACACTGTCCCCTTCATAACTTCTGGACTCTGTGTCCTGCTTACTAAAGCCTACCTCAAGGTAGATAGAACTCAAGGGGATAGAAATATTCTACATTCTCTTCTAAGAAATTTAATATTGTGTTTCCTATTATATCTTTAATCTATATGGAATGAACTTCTCTGTAAGGGGTGAAATGTGGATCTGACTTTATTTCCAGCTGGATAATTGTCAAGACCATTTAAGTAATCTATCTCCCCCACTGACACATGAAAAATAATTACTTTTGCAAGTAACTAAATTCATGGGGATACATTTTTCAAAAATTTCCTTGTGATGCTTTCCTATTTACCATTCTACATTGATTTTCAAAACAAAATTGTCAGTGGAAAATTATCCTAAAAGAATTGTGACTGGAATTGACTGAATGTACAGACACGTTTACAGTACTAAAAGTTCCTTCTAGAAAACATGGATCTCCATTTATTCATAACTTCTGTTCTCCTTAACAGAGGTTAGAAGTACTCCAAAATAATCCATTTCAATTATTTTTTTCTGTACTCTAGAACAGCTTAATTATGATTCCTTGAAGGTTCAGCATTAATCTGTGAAACCAGGTGTCTTAAAAAAGGGCTGGACTATTCAAGTTCTCTGCTTCTTCCATTTTAAATATTGGGAATTTTTACTTTTTGCCTTTACTAAATACAGACTTGCATTATTCCCAGTTATTTTCTAATTCTTTTGTTCCAGTCTTATCCAGAGTTCTAGATACTTCCTAAAACATACTCTATGTATTAGGTCATGTTGACTTTTCTCACCAACAAAGGAATACAGTCATATATGTGGTGGTATAAAGCTTTAAACGTGTTAATGTTTAAGCTTTAACACATGCTACTCCTCATCATTCACATTAAGTTTCAGTTTTAAAAACTGTTATGATCTCCAAGTACATATACTGTCTTCCAGAGTTCACTGCTTAAAAATAGCTTTCAAGCAGACTCTGAAGGACACTGAACTATCATTATAGAGCATTAGTCTGGGTCAGGCACTGTGCTAAGCACTTGGTATGCATCAAGTAGTTTAAATTTTCACACCAAGGGTTTTAAGAGAGTCATATAATTACATTTACATTTGAACAGACCACTGGGAGTAGTGTGAAGAATGAACTTGGAGGAGACAAAAGAGGATGCAGAGAGACCAGTGTTTAGACAATTGGAATAGTCCAGATGAGATGACTACGTTTTGGATTAGGGCAATGAGGATGGAAAGATGTGGATGAATTCCAGAAATACTCAGCAGACATATCCCTAGGACTTGGTGATGCAGGGGGTGGGGAAGAGCTGAGGGCTTGAGATGACTCTGTAGCATGAATTTTATGATGATGAGCAAGGTGTGCACTTTGTCTGAAGACTTCTCCGCATTCTTTACATTCGTAAGATCTCTCTCCAGTGTGGATTCTTCTATGTAGATTAAGGTGTCCAATCTGGCTGAAGGTTTTCCTACATTCCTTACACTGATATGGTTTTTCTCCAGAATGAATTCTCTGATGAACAGTAAGCGACTGTCGATGGCTAAAGGCTTTACCGCATGCACTACATTCGTAAGGTTTCTCCCCTGTATGACATCTTTGATGGCAAGTAAGTGATGATTTTGTTCTGAATGCCTTCTCACATTCAACACATGCATAGGGCTTCTGGCCTGTGTGAAGTCTCAGATGCTGAGCACGGGATGAGCTGTCACTAAAAGCCTTCCCACATTCAGTGCATTCATAGGGCTTCTCTCCTGTGTGAACTCTCTGATGTTGGATAAGGCGGGTAGCCTGGCTGAAGGCTTTACCACATTCAGTACAATCGTAAGGTTTCTCTCCAGTATGAATTTTATGGTGCTGTGCGAGATGTGCCCTCTGGTTGAAGGCTTTCCCGCATTCCTTACATTCATAAGGTTTCTCTCCAGTATGAATTCTCTGATGAGTAGCCAGCTGTGAACTGATGCTAAAAGCTTTTCCACATTCCTTACATTCATAGGGTTTTTCTCCAGTATGGATCCTCAGATGGCTAGCAAGGTGTATGCTCTGCCTGAAAGCTTTTCCACATTCCCTGCATTGGTAAGGCTTCTCTCCAGAATGCACTCTTTGGTGCTGGGTGAGTGAGGCATGATGGCTGAAGGCTTTCCCACAGATGTCACATTCATATGGTTTCTCTCCTGTGTGAATTCTCTGATGGACGGTCAGGGATGAGCCGTAGCTGAAGGTTTTCCCACACACATTACATTTGTAGGGTTTCTCTCCAGTATGAATCCTCCTGTGCTGAATAAGTCCTATGTGATCACTGAAGGCCTTGCCACAGTCGATGCAGTCAAAGGGTTTCTCCCCAGTGTGATAATATCTCCAGTGACGGATAAGCGATGTGTTCTGCCTGAAAGCTTTCCCACATTCAATACATTCGTACGGTCTTTTGCCGGTGTGACACCTCTGATGTCGGGCAAAGGACGAGCCATCACTGAAGGCCTTGCCACATTCCTTACATTTATAAGGCTTCTCCCCAGTATGAATTCTCTGATGCTGAGCAAGGTGTGCAGGCTGGCTGAAGGCTTTTCTACACTCCTTACATTTATATGGTTTTTCTCCAGTATGAATTCTTTGATGTTGAATAAGATGTACATTTTGGCTGAAGGCTTTCCTACATTCCTTACATTCAAATAGTTTTTCTCCGGTGTGTATTCTGTGGTGCTGGACAAGGTGTTGACTCTGGTTGAAGGCCTTCCCACAGTCCTTACACTCGTATGGTTTCTCTCCAGTATGAATTCTCTGATGAACAGTAAGAGATGAGCTCTGGGTGAAGGTTTTCTCACATTCATTACATTTAAAAAGTTTCTTTCCTGCATAGACTTTCTTGTGTTTTAATACCATGGAATTTCTGGAAAAGTTTTTTTCATCTGACTTGTGATTATCATAAATATTCTCTTCCAAACTGTGTAGAGGAACAAATTTCTCAGGTTTGTTATATCTGTGGTCTATTTCCACAGTGAGGTTTTCTTTAAGAGCGCTTCTTTCTTGCCTGATAAATGTCTCTTGGCTTAACAACTGCCTCTCAAAGAGATCTTCACATTTCCAATTTTCTCCAAAAATAGGACACTCCTGTTCATAGCTTGCAATTCTCTCCATTAACGTATCATCACATACACACTGCTTCAGAGCTAATTCTTGTGTCTCATGTATAGATTCCCAATCTGAAAGATTCAAAAAACCAAATGTTTCCTTTATCATGGGCTATAACAAAGGAAACATTTAACACAGAAGAGGTGATTTGAAAATAATACACTCCACAAAATATATTATGCACAGGCATTTCAACTGAAAAAAATATGTAAGCAGACCCCAGAGAATGAGAGCTCACAGAAGAACATAGAAATGGTAATTCAGAAAGTTAAATGTCGGATAACAGCGTCCTGAAGGTGTGGGTGGCAGTGGCAGTAATATTTTACGCCTGTATTAACCTAACAGGCTGTACATGAAACTCTCTTCCTCTATTCTCTCCCTCTTCATGCGTGTATTAACCTAACAGGCTATACATGAAACCCTGTTCCTCTGTCCTCTCCCTCTTCATGCCTGTATTAACCTAACAGGCTATACATGAAATCCTCTTCCTCTATTCTCTCCCTCTTCTAGGAGACTTGCGTACACAGCCAGGCTAGCTTTCTTAAAAGACCAATACTACCACATAACTCTGCCACTCAAAAATTTCTGTAGATTCCCTGAAACCACAAATACCTTATGTTTTGTGATTTCTCTTGGAGTTTAGGCAAAATCCTAGAGTCATCTCTTCATAATGAGAAAATAGCATTCCCATAAGCCATTCCCATGTATTTTAATAAAGTAAATGCTCTTCATTTCTCATAGATCCCTGAACTTCAGAGTGCATATTAAGGGATTTTCCCACTCATCATCTTTCTTTCACCAGCCTATGAAAACTATCACATCTTAATAGGGTTCTGCCACGTGTCTTTTTGTAGGAACTAGTCTACAGAGATATGTGGGTTGGTATCACTGTTATTAATTAAATGCTTATTTCCTACCACATCACTAACTTTCTTACCTTGTGAGATAGAATATAAGCTTTCAGGAAGAAATAAATGAGCCTTATATACTACCACCAAGTCACTTAACGTATATCACAGGAACTCAGGCATAAGTAAGAAATTCCTGATAAATCTATAAAGAAGAAATGTGTATAGAAGAGGTGACACTAAGAGAAAACTTTAGGGAAGAGGTGATATCAAGAAATACGATAACAAATTATTGACTAATCCAATGCTGCCTAGTTTTCTACTCCATGTCAAGCATGGGGAATACTAAAGTAATTAAAGACAGTGGTTCTAGAGAAGTACAGAAAGTTAAGAGCAAGACAAGACCAATAAAGCAAGCAATTTGAGAAGAAAATATATCAAAAATGAATCCATGTGGTAAAAAAGTAAAACCAGTATAAAAGTTCAGAGATGGGAGGGATCACATCTACCAAAGCAATTAAGAAACACTGAGATATTAACAAGCTTCCTGCCCAGGTCACACATGGTATCAGGAACACCCAAACTTCAATAATTCTAGAACTGGGTCCATGAGAACTCAAGAAACCACTTCCCCATGGTTTTTCTTACGTAGATGGACTGAGGGGAGCAATCCTAGAAAGAGAAAAGCAGAAAGATGACAGCGTCATCTGCTCCTCCCTCAAATTTACTTTTTGTCGTGTGAAGGTTGTCTTCATTTCCAGCCTCCCACAGAGAGCCGTGGTTGTCCCTTATCTTTTTGGCTTTTCTCAACATGGATGCTGAGCTATCTTAATCACTGAATAATACTTAAAGCCAGACTGTCACTCAATGTCCCATCAGACTTACAACAGGCTTCTTTATCCCCTTTCCTTCTTCCTGCATCTGTTCTAACATGGACAGTTATTACCTCTTATCAGGAAAGTTCCTCTTTCTGTTTTCCTCTTTAAGGCTGATAGTAGCTTCCTACATAACCAAACTATAAAGCGTGTCTAAACCGAGCTTATATCCCTCCTAATATTTGGAGGATCCTAGAAGTATAGGGTCCACATCATCCCCAAATGTAAAGATCAAACACTGTTACAGAAGTGAGAGGAGAATGTCATAAAGGCGTAATTATCATGTATGTTCCCAACATTGCCTTGTCTTTGTGAAATTTAGGTTCAGCGGGGGAGGCAAAAAATAAGACACACCATTACGGGCTCTCCCGAGTGTTACAAAGGAACAGTGGCTCCATAGACCGTACTCGGGTTGGAATAGGGAAATGTTCATTATACGAGGTGGTTAGGAAGGTCTCCAATGAGATGATTTTTAAGCTCTGGCCTGAGAGCCAGACATAGACAGAAAGCCAAGAGAAGCGCATTCTAGGCAGAGAAAACAGGAAAAACAAAAGCCTGAGTGGGAAAGAGCTTGCGAGTTCAGGAAGGTGCCCTGTGGGCTAGAGCAGTGCTGTTCAACTGTACATCAAGCACTTGCTGAAAATGACAATCCTAAGACACTGCCTGTGATCCAGAGGGGATCAGACTCGGAACTCGGACTGCCTCCAATCTCATCTGGTCGCTCACGGCGTAGAGACTCAGGATGCGGGAATACCTGTAACACATATGAACATACCTTGATACCTTGCATCGTGAAGAAAACTCTGGCCTAAAGTACAGTGAAAAAGCTAAAACATAATGGAAGATAAGGCTGGAAAATTAAGAAGGAGCTTGTAGGATTTGGATTTTTCCTATTTGCAACAGGAAAGCAAAAAATGATTTAAAGTAGCAGGGTATGTTATGATTTGCATGCAGCATCTAATTTTGGAGTTAAGATTTAAAAAACAGAGAAGTTTATGTTAAGTCAGTATATCAAAAGGAAAGAGGGGATGGGAAGGAGCTGGATAAAGATGTTTGCAAAATGAGTTTTTAGAAGAGTCAAGATTGCCGGGAGAAATAACAATCTCAGATATGCCAGTGATACCACTGTAATGGCAGAAAGTGAAAAGAAACTAAAGAGCCTCTTGATGACGGTGAAAGAGGAGAGTGAAAAAGCTGGCTTGAAACTCGACTTTCAAAAAACTTAAGATCATGCCATCCGGTCCCATCATTTCATGGCAAATAGAAGGGGAAAAAGTGCAAACAGTGACAGACTTCATTTTCCTGGACTCCAAAATCACTGCCGACTGTGACTGCAGCCATGAAATTAAAAGACACTTGCTACTGGGAAGGAAAGCTATGCTAAACCTAGACAGCATATTAAAAGGCGAGACATCACTTTGCTGATAAAGGTCTGTATAGTCCAAGCTATTGTTTTTCCAGTAGTCATGTTTGGATGTGAGAGCTGGACCATAAAGAAAGCTGAGTGCCGAAGAATTGATGCTTTTGAACTGTTCTAGAGAAGACCTGAGAGTCCCTTGGACTGCAAGGAGATCAAATCAGTCAATCCTAAATGAAATCAATCCTGAATATTCAATGGAAGGATTGATGCTGAAGCTGAAGCTCCAATCCTTTGGCCACCTGATGCAAAGAGCCAACTCACTGGAAAAGACCCTGATGCTGGGAAAGATTGAAGGCAAAAGGAGAAGGGGGCAGCAGAGGATGAGATGGTTAGATAACATCACCAACTCAATGGACATGAATGGAGCCAACTCTAGGAGACACTGAAGGACAGGGGAACCTGGCATGCTATAGTCCAGGGGTCAGAGTCAGAAAAGACCGAGCAACTGAAAAACAAGTAGAAGAGAAGATATTTGGGGAGCTCACGCTAAGAAATCAACTTTCAGTTTTCTTCCAGGTTTGGAAAGCTTGAGAAGAGTTTTTTTTTTTTCCTTTTAATTAATTTAATTGAAGGATAATTACTTTACAATATTGTGATGGTTTTTTGCCATACATCAACATGAACTGGCCATAGGTATACATGTGTCCCCCTCATCCTGTACCCCCCTCCCACCTCCCTCCCCACCCGAGCCCTCTGGGTTGTCCCAGAGCACCAGCTTTGAGTGCCCTTCTTTGAGAAGAGTTTCTAAGAAGCATAAGAAAGGAGGGAAAGATCACCTGTGCAAATGGCTGAGCCATTGCCTAGAAAGGATTCCCCTCTCTGGTTATCCCACACTCACCTGGGAATGGGCTTCTCATCTCATTCTCCATCACCATCCAGGGCTCTTTCCCTTGCTCCAATAAGGAGATGACATATGGCTTAGAGATACAAAGTCCTGCATACAGAAAAAGATATGAAAGTTGGTCATGTTTTGGACATTTCAGCTGGTCCCTTAATTCTGATGGAATGACATGCTAGAAATGAATAGTTCAAGGGGTGACAGATTATATAAGGCTTCTGGCGTAGTTTAGCGGGGCTGCCACAGTCATCCTATCAAAGTGGAATCATTTTCTAAGAGACTGGAGGCAGAAGTTCAGCCCAGCATTTTTAGAAGATCATTGGACAGCAGTAAGTGAGGTGATATAAAGGACCCCTAGAGACAGTTTGGAGCTGGCTGGATGGCATCACCGACTTGATGGACATGGGTTTGGGTAGACTCCAGGAGTTGGTGATGGACAGCGAGGCCTGGCGTGCTGCGATTCATGGGGTCACAAAGAGTCGGACACGACTGAGCGACTGAACTGAACTGAGAGACAGTTTGGAGTTTGAGTTAACTGTCTGATTAAAAAACAAAATCAGTATTCTTCAGAGGAACGTAACAGAATCCTGAATTATTTATAATAATCCTGTATTATTTATAGTGTCCAGGAAAAAATCTAATTACTCCCTAAAAAGTGGAAAAAGTGAATCATACTCAGAAAAAAAGGCATTAATGGAGACCCAACCTGTGACAAGACAGATGCTGGAATCAGTAGACTAGGATTTTAAAACAGCTATTATATCTATATTCAAGAATATAAAGGAAAATATGCTTGTAATACTCTTGGCACCAAAACAGAAATTATAAAAAAGAACCAAGTAAAAAGTCTAGAATTGAAAAATACAGTATCTGAAATTTAAACTTCACTAGATGGTTTAACAAGACGTTGAAGAGGACAAAGCAAGTGGCAGTGAGCTTGAAAATGAATCAACAGAGATTATCTAAGCTGACAGAGAAAGATTTTTAAAAGGGAACACGTCCTTAGTTACCTAAGGCACAATATCCAAGGTTCTAACGTGTGTGCAACTGGACTCCCAGAAGGAGAAGAGAGTAGAAAAAAGTTAAATAATGATCAAAAATTTCTCAAATTTGGTGAAAGACATACATTCAGTTTCACAACATTTACTGAACCACAAGCAAGCAGGATAAAGGGGCCTCTAGACCAGGGAAAGCTAAACTAGCCAATGAGGCGGCCCTCGGGCTGAAAAGGGCGTTAGTTTCCCTAAGAACATCTAAAGCAATTTTCAGCTTGTGCCTCACGAGTTCACTTTCTGCAAGTTAATAAAAATACACAGGTTTTAAAGCAATATTCCAAATTCGTAACGATCCGGCTATATTCTTGGTGAACTCTGTTAGCTGGTAACACTACTATAGGACAGAGGAGAGAAGCCAGCACAGACCAGTGTGAGTCACAGCGTGCCCTGTGCTCCCACTAACTAAAGGGCACACTCACCAAGTAGCTGACACACACCAAAATCACTGACTCAACCTGAAACGGTCACCAATTCCTGAACATCCTCTTCATTTTCCAGATTCAATTCTGATCGACACACAATAAATTAAAAAAAAAAAAAGTAAGGAGTCCCTAAGGGTCATTCTGAATTATACAGAGGGGATAAAAATCCTCACCCAGTGATACCAGGCTCTGATAGTTCTCCAACATCATACTCCTGTACAAACTTCTCTGAGCAGGGCTCAGCCATTCCCATTCCTCCTGGGAGAAGTCTATTGCCACATCCTTGAACGTCACCAGGTCCTGAAATAACACAAAGACCTTCTGGATCAAGCAAAGCTCATGTCCACACGTGACTTCAAGCTTAAGCATTAAGTTGGCCCTACGTTATGTGAGAAATAGCCCTTTGAGGAAAAAAACCTTAAACATATAATATTAAATAGTTCTTATTGAAGTTGCTAAATTGTATTGTATACAATGGTGCTAATCCATTTCTCTTGTGTGTGTGAGTGTGTGTGCTCAGCTGTGTCTGACTCTTTGCCACTCCGTGGACTACAGCCCACCAGGCTCCTCTGTCCATGGGAGTTTTCAAGCCTGGGGAAATATGGACAGATGGCCACAGGGCAGTAAACAAGGGCTTCAAGGAAGGATGTGTATCTATGGTCGAACCTTCAAAAGCAACAAAAAAGAATATTTAAGTTGATATTATGGAAATGGTACCCTATGGGATCCTAGTGCCTTAAGGAGAAGAGGCATTGCACTGACATGGCTGGGTTTTTTTTGGTTGACACAATAAAAAATATATGTAGAGTGCAGTTATTTTTTTGGTGGTGGTGGGGGGGGGGGGGGCGGGGCTTGCCGAGCTTCATGGCTTGTGGGATCTTAGTTTCCTAACCAGGGATTGAACCCAGACCCAGTAGTGAAGGCACAGAGTCCTAACCACTGGAATGCCAGGCAACTGCCGTAGAATGCAACTGTTTTTTAATGCTGTACCATCAAGAATTAGCATGTCACGCCACACCTCAGTGACCTCAACAGCAACACGAGAAAGCACCCAGTGCGGGACTGCAACTCATCCAACTTGTGTACTAAATTTGAGTACAACAAGCCAGTATCTATTTAGACAATACCAAAATGAAACCAAAAATAGTTATTTTCAGTTTCTTAAAGACAATGCCAGTTATAATCACCAGTAGATTAAGACAATTTTCTTTTCTTTTTTTTTGGTCCATTTTGAGAGGTTTGCAGGTTTTTTTTTTTGAATTGAGATATAGTTGACAAACAATATTATATAAGTTTCAGATATACAATATAGTGTTTACAATTTTTAAAGGTTATACTCCATTTACAGTTATTATAAAATATTGGCTATATTTACCTGTGTTCTACAATATATCCTTGTAGCTTATTTTACACATAATAGTTTATAGCTCTAATTCCCTACCCTATCTTGTCTCCTCCTTCCCCCTAGTAACCACTACTTTGATTTCTATATCTGTGAGAGTTGTGAGAAAATTTTTAAAGTGTTATGGGCATTTTCATCTTCACATTTATTTCCAATGAAAATACTAAAAATCTTTGTAATGCTCAGTGTTGTCATTTACCACTACATGGATAGAACTAGAGGGCATTATTTAAGTGAAATAAGTCATACAAAGACAGACAAACACAGTATGATCTCACTTAACTGCAGAATCTAAAAAAACAAAACAGAAACTGCCTTTGGATAGATACGGAGCTAGAACTGGTAGGTGCCGATGGAGAGGGGAGTACAGCATGGAAAAGTGGAACAGAAAGGAGTGACTTACAGCGCAGAAACCTGGTAATACTACCCCAACTAGGCACTCAGAGTATAGTAATAAGTCACGTTGACAGTATGAACCCTTGATGTATGATACATGATGAAAATGGAACTCTGTGATCTTCCTTCTAAAAATACATTAGTCTAGTTGAATCAGAGGAAGAAACATCAGATTTCAGAGATGTTCTGCAAAATAATCTGAGAGCCTCTCAAAACTGACAAGGTTTTCAAAAAGAAGGAAACTATGGGAAACTGTTACGTACAAGGAGACAGAACTACTGAATGTAATATGGTGCCCTGGATAGGACCCTGGGACAGAAAAAGGACATTAAGTAAAACCAAGGAATGTGAACAAAGCATGGACTTAGTAATAGTCTATCAATGTTGGCTCATTAAGGGCTTCCCTGGTAGCTCTGCTGGTAAAGAATCCGCCTGCGATGCAGGAGATCCTGGTTCAATTCCTGGGTCAGGAAGTTCCACTGGAGAAGGGATAGGCTACCCACTCCAGTATTCTTGGGCTTCCCTGGTGGCTCAGCTGGTAAAGAATCTACCTGCAATGCGGGAGACGTGGGTTTGATCCCTGGGATGGGAAGATCCTCTGGAGGAGGGCTTGGCAACCCACTCCAGTATCCTTGCCTGGAGAATCCCCATGGACAGAGGAGCCTGGTGGGCTACAGTCCATGGGGTCAAAGAGAGTCAGACATGACTGAATGACTAAGCATAGCACACACCAAACTAATGTAAGATATTAGAAGCTGGCGAAGCGGAGTGTGATGCATATGCATAGTCCCTGCTATCTGCAAATTTTCTATTATAAAAAGGAAGATTATTTATAAAAAATAAGGGGTGTGCTCTCTGGCAGAGGTGGGAACCAGGCCCTTAGATAAGACTGTTGTTGTTCTTGTTCAGTCGCTGTCATGTCCAGCTCTTTGCCACTCCATGGACTGCAGCACACCAGGCTTCCCTGTCTTCACTCTCTCCTGGAGTTTTGCTCAAACTCATGTCCATTGAGTAGATGATGCTATTAACCATCTCATCCTCTGCTGCCCCCTTCTCCTTTTGCCTTCAATCTTTCCCAGCCTCAGGGTCTTTTCCAAAGACTGTTAATCAAGGGATTTTCATAAAGAAAACAGCTTTACCAAGTCCTAAGCAGTAAGACTGCCTTTGGAGGAAGAGATACGGAATAACTAACCTGGGGTATGGCTTTCACTAGTTCCACTGTCATTTTCACCTTCTTTTCCTGGCTTCTCTCTTGGAGAACAGCACTGTCCTGGGAGGGTAAGGCTGGAGGAAAAAGAGTGAGAAGATGAGAACCTCTGCACTCCCAGGATCACCAGCGTAAAACTTGTCTTCCCCTTCCTCCTCCCAGCCTTCTTTGGTTTCACTGCCCACGTAACCAAGAGATTACAGGCAACCAATGGTGATTGAGGGGTCTAATTTATAAGTCTTTCTCTTAAGCTCGAGGTCCTAAATTTGATCTTTTCTAAAAGTTGCATTCCCATTCTTTGGTCTTATTATGAATAAAACCAATGAGACGTGCTACATACTCTGCATACATTATGTTCTCTCACTTTATTTTAAAAAATAATCCCATGAAATTGTTGCTTTCTCTATTTTATAGATAAAGGTGGACTCTTTCCTTCCCACATCTCCGCTTCATGCTTTGATCCAGTCTACAGTTTGAAAATCTGACTCCTGAATGCCATCAGAGGACAGGGTTATCCTCCTCCTCTTGCCAAACCTTTGCTTTCCTCCATGACAGTGGATCCTTTAGCACCCAATTCTACCACCCTCCCTCTCATCTCTGTCCTCAACCCCTTGGTTTCCCCTCCTTTCTGTCACCCAGAACTGAGGGTGTCCCCTGCTCCAATCAGGAGATCCAGGTGCCCCACCTCTTGCTTCTCAGTGGAACTCTTGGGACTGGGAGCAGGGAATTCTACCCCAGGATTCTTACCCTGGCAATACACAATTCCATAAATCAACATGCACAAGGCGGCCAAAGTTATCGACCTTCGAAGCATTCTCCCCCAAAACACCACAGTCACACAGGCGCTGTTACAGCCACACCAGGTGATACACAGACACTGATATAAGGTCTCACACCCCTGATCACAGGAAGGACACAGTCACAAGCATCCAGTGGAAGGCACATCACTGCAGTCACACCACCGCCTCAGAGAGGTCATGTACAAGCACACATGGTGATCACAAACGTCACACACACAACCCCAATCTCAGTCTCTCACACACCCACGGCCCCTCACCTCTGCCTCACTCACACACGCACACTCCACGACCTCACAGAGGCTGCATTTGCAAACCTCGGAGTGGCGAACCATGGTTCAGTCTCTCTCCTACTCACTTTGGTCTCAACACATTAGTTTTCCTCTCTCTCACACACACAGTCTCAAAGGTCTCTGTTTCTGAGACACATGGATTTCTCGCGCACATAGATACACAAACACTGCAATTGCTACCTCTAACACACGCACACACAATACACACTGGTCTCCCTCACACGAGGACAAACAGGCACTGTCACACAATCTCACACGCCGGACACACCAATATGCTCGCGGTCTCTCACACACACATCAGCCCCTCTCTCCACGATCTCTCAGCCTCTCCCGGGGCCCCCCGCGCTGGCTAACCTCTCACACACCCGTTTCGAACACTCACACCAGCACACCCCGGTCGCACGCTCTGGACGTTCACAACCCAGTCCTGCCTCTCGCACTCACACACCCCGATTCAGCCGCCCCAGACACCGATCCCGGTCCGAGCCGCAGCCTCGGCGCACCCGCGCGGGCCTCTGGGAAATGTAGTCCGCCCGGCAGCGACCGAGCAGCGGCGTCCAGGCCGGGGCTCCACGGCCGGGCTCAGAGCCGCCCGCCTCGGCGGCCCTGCCTGGCTCTTGGGCTCAGACACTGGACCACCCTGACCAACCCACGAGCCTCCCCCCGGAAGCCAGCCGCCCTCACCCGAAGGACTTCGGCAGCCGACGCCCGGGAGACCAGCGCACAGGGGCCGAACCTCCCCAGGTGGGCGAGCAGTCAGGCGCGAGGGGCGGAGACAGGGCGTGGCTTAGCCGAGGGGGCGTGTTCTTAGGCTGTTGAGACGGAGAGGTGGAACCTTAGCGTCAGAGCGGGAGTGCCTGCGCACGTACGCGATTACGCCTGAGGGGCGGGGCCCAGGATATCGGAGCCGTGACTACGCCGGAGAGGCGGGGCCCGAGGGTTCAGGGGCGTGGCGTGGCTGGGCGCGAGTGTACGCAGGCGCGGAGAATGAGAACTCCCCCCTCCCCTCTCCTGGAAACCAGAAGCGTCCGTAGTTACGGGAACGGACAGTCCTCTGTGAGCTCTGGTGTGCACCTGTGATGTCCCGCTGTCTGTGTCTGTATGACCGCGGTGTCGCTCGAGTGCGGTCCTCTGAGCCTGCCCGTGGGAGCGTGATTTTCTTTCTGTGTTAAGTTTTGGGACCGTAAGATCAGTACGGGATGACTTATTACACCAAATTAGATTTCTCACTTGCAGAATGGGAATGTCGTTATTATCACTCTTCAGAAAGTATTTTCTTTGGAACCTGCACTGGTGTTGAACCCCATTCTGCTCCTGATCACAGTGGAAATGGCCCGTGGTATGAGATACTCAGAAAATAGTAAAATTAGTAGCTGACTTGGAAATTGAAGCAAATAAGGAAAAGCTGCTGCTGCTGCTGCTGCTAAGTCGCTTCAGTCGTGTCCGACTGTGTGTGACCCCATAAGCGGCAGCCCATCAGGCTCCGCCGTCCCTGGGATTCTCCAGGCAAGAACACTGGAGTGGGTTGCCATTGCCTTCTCTGAGAGGAAAAGCCTAAAGGAAATCAATTCTCAATATTCATTAGAAGGACTGATGCTAAAGCTCCAATATTGTGGCCACTTGATGCAAAGAGCCAACTCATTAGAAAGGGCCCTGATGCTGGGAAAGATTGACAGCAGGAGGAGAGGGGATGACAGAGGACGAGATGCTTGGATGTCATCACTGACTCAATGGATATGAGTTTGAGCAAGCTCCTGGAGATGGTGAAGGACAGGGAAGCCTGGTGTGGTGCAGTCCATTGGGTCAAAAGAGTTGGACACGACTAAGTGACTGAACAACAAATGAAAAGCCATTCAGGGGGATACAGCAGAGAAAAAACCCACAAAACTCCCCACCCTCTAAGATCTTACTTTCAAGTGAATGGAAACAAACCACGAGAGAATGAGTAAAATAGTGTACTGAATGGTGAGAAAGGCTGTGAAGAAATAGAAAACAGGGAAGAGGAATAGATAGTAGAGAAAATGAGAATATTTACTGTTGAAAAATGAAGTCAGGGCACTGAAGTCTTTAATCTTCATGCAGCTTTTCATCCTGAATTTCAAGGTCGGCTCATTTAGGAGTAACTCCTTACATGGAATCTACTGTTATATTCTCAGTGGTAAAGAATCTGCCTGCCTGAGACGTGGGTTTGATCCCTGGGTTAGGAAGATCCCCTGGAGGAGGAAATGGCAACCCACTCCAGTATTCTTGCCTGGGAAGTCCCAGGGAAGGAGGAAGCTGGCGGGCTACAGTCCATGGGGTTGAAAAAGAATCGGACATAACTTAAGAGACTAAACAACAATGGGTATGTATTTTTCTTCTCTACACTGGTGCATGCATTTTATAAATGCTTTTATATATGCACTGAAAAGAAAAAAGAAGAAAAATCCTGTGTGCTCAGTTTAGGAATATCCCCTAACACCTATTAATATGATACCCTTTATATCTGTCCTAGTGCTGTTGCTTTGTGTCAGCCTCTGGATTCTTGTTCAAAGGTGACAGGTGCAGTGATGAGATCATTAAAATACAGCAGCTGTAGGAGGAAGTGTGGGAGAAAATTCAGGAAAGCCCACTGGTTGGGTAATTCGAAGCTAGATCTGTGACCAGATCTGGGCACCATTTTTCAGATGTAAAGTATTAAGTCATGGCTGTTTGTTTTTTCACACTTTGCAACATTCAAGCCCCACCCCGCCCCTTGCTAAAGATGTGAACGTGGTGGCATATGTGTCTCTCCCATCAGGACAGAAGCAAAAGCCAAGAGGTGATCTCTTGGCCTCATCTTTGGCTGTCAGGACACCTGCATTGTAAACCTGGTTTCAGGGCATTAAATGTGAGGGTACACAGGCTCAGGGCCAGTAAAGTCATTTGTGCAGTGCTGCTGTTCATTAGTGATGGCAGCAGAGTAGGATTCAGGTAGGAGTAGGAGGCTAGAGTTCTCCAGATTGCAGGACAATGGTTTCATGTTCTGCTTTTAACTTGTTTTGCTTCCTCCCTGTCTTTAGTTATTCCATCCAAAGAGCTCTTTAAAAAATTGTTTTAATTATAGTTGATTTACAATATTGTGTTGGTTTCAGGTGTACAGCAAGGTGATTCAGTTATACATACGCAAATATCCACGCTTTCAGATTCATTTCCCATTGTTGTTGTTCAGTCACTAAGTTGTGTTCCACTTTTTGAGACTCCGTGGACTACAGCACACCAGGCTCCTCTATCCTTCACTATTTCCGGGAATTTGCTCAAATTCATGTCCATTGAGTCAGTGATAGTATTCAACCATCTCATCCTCTGCTGCCCCCTTCTCCTCCTGCCCTCAATCTTTCCAGGTATCAGGGTCTTTTCCAATGTATCAGCTTTTTGCATCAGGTGGCCAAAGTACTGGAGCTTCAGCATCAGTCCTTCCAGTGAATATTTGAGGTTGATTTCCTGTATGATTGACTGGTTTGATTTCTTTGCAGTCCAAGGGACACTCAAGAGTCTTCTCCAACACCAGAATCAGAAAGCATCAATTTGTCAATGCTCAGGCTTCCCCAGTGGTTCAGACAATAAAGAATCTGTGTGCAATGCAGGAAACCCAGGTTTGATCCCTGGGTTGGGAAGATCCCCTGGAGAAGGGAATAGCTACCCAATCCAGTATTCTTGCCTGGGGAAGACTATAGACCGAGGACAGAATTCCACGGGCAGCCTTCTTTATGGTCCAAGTCTGACATCCGTACACGACTACTGGAAAACCCGTAGCTGCATTTCCTTTGTAGCTTATTAAAGAACACTGAATATAGTTCCCTGTGCTATACAGTAGGTCCTGGTTCATTATCTGTTTTTCAGTGAGCTCCTGAGACCTTGAGAATAAGCTGCTTTTCCAAGAGTCAGAGTCAACTGAGGCTGCTTGTTTTCAAGATCTTGACTGATGGTTAGGTAACTGGAAGAGTAACATTTTCAAGTCTGGTTGGCTTTGGTCAGTATTGTCCCGTATGTGTTTGCTGATGTCGACTAAGGTGTGACCGGCACCTGAAGGACTTGCCACATTTGTGGCAACCGTAGGGCTTTTCCCCAGTATGAATCCTCTTATGTTGACAGAGCGAGGAGGAAGTGCTGAAGGCCTTCCCACACGCATCGCATCTGAAGGGCTTCGCTCCACTGTGCGTCCTGTCATGCGTCACCAGGGAGGAGTGATTGTTGAAGGTTTTCCGGCACACCTGACATTCATAGGGTCTCTCTCCCGTATGACTCCGCCTGTGGACGATGAAATGGGACCTGCAGGTGAAGGCCCGGCCGCATTCCTGACACGTGTAGGGCTTCTCACCCGTGTGGGTCCTCTGGTGCTGAGTGAGCTGCACGAGGCGGCAGAAGGCCTTTGGGCAGTCCCCACACTGGTAGGGCTTCTCTCCGGTGTGAGTCCGCTGGTGCTCCGTCAGGGAGGAGGAGCGGATGAAGGACTTGGCGCACCTGCCGCACCTGTAGGGCTTGTCCTCAGAGTGGACCTTCTGGTGTCTCAGGAGCTGGGCGCTCTGTGTGAAGGCCCTGCCACAGGCCTTGCACTTGAAGGGCTTTTCTCCGCTGTGGATTCTCTGGTGGTCCGCGAGGGCGGAGGGGCGGCTAAAGGCCTTCCCACACTCGCTGCAGCCATGGAACCTCTCTCCGGTGTGGACGATCTGGTGCTGGGTGAGGTGCGTCACCTGGCTGAAGGCCCGTGTGCACTGCCCGCAGGTGTAGGGCTTCTCGCCCGTGTGGGTGCGCTGGTGTTGGGCGAGGTGGGCCTTCTGGTTGAAGGCTTTGCTGCACTTGCTGCACTGATAGGGTCTCTCTCCTGTGTGGATCCTCTGATGCTGGATGAGAGTTGATCGACGACGGAAGGATTTCCCACACTCGAAGCACTGGTAGCGTTTCTCTTCCTTCTTCATCTTCTGATGGATGATGAGGTGTGCCCTGCTGCTGGAGGCTTTTCCATATTCTCTACCCGTGCTGCTCGTTTTCTTCATCACTCGTTCATGATGGTATGTTTCTCCGTTTATCCTCTTCCTTAAAGACAATTCCTTGCTCTTCTGTGTTGACTCACTCTCTGAAAACGAACATATAAACACATTAATATAAATAAATGTACGTATCCCCACATAAGAATCTATCCTTAGAAAAAGGTTCTAGTATTTAAGGATATATGTACAAGGACATTTATTGTCATACTCTACTAACAGAAAAAGCTAGAAACAAATACCTGTTTATTCTTATTTTTAAACATTTTTTTTTATTGTGGAAAAATACACAAAACAAAATTTACCATTGTAACCAATTTTAAGGGTGCAATTCAGTGGCATTAAATACATGCCAATGTTGTGCAACCATCAGCACCATATATTATCCTTATTTTTTATTTGAAATGCATTTTAAGTCTTAAAAAAATTGAAGTATAGTTGATTAATAAATATCCATTTAAATATTAAATTATTTAATTTAATCTCTCATGAATGGAATTAGTGCCCTTCTAAAAGGGACCCCTTCCACCACATAAGGGCACAGTGAGAAGATGGTCATCTGTGAACCAGGAAATGGCCCTGCCGGACACTGAACTGCAGGCACCTTCATCTCCAGAACTGTGAGACATAAAGATCTGTGGTTTAAGCCACCGGGTCTGTGGTGTTTCTGTTACAGCAGCTCAGACAGACGAAGACAGACATCAAGGGCTGACATGGCCCAGACCGCCCACAAGAGCTGGGTACTGTCCACCCACCAGTTCTCAGCTGGGGCATTCCCAGCGGCAGTCTCCCACGAGAGCAAGAGGCGCACCCAGGACTTGGCTTGAAAAGGTCTAGACGCTACAGGTGAGCCGCACACACAAGTGGCCAGACCCCTGCACCAACCCCACAGACGCGTTTATCTCTGGCCACTCTGGTGTGTGTGCAGTAACCACTGTGTTTGAAATGATCCAATCTTGGTTCCTACTTTGCCAAGGTATCTAAGAACATCTCTTTTTTAAAACTGGGGCATAGTTGATTTACAATATTGTGTTAGTTTCAGGGGCACAGCCAAGTGACTGGATAGTACATACATATTATACATCTGGGTTTTTTAAGTTTCGTTTTATATCCGTGATAGGCTATTATAAGATATTGAATACATATAGTCCCCTGTGCTATGCAGTAAATCCTTGCGTATCTATTTTACACATAGTCGTTTGTGTCCGTGATTTCCGTACTCCTCATTTATCCCTGCCCCCACCTTCCCCTTGGTAACCATATGTTTATTTCTGCTAGTCCATTTCTGTTTTGTAAATAAGTTCTTCGTATCATTTTTTTTTTTTTAGATTCCACATATAAGTGATATCATACAATACCTGTCTTTCTTTGTCTGATTTACTTCACTTAGCATGATCATCATCTTAGTATGATACTCTCAACCATCCATGTTGCTGCAAATGGCATTGTTTCATTCTTTTTATGCATGAGTAACATTCTACTGTATATGTGTACCACATCTTTATCCATCTGTCCATGGACATTAAGGTTGTTTCTACGTCTTCAATATTGTAAACAGTGCTGCAGTGATTCAAATTAGAAATCTCTCCAGCTATATGCCCAAGAACAGGATCACTGGACGATACAGGCACTTTTAGTTTCTAAGGACTCTCCACACTGTCCCCATAGTGGCTGTATCAGTCTGCATTCCCACCAACAGTGTAGGCGGGTCCCTTTTCTCCACACCCTCTCCAGCATTTGTTTTGAGACTTTTTGATGATGGTCATTCTAACCAGTGTGAAGTAATACGTCATTGTAGTTTTGACGTATATTTCTCTAATAATTAGCAATGTTGAGCGGCTTTTCATGTGCCTGTTCTAAGAACATCTCTTGTTAAATAGTAAATTCCTTGATGGGTTCTAGTCTCTTACAAAATGCCCTTTCTTGGCCAGAACTAGCGATTGAATATGTTTGTTAATGGGACAGTTCTTGGATGCATATATTTATTCAATTTATCAGAGGTGAGAGAGAGAATTTTTTGGATACATAAAGAAAACACAAGCTTTGAGATATCTTTCTGAGGAAACAGTCTTATGAAATGAATGAAGGCTAAAGTGGTGAAAAACAATCCAGAGAGTAAAGGTGGAGAGCTGATCACAAACTCACATTTGGAGTCAATTATTTAAGAAGGCGGGTGAGTAGAAGAGTGGATGAGGATGCGAGGTGGATCCACTGGGGCCTCAGACCAGAGGCCCTCTGAAGGAAGATGCCCAACCCCTTAAACTGTGGTCATCTCAGAAGGCAGCTGGCCTTTTGCACATACATCTTCCCCTCAGCTTGGTCCCAGACTCACCTGCTCCTGGAGCTCCTGCATCCTCCTCCCTCATCACCCAGGGCTGTGGGCCTCGCTCCAGAAGGAAGGCTATGTTGGGCTCTGCAACAGATATGCCTTTGGAAAGAGAAAGAAATGGCAGTTGGTCATGCCGTTATTACCCAAGAATTCATCTCCTACCACAGAATCAGGATCAAAGCCCTTATAAGAATGGCCAGAAAAAAAAAAGAATGGCCAGATGAAATCTGAAGGTTTTTGGAAGGACAGTAAAGAGGAACTTGTCCATTTCTAACTATGCTCTTTATGGGACACGGAACAAAAAGTAAAGGCCACTGTAGGTCCCCAGAGGTTTCCAATAGGAGGAGGAAGATGTAGCGGCAGGCAGATGTGAACTAAGGGCTGGGTGCACTTACCCAGCCAGACCAGGTTCTGGTAAGTCTCCAACATCACAGCTGTGTACAGTTCTCTCTGAGCGGGGTCCAGGAATCCCCACTCTTCTTGGGAGAAGTCGATGGCCACATCTTGGAATGTCAGTGATTGCTGAAAGGGCAAACACTTTCTTACCCACAAGGCCTGAGGGAGAGGGAAGTCTTGGCTGAAACACAGCAGGTAGTGCACAGGCATTGTGGTGTGTACTGGAGGATCCAGGGTTTGTTGTTTTGTTTTGTTTTTGCCAAATACAGATACATATTATAGATAGTGAAAAACAACTCTTTGGGTAAGAAAAATTATCCTGTATTATCAACCAAAATGTTAAAACTGGTCGTGGACCCTGTTTGAGGAAAGCATTCCAGTAACTTATTTGGAAAACAAGGATTTTTGAGGAAAGCATGAACCACTGTGCCTCTACACTGAGGTTGTAGCCTGTGGTTCTAATCAACAGATCCTGGCCTCCAGCTGTAACATCCAACAGGATCTCCAGTCTCTAGCCAGCAGTGCTCATGTCAGACTGGCCCCCACATCCTTACTGGTAGGAAACAATTCTTTAATCTACTGTTTCTCCTGCCAAATAGGGATTTTGTACAAGTTGGTGGTGTTTGTGGACTGACAAACACTCCTGAGTCTGTCTAAAGTCTGAAGACAAGGGAGGACTGTCAGCAACCCAGGACCTCAGTTCAATCCTGAATGGGTTTTTCCTCCAACTGTAGCCCAAAGCTTTACATGTCTTCCTGTCTGTATAGAGTTCACTAAATGTGTAAATATATGTAGACGGAACTTTACCACCTTCTAGAGTCTCTAATTATTTAATACATTCTATAATGTCTAATACATCACATCCTTAAAGTCATTTGTCCATTTTTTTCCATTTGTCCATTTATCTTAACATTTAAAAAAAAATCTGAATATAAGGTCAGCATATACTTATGCTCAGTATTTAATGGTGAAATTTACATGGAAGTACAATGAAATGTGAAAACTGTATACTTAAGTTAAAATGGATTATAGATTTCTCTTTTGATAAGTACATTTGAACTGAAGTACATTTCATAATTTACTAGAATCCTGGAAAACATATTTGTTTAAATATGTGTTTGTGTGAAATGGAAACTGTTCTCCAAATAGTAAGGAAAAGAAAATCTCACTTCTTTTAAAATTTGTCTTTGGATGTGGGATTAAAGTTCAGGGCACTTGATACAGCAGTATTTATGAGGACTTCTGTTTTCCTAGATGACTTTGTTCTCTAGGGTTAGGGTTAATCTTTATTCTTTAGGGTCTCATTGTAAGAAAAAACAAACCATAACTCACCTGTGATGTGCCTTCCAGAGGCCCAGTGGCCGTGCTCCCCTTCATGAGGCCTCTCTTGAAGAACAGAGTCCTGTGAATGTGGAGCTGAGGAGATGGAAGGAACTATCAAAAAAAAAAAAAAAGCATCAAATTTGTGTCATTCTCTCCCCTCTCCCCCCCGTTAAATATCAAAGCAGAGCGGTGCCCAGTCACAACACCTTTTCGGAGATTTACTGGTTCTCCAAGTTGTGAGAGATTCTAGTGCGATGTCTCCACATCTGTTCCTCAAAATGGTCACTGATGAAAATGACTAACCACAGTTAGTGTGCTGAGGGCTTTACGTGTATCTCCTTCACTCTCCGTCATGGCTGAGGCAGCCATTCCCGTCTAAATGTCTCTCCCTGAAAGTGCGCGAGTGGGAAAACTGGTCAAATTAGAAAAAGGCCAATAGATGGGTTCCCAGTATCTTGCTTTCTTAAAATGAAAGTATACTTGACTTACAACATTGTGTTAATTTCAAGTGTACAACACTGACTCAGTTTTAGTTTCATATATTCGTTTTCTTCAGGTTTCCCCCCTTATTGTTGTTTAGTTGGTATAAAAATTTAAAGGAATAGTCACACAGCCTTTCTAGAGCTCAGAAGAGTCCTCAACAAACAGCCACAGAAACCGTGAGCCAAATCCCATAACCACGCGGAGAACAGCCGTGCAGGGGCCCAGGACGCCGGACAAACCGACGCGGACACGCAGGTACACACAGCCCCGCGACCACTCCCGCCCCCTCCGAGGACGCCCCACCGACTCACCCACGGCGCTTCCGCCCTCCAGAAATCGGCCGCGACTCTGCGCGCCTGCGCAGCCTTCCGCCTTCCGGCCCCCTTGGGCACGAAACCACGACCCCACGGGCGACCGCGCACCAGCGTGTCCGTTCCTCTCGGGTACCCGGCCCCGCCTCCATGGGCGTCAGTACGCATGCGCGCTCCGTTTCCAAAGCGCCTCCCCGTCCCATCCCCGAGCCCAGCCTTGAGAAGGGGAGGGCACCCCCTGCCGGGTAAAAGCAGTCCAGCGCGTTGACGCACCCAGACACGCCCGGTCCTGCACGCGGCCGTCGCTACCAAAATCCCACCCGGTAGCGGGCCAGGAGCCCACTGCGTTCTCGTCTCCCGGACCACGTTGGTGAGACCGCGCACGCGCACACTGGGCTGCGCGAACTCCCGGGAGCCCCGCAGCGCGCGGGCGTTGTTTGGAGGCGGGCACTTCCGATCGCGCAGGCATCTGGGGGGCCTGGTTCGCGTCGCGGATGTTTCTGAGTTCTCGGGCCGTTTTCCTCTTGCCGCGCGGGCTAGTGGTGCGTTCTCAGGTTAGGCTTCCATGTTGGCAGGGGGGGAGGCCGCTGTTCGCAACCGCTCGGGGGAGGGTGGCCCGGGCACTCGGCGCTGTGCGGGCCGGGCGTCTGGGTCTGGCTTGGGCTGCCGCCCGGATGGGCGAGTACGGTGTAGTGCGGGCGTTATCAATATATTGGTGTTTATGAAAGAAACTCGCGCGTGTGTGTGTGTAAACACATGCGTACGGGCTTGTATTATTAAAGTTATATTACTTGTATTTTTGCTGTTCCGTCGCTAAGTCTTGTCCGACTCTTTGCGACCCCGTGGACTGCAAGCACCCCAGGCTCCCCTGTCCTAAACAATCTCCCGGAGTTTGCTCAGATTTATGTCCATTGAGTCGGCGATGCCATCCGACCATTTCATCCCCTGTTGCCCCCTTCTCCTCCTGCCTTCAATCTTTCCCAGCATCAGGATCTTGTTCAGTGAGTCAGCTGTAACTAATTCCATCCCTGAATAGGCGATTGAGGCATTGGAAAAAGCCCCGTTATATGCACTGCTAAATAAAGTTTAGCACTAAACTTTGTATTAAACAAAGTTGTATTTATTCATTTTGCCCACCCGGCACTGCTGCTTTGGGGATGGGATATTAGTTCTCCAACCAGGGATTGAACCCGTGCCTCCATAGTGAAAGCCAGGAGTCCTAACCACTGGACCGCCAGGAAATTCCCACAAAGTTGTGTTTTGACAGTGAGATCTTTCCTGGCGTTTCTTCTGGCACATAGGTTCAAGATTATGGTCTCTTTAAGTATACTTTCTCCTCAGCTCTGCATTCATGGTGTTATGGGACAGGGAAGTTTCCCATTCTCGGACCGTCAGGAATTCTTAGGCTTGAGTGCCAAGTGAGGGTCCTTGGCTTCCTGCAGGAAAGAATTCAGAGCGAGCCAAAGACAAGCGAAAGCTTATAAGGATAAGGACGTTTACTAGGGCACTAGCAGAAGATGAAGTGTAGGATTGTGGGATGCAGTTTTGAGTTTTAATAGCTTAAGCAAGAGACAGGCTTCATCTGTGGAAATACCTCATCAGTTTTCTTTAAATGAGGAGCAAAACACTAATCTCCAAAGATTGGTGAGCAGGCTCTTTCCTGGAGGAGAGCTGTATGCAAGGTGGTTTCATGGGTCCGAATTTCTATGTGGTGCAAACAGATTTGATTCTTTCACCTCTGAATATTGATAGCAAGTCATTTTTATTTTGCATAACAGACTTTTTTCTTCTCAAAGAGAAAACTGTTTTCTTTTTTTTTAGGGAAAGAAGCACTATTTTCTCTACATGTGCTTTTAAGATGACTCCTTTTATTCATGAAGTTGCTAAAGTGTATATAAGAAGAAAAGTATAAAATATTTCAAGTCTTATACAGATATATATACATACATGCATTCATACACACATACACCATACATAAACATTTTTTTAACCATTTTATTGTTTCTTTTCTGTTTTAACCACATGAAATATTTATGCCTAAGGCTCTTTTGACCACAGCACTTTATTCCATTCATTCTATGCTACTCTATGTCTAATTTATTATATTCTTATCTGAGCCACAGCCCTGTATGATTTGTTTGAAACTTCTCCATACTTTCAACTTGATAAATGTTTAACTGTTGTTTAAAATGCCTGGTGTTTTATTTAATGTGCATTTTCTGATGCATAATAAATGACTAATGGGGATTTTAAATGTACAGTATGTTCTTCAAATATTAATTTTCTGATTAAAAGAGACTTATGACTGAAGAACTTCCCACACACCTAACATTCACAGGATTATTTTCTCTTATGCTTTCTTTTATTTAAGTTAGGATTAGCTTAGACTGACTTCCCTGGTGGCTCAGACAGTAAAGCATCTGCCTACAATGTGCGAGACCTGGTTTCAATCCCTGGGTGGGGAAGATCCCCTGGAGAAGGAAATGGCAACCCACTCCAGTATTCTTGCCTGGAGAATCCCATAGACAGAGAGGAGCCTGGTAGTCCATGGGGTTGCAAAGAGTCGGACACAACTGAGTGACTTCACTTTCACTTTCAAAGGGTTTCCAAGATTTCTCCACTTCTTTGGTTGGTTGCTGCTGCTGCTGCTAAGTCACTTCAGTCGTGTCCAACTCTGTGTGACCCCATAGACGGCAGCCCACCAGGCTCCCTCGTCCCTGGGATTCTCCAGGCAAGAACACTGGAGTGGGTTGCCATTTCCTTCTCCAGTGCATGAAAGTGAAAAGTGAAAGTGAAGTCACTCAGTCCTGTCTGACCCTTAGCAACCCCATGGACTGCAGCCTACCAGGCTCCTCGATCCATGGGATTTTCCAGGCAAGAGTACTGGAGTGGGGTGCCATTGCCTTCTCCGTCTTTGGTTGCTAACCAGCGTGAATTTTCCAGTTGCTAATGATTGATAGGTAGTGTCCAGAAGCTCTTCTACACCATCATATTAATAGGGTCTTTAATGATGAATGTGATGGTGATGAATCTGCTGATAAATCTAACATGAGTTGAACCAAAAAGCATTTCCACATTTTAAAGATTAAGAATGAGACAGAAGTCTTTTCTTCTCTTATTTATAGGGATTTTCTATGGCATAAGTTCTTTAAAGTTGGGAAGATGAGTGCCCGAAGTCCTTCCCACATTTCTTTCATTTACTGGGAATGAATTTTGTGTTGAGTAAGCTGTGAGCACTGACTAATGGCTTTCCCACATCCCTTGCATTCTATGCATGTGGCTTCTCACCAGTGTGAATTATCTGACGTAGTTTAAGCTGTGAGCCCTGCCTAAAGGCCTTCCCACATTCATTACATTTTTAGGGTTTCTCACCAGTTTGGATCCTCTGATGTTGAGGAAGATGTGAACGATGGCCAAAGGCCGTTCCATATTCATTACATTTATATGACTTCCCACCACTGTGGATTCTTTGGTGTTCATTAAGTTGTGTGGTACCACTAAAGGCCTTTCCACATGCCTTACAGACGTGGGGCTTTTTTCCAGTATGAATTCTGTGATGTTTAATAATCAACGATAAGTAACTAAAAGCTTTTCCATATTCAGTACATTGATAGTGTTTTTCACCAATGAGTTCTATGACGGACACCGAGTTGTGAGAGCCGAACAGAGGTTTTCCCACGTCCTCAGATTCATAGCGTTTCTCACCAGTATGAATTCTCTGATGTCTTGTAAAGAGTGAAACAGAACCAAAGGCCTCTCCACATTTTTCACATTCATTGGATCTTTCCCCACTGAGTTCTCTGATGAGGAGTATTGGGTCTGTGATGGAAAGCCTTCCCACACTGCTGACATTGATAAGATTTCTCACCAGTATGAATTTTCTGATGACTAAGAAGAGATTTCTTCTGCCCTGACCTGTTCTACATTCATTACACACGTAGGGTCTACTTCCAGGTGGAACTTTATGAAGCAGGTTACGGGATGTTTGCTGTCTCAAAGTGTGTGTTTCTTCATGGGTGGTTATGACTTGACTGGAACTTTCTTTCTGATTTCTGTGATAAATCTCAAATGTGCCTTTACATTCCCAGTCATCTTGGAAACTGGAATTCTCAGGATCTTTGTAAAATTTTCTGTTTTCTCCCACTTGGACACCTGACCTGAAAGATAATGAAAAAGCAGAGATGCTTGCTTTAGTCCAAGGTCAGTTAGAGCCTCTTCAGTAGAAATAGTTTGAAACTGAAAATAATGCTTATGAAGACAGCACGCTCCCAAACAGGAATCCAGGCATTCCTGTTCTCCAAAACCCCCAGAGTACCTGCTTCAGCAGGAAGGGTCCAGCCAATCAGCGATTCATATCTAATATGAATATGAATTTCATCAATATGAAATACTGACGGGGATAGCAGGTGGGCTACTCTCAAAAGGCGGTGGTGGTGACGGTGCGCCGGCCTCGTCTCTGGAATTCGGTATCCAAGCACTTCTGGCAGCAGCGGTGGTGGTTTCCTCGTCTTAGTCTCTGAGCCCGGATCACGGCCGAGGCAGTGTGTGCTTGGAGACGCGTCTCTGCCTTAATGTGGCTGAGGAGGCACCACTTCTGGTGACTTGCTGTTGCCACATTAGAGGAGGCATTTCTGGAGACCTGCCTTAGAGCCAGCTCCCGTAACCCTTCTAACAGTTTTATAAGCACCCATTTCCCATATTTTGAATCTTTAAATATAATCTGAATACTGACCTTAAGATATTGGCAGTGGCGGGGGGTCAGGATTTCAGGAGAAGATAAACCAGGTTATTAGGAGCAACCCTTCCACTAAAAATGTGTTTTAAAAATAAAACTTACACCAAAAAATTTTTGTCAAAGGTTTGGGGAAAAAAAAATAACTCAAAATTAACAGGCAAAAGTCTACGGAAACTTGAGCTCCAAGGCTCAAAGAGTACTGAAGCTGGTTTGCCCTGAGTACCAGCCCTAATTTTGTTCAGATGATCTCCTGTGTATATGTTGTGTGTCTTTTTTGCCCAAACACGTCACCTGGTGTCGTGGTGCATTTGGGCTGCTAGAACAAAATATTAATGCCACAGACTGGGTTGCTTATAAACAACAAATTTCTCACAGTTCTGGAAGCTGGGAAGAATTCTGAGATCAAGGTGCTGACACTCAGCGACCAGGAAATAAATTCTTACATTGAGCCACCATATTTTGGAGTCTGATAACAGCAGCTTAGCTTAAGCCCTGAGACAAAGTCAGTCTAAAATCATATGTGAAAGGAGCCTCATTTTCTCTGTAAACCTTTTGAGAAAAAAGTTTAGAAGGAAAAACTGGAAGCCAACCAGGTGAGCTTCCCCCATCCCCCACAATGGCTCACCTCTTAGGCTGCTGTCTCTTCACCACCACAGTTACTCCCTTTTTTGCAACAATTGATCACACTTGACTTAGAATTGCTAAACTTTCCATGTGAAAAATAAATGGAACCTAGTCGCGCAATTGCTATCCAAATGCCTAGGCCCTTGAGGGGACATTGACAGAGGAGGGTAACGAGCGTGGCTAGACAAATCGGGAAGGTGATGTTTCAGAAGTAACTCAGACCTGTTTCCAGCTTTACCAGGCTCAAACTGTTGCTTCCGAAATCCAGTCAAACTCTTTAGCGGTTCCCTGGAAAGTCAAGTTGGTGGAATCATGATGCTTAGATGATAGGTAATGAATTCTGAGAGTAAGGTCTTAACCAACAGCTGTCCTCCAATTTGTGCACATCCCTCCCGGTGGATACGTGTGGGAGGAGGAGGGAATTAGCCACCGATACATACTCGGTTCCAGTGGACTTGACGGCTGCATCTTTGGGGCTGTCCTGGTATGGAAAAACTACCGTGTTTAGACTTTGAGAGCTGAGTGACCACATGACCACAAGGGGAAGGGTAAATGTGCTTCATAAAGGGAAAGGGCACTATAAAAAGTCGCTCAGGGTTGAGTTAAATTATGTAAACTGCTTATTATGTTACAGTGCCATATACATAAAACATACGCTATGACGGTACAGCGCTACACACATCCTCAACTTACTACGGGGTACAGCCTGATAAACCCACTGTAAGTTAAAAATATTTCGTCGAGAAGCATTTAATAATACACTTAACCTACTGAACGTCACAGCTTAGCTTCAGCTACCTTAAATGTGCGCAGACCACTTGCATTAGCCTACAGTTGAGCACAGCCATCTAACACAAAGCCTACTTTATATTAAAGAATATCTCGTGTAATTTACTGACTCCTGTATTGAAAGTGAAAATCAGAATGGTTCTAAGTGTATCTGTTGCTTACCTTTCTGATATCCTGGCTGTCTGAGATAACTTGCTGGAGCTGGAGCTTCTTGCTGTTGCCCAGCATCATGAGAGCCTCATACAGCATATTGCTAGCTCAGAAAAGGGTCAAAATTAAAAACTCAAAGTACAGTTACTACTGAATGAATATCATGTTCAGTTTAGTCACTCAGTCAAGTCTGACTCTTTACGACACCATGGACTGCAGCACACCAGGCCTCCCTGTACATCACCAGCTCCCAGAGCTTGCTCAAACTCACGTCCATCGAGTTGGTGATGCCATCCAACCATCTCATCCTCCATTGTCCCCTTTTCTTCCTGCCTTCAACCTTTCCCAGCATCAGAGTCTTTGGGTTTGCATCAGGTGGCCAAAGTACTGGAGTTTCAGCTTCAGCATCAGTCCTGCCAATGAATATTCAGGACTGATTTCCTTTAGGATGGACTGGTTGGATCTCCTTGCAGTCCAAGGGACTCTCAAGAGTCTTCTCCAACACCACAGTTCAAAAGCGTCAATACTAAGGCGCTCAGCTTTCTTTATAGTCAAGCTCTCACATCTATACATAACTACTGGAAAAACCATAGCTTTGACTCAATGGACCTTTGTTGGCAAAGTAATGTCTGCTTTTTAATATGCTGTCTAGGTTGGAAAAAGTTGGCTTAAAGCTCAACATTCAGAAAACGAAGATCATGGCATCTGGTCCCATCACTTCATGGGAAATAGATGGGAAAACAGTGGAAACAGTGTCAGACTTTATTTTTGGGGGGCTCCAAAATCACTGCAGATGGTGATTGCAGCCATGAAATTAAAAGACGCTTACTCCTTGGAAGGAAAGTTATGACCAACCTAGATAGCATATTGAAAAGCAGAGACATTACTTTGCCAACAAAGGTCCATCTAGTCAAGGCTATGGTTTTTCCAGTGGTCATGTATGGATGTGAGAGTTGGATGGTGAAGAAAACTAAGTGCCGACGAATTGATGCTTTTGAACTGTGCTGTTGCAGAAGACTTGAGAGTCCCTTGGACTGCAAGAAGATCCAACCAGTCCATCCTAAAGGAGATCAGTCCTGGGTGTTCATTGGAAGGACTGATATTGAAGCTGAAACTCCAATACTTTGGCCACCTCATGTGAAGAGTTGACTCACTGGAAAAGACCTTAATGCTGGAAAGGATTGGGGGCAGGAGGAGAAGGGGACGACAGATGAGATGGCTGGATGGCATCACTGATTCGATGGACATGGGTTTGGGTAGACTCCAGGAGCTGGTGATGGACGGGGAGGCCTGGCGTGCTGCAATTCATGGGGTCGCAAAGAGTCGGACACGACTGAGCGACTGAACTGAAGTTGGGGGCTATCTATACATACAGAGATAGAGATATCTTTATCTACATATAGCTCTATCAGGCTATTTATCTCCATGTCAATCAGTAACAGTCTTTCTCTAAACACACAGAGACTTTCTCCTTGAACTAACTAGATAGGCTTCTCCAAGCCCTCAAGGCTCCAATCTTGGGTTCTGTTCCTAACCCATTGAGTCCAGTTTTATAAGAATTCTGCTGGGTCAGTTTATCAAGACTCCCCACTCCTATCCCAATCCTTAACATCTTTTCACTCTTGACAGCCTTCAGCAAGAATCCTATTAAGTCCACTTAGCCAGATTCTCCATCTTGTCTTCAATGATTTGTCTTTGTTTTTTTTGATTTGTCTTTGTTAACTGCACATCTAGTGATTCCCCACCTTGCTCCTTGACTATAAATCCCCACTTGTTATATTTGGAATGGAGCCCAGTTTTGGACAAAGGCCTCTGGCCCTGTGGCAATAATTCCTGGGTAAAATTTGCCTTGAGAAACTTTAGATTCTATCCAGTTCTGGTTTTCTTTGACAATATTTTGGGGAAGACTCAGAAATCGTGGATAATCCACACAATTACAGTCTTCCTAGGGAAAAGGCAAATTTAAAAAAAAAAGACAAAATTGCCCACAGCCATAAGTGGTTTCTGGGGTCTATGGATCCTACGTCAAGAATCTTCAAGAAGGCTGGGATCCTTTTGGGGCTGGACACAGGCCCCACTGCCATGGTTGCTGAGAAAGGTAGTCCCGAGGAGAAGAGCTAAGACTTGCTCATCCCTCACCTCCCCCGAATGACCAAATACCCTCTCCACCACCCACAAAGAGCTCTGATCCAACCCTGGGCTGAGCAGAACGTCAACTCACACACGCATAAGTAATCACTCTGAGACAAAACCAAGCGAGGGTTCCTAGTAAGTTATTCAAAAAAGTAAATACTTGCAGGCCACCTTTACCAATGATAATAAAGTAAAATTTGAAGTTGATCATTTAGAATGCTTTCAGCTGCAAGTTTACAAAATATTCAACTAAAAGTTAAGCATTAAAGATTTATTTTTCTTATATAACAAAAGCATCAAACAGTTTCAAATTGGCCCTGTAACTCCGTGTTGTTAGGGTTCTGAGTCAGCCTCTTTGAGGTCCTCTCTTTTCTGCTCTTGGTTCCAAGATGACTGCAGCAGCTCCAGGCATCAGGTTCTCAGAGAAAAATGTTTAAAAGCAAGAAATGAAAGAAGAGGAGTCTTCCTAATATATCTGTCTCTTCTGAAAGAGGACGATCTTTCCCTGAAGACCCTGTAAGATCCCTAGAATATACTGGGCATACACTGGAATGGATGGGCCATCTTGAGCTGCAAAGGAGGCTGAAAATTGGCATCTGACATCTTCAGAGTCTAAGACAAGACACAGATGCTGCCAATAGAGTGGGAATTGGGTACGGCTGCTAGGTAGGCAACCAACCTGTTCTGTGACAAGTTATAAAAGATAATCCAAACAACCTGAAAATTAAGAAACAGTCTCCTAATTTCCCTTGGATCAGAGAGAAACAAAAATGAGATTATTGTAGGATGTGTGCGTAGTCAGCTCACATGACCGACTCTTTGTGACCCTATGGACTGTTAGCACATCAGGCTCCTCCATCTATTGGATTATCCCGACAAGAATACTGGAGCCAGTTGCTATTTCTTCTTCCAGGAGATCTTCCTGACTCGGGGATGGAATCTGAGTCTCCTTCGGCTTCTGCATTGGCAGGTGGATTCTTTTACCACTGAGCCACCTAGGAAGCCTTAGGAGAGAATGTAGGATAGCAAATTCCTGTTTCATCATTTTTCTGCCTTTGTTTCCTATTGTCTATCATCACGGTGTTTGGTATTCTCTTTTCTGGCTTCTTAAGTAGTACATTTAATGTATTTGAGTACTATCTTTCAGGTTTTCATGTTTACATGCACTTAAAGGCATAAAAAGTTCCCAAGTAGCTTCAGCCACATCCCACATTTCTTGGCATGTAAAACTCTCCTCATTGTTTTCATTACCATCAATGGTAACTGCATGATTTA